>NC_136072.1:981217793-981817793 GCF_964261635.1 Lissotriton helveticus
CCTTTTCACAAACGCAACACGTCATGTGATCAAGGCCCAGGTGGCGGCGATGCAGGGTGTTTCTAAATAAATACTATTGGCACAAAGAACTTTGGGTCCGCAATTCATCTTTTCCTTTGGATGGAATGCTACTGGATGAAAGACTGCTATATATATATATATATATATATATATATATATATATATATATATATATATATATATATATATATATATATATATATATATATATATAATATAATATATATATGTATGTATATATCCAGACACCAAGTTCAGACAAACAGACGTATTCGGACACTTCAAGTTGCAAGTGCGCAAACATTTATTTGGTAAGAAACATCGTGTTTCACATTACGGCTTGCTCACGTTTTAGCCACTGTAATGTTATGTGCCCATATTTATCCCACATCAACAATAGACATAGGACTCTCACCCTGTGTGCGCAGTAACAGAATGCGATCATGGCGGCCATTTTAACAAGACTCAATAATCATTATGTCATACAGCAGTTACAAATCAATATATAATAATACAACTTGCACGATCTTCTTACACATTACAATGAAATTAATTCACATTATCTTGAAATTAACATTTATCCTACCTATAAAAACACAGCCGAAAATTTCTAGAATTTCATGCCTGAAATAATGATTGCAAGGTTAACATTTTATTTATGGCTATTTGCTATACATTAATCAGTGATAAATTGCTCATATTCATTTTGCAACAAAACAAATAATCATCATTGTTGTCTGCCTGCAGTACAATAAAGTTCTAATAATTTGAACAATATTTATGGCGTCCATGCACCACAGCAAAAGCCTTTAGACAAAATCATACAATTTTAAATAGCGAAAGATAACAAAATAACAACAACAACAAAAAGCGTCCATGCCCCAGTGGGCTTGTATTTGTTAAGATCTCCCGCATCAACTGCTAAATCATGCCCAAGTGGGCTCATGTTCCTACTTTCAGCCTTTAATACCACGCTGTATTTAGTCCATTGCCATGATCAAACTGTTGCCATAAATAACCTAAAAGTTAAAAATAAAAATCAGAAACCTGAAAAAGTAGACTGCAAATAGTTCATATAATGAATATATTCATTCAAAAAGATGTATAGCAAGTTCCTCGCTAGAATTTAAACCATTTGGGCTCTTGCATTCAAAATCAATTATATACCTTGACTCTAATTTATGTGTATTGAAGAAGCCCTGTCTAAAGTCACTAAAAGAGTGAGGGCTGATCTCCTATCAGAAACTACGAATGAGATTGGAGCAGGAAAAAAATCAGTGCGGTTTATAACGAATTATAACCGACAATCTTGGAATGTCAGAGAGGCTTTGAAAAGATTTTGGGGCACTCTTAAAACCGATGATGACCTCTCATGCTACCTTGAGGACTATCCCTAAAATACTTATCGCATAGCAAAATCGCTTAAGGATTCATCATGTAGAGCAGTTATTCAACCAGGTTTTTTTACCTGCAGACAATGTAAAGCCTGTAAACACAGTACTTACATCAAGGAAGTCCAACTTTCCCCTCATTGTAGACCATCACAAATGATACCAACCAGGGGGGCACAATTGTGATGAAGGACTTGCTACACATTTAGGCTGAATTGATCAAAGGTTAAATATAGACTAATGAGATTAGAGCTGTCTTACTTAAGATGTCTTTTGTATTTTAATCTGCTTGCTGTTCTCTTGTTCACTTTTTTAGCTATAATAGTGTCTTTGTAAATAGTGTTTTTAGTATTCATGGGATACCTCACTATTGTCTAAATCTCTTTTTTTCAGAATCACTGGCAATGTTATGGGGGAGAGTTGAATGCAAGACTGGTGTCATCTGCACTTTCACGTGAATGAATCATGGGTTAAGAATCACCGGCACCTACTTATGACTCTACCCACTTGGGTTTGACTGTGGTGTTTAGTTATTTTTGTGCCTCAAGTTTCGATTTCTTTTGCAAGACCGCCAATTAGATATAATTCAATGACGACACAGTACCTACCAAAGGTTAGATGTGCCAAGATCTGAGTGTACCACTTTGAATGAATTATGCCTACACATGAAATGTCTGCGTTTTTTAATTAGAGTTAGGCCTTGGCTCACTTGAGCGATATTACATAGCAGAATACCTTAGCGTATATGGCACTTTAGATCATTTGCACCCGTATTTGTACTGTGTTAAATATAACCAATGTTAAAACAGAATGCCTGAATAAGGAATGGGTTGCCCACAGAGGCTTTATTGCGGTGGTCTTGCGTTACTAAGTTCTGCTGGTTGGAAAAATTTAGTTTTTTCAGTTGACGCTGGGGCCAAGTATAAAATGTCTAAAGTCATACATTGAGTTTAATTTGTGGTACCTTATATTTATCAGTACCTTCCTAAGCATTTATGATTTAAAAGAAAATAATGTGATTTAACAAGGAAAGAGTTTAAATGGAGTCTGTTTTTCTAGCTCCTCGCATCATGTATTGCTGTTATGTCTGTTTTCAATGTCTATTAGAGGTGTGGCATCTAAATTGTATTTACACAGTTTTTTGCAAAACAATCGTTCTCGTGACAAAGGAGTTGTTTCTCCGAAACGCGTCGAGTGATTTGGCCGAACTGAACTAAAATAAACACACGGGGATAAGAAGTGGCTGTGGCTTCGTTGTTTCGAGAATATTTTACAACTGACGATTGGACTGGATATTTGCGGCTCGCGACCCCGTCACAGTCCACCGCTGCAAGGGGCTTGGGTTACTTCGCGAAAACAAGCTGTGGGATATATATATATATATATATATATATAAATATATATATATATATGTGTGTGTGTGTGTGTGTGTATATTACCTACTGGCGGTCGCCAGTAGGTATATATAGTTAGGATTTTTTCTCTATGGGATTTTTGAAAATTCTATGTCTAATAACTTTGGCGTTTGTGGACGGAATTGGCTGAAATTTTCAGGAAAATGGCACATTTTGTTTCTGAGCAGCCCTTGAAAATTTGGGGGGGGGTTCGTCAAGGGGGGGCCGAGAAAAAAGGGGGGTCCCAAAACGTGTTTTTAACATTGAGTTTTCCATAGGGCGGTTGGCCTCACTTTTAGCCCGAACGGCTGAATGGATTTGCACGAAACTTGGCAAAATTGTAGGGACTGGTAGCCCGATGTGCCTTTGCTAGGTCTCAATATATGTGCTCCAGTGGATTTTGAGAAATTAACGTTCAAAAAAAGATATATATCTGTAACAGCGGACCGGGCAGCGCTCCGGTTCGCGGACTTTACGCGTAACGGAACTTCGCGTAGCGAAGCTGATTGGCTCTCCGGCGTCTGTGAACATTCCAAACAGTCCGTAGCGGCCGCCATCTTGTCTCTCGGTAGGATCAAGAGACAAGAGGAGGCCAAAGCGAAGGGGCAAATGACCATAAGGGGGCATAGTAGATCCTCGCTGACCCCCTAGGTTTGATGTGGAGGTTTTAAAAGGGTCCCGCGGGGCAAAAAAAAATAATAATAATAATAATCGAACGGCTGAATGGATTTGCACGAAACTTGGTAAAATATTAGGGACTGGTAGCCCGATGTGCCTTTGCTAGGTCTCAATATATGTGCTCCAGTGGATTTTGAGAAATTAACGTTCAAAAAAAGATATATATCTGTAACAGCGCTCCGCTTCGCGTAACGGAGGTTTGCGAAGCTGATTGGTTCTCCGGCGTCTGTAAACATTCCAAACAGTCCGTAGCGGCCGCCATCTTGTCTCTCGGTAGGATCGAGAGACAAGAGGAGGCCAAAGTGAAGGGGCAAATGACCATAAGGGGGCATAGTAGATCTTCCTTGACCTCTTAGGTTTGATGTGGAGGTTTTAAAAGGGCCCCGCGGGGAAAAAAAAAAATAATAATAATAATCGAACGGCTGAATGGATTTGCACGAAACTTGGCAAAATTGTAGGGACTGGTAGCTCGATGTGCCTTTGCTAGGTCTCAATATATGTGCTTCAGTGGATTTTGAGAAATTAACGTTCAAAAACAAGATATATATCTGTAACAGCGCTCCGCTTCGCGGAGATAAAATTATATCTGTATTACCTAGCTGTTGCTAACACCAGTTAGCGACGGCTAGTAGGAGATAGCGACCATCTTGGGCCCCACTTTGCATGTGAGTGATATTTATCACTAATGACATGCAAAGTGGGCATGCCAAGATGTTAGCGACTGGAAACAGTCGCTAACATCGCTATCTCCTATTATCAACTTTTGGAAATATTCGAGATAAGCGCGAATATCTCCAAAAGCTAGCACCTGCCCTGAGCAGTTCTTAGCCATGTTATCCAATGGGAGGTGGATAACATGGCTAAGAGCATTAGCTCGGTAATGCATGAATATCGCTGAGTTTTCAGCGATATTAATGCATTGCGGTCGTTTATTATCGTATTTGCGATAAACCTTGATAATAGCAAGGTTTATCTGCGAAAATTTCTGACGATGCTTAGCGGTAAAAAAATCGTTGCTAAGCATCGTTAGGGATAAATATCGCTTAACTTTGGTAATATGCCCCAACGTCTGTTAACGTTCGATTCGAAGGAAATCAGGAAGTGTTGAAAAACATTGTCTGCGCCATCTTGTCTTTTTTCAAATGCCACACTTTTGTCGTGCACGGCAGCCATTTTAGATGCCTTGACCAGACCCACTCTGTGCACGCTGTCGATCCTTAGCATGGCTCCCCACCCTCGCAAGCATCTCCCCCAGGCAGTGGTCACCCCCGCTCTCTGTCTTATGCATGGGTAATAAACCTCCCCCCATCTGCGCTGCTCTTCCCTGAGAATCACACCCTGTGCCCGCCCGACACCTCCCTTTCGCCCTATTCACTACCGCACCCTCTGACACTCCTTTTCCTCTGTGTCCGATTGTCCAGGCTGGTCCTAGGGTATCAGCTAGCCCTGCAGATGTAGTTTATGGCCCCAGCTGTAAAGAATCACCCCTCTTCAAAGGAGTTATAGTAGATCAAGGCCCACACTCGATGAGATCCGTCACAGCAGACGCGTTCCTATTATCTGAAAACCATCCTGTATTGTGATTGGGGAGGGGACCGAGCCTGAAGCGGAAGATTCCAGGGATGACTCTTTGTACATCAAAGTTTTTACAATTATGTGTCACATTAAAAATATATAGCACTCCGACAAAGTAGTAAGATTATAAAACTTTAATAACTTATAAATATATACAAGAAAACAAAAATAGTAATAACATATAAACATTTTTAGGGAAAAACAACGAAGTAGCGGTCGGCTGTGCGAATAGTCCCAACGCAGCACAACGTCCAGATTTCCGGCGTGGGGCGTCGCGGGGGGTGGGTCATCAGTAGCAAACTGTTGTGCGAATAGTTCCAAGGCAGCAGAACGATGGCACCAAGGTGATGTCCAGTAAGTTGCCGCACTGGTTTTGGTATCCTACAATGCTGCTCCGAATAACAGCGTGGGGCGCCCCGGGGGAGGCGGCGTGAACGGGCCTCTCCAGGTGGAGTGTCATCTGTTGTAGTGGGGCGCCCCTTTACCGTTTCAGTTGCCATTCCGTCCGTTTTTGGTCCACTGTGTCAAAATCCGCCATTCAGCTGAGTTGCGCCCACTCTTGCGGTGCAGCGATAGGCGGCTGTCACAGGACTCTCAAAATGGCGGCAGGCTCTTTCCTTTTTGGGCCTGGTCCACTGAAATGGCCCTGGGACACCTTGGAAATCGGACGCTTGTCTGCTAGGTCTTGGACCCCATTCTCGAAAGCGTCCCCTCCGCCTTGAGGATTCATCAAAAGTTTTGCGGGCCCCCGACTCCTGCAGGCTTCTGGTGGGGAGCGGCTGCCATGATTGCTCGCGGAATGACCACGACGGAGCTACGAGATGGTGGTGCTCTCATGCTGACGCCAGCTTCAGTCTGAAACATCCAGAAACAAGGTGGGGCTTTCATCGTTTGGGAAAAAAAAAAAGTTTTCATCCAATGAAAAGTGTTGTTTTTAGGTCATATGATCAAGCCTTCCATCATTAGGAAACCAAAAGTAAAATGAACCAATGAAAAGTTTTATAAACAAGTCACATGACCTGTTATGCGGCATAGGGTATAAAATGCGGAGAAAATACGTTGGCACGTGAGGCGGCGTCAGTAGCGGACCGATGTGCGAATAGGCCGAAGGCAATACAACGCGCCAAGATCCGGATGGCACCGAGGTGGTGTCCAGCAAGTTGCAGCACTGGTGTGGCCATCCTACAATGCTGAAAGTCGGCGTGGGGCGCCCCGTTGGCCTGTGAGTTTGCGTCAGTAGCGGACCGATGTGCGAATAGGCCAAAGGCAGCACAACGCGCCAAGATCCGGATGGTACCGAGGTGGTGTCTAGTAAGTTGCCGCACTGGTGTGGCCATCCTACAATGTTGAAAGTCGGCGTGGGGCGCCCCGTTGGCCTGTGAGATGGCGGCAGTAGCGGACCGATGTGCGAATGGGGCCAAAGGCAGCGCAACAATATTTTCGGAATAGAAGACACCACAAGGCGATGAGATGCCAAGATCCGGATGGCACCGAGGTGGTGTCTAGCAAGTTGTGGCACTGGTGTGGCCATCCTACAATGGTAAAAGTCGGCGTGGGGCGCCCTGTTGGCCTGTGAGATGGTGTCAGTAGCGGACTGATGTGCGAATGGGGCCAAAGGCAGCGCAACAATATTTTCTGACTGACACCACAAGGCGCTGAGATGCCAAGATCCGGATGGCACCGAGGTGATGTCTAAGTTGCGGACCGATGTGCGAATGGGGCCAAAGGCAGCGCAACAATATTTTCTGTATGGAAGATACCACTAGGCGTTGAGATGCCAAGATCCGGATGGCACTGAGGTGATGTCTAGCAAGTTGCTGTACTGGTGTGGTCATCCTACAATGCTGAAACTCGGCGTGGGGCGCCCCATTAGTCTGTGAGATGGCGTCAGTAGCGGACCGATGTGCGAATAGGCCGAAGGCAGCACAACACGCCAAGATCCGGATGTCACCGTGGTGGTTTCATAGTTGAGAGGCACTTCATCTGCAGTGGGGCGCCGAGATCCGGATGGCACCGAGGTGATGTCTAGCAAGTTGCTGTACTGGTGTGGTCATCCTACAATGCTGAAAGTCGGCGTGGGGCGCCCCATTAGCCTGTGAGATGGCGTCAGTAGCGGACCGATGTGCGAATGGGGCCAAAGGCAGCGCAACAATATTTTCTGAAGAGAAGACACCAAAAGGCGCTGAGATTCCAAGATCCGGATGGCATCGAGGTGGTGTCTAGCAAGCTATGCAGTTGAGTTGTGTGCGCACTTGCGGCGAATAGGTCGAAGGCAGCATAACAATGTTTTCTGAATAGAAGACACCACAAGGCGTTGAGATTCGGTTACCACCGAGGTGATGTCTAGCAAGTTGCCGCACTGGTGTGGCCATCCTACAATACTGCTCCGAATAACGGCGTGGGGTGCCCGAAGGGGGGGGGGGAGGCGGCGTGAACGGGCCTTCCTAGGTGGAGGCTCGTCTGCTGTAGTGGGGCGCCCCTTTACCGTTTCAGTTGCCATTCAGCTGAGTTTCGGCTGCTCTTGATGCTACAGCGACAGGCGGCTGCAACAGGACTCTCAAAATGGCGGCCTGTTCTTTGGATTTGGGCCTGGTCCACTAAAATGGCCCTGGGACACCTTAGAACTCGGACGCTCGATTTTTTTTTCCTTTCCTGTACATGCAAAAAAAGGTAAATGCCCGGTAGGTTACACGCTTCATCTGCCACGATGAACTCTCCAGAGGAACCGAAAAAAAATATAGTTATGGTAACTATACCATGCATCGTCATATGGAGAGGTGGCACCAATTAATTATAGTGCTGCATAAAAGAGAGATTTGGAGGAGAACCCCTGACCTGCTAGTACATTCATCAAAGAAGTGGCACTGACAGCATCAGAGGCAAGGGAAACGGTCCCAAATATTTAGAAGAACTTTGGAAAGATTAAAATGACATGTTTAGATTGTGGCAAATTAATTTCATGTGGACAGATGAGTGTTACTCTAATAAATACAGCATATGAACATCATCATAGTCGATGGTTGGTAGAGACATTTTGACTATATCCTGGACCTGCCCGTCCTCGCCCAAAATGGCGCCGGAATAAATGGGACTCGTAACTCCTTGTTGTGTACTGGTTGCAGAACCTTGAAATCACGAGATACGTATGCAGTTTTGAAGCACATGGCGGGCGGGGACGAGAATTGATTGAATATTTCGACATCCCTATTGATATTAAGTTCTGATGTGTTATTGATTACTGTACTATTGAAAGTTCGAATTAACGTCACCCATGGTACTTGCCCGCAAATGTATATCTGGATAATTTTATTGTAACTGGCCCTGTCGTATTTTAATTATAAAATGTACGTCCACCGATTCCGTAACTGTTAGACACCTTAGTTCTTGCAACCTAATGGCCCGCCTGTTACGTTCCTCTACAGTGTAAATGTCTACTCATCATATACGATTACAGTTTGCTCCGTGGCCGGCCCACGTGGTTATAGGCTCGTATTTGTATAATGAAATTTTCACAATAAAGGTTTTTAAAAGAAAACATGGTAGTAGTATATACATTGGTAAAGTTTTTAATAATAGTCACTGTTTTAGAATCATTAAAAGGCAAGTGAAATAAAGCAGACCAATTACATGAAGGGTAAAAGGTATAATACGAAGGAACGCAGTAAAGATAAATGGTCAAGGGCTGTTGTGTTTTCTATTCCTGCAACATAAAGTGATCGATAAGAATCTCATATTCTGGTGTATCGGCGACTAAGACAGCAGGTCGACCCTCTTTTGCTCAACGGCTCCGTCATGGGACGAAGAAACGCTCTTTTTTTCGAAAAAAGAATATATTTTACTTGCAGGACAGTTGTAAATTTTCCGGGAAAGTACATTAGCCTGGAACATTATAACATATATTTAAGAAAAAATAATGTTCGGAAGTAATAAAAAGCGTAATTTTTAGGTCATATGACCAAGCCTTTCATCATTAGAATAAGAAAAGTAAAATGAACCAATGAAAAGTTTTATTAACAAGTCACATGACTTGTTATGCTTACGTTACGCGCTGCGCGCCCCGGATGACTTCCGGATGCGCTAACGCGGCGCGTCATATGACGCATTACGCGACAACGCAGGTCCAGAATATAGTCAAAATGTCTCCACCAACCAGCGGTCGGAACACAACCCCTTTCAGCAGGCTAAATAGTTCTGTTAAATGACGAAAGAAGGGACAGGCAACAAGAACCATCAGTCAAAGAGGGGAGGGCTAGTTCTTCTCTACCGGGTTACATTGGGGCGCTACCGGAACTGATCGAATTGGTAGTCTACAGTGTTTCTGGATGTTTCAGACTGAAGCTGGGGTTAGCATGAGAGCAGTACCATTTCGTAGCTCCGTCGTGGCCATTCCGCAACCAATCATGGCAGCCGCTCTTTATCGTTATTTTGGGCGGGGTGGGTGGCGGAGCCGAGCTGTTTTGCAGCCATCATTGTGTGGAGTTCAGTTCATCTCACTAGTTTTGTATTTGTCATGAGGGGTTGTTCCTAATGTTTCTATTTTAGCGAGGTCAAAAAGAGATCCCGTTAGTGGCCTACTGATTTTGCTCAATTCCTTTTCTTTTTTTTTTTACACGATTTTTCGTTATCTGCAAAGACTAAACAGAGTATTGCGACTCTGTGTTTGTTTGTAAATAGAGAATGAACCAAAGAGAACCAATTCTAAAACAGTAAATACTTGGATAACAATCAATCAAATGGAGAGAGAAGCAGGCACGACGTATTACAACGGGGGCAAAGGCCTGCGTTAACTACCCTTCACTATGTGCAAAGAGAGAGTACTCCTAATAGAAATGAGGGGGGGGGCACCATTCAAAGCAGATCAGTGTGCATAAACACGAAAATGTTTTCACTTACCACGTACTTGACATTCGACAGCTTATGATATTTGCTATTAAAAAACCATTGAAATTCACTGAAAAAACCATAGGTTATAGATCATATACAGTTAGGAATTAGCATTTACAAAACCTTGAAAATTCACTGAAAAAACCATAGGTTATAGACCATATATAGTTAGGAATTAGCATTTAAAAAACCTTATTTTACTCACACAAAACCATTGAAATTCCATATATAGTTAGTTGCACTAACTATATATCGCGCACCCGCAATCCACTGCTGATGATGTCACATATTACATCATTCATGACATGGTCAGTGACATCACTGATGACATCACTGATGACATCTCAAATGACATCACTGATGACATCACTGATGACATCTGAAATGACATCACTGATAACATCTCAAATGACATCACTGATGACATCTCAAATGACATCACTGATGACATCACTGATGACATCTCATTTGACATCAATGACCACATCACTGATGATATCATTCATGTGACAATACAATGCATCTCCTCACACTTTAATATAACCTCTGTTACACCCAGTGTTAAATACAGAGTATAATTTTTGAAACCATTGACACACCAATACTAGTTACTACATACGCACATTCACTCATTTACCCATACAATCATTCATACATACAATCACTCATCTTTACAACACTATCATATGCACTCATACACCTATACAGACTCTCACACTCTGTCACTCATCCATGGGGTTACTCACACACCTAGTCAGTCCTGTAAATAATCAATCACACTTCCATTTTCTAATCTATACAGTTAAACATAGAGCACCTTACATTTTGAAACATATACTAACACATACTTACTCTCTTATACAATCATTGATACAAGTACACATTGATCTGCACAGAGTCACACACCTCCCAGCCAGCCACACACACACTCAGTCTCCCATACAAATACTTGGGCAATCAATCAATAACCCATATAGTTACTCATATAGCTACTGACCAACACATGCAGCAGTTTACAGAACAACAGACATAATGATGCACAAATTAAGACAGTTTAGTCACTAACCCATGCACTCAGTGAGACACATTTAATCACTCACTCATACAGTCAGTCACGCACCTACTAAATCCTTCATCCAGACACTTCTACATCTACTCATTCTTCAATATGTAAAACATATTTAAACTTTACAGAAACACACAGTCACTGGATGATGTCATCAGTGATGTCATTTGAGATGTCATCAGTGATGTCATCAGTGATGTCACTGACCATGTCATGAATGATGTAATATGTGACATCATCAGCAGTGGATTGCGGGTGCGCGATATATAGTTAGTGCAACTAACTATATATGGAATTTCAATGGTTTTGTGTGAGTAAAATAAGGTTTTTTAAATGCTAATTCCTAACTATATATGGTCTATAACCTATGGTTTTTTCAGTGAATATATATATATATATATGTGTATATATATATATATATATATATATATATATATATTCACTGAAAAAACCATAGGTTTCACACCAGTTATAGTTAGCTGGAAATTTTACTCGCATAAAACCATTAAAATTCCCACGTTATAGTTAGTTGGACTCACTATAACTTGCGCGTGCAATGTCATGAGTGATGTCACTGACCATGTCATGATTGATGTAATATGTGATGTCATCAGCAGTGCATTGCACGCGCAAGTTATAGTGATTCCAACTAACTATAACGTGGGAATTTCAATGGTTTTATGCAAGTAAAACTTCCAGCTAACTATAACAGGTGTGAAACCTATGTTTTTTTCAGTGAATTTAATAGGTTTTTTCGTTTTTTTTTTTGGTTGTTGTAACTGGTATGGGTATCACCATTTTTTGAAAATTATAGTTTCTATTTTTGAATATGTGTTTCAAGGGTTACATTACAGTGAAAGGAGGTCTGTCACTGTATCACAAGGATGGTGTCATCAGTGATGTCATGAGTGATGTCACTGACCATGTCATGAGTGATGTAATATGTGACGTCATCAGCAGTGCATTGCACGCGCAAGTTATAGTGAGTCCAACTAACTATAACGTGGGAATTTCAATCGTTTTATGCGAGTAAAATTTCCAGCTAACTATAACTGGTGTGAAACCTATGGTTTTTTCAGTGAATTTAATAGGTTTTTTAAATGCTAATTCCTAACTATAACTGGTGTCAAACCTATGTTTTTTTCTGTGAATTTCATAGGTTTTTTAATAGCAAATCTCTATAGGTATGAAATGTAATATTTTTTATAACGAATTTTATATTGTATAATTATGTAATATATATTTATTTTTTTGCCCCGGAGCGCTCCCGGGGCGCGTACCGATGCGCTCACCGGTAAGCGTAGTGCAACGGCGCGCCCCGGGGCGCGTACCGGTGAGGGTCCCGTTAGCGATATTCCCGCGAACGAAAACAACATAGTGACGTATCGCATCATAAGAGCACGTGAGCGCATATGATCGCGAAATGTCCTGACGCGCTTACGCAATGCACCCCGGGGCGCGTAGCGTAAGCGCGTCGGGTCATGTGACCTGAAAATAACACTTTTTATTGGTTCACAACACTTTTGGTTTCCAAATGATGAAAGCCCTGGTCATGTGACTTGAAAATAACACTTTTCATTGGTCCAGAACAGTTTTGTTTTCCAAATGATGAAAGCCCCCACCTTTTTTCCTTATTCTGACTTTGTCCTTTGACTGAGGAAGACCTGTTTGGAGATCTGTCTCTAATCTTTTCTACTTTAAAATGGCTACAGTAGCAGCAGCAGCTGGAGCATCTGCCCCACCACCACCACCACCACCATCAAAAAGACCCCCAGAAGATTACATTGGTGGTCAAGAAGAAGAGGAGGAGGATGATGAAGAGGAGGGACAGACAAGGCATTTCCTGCCTGAAGATAATCAGCCCTAAAAACCAAAAGAGCACTTCGTATGGCAGTTCTACAAATCCCAAGGGGTTTCAAAAAAGTCAACGCTGCGAAGGTGACTTGTTTGATTTGTGGTGCTGAGCTGTCCAGGGGGAACCCTAACAAAAAATATTCCTTCGGGAGTCATACCATGATTCGGCACATGATCCGTTGGCACCCAATCAACTATTCTGCTGCAGAGGTAAGGGACCTCTGCAGTAAGCTACCCCCATCAACATCTAGACCCTCAACATCGAAAGAACCAACTCCATCGGGTTCAGAGGCATTAGAGACAATGCCTATCATACAACCAAAATTTAACGATTTTAAAATCGTGTGCAAATATTGTGGAAAGACACTTTGCTATGGTGAGCAAAGTATAAAACTTATCATCTGTGCTGGGGATAACCATAAGTGCCCGAAAAAACCCTAATTTTTTCTGGGGGGTTTTTGCTCCAGTTGAGCCATTTACAATTCCCTGTTTTTTGTTTCTCCCCATAAAAAATATAAAACTGTTCAGAAAACCCAAAAAAAGTAAAAAATGTTCAAAAAAACAATAAAAAAATATAAAACAACAAAAAGAATAAAAAAAACAGTTCTTTTTAGAACTACCTTTAATTTATAAAAATAAACCTATATTTTTAAAGAATCTCTGTCAATCTCTTTTCTGCAGGGTACGCGTACCGGTACGTGCACCTGGGCGCGCACCGGGGCGCGCAACCCAAAAAAAAAAAAAATAAGGAAAGAGTGAGCATGAGGGAAGAACACAGAGAGAGTAATGTTAATAGAAAAAGAGCTAGAGGGAGCAACACAGAGGGATTGTTTATTACATAGTAAAAAACAGAGAAGGTGTAATAGGGTGTAAGTGAGAAAAGGAAAATGAATAAGGGAGCGAAAGAAGGGAAGAGAGAAAAAGAAGACTAAAGTAGAGGTACTGATAGAATGTGAGTGGGTGTTGAAAGTAAAAGGAAGGACAGTAAAGAATAGGGAATGAGGGGTAGTGACGGAACCGGAATAAATGAACAATGGTGAGGGAGGGTGAGAAAAGAGCAGTGAGTGTAAGTAAAGAGGGGTGAAACAGGGTGGATAAAAGTGAATAAGATTAAGACATGGGGAGTGACAGAGAGAAAAGAGAGAGAGAGTAAAGGAAGGAGTGACTGAAAGAGTCTGAGTGAAACAGGAAAGAAAGGTAAGTAAGGCAGTGTGGGTGACTTATAGGGAGTCAGTGGGTGTAGGTGGGGGTGTGGGTGTGTAAGGTGTGTGTGTGGGTGTGGGTGTGTGGGGTGTTTGGGTGTGGGTGGAGGTGTGGGTGTGTGAGATATGTGTGGGGGGTGTGGGTGTGGGGGGTATATGTGTGGAGTGTGTGTGTGTGTGTGTGTGGGATGTGTGTGTGTGTGTGAGGAGTGTGTGTGTGTGTGTGTGTGTGTGTGTGTGTGTGTGTGTGTGTGTGTGTGTGTGTGTAAGGTGTGTGTGTGGTGTGTGTGTGGGGTGTATGTCAGAGGTGTGTGTGTGTGTTGGGGGGAGGTGTGTGTGTAGGAGTGAAGTAAATGATTAAGGGAAAGAGAATGAGTGAGGGAGCAAAGGAAGGGAACAGAGGGTAAGGGAAGTAAAGAATAGGGACTGAAAGAAGTTGAATGTAGGAGGGGAAATAGGGAAAGGGGAGTAAACATAGAGAATATGAATAAGTGAGGAAAGCAGAGTAAAGAAACAGGAGTGAGGTAGGTTGAGAAAATAGTAGTGAGGTTAAAGCAAAGGGTGATGACAAACTACATTTTTTTTGTCACACTTACCATATAATAAATGTAACTTTAATTACATTTTTTTACTACATTTTGTATCTGTGAAAGAGAGAAGAAAAAATAAGTTATAATTAGTAAAATATGTATTTTAAAATAAAAGATACAAATGAAGAGGTTAAAAATCATGACAGTGTATTTAGAAATAAAGTAAGAGTGAAGGACACAGAAAGGGAAATAAAGTAAGGTAGAAGGACAAAAAGAGGGAAAAAGAAATAGAAGGAGAGTAAATTACTAAGAGTAAGGCATATAGATTCACTGACAGAAAGGAAGAGAAGAAGAGAAAAATGAACTGAAGGTAAGAAAGATACTAAAAGAATGTGAGTTAGCAAAACTAAATCAGGAAACAGGAGTAAGTAAAAAGATAATGACTGAGAGGGAAAGGAGTCTAATTAAGGATGCATTTAGAAGAATGAGGAATGGAAGATAACTGAGAGTAAGTGAAGGAACGTCATAGAGTGAAGGGATGAAGGGAGAGAGGATAATATAGAAGGATTGAGGGAAAAGGAGTGAGGAAGTTAGTAGACAGAGAGACTAAGGGAGGACTGTGTGAAGTGGAGTACAATGAGCGAGGAAAGAAAAATGAGTAAGGGAGCAAAAGAAGGAAAGAGAGGAGAAGAGGACTAAAGCAGTGGTACTGAGAGAAAGTGATTCGGTGCTGAAAGTAAAGAGAAGGACACTGAAAGATAGGAAATGAGGGGTAGTAATGGAACCGGACTAAAAGAAATGGGTTGAAGAACGATGAGAGAGGAGCAGTGAAGTTGTTGTAAGAGAAATGATAGAAGGTAGATAAACACAAGTGAACATAACACAAGGAGAGTGAGGGACTGAGGACATAGAGGTAGTGAACGGAAAATAGAGAGAAGAGGTCAAAAGAAAGGAGCAAACAAAGATAAGCGAGGGAGACTGGGTGATTTATAGTGATAAAGTGCGACAATACTTCTGAGTGAGTAAAGAGGAATTACTAAAAGAGCAAAGGAGGAAAAGACGGAAAAGGGAAGTAAAGCAGAGAGACTGAAAGCTGAATAGTTATGCAAGGGAGAGAGGGGATGCAGACAGTTGAAATGAGAATGAGGGGTTGTGAAAGAAGTGGAGTAAAGGAACGGGGTGAAAGAGAGTGAGAGAACATTATAAGTGAGTAAAAAGAGCTGAAAGAGGGTGGAAAAAGGAAAGTGAGTGTGAGACAATGGGAATACAATTTAAATTACACAATACAAACTATAGAATAACTTGTACAACATGTTACATAGTTTATTTTTGCTGTTCTCAGAATATATTGAATTTCACTTAAAACAGTGAGTTCAAATTACTCATCATATGACAGCGGGAAAAAAAAACACAATCTAAAAGATTGTGTTTTAAGAAAACCCTTATACATTTAGAAATCACAAATGTACACTAATCTTTCATTCACTTACTTTTCCTTTAGGCCAAATAGTATATCATAAAGGTCCTTTTCGTTGGAAAGTACTCTGCTGTTCACTAAAAAATCCATTTCATCGACTTTCTAGAAGAAAAGCTCCGAGAACATCTGAAATATTTTCATTATTTTAATATACTCCTTTTTTTCAGTCATAACTCTTTGCTCATTCCTTCACTTTTCCTTAAGGCCAAATAGTGTCAGATGTATGAGTATATTTTCAAATTACTGAAAAGAAACTCTGAAATTACCGTTTTCCCGCCGTTCTGAAAGAAAGGCTCATACAACATTTTCACAATATTTAAATAATCATAATTCTATCTCTGACTCACTCATGTTCATCATTTTGTATGATACTGATATCACTTACTATGAGATCCACTTACAGTACCTATATGACAACTCAATTTTTTATATTATCTTGATCACTTTTATTCAGAATATAATTTTAAACAGCAAACTAACCTTTATTAACTGCTCCCGTCTTCATAGGCCAATTACCTTTACTTAAATTTTGGTTCTAAAAACACTAGGTATGATTTTTTTAAGTCAAAAGGCAAACGTTGTTTGAAAGTCAAATGAGTGTCATTACAGTGGTTCCAACCTTTACGACTTTTTAAATAGCATGTGTAATGCCCTGATGTCGTTGAAGGACCGTCATGATAAATAATAGCTACAGTTGCAAAGGTTCTTCCTGAAATTGATAACTGAGAAGCCACAAAGTTTTTAATAGAAGTTGACAATTTACTTCCATCAGGTCTACATCGTTGGAACATTAAAATCACATATTTACCATAAGTTTGTAAAAATAATGTGGACAGCATTGCAGACTTACATTGGGTGCACACCATATTGTGATCAGCTGCTTTAACTAGATTATTAAAAGGCACTGATTTGCAGTCTGGTAAACTCAAATATATAAATCTTTCAGTGTCTATTCTAGTACTACTTTATAAACTACAGTTGTCGCAGTCATGCTGCCATTGATAAGAAAGGCTAAAAAGATTTTTATATCTACACCTTCATCTTCCAAAACATCAAACATATACATTAAAAATTCCTGACAATCCTGCTGAATATTCTGTGAAAATTGATTTTGACTAGAACATATGTCTAGAAGATTTCTAATTTCTGAAACACTTTCTATTTTTGCTGTATCACTGCTACATTTCTCAAACAAAGAATTAAATAAACAGCAGAATGTTTGATCCCGATTTTCAACAATCTGTTCTTGTAAATTTTGAAGAAAAAAAACAACATTAACCACTACATTAGCATAGCAGTTGACACCAGAACTGTTTTCAAACTGAAATCCAACAACATCTTCAACAGAATCCTTTTTCTTTCTGCTTACAATTATAGTTTCATCTACTTTTTGTCTTTTTGCTACTACCTCACTGCAATTATTCTCATTTCTTCTTTTTCGGCCTACCACACGTTTTTCAAATAGAGGATATTGAGGCAAATGTGGAGCATACTCTCTTCTTAACCTATTGTATTCTTTAACACAATCTAGATCAGCACAAATCTTTGTTTCATCACACTCAATCAAGTACAATCCTGATAAAGTTCTGACTCGTGATAATGCCACATATGCCATACCCTCTTTAAACACAGAACTTCCAATGTTCACCAAAGCACTATCTACACTTAAACCTTGAGATTTATGAATTGTCACTGCATATGCCAAACAAACAGGAAACTGTTTTCGGCGAACATATAAGTCTTTCTCAAGCAAAAATCTAGCTGAACAACGACAAATTTGTTCTATTTCGTCAATGCCATCAAATTTAATTTTTAAAATTTCAATTCCATCTCTATTTTTGTAATTCACAAAACCAACAACATGACCCATTGCTCCATTTACCAGACCTCTTTCAACATTTAAATTCCTTCTCAAAATGACACGACAATTTAAACACACATTCAGAGTCTTTTCAAAACCAGCAGTTTTAGATATAGTCTTCTCTAATGAATCTAATTTTGATTTCAAATTTTCAGACAAAATAATTGTTGCTCCCATATGCTCTATTTTATCTATAGCTTCCAGTTTCACTATCTCTTCATTTTCTAACTTTAACATTTTGTTGTTGAACATGGAACATTCTTTCAGAGTTGGCATCAAACATATGCCAGATTTCTTCTCGTTAATTTTCTTAAAAATATTCTCTGGAAGAATGTTTTCATTTGGGTACAAATTTGAAATTAATCGTCCATGTAAAGCTTCTTTCCCATGCTGACTTACTTTTCCGATTCTTACATCTTGTAGAATATTTTTATAATCTTCATCCTTTGCCTGCCGCATATTTTGGAGTAGTTCTGCATAGTTGAAATGTAACCATATATTAACGTTTCCAATTCTTCCTAGGCACTTCCTGGTATCTTCATGCGTGACCATTTTAAACACTGGTTGTCCTTTCACTGGAGTCAACTGCAGTAGATCTCCAAAAACAATAATGTGTTTCTCTCCAAATAACACATCATACTCTGTTCTAAGAATTTCTTGCATTCTCAAATGCACAAAAGCAAGCATTAGATTTGAGACCATGCTTACTTCATCAATGATAAGAAGTTTCATTTTCTTCAGGACTCTCGAAACTTCAGAACACGCATCTCCAGATAGCTTGTGGTATTGCAATTTGTTATCATTCTCCACTGGCAGCATCAGTAAACGATGTAAAGTAATCCCTTTAATATTATGTGCTGCCAGCCCAGTTGGAGCGGTAACAACACAAGATAGCGGTGATTCAGTCCTTTTCTGCAGATAAGTTGCAATTGCTTTAATCAGAAAACTTTTTCCAGTTCCCGCTTCTCCACTCACGTACAGTTGGACAGGCTTAAATGATGTAAATGAGCACTCTTTTTTCTCATGACTGAATCCATGTTCAATCTGTTCTGTGACTTCGTCATATATCTGCTTCTGCTCAAGGTTTAGTTGTTTCACCAAATCTTCTAAGTTAACTACATCATCTTGAGCTTGTTCCATAGCTCTTTCCACTTCATCCATGGCTGTGGCAGCTTCATTTTGGATAATTGGTCCTCCTAGTGGATCCTGACTCAATGAAGTAGAACTCTGACTGTCTTGAGAACTGTCTCTAGCAATTGTGGCTTCTTGCTCTATCTCTTCGTTCAACATTTGCAGATAATTTGGAAAAACAGGACATTCTATGGTATCCTTGGTTGCATTAAAAGAATCTTCGTAACAGAGAAAATCTCCAAGTAGTTCCTTTTCTGTACGCCATGGCTTAAAGAGTTGCAAAAGAGCTAAATAGTTAAATTCCCTTTTCTCTGGATTTTCCCAACACAATTTTCGATGATTAATCAAATGGCCTTTTCTCTGCTTCACTAGACATCCTTCACAACCAATGACAGCATATATTCCATTATTGATATCTTCTCTGATGTCCCTCTTATAAATATATCTTTGCAGAACTTCATAGAGACAAGCGTTCTCAAGGTAAGGACTTCTATTTGGATAGTATGTATCCAACATGTTTGTCTTCAAAATATCTGTACTTTCTGGTTCTTTCTCCGCCAAATACTGTATTTCTTGTACAGATTTCAAAACTCGGTTTCGTGTTGCAGCAAGACCTAGACTCACCCAAATGATGGTTCTAGATTTGGCATATAGACTTGCTGATGACAATCGATCAGAACATTCATATGCTCCAATTTCTCGATGTGACAACATCTTCAGACTGTAACTGTATAATTTCTTGCTTAGACTCTTTTCATGTGAAATGTCCTCCCACATTTCCTTCAGTTCTGTCTTTTCTTTTTTGTGTGATGTAAGACGTCACATATCTAGCCACAGCAATAGAGTTGTCAGCAACGAACTGAATATCCATGTTAGCATTCCACATGGACAAAATCACTGGGTTGTAGTCGTTGATGTACTTGGACTCTTCGTTTCTTTTTAAATTGTATGTATTTTTTGGTGATTTCCTCGTCACAGTATGTCGCAGGGAAGACTTCAAATTATTTACTCTTCCTATAGAAATCACTGTTCGTGGAAACGCGAAATGACATTTTGTATAGAGCTTGTCCTTGTTTCAGAATTTTCGACGACAGTACTTTCCACAACGATGGGATTGAAAGCGTAAAACTTGTTGCCTTAAACTGTTTTCTTCGGTACTTTTTGGAACAGCACATGTTGAATACTCTTCAATGAAGCTCATCACTGTCTCATCCAAATCTGTTCCAAATTTGGGTGCATCTTTAATCCACAACAACATATGTATATGAGGAGCACCTCTCGCTTGATACTCCTTTCTCCAAAAGAAATCCAAAACCTCTCCAAGGGGAGGATTTTTTTTGTTGGTAATAAAAGACATCATATCTTCAAATCTATGATTGAAATATCTGCATACATTCACTGGATCCAAAGAACACAGTTCTCCAGCAGTTTTTAATTCTATATTTTGTATATTTGCATTTGCCTCTCGTAGAAATTGAAGTAAGTCGTCCCATGCATACTCAGCACAGCTAAGAGTGAGGAACCATGTAGGAGTTCCTAAGTTTCTTAGCATACATTTCAATTCCCCATGACGACGGTACCAATACTCATTTGTACCACGCCGACATGCCATGAGATTGATTAGATGAGATTCCAAAATATTATCTTGCAAATTGACTTTCTCCATAAAGTCCCTTGCCGAAACATTTTGCAGATGTGCTCCACTTTTCAGTATATGGTTTACTGCATAAGAAAGCCCAGACAAGTCCCTTTCATACAGTAGATGAAACAAATATGGAATGCATTGACGAAACCTTGGATCTTCAGCATATAATCTTAAAGTTCGATATTCAGATGCGGGAATTTTAAGGGGTCGATCGTCATATCGTCCACCTCGACCTGTTGGAAATAAATGTGGAAACCAACGAGCTTCCAAACTTTCTTCCCATACACTAATGGGACTTCCTTTTGCTGCTTTCATTTGAAACAAGTCAATTGCATTCCCCATCACTTCTTTGGAATGCAAAGGATGAACAGTATAATGTTCATATATTTCTTCACTTCTAGACACATCAACTTTTTCAATTTGGCCAGCTGAAGAATCACTGTCTTCATCTGCAGCTGTTTCCTCTGCTCCAACACATACATGTTTGTAGTACTCATTGTTTTTGACCAAATACAACGTTGCCTTTTTGACTTTCCTAACATCCACTAAATCTTGCCAGATTTTCTTACTCTTTGTCGGAACCCCATTAACTAGAATAACCAGAGGTTCCTCTTCCACTTTCTCTACACCAATTGTATCAATATTTTTCTTGATATCTAGAGGCAAATAAACAACTCTTCCCTTTAATCCTCTCTGTAAATCTGAAGGAGGCAATTTCCCTATCTTAGGTTCCATGCGAACAATTGCCTGAAAATGATGGACACATTGAATCAAAATAGACTCATATGTATTTAAATCCATCAATTCAGGAGGAATGTCTACCAACTCCAGATTATTATGAACAGCTCTAGCAGGCATTCTGTTTTGATTTAATTTATCATAACAATATTTACAAATACGCTGATCAGAACTCAAATCAAAAGAATTCTCCACCCACAAATAAGTGGCAAAATCCTTCCACTCATAATTATTTATCTTTTCACTTTTTACGTATAAATCAACTAATCTAGTTTGATGCTTATAATGAGTTCGTCGACAACACACATAAGTAAAATTCGGCCTTTCACTTGATTTCACCTTAAACCTGGTAATTTCCTGGTCAAACTTTTCTGTACTTGAAATCTGTACATTGTCTTCCACATTACCTTGAATTTCTGTGTCAATTTCTACACTGTCCTCTTTATCACCAAAATAACAAATCTCAATTTCTTCACAAATCTTCTTCACATCTAATTCAGTTCCATGCAAAAGAGCACTGTTTAATTGTTTAAGCTTAAGTGCTGGACGTTTTGCATAATACAACCTTCTCACTAATTTCCTCATTTTGTTATGATGCACTGCTAACATCCTAAAATGATGAAAAACACTCTGACATACTTTTCTAGAAAGACAAGCCAGTGAATGCCCATGCAAACCTGTGTTTTCTCTCACTCTACAAGGATCTAAGTCTTGCAACATCTTCATTTTCTGTTTTAGAGTTTTCTTACTATATGTACGTAAGAAATTACAAAACAAATCGATTGATTCCTGTCGCACACTACAAATACTACTACACTTCCAAGTGTACACTGGACCCTTAGTACGTCTCCCTAAAACTTCATCAGTTAACACCTCTTCTGGTTCTCTAGGCACAAGTTTCTCTTTTTCAATCGGACAACCGTCTTTCACCTCATATGCTCAACCACTGGTGTCAACTGCATGCACTAGATCATTCTCCTGAAAGTAACTCTCCTCATTAAAAAATGGCTCACAACTTGAACTGTGCATCCATTCTCCAGAAAAAACTTTACAAAATTAGTCTGATTAATTACTCTTTTCCATTTACTGTTTGATTTGAAAACATCAATTGTCTTGTTAAGTGTCCTAATTCTATTGATTATTAAAATAAATAATTTTTTCTTAACTTCAAAAGCCTGATCAACAATCTTCTCTACACTTTTCTTTTTCTTATAAAAAGCAGATCTCTGTTTACCTTTTTTAATATTTTTTAACAAATTTAAAACCACCCTTTGCGAAACATTTGTTTACGAATGTCCCTAAATTGATTTTGCCTTCTATTCCTATACATATTATTGTCTCCTGCTGCAGTAGTAACATTTTTTTCGGAATCTCTCCTTCCTCTTCAAATTTGCTCTCTCCAACATTTTTTTTTTATCTACATATGTTCCGTAAGAAAGACTTAGTTGTCTTACCAGGAGCTTTTTTCCTGTTTTTTTAAGTATTTGCTGTAAGAGACTGCTTTAATTCCGTTGCTGGTATTGATTTTTTCCGCTTAGCATTTTTTCGTCTCCTTTCCCTTGAGGGCATATTTCCTTACTATTGAAATCTTGATTTTAATCTGTGGAAAACAAACAACAACAAAAAATCATTATAGACCACTATTACCAAACAACAAAACAATGACAATAAGCAAACAATAAAACACTATAATACTTATACATATGACCTTATCTCTGTTTTTTAAATATAATTCTAAAAAAATATTTTGGGCACATGAATTGGTTTTACATTATTGACAAGGATTAGATAGTATCTGCAGGATTAAAACAATATATGTGCACATTTCACAATCATATCACCTGTGTTTCCTCAGATTAGTAAGCAGATTGTACACATGAGGTCCTGGGGAGCATAGGTGGTGAGGCCGGTGTCTAAGAGTGCACTGGACTGCACTTTATGAAGCCTATCCCCCACTGTACTCTTAGACACAGCCCTCACCTCCTTTCCACCCCTGGACAGACATCTCTTCCACTACACTCTTCAACACAGGCATCACCTCCTATGCACCCCTGGACAATCCTCACCTTATCTGCAACCCTGAATAGACCTCAACTCATCTGCACCATTAGACAGGCCTCAGTTCATCTACAACCCTGGACACGCCTCATCTCATCTGCACCCTGTTACCATCAATTATACTCAATGTATTGAGGCCTATCGAAGGGGCACAGATTAGATAAAGTTTGTCTAAGGGTCAGAGGAGGTAAGTCCTCTCAATTGCACTCATGGACACAGGCCTCAACTCCTTTGCGCCCCTGGACATGCCTCACCTCATCTGCACAATCCACTTCCTAATTTGAGGAAACACAGGTAACATACATTTCCTCTCTCTTGCAAAAATTCCTACCAAGCATTACCAAAAAAATGACACAAACCAACAGCAAAGAAGCTCAGTGTCCTTCCTAATCTGAGGTAACACAGGTGACATGATTGGGAAAAGTTCAAATATTTTTATGTAATCATGCACACAATATTTATTCCTTCTCAAAAATGTAAAAGCCAATGATTTGCCCCAAAATCGTTTTTTGAATAACATTTTAGAAACAGAGCCCAGGTCCTATGTACAAGCATTCCATTTCAGTACTGAAAACTCACTATTTTACAAAATACATTTCCTCTCTCTTGCAAACATTCCTACCAAGCATTACCTAAAAATGACACAAACCAACAGCAAAGAAGTTCAGTCTGCCTCCTAATCTGAGGTAACAGAGGTGACATGATAGTGAAAGGTTCAAATATTTTTATGTAATCATGCACACACTATTTATTCCTTCTCAAAAATGTAAAAGCCATTGATTTGCCCCAAAATCGTTTTTTGAATAACATTTTAGAAACAGAGCGCAGGTCCTATGTACAAGCATTCCATTTCAGTACTGAAAACTCACTATTTTACAAAATACATTTCCTCTCTATTGCAAATATTCCTACCAAGCATTACCAAAAAAATGACACAAACCAACAGCAAACAAGCTCAGTCTGCTT
Organism: Lissotriton helveticus; assembly: GCF_964261635.1. Classification (NCBI taxonomy): domain Eukaryota; kingdom Metazoa; phylum Chordata; class Amphibia; order Caudata; family Salamandridae; genus Lissotriton; species Lissotriton helveticus. The sequence continues at coordinate 981,242,265 of NC_136072.1, forward strand.
CCTAATCTGAGGTAACACAGCTGACCTGATTGTGAAAGGTTCAAATATTTTTATGTAATCATGCACACACTATTTACTCCTTCTCAAAAATGTAAAAGCCATTAATTTGCCCCAAAATTGTTTTTTGAATAACATTTTAGAAACAGAGCGCAGGTCCTATGTACAAGCATTTCATTTCAATACTGAAAAGTCATTATTTTCAAAATACATTTCCTCTCTTGCAAACATTCCTAACAAGCTTTACCAAAAAAATGACACAAACCAACAGCAATGAAGCTCAGTCTGCTTCCTAATCTGAGATAACACAGGTGACATGATTGTGAAAGGTTCAAATATTTTAATGTAATCACACACACACTATTTATTCCTTCTCAAAATATAAAAGCCATTGATTTGCCCCAAAATAGTTTTTTGAATAACATTTTAGAAACAGAACGCAGGTCCTATGTACAAGCATTCCATTTCAGTACTGAAAACTCACTATTTTACAAAATACATTCCCTCTCTCTTTCAAACATTCCTACCAAGCATTACCAAAAAAAGGACACAAACCAACAGCAAAGAAAGTCAGTCTGCTTCCTAATCTGAGGTAACACAGGTGACATGATTGTGAAAGGTTCAAATATTTTTATGTAATCATGCACACACTATTTATTCCTTCTCAAAAATGTAAAAGCCATTGATTTGCCCCAAAATCGTTTTTTGAATAACATTTTAGAAACAGAGCACAGGTCCTATGTACAAGCATTCATTTTCACTACTTAAACCCATTGATTTGCCCTAAAATCGTTTTTTAAATAACATTTTAGAAACAGAGCACAGGTCCTATGTACAAACATTCAACTTCACTACTGAAACCCATTGATTTGCCTCAAAATCGTTTTTGTAATAACATTTTAGAAACAGAGCGCAGGTCCTATGTACAACCATTCAACTTCACTACTGAAACCTCACTATTTCACAAAATAAAAATCCTCTATCTTGCAAATGTAGATACCAAGCATTATCAAAAAGCATGACACAAAAAAACAGCAAAGAAGCTCAGAGCCTCATTTATGAGGCCCTGCGTCAGTTTTGCACTGGTGATGCGTCACTTATTGTGAGGCATCGCGGCATAAAACATGTGCCTTGTTGCGCCATATTTCAAAAATGACGCATCTAGGTAGATGCGTCACTTTTTAAACCCCTGCGCCACATTATACCTGCATCAGGTATAATGTAGGCAGAGGGGGCGTTCCCCCGTAAAAAACCTCGTAATAGTGACGCAGTGAAATCTATGAGATTTCACTGCGTCACTTTTAGGACGCTGTTACGTCAAAATCTTGCGCCTGCCTCACAGCAGGCGTAAGACTGGCGCAAACCCTTTCACATGGGGCTTTCCCATTTGAAAGGACGCATTGCTGGAGTTGCGTCACTTTTGTGACACACTCCAGCAATGCGTCACTTTTGCGCTTACAGATACGTCAGAAATACTGACTTATCTGTAACTCCTTGCAACATGATGCGTCATACATTAAATATGATGCCTCATTGGTGTCGCAAGGAGTGCGCAGTGAAAACTGACACATCGCTGTTTTCATAAATAAGGCCCTCAGTGTGCTTCCTAATCTGAGGTAACACAGGTGACATGATTGTGAAAGGTTCAAATATTTTTATGTAATCATGCACACACTATTTATTCCTTCTCAAAAATGAAAAAGCCATTGATTTGCCCCAAAATCGTTTTTTGAATAACATTTTAGAAACAGAGCGCAGGTCCTATGTACAAGCATTCCATTTCAGTACTGAAAACTCACTATTTTACAAAATACATTTCCTCTCTATTGCAAACATTCCTACCAAGCATTACCAAAAAAATGAGACAAACCAACAGCAAAGAAGCTTAGTCTGATTCCTAATCTGAGGTAACACAGGTGACATGATTGTGAAAGGTTCAAATATGTTTATGTAATCATGAACACACTATTTATTCCTTCTCAAAAATGTAAAAGCCATTGATTTGCCCCAAAATCGTTTTTTGAATAACATTTTAGAAACAGAGCACAGGTCCTATGCACAAGCATTCCATTTCAGTTATGAAAACTCACTATTTTACAAAATACATTTCCTCTCTATTGCAAACATTACTACCAAGCATTACCCAAAAAATGACACAAATCAACAGCAAAGAAGCTCAGTCTGCTTCCTAATCTGAGGTAACACAGGTGACATGATTGCAAAAGGTTCAAATATTTTTATGTAATCATGCACACACTATGTATTCCTTCTCAAAAATGTAAAAGCCATTGATTTGCCCCAAAATCGTTTTTTCAATAACATTTTAGAAACAGAGCGCAGGTCCTATGTACAAGCATTCCATTTAAATTCTGAAAAATCACTATTTTACAAAATACATTTCCTCTCTGTTGCAAACATTCCTACCAAGCATTACCAAAAAAATGACACAAACCAACAGCAAAGAAGCTCAGTCTGCTTCATAATCTGAGGTAACACAGGTGACATGATTGTGAAAGGTTCAAATATTTTTATGTAATCATGCACACACTATTTATTCCTTCTCAAAAATGTAAAAGCCATTGATTTGCCCCAAAATCGTTTTTTGAATAACATTTTAGAAACAGAGCACAGGTCCTATGCACAAGCATTCCATTTCAGTTATGAAAACTCACTATTTTACAAAATACATTTCCTCTCTATTGCAAACATTACTACCAAGCATTACCCAAAAAATGACACAAATCAACAGCAAAGAAGCTCAGTCTGCTTCCTAATCTGAGGTAACACAGGTGACATGATTGCAAAAGGTTCAAATATTTTTATGTAATCATGCACACACTATGTATTCCTTCTCAAAAATGTAAAAGCCATTGATTTGCCCCAAAATCGTTTTTTCAATAACATTTTAGAAGCAGAGCGCAGGTCCTATGTACAAGCATTCCATTTAAATTCTGAAAAATCACTATTTTACAAAATACATTTCCTCTCTGTTGCAAACATTCCTACCAAGCATTACCAAAAAAATGACACAAACCAACAGCAAAGAAGCTCAGTCTGCTTCATAATCTGAGGTAACACAGGTGACATGATTGTGAAAGGTTCAAATATTTTTATGTAATCATGCACACACTATTTATTCCTTCTCAAAAATGTAAAAGCCATTGATTTGCCCCAAAATCGTTTTTGAATAACATTTTAGAAACAGAGCGCAGGTCCTATGTACAAGCATTCCATTTCAGTACTGAAAACTCACTATTTTACAAAATACATTTCCTCTCTATTGCAAACATTCCTACCAAGCATTACCAAAAAAATGACACAAACCAACAGCAAAGAAGCTCAGTCTGCTTCCTAATCTGAGGTAACACAGGTGACATGATTGTGAAAGGTTCAAATATTTTTATGTAATCATGCACACACTATTTTTTCCTTCTCAAAAATGTAAAAGCCATTGATTTGCCCCAAAATCGTTTTTTGAATAACATTTTAGAAACAGAGCGCAGCTCCTATGTACAAGCATTCCATTTCAGTACTGAAAACTCACTATTTTACAAAATACATTTCCTCTCTCTTGCAAACATTCCTACCAAGCATTACCAAAAAAATGACACAAACCAACAGCAAAGAAGCTCAGTCTGCTTCCTAATCTAAACTCTCTATCTATAATGAATGAATCATAACTCACCGCGAAAAAGTAAAAAAATAATTATTTTTTTCCGGCCTATATGGGTCTCCTAAGACCCCCTCAGAAAACCTAGAGGGTCAGGGGGTGTCTACCGTACCCATTTTTACCCATTCCCAACGTTGTTTGTCCTCCATCTTGTGTCTCAATTCTTCCGAAACACAAGATGGAGGACTCCTGTTGCGCTTACCGGTACGCGTACCGGGGCGCTCACCGGTAAGCGCTCCCAAAAAAATTTAAAAGTTAATTTACATAAAAACCTCTGTAGAGATGTTCACCAAATATAGAATAGGCCATACTACATACCAGTCCCTACCATTTTCCCAAATTTGATGGAATTCCTTTGAGCCATTTGGCCTGTAGCCCTGTCTAAATATCCTGAGGTAAATTACATGACAAAAACACATCTGAAGTGTTAGAATTTACAACCAATTAAAATGTTACTTTCAATTCCTAGTATTATTTCCTGACATTTGATTGGTTATGTACATGAATATAAATGAAAAAAGAGGGAAACACAACCATTTTGACTACAACTACCTGAGGTACATCTTGAAAGGATTTTAACATTTTTTCTTCTTCACCTCTCTCAAAAGTTAGTTGTTAATTTGTAAGGAGCACTTTAAATTAATTAGTAAAATCCTTTTCTGATAGTTATATATTGTCCCTCTGTTATAGTTATAGCTTGAGATACGCTTCTCTATTATATTTATGGATTAAGTTAGGCTTCTCTAGTATAATTGATCTCGAGAACAACCCAGAGGAAGAGATTGATGATTTAGACTTTTTGGATCAGTCTCTTGATCAAGAGTTTCTTAAATGTCTGGAAGAAATGGAATCATGGAATCCAAATGAGGACATTCATGACGATATAATGTTGGAAGTTATTACATTTTGAAAAATCAGAGCAATACATTTTTATTTAATAATTAAAAATTGTTCCAGACATTATTCTTTTTTATATGTAATTCATGAAATAGTACCAAAATGAATATAATATAATGTGAGACTTATAGTATACTGTGCAACTTTTTTATGTTACAAAGTAATTTTGCTCATAGTTACTTCCTTTCTCCCACTATATTATCTCCAATGTGTATTTGACATCTCTTTTTCATCTCCTGCCTCCATGTTGTTCTACTTTCCTGACAAACTATGGTATGGATTCCATATACCACAATAACTTCTGTAACAACATGCAAATTATCTACAGAGGAGACAATCTACATTGAATTTAAAACTCTGCATTGGTACCTACATGCTGGTACTTATATCACCCACACAACACAACAACTCTATGCAGAGCTACCCTACCTCTAAGCACTTTAAATTATTACTTTACTGTTTCACTGGGTTTGCCTCTTGGTACGCTCCCCGGTAAGCTCCCCGGTGCGCGTACCGGACGCTCCCCCCACGAAAATCGAAAAAAAAAAAAATGTGTCCTGCGGGACCCTTTTATGGCCCCCATATCAAACCTAGGGGGGTCAGGGGGGGTCTACCCTGCCCCCTTTTGGTCATTTCCCCCTTTGTTTTTGCCACCTCTTGTGTCTCGATCCTACCGAGACACAAGATGGCGGCCGCTCCGGACTATTTGGAATGTTTACAGACACCCGTTGCGTGCTGGTACACTCCCCGGTGCACGTACCGGGGCGCGCTTACAGATATATATATTTTTTTGAACCTAAATTACTCAAAATCCTCTGGAGCACATATCTTGAGACATAGCAAAGGCACATCGGGCTACCAGTACCTACAATTTTGCCAAGTTTGGTGAAAATCCATTCAGGCGTTCAAGCTAAAAGTGAGTCCAACCGCCCTATGGAAATTAACATGGGGAAAACACGTTTTGGGACACCCTTTTATCTCGGCTCCCGCTTGACAAATCCCCCCCAAACTTTCAGGAAAGGAGCGGAGCGCAGCGAGGCAAATTTGAGGAAAATTACAGGCAGATCCCTCAATCTGCGCCAAAGTTATTCCCAATAGAATGTTGCGGATTCCCTATGGAAAACAATTCTAACTATAACTACCTACTGGCGACCGCCAGTAGGTAATATATATTCACTGAAACAACCATAGGTTTCAGGCCTTATATAGTTAGGAATTAGCATTTTAAAAAAACATTGAAATTGCTCCTATATAGTTAGTTGTACTAACTATATTTCGCGCACCCGCAATCCACTGCTGATGATGTCACATATTACATCATTCATGACATGGTCAGTGACATCACTATGACATCTCAAATGTCATCAATGAGCGTACCACAGGGGAAAACAGTGAAAAAGGGGGTCCCAAAACGTGTTTTTCAACATGCAATTTTCCATAGGACATCTAGCCCTTCTCAGGGGGTCCCAGAATCACCCTCAGGGCAAATTTTTTTTTTTTTTTTTTCGAAAAGTCGCCCTTGAGGTTCTTCTGGGACTCCCTGAGAAGGGCTAGATGTTCTATGGAAAATTGCATGTTGAAAACACGTTTTGGGACCCACTTTTTCACCCGTTTCCCCTGTGGTACGCTCAGGGTACGCGTACCTGTAAACGCCCATGTACGCGCACCCTGAGCTTACTCCGCGAAATTTACCAAAAGTTCTACCAAGACACAAAATGGCGGACTCTCCGGACTGTTTTGAATGTTGACAGACAACCGAGAGCCAATCACCTTTCCTCTCGCGCACTTCCGTGCCGGGTTCGCTCCCCGGTACGCGTACCGGTAAGCGCTCGAAGCGCGCTTATAGATATAAATGTGTTTTTGAAATTAATTTTCGTAAAAACCAGTGGAGCAATTTTCACCAAATATAGAAAAGGCACTTCTGTGTACCAGTCCCTACAATTTTGCAAAGTTTGGTGTAATTCCATTCAGCGGTACGGGCTGTAGCCGTGTCTGAACGTCCTATGGAAATTAACATGGGGAAAACACGTTTTGGGAGCCCCCTTTTTTCTCAGCCCCAGTATGACGAATCCCCCCGAAACATCCAGGGACGGAGCGGAGCAGAGCTGGCCTAAATTTTGGAAAATTACATGCAAATTCCTCAACCGGCGCCAAAGTTATTCTCAATAGAATGTTGCGGATTTCCTATGGAAACTAGGTCCTTACTATAGATACCTACTGGCTATCGCCAGTAGGTAATATATATATGTTCACAACGGAGCAACTCCAGCTACTTCCAGTGCAGCGAAGAAGGAGAAACGGACCACTGCATACAGGCAAGATGTTTATTAAACCAGTTAATCCAGCATAATCTGATGACGCGTTTCGGGCTTCGCAAGCCCTTGTTCACATAAAGACTGTGTGTTTGCTGGTTCTTTTAAATGCTGCTACAACACCGCCCTTGTCACATGTTCCAGTCACCTGATTATTGAACTAGATAACAGACTTTCTAATATGTCTTTCCATTTGTTGTTTATATTGAAAAAGTAACGCAATTCATTATAACTGGTTACTATGCAACATGAATCAATGTTTAAATGCATTTCATCCATTAGAAATTGGAAATGTTCTACACCAATAAATTAATTTCTTCTACAGCATATTAGTTTATAAATACTGCTGCAATGACTGGATAAATCCAACAGTGCAACATCACTTCTTTTTAATCCTAATGCAAAAGTAACGCAATTCATTATAACTAGTTACTACATAACATGAATCACTGTTTAAATACATTGCATGCATTAGAAATTGGGAATGTTCTACAGCATAGTAGTTTATAAATACTGTTGCGATGACTGGATACATCCTATGGTGCGAACATCACATCTTTTAATCCTAATGCACGCTTATTCAGATTAGATTGTATCTAACGTGACTGGAATCAAGATAGATGTTGTCCATCAGGCTCTAAAGAATGTGCAAAATAGTGCATAGCAGCAATAATAAAATATAATTGTGCAAAGCCGTGCTACTATGATCTCAGAATTGAGAATAAAGTGCATTAGTATGCTAAAACATGAATGTATAAATGCAGATAAAACATCAAAGATGAAACAATTCATTTTGTTAAAGTCTAATATATAACAATTCCTACATACTAAATACATAGTGCAATAGTGATATTAAAACAAGGCATTACTTTGGTATAAAAGATATATGAGGTATTTTTGTGAATAATTTTCTATCTTCAATTCAATTTTACAGCACAACAATTAAGAAACAGCAATCTAGATCAAAGCTATGATGTTAAGTCTTCATAAATCTATAGGTTCTTGTTATTGCCTATTGCAGGAATCACTAAAGTGAAACATAGTTAAGTGGTGGTACATCCCACTGAACTTATAGCTTGGCCAAACCACTTTACTGCGAGGAGATTATGCCCATCTAGAGAAAATTGTACATACAGCGTTATTGAGCCCATTCGGGCATTTGCTATCAAATTCCAATATTCGTTTTGTTTCTAGTTATCTTAACAAAAGCTCTCTGTTTCCTCCTCTGCGCTGTTTAGGTACAGATACTACTACACAATATTGTAGGCAATTCACATCGTTATTATGTACTCTTTTAAAGTGGCATGCCACTGGGTATGTAGGATCACTGTTTAAGATGGCCCTAAGATGCTGTAAGATCCTCACGTGCACCTGCAATTTGGTGCTGCCGATGTAATTCAAGCCACAGGTGCACGTGAGGACGTACACAGCAAATTCCGTCCTGCAATTAAAACTTCCAGCTATGACAGTTCCACTGGTACTAAAAGGCGTTTGATAATGGGTTTTATTAATGCCAAATTTGCACGCTCTACCTGACGAGCATTTGCGAAAACCTGGGGTAGGTTTTAACCATGTGGAGTTTTGTTTGATTTCAGGACTGCTTTGATCTAAAATCGAACCCATATTCCTAGCTCTACTAAATGTCACGGTGGAAGTTAGGCGAGGACGCAATACCGGGTCAGTAAGCATTATAGCCCAATTCTTTTTCACTATAGATCTGATTTTACGTTTCTCATCACTGTATGCAGTAATGAGTCTGGGCCCTTGATTTTCTACAAGTCCCTCATCCTGAACCTGCTGTTCTCTAGGCTCTGTGTTATCAATAGTGCTGTTGGGCAACAAGCTATCCCTTGATCTTGATTTGGCTTTGTCCATAGCGGCATCAAGTACCTTTCCTGAGTATCCCCGTGCTTTGAGCCTTGTTAGTAATTCCGTTGCGCATCTTTCAAAGTCTGCTTCTACACTACAAATTCTTTTCAATCGCAGAATTTCCCCGTACGGGATGCTAGCAAAAAGATGTTTCAGGTGAACGCTAGAGGCGTGCAGTGTCACATTTCCTGCAGTGGGCTTCCTAAATAAAGTTGTTTCAATCTTGTTATTCTTAATGTACATTCTGACATCTAAAAATTCCATACTATTTTTATCTATATGTGCTGTAAAGTGGAGGTTCAATTCATTGTTATTAATAGCTTTGATAAAATCAAAAGCTTCTATTTCACTACCCTTCCACAAAATAAAGATATCATCAATGTACCTGAAAAAACAAATTACGTTCTTATTGAAGCACTCACTGTGTTCCTTTTTGAGTACCTCTTCCTCCCACCAGCCCACGTGCAAGCACGTGTAGCTGGGGAAGAAACAGGCTCCCATTGTCACGCCTCTAAGTTGTCTGAACACATCCCTCCCAAAAAGAAAAAATTATTATTCAGCACCACTCAATTAAGCTTGCGATTGCTTTGTTGTGTTGATAGAACTCACTAGGTCTTTGGTCTAAAAAGTATTTGACTCCCGCTAAGCCTACACTGTAATCTATACTAGTGTAAAGCGATTCAATGTCTAGTGCTATCAACAGCAATTCATCTGACCTAGGTAAGTTTTAGATTTTTTTAATTATATTTCTTTTTATTTGACAAATCCTCAAGCAAGGCATGAATACAAAATACAGAGTGCATAGCTTGTACCATGGCGTAAAACCCCCGTAGTATACAATAGTACAAATAATACAGTAATGGGGGAGGGGAGGAGAAGAGGGGAACGAAGCAGAATCAACTGGGGGTCAAGGGGAAAGCGGAACATCCATGATGGTAGTTGCTGGTGGAACACATATGTCACCCCCAGGGCCGGCTCTAGGCTCACAGAGGCCCTGAGCAAGGAGTGTAGGTAGGGGGCCCGAGGCCGCCAAATCCCTGCCAGGGGCCGCCACGCAAATATGTATCTAAGGATATATATTGGCATGGCGGCCCCTGGGGTTTGGCGGCCCTGTGCAGGTGCACAGCTTGCACATGCCTTAGGCCGGCCCTGTCACCCCGATATCGGTTCCAAGGACCCCAAATTCTATGCCATTTCCGGGGGCGACCCCGGGCCAGATATACCGTTTTCTCCCTAAACATGCACCAGTCCATGTTTTCCATCCACACATCAAGAGTAGGAGGCCTCTGGGATCCCCATAGCTGCACAATATTACGTTTGGCGATCATGGCCCCCAAGGTCACCCACTGAGTCTGAGCAACATTGTGATCAGTCGGCTCCCAAACATTCAGTAACATTCAGTAAGCAGCGCCTTGCCTCGGGCAGGAGAGCAACACCTGTAACCTCCTCCATCACTTCGTGGACTCGTTTCCAATAGTCAGCAACTTCCCGACATTCCCAAATAATATGAAGAAATGTACCCAACAATCCACAGCCCAGTTTACACAAACCCTCCTCAGAAAAGCCCATCTGAACCAGACGGGGAACCGTGACATATACCCTGTGCAAAATTTTCAGTTGAAAAATATCTGAGTCTCGCTGGAATCGCGACCTCCTTAGGAGAGGAGATCACAGACTGCCAGTCCTCATCATCCAGTTCAAGGCCGTCATGGGTCCAGAGATCACGCAAATGGAGCAGAAGGTCTGTCCTATCATTGATCAATTTCCTATAAACCAGGGAGATAGTACTATCGGGCATATGGCCATCCAACACCCGATCCTCCAGTGGGGTAGACTCCGGTATTACTTCCCCTTCCTGAAAGACTGACATCAGGGCATGTCGGACCTGAGCATAACAGAAGTATTCCGTTTCTCTCAAGTCAAACTCCGCTTGCAATGCTGAAAACGGCTTCACTTGCCCCTTGGCCCATAGGTCTCCCACCTTCGTGATACCGATGAGATCCCACTTATCGAATCCTTTAGTATACCACAATTTGCCTAGTCTATCAGAGCCAAAAAGCGGGGTCGCTAAGGTCAAACGATCCTTCCACCCCAACGAGCTGGTAGCGTCTTTCCAAATACGTACGGCCGACTTCGTAGGCCCCGTCAAAGAGCTAACCACCAATTTAGTGTACAACGCCCTATAATAGTCACCACCAGGCAGTAGCCACCGGTCCATAGCAAAACCAGGGTTCAACTCCGGGCCATACATACCATGATTAATAGCCCCTAATTGAGATGCCCAATAGTATCGTTTGATATCGGGAAGAGCTATACCTCCGTCATACCATGGGAGCGTAAGTTTGGCAAGCGCTATGCGAGGCCTACCATCCCATAGCAATTTCCTCTGGAGACCCTCTACCGCCCGGAAATAACTAGCCGGGACAACATCAAGCGTATTCTGAAGGGCGTACAAAAAACGGGGGAGGGACATCATCTTAAAGAGAGTCGCACGTCCGAGCGGCGAAAGCAGAAGCCTACGCCAGCCCGCAAAGTCCTGTTTCAAAGGATCTAAAGGAGGGATAAGATTTTTTTATACCGAATTAAGGGGTCCATAGACACATATATACCCAAATATTTAAACCCCTCGGGTGTAACTTGGATGGGACAATTGCGCGGGAGGAGAGGGGCGTCACCACAAAGCACGTAGAGATACGATTTCGTCCAATTGACAACCAGGCCCGAGTTTCTGCCAAAAGAGGTCAATACGTCACACAATGCTATCAACGACTTTCTGGGTGAAGTCAGATACAACAAAATATCGTCCGCATACGAGATACGATCTTCGTAATCCGGGGACCACTGAATACCCCTCATAGAGGGTTCCCAACGGATCCACGCAGCCAAAGGCTCAAGGGCCAATGCAAACAGGAGAGGTGATAAAGGACAACCCTGACGGGTACCCCGCACAAGACTAAACGGAGCAGAAACACGACCGTTAACAACTATCTGTGCGAGGGGGTTCTCGTAGAGAAGCCGCACCCATCCAATGAATTCGGGCCCAAAACCAAATTTTAGCTAACGCCGGCCACAAATACGGCCATTCCATAGTATCGAAAGCCATAGTGGCGTCCAGTGACGCCAAAATGGCCGACTCACGCAGCGTCACAGCCCTCGCGAGACCACCGTGCAGACGCCTGAGATTCAATGCTGTGTTGCGATGCGGAATAAAACCGGACTGATCTGGATGGATTAGGTCACTTATAACCTTAAACAATCTATTGGCCAGTAACTTAGCGAGAATTTTAGGTTCGGCGTTTAAAAGCGAGATCGACCGATACGATCCACATCTGTTTCTCGGCTTCCCTTCCTTATGTATCACAACAATTGTCGCAAGCCGCTGATCGAGGGGGAGAAGACCCTGCTCTCGAGACTCTAGAGACATATCCCGTAAGTAAGGAGCAATCTTATTAGGCCAAAGCTTATATAGCTCTATCGGCAAACTATTTGGACCCATAGCCTTACCCGAACGTGGGGAACGCATCGCCAAAGCCACCTCGTCTGCAGTTATTTTGCTATCCATGAGCTCTCTGTCTGCGTCAGATAGACACGGCAGGGCGATATCTCGCAGCAATAAGTGAGAGTCTTCCTCCGGCCTATTCGACACTGGAGAGTAGACTGCTTGAAAGTGTTCAGCAAAGCATGCCACTATCTCAAGTTTTTGATTTTTGATAAGAAATCTCCTGTATCTTTGATGTAACTAAGCAGATTTTTACCAAGTCTTGCAAAGAGAAATCTACATATTTTCCAACCTGTTCTGCAACACTTTCAATGGCGGAAAAAATTGGTCTTCCCGGTACGGGAAAACCAGCTTTATGAATTTTAGGTATTAAATACATCACTGGGGGACTGGACATTTGTTATTCATGAATTTGAATTTGTCCTGTGAAATTAGTCCTTTCCTGCACCATTTCATTAGTTCCTTTTTCAGTGTTCCTGCAGCTTTCAAATACTCTTTATGGGTAGATTTTTCATAACAATTAATATCATTTAACTGTCTTTTGGCTTCCTTGATATAATCCTCTTTTGGCCAAATGACTAAGTTGCCACCTTTATCAGATTTTTTAATGATGAGCTCGTTGTTGTCTCCCAGCTTCTTCATTAGGTTGGCATTTTCTTGCTTTTTACGTTGTATTTGTTTCTTTTTTTTGGTTTTTTCAGATTACACTTGCAAGTATAACTTTTTAATGTCTTCGATAACACAGTCATGAAAAGTATCAACCGCATCATTGGGCATCATTGGAATGAAACTTGATTTAGTCTTGAAAGGACTGATCCCAGCACCTTTCTGTAGTAGATTTATTCTCTGTAGTCTGATTTGGGTGGCTTCATCAATATCTGGATCTGTGCACTGCGATTCAGTTGCATTTAGATCATGCATCGTTAATAAAGCAGGGATATCTGCAGCTACTAATGCAGGATTTTGTTAACTGATATCGCTACTGTATTCGCTAATTGTTTTCTCTTTGTCCTTTTTCAGAGCAAAACACTTTTTTAACTTTAACTTTCTGATGAAGCTAAAGATATCAATTCTTGTTGAGGCATAGTTAAAAGTCTGACCTGGACAGTATTTTAAACCTAATGACAATAGCTGTTTCTCAGCCTTCGAAAGAACCACTGTTGATAGTTTAAAGATAGATTTATCCAAATCTACCTCTTCCGTTGCAACGTTGTTTTCTTCTTTTTCTTTCGCCCTTTGTTTACATCTTTTTCTCCTGTCCCTTCTTCGTTTGTTGTTTCTTTTCCTTTTTGTCTGTTCTCTTGCCTCGGCCTCAGGGTCTGGAGCCTCTCCTCTACTAAGAAATCCAGCTCTTGTTCAAGATTTAGTCTGGTGGGTATTATTTGTCTGATTTCCCCCTCCATACTTGATTCACTCGTAATGGAAACCGTGTCAATGCTTGAAATGTCTTCATTATGGTCAGTTGCTGTACCATACAGTTAGGCTTGACCGGCATTGTCCCTTTCTTTAACACTGTATTTTTGCCGTTTTGCAGTGTTATATTTGAAGGCGAATGTAAAGATTATTATAATCAGTTTCATCTCGTATAAACTTGTGTGCCTTCCTGCTTTTTATGTCCTTGTGCAGTCTCTCATTCATTTCTTTTCTAGTTTTTTTTAATGCAATCAAGCTCCGAGACTTACTTAACTCCTCTTCAACTTTTTCAATTTTTTTTAAGAATAGCTATACATATATGTATGTAGACATATATATATATATCAATTCAAAATCCCGGCTCCATTCGTAGTCAGAAAACACACGGACAGCTTCTTGCTGAAGACGCGTTTTATTGCAGATTCAAAGCAAAAAACTTCTCGACGCGTTTCAGGAGTTCACCTCCCTTTCTCACGAGTAACAGTGTCAGTGATTGTGATTGTGTTTTCTGACTACGAATGGAGCCGGGATTTTGAATTGATAATTAGGCTCGCTACCTACACACGGACCGCCCTCGCAAAGAGGCTCGGGGAAAGCGGCGCCTGGCGTTGCCAGGCAATCTTGAAATTTTTATATATATATATATATATATATATATATATATATATATATATATATATATATATATTCACTGAAAAAACCATAGGTTATAGACCATATATAGTTAGGAATTAGCATTTAAAAAACCTTATTTTACTCACACAAAACCATTGAAATTCCATATATAGTTAGTTGCACTAACTATATATCGCGCACCCGCAATCCACTGCTGATCATGTCACATATTACATCATTCATGACATGGTCAGTGACATCACTGATGACATCACTGATGACATCTCAAATGACATCACTGATGACATCACTGATGACAACATCCAGTGACTGTATGTTTCTGTAAAGTTAAAATATGTCTTACATATTGAAGAATGAGTGGATGTATAAGTGTCTGGATGAAGGATTTAGTAGGTGCGTGACTGACTGTATGAGTGAGTGATTAAATGTGTCTCACTGAATGCATGGGTTAGTGACTAAACTGTCTTAATTTGTGCATCATTATGTCTGTTGTTCTGTAAACTGCTGCATGTGTTGATCATTAGCTATACGAGAGGCTATATGTGTTATTAATTGGTTGCCCAAGTATTTCTATGGGAGATTGAGTTTGTGTGGGGGTGGCTGGAAGGTGTGTGACTCTATGCATAGATGTGTGAGCAGTTTATTCACTAGGTGTATGAGTTCAAGAGTGCATGTGGAAACAGCTACATGGGCAGTTGACTGTGTGCATGAGTGTATTGATGAGTGAATGGATATCTCAATGCTACATGTCATAGTAAGTACATATGTAAAACACAGTACATGTGAGAGTTGGCATATATAAATAACTGTGCATGAGAGCCACTGAATGAGTGAGTGGTTGTATCGATCATTGTGAACTTGTATCAGGGATTGTATAAGAGAGTAAATATGTGTTAGTATATGTTTCAATAAGTAAGGTGTGTTTAACTGTATAGTTGAAGAAATGGAGGTGAGATTGTTTCTTTGCATGACTGACTGGGTGTGTGAGTAACTCCATGGATGAGTGGCAGTGTGTGAGTGTCTGTATACACTGAGTGTATCTAAGGTTATATTAGAGTCTGAAGAGGTTTATCGTATTAGCACAAGAATGATGTCAAATGAGATGTCATCAGTGATGTCATCAGTGATGTCATTTGAGATGTCATCAGTGATGTCATCAGTGATGTCACTGACCATGTCATGAATGATGTAATATGTGACATGATCAGCAGTGGATTGCGGGTGCGCGATATATAGTTAGTGCAACTAACTATATATGGAATTTCAATGGTTTTGTGTGAGTAAAATAAGGTTTTTTAAATGCTAATTCCTAACTATATATGGTCTATAACCTATGGTTTTTTCAGTGAATTTTCAAGGTTTTGTAAATGCTAATTCCTAACTATATATGGTCTATAACCTATGGTTTTTTCAGTGAATTTCAATGTTTTTTTAATAGCAAATATCATAAGCTGTCGAATGTCAAGTACGTGGTAAGTGAAAACATTTTCGTGTTTATGCACACTGATCTGCTTTGAATGGTGCCCCCCCCCCCTCATTTCTATTAGGAGTACTCTCTCTTTGCAGATAGTGAAAGGTAGTTAACGCAGGCCTTTGCCCCCGTTGTAATCCGTCGTGCCTGCTTCTCTCTCCATTTGATTGATTGTTATCCAAGTATTTACTGTTTTAGAATTAGTTCTCTTTGGTTCATTCTCTATTTACAAACAAACACAGAGTCGCAATACTCTGTTTAGTCTTTGCAGATAACGAAAAATCGTGTAAAAAAAAAGAAAAGGAATCGAGCAAAATCAGTAGGCCACTAATGGGATCTCTTTTTGACCTCGCTAAAATAGAAACATTAGGAACAACCCCTCATGACAAATACAAAACTAGTGAGATGAACTGAACTCCACACAATGATGGCTGCAAAACAGCTCGGCTCCACCACCCACCCCGCCCAAAATAACGATAAAGAACGGCTGCCATGATTGGTTGCGGAATGACCACGACGGAGCTACGAAATGGTGCTGCTCTCATGCTAACCCCAGCTTCAGTCTGAAACATCCAGAAACACTGTAGACTACCAATTCGATCAGTTCCGGTAGCGCCCCAATGTAACCCGGTAGAGAAGAACTAGCCCTCCCCTCTTTGACTGATGGTTCTTGTTGCCTGTCCCTTCTGTTGTCATTTAACAGAACTATTTAGCCTGCTGAAAGGGGTTGTGTTCCGACCGCTGGTTGGTGGAGACATTTTGACTATATTCTGTACCTGCGTTGTCGCGTAATGCGTCATATGACGCGCCGCGTTAGCGCATCCGGAAGTCATCCGGGGCGCGCAGCGCGTAACGTAAGCATAACAAGTCATGTGACTTGTTAATAAAACTTTTCATTGGTTCATTTTACTTTTCTTATTGTAATGATGAAAGGCTTGGTCATATGACCTAAAAATTACGCTTTTCATTACTTCCGAACATTATTTTTTCTTAAATATATGTTATAATGTTCCAGGCTAATGTACTTTCCCGGAAATTTTACAACTGTCCTGCAAGTAAAATATATTCTTTTTTCGAGAAAAAGAGCGTTTCTTCGTCCCATGACGGAGCCGTTGAGCAAAAGAGGGTCGACCTGCTGTCTTAGTCGCCGATACGCCTGAATATGAGATTCTTATCGATCACTTTATGTTGCAGGAATAGAAAACACAACAGCCCTTGACCATTTATCTTTACTGCGTTCCTTCGTATTATACCTTTTACCCTTCATGTAATTGGTCTGCTTTATTTCACTTGCCTTTTAATGATTCTAAAACAGTCACTATTATTAAAAACTTTACCAATGTATATACTACTACCATGTTTTCTTTTAAAAACCTTTATTGTGAAAATTTCATTATACAAATACGAGCCTATAACCACGTGGGCCGGCCACGGAGCAAACTGTAATCGTATATGATGAATAGACATTTACACTGTAGAGGAACGTAACGGGCGGGCCATTAGGTTGCAAGAACTAAGGTGTCTAACAGTTACGGAATCGGTGGACGTACATTTTATAATTAAAATACGACAGGGCCAGTTACAATAAAATTATCTAGATATACATTTGCGGGCAAGAACCATGGGTGACGTTAATTCGAACTTTCAACAGTACAGTAATCAATAACACATCAGAACTTAATATCAATAGGGATGTCGAAATAGTCAATCAATTCTCGTCCCCGCCCGCCATGTGCTTCAAAACTGCATACGTATCTCGTGATTTCAAGGTTCTGCAACCAGTACACAACAAGGAGTTACGAGTCCCATTTATTCCGGCGCCATTTTGGGCGAGGACGGGCAGGTCCAGGATATAGTCAAAATGTCTCTACCAACCATCGACTATGATGATGTTCATATGCTGTATTTATTAGAGTAACACTCATCTGTCCACATGAAATTAATTTGCCACAATCTAAACATGTCATTTTAATCTTTCCAAAGTTCTTCTAAATATTTGGGACCGTTTCCCTTGCCTCTGAAGCTCTCAGTGCCACTTCTTTGATGAATGTACTAGCAGGTCAGGGGTTCTCCTCCAAATCTCTCTTTTATGCAGCACTATAATTAATTGGTGCCACCTCTCCATATGACAATGCATGGTATAGTTACCACAACTATATTTTTTTTCGGTTCCTCTGGAGAGTTCATCGTGGCAGATGAAGCGTGTAACGTACCGGGCATTTACCTTTTTTTGCATGTACAGGAAAGGAAAAAAAAATTGAGCGTCCGAGTTCTAAGGTGTCCCAGGGCCATTTTAGTGGACCAGGCCCAAATCCAAAGAACAGGCCGCCATTTTGAGAGTCCTCTTGCAGCCGCCTGTCGCTGTAGCATCAAGAGCAGCCGAAACTCAGCTGAATGGCAACTGAAACGGTAAAGGGGCGCCCCACTACAGCAGACGAGCCTCCACCTAGGAAGGCCCATTCACGCCGGCTCCCCCCCCCTTCGGGCACCCCACGCCGTTATTCGGAGCAGTATTGTAGGATGGCCACACCAGTGCGGCAACTTGCTAGACATCACCTCGGTGGTAACCGAATCTCAACGCCTTGTGGTGTCTTCTATTCAAAAAACATTGTTATGCTGCCTTCGACCTATTCGCCGCAAGTGCGCACACAACTCAACTGCATAGCTTGCTAGACACCACCTCGGTGCCATCCGGATCTTGGAATGTCAGCACCTTTTGGTGTCTTCTCTTCAGAAAATATTGTTGCGCTGCCTTTGGCCCCATTCGCACATCAGTCCGCTACTGACGCCATCTCACAGGCTAATGGGGCGCCCCACGCCGACTTTCAGCATTGTAGAATGACCACACCAGTACAGCAACTTGCTAGACATCACCTCGGTGCCATCCGGATCTCGGCGCCCCACTGCAGATGAAGTGCCTCTTAACTATGAAACCACCACGGTGACATCCGGATCTTGGCGCGTTGTGCTGCCTTCGGCCTATTCGCACATCGGTCCGCTACTGACGCCATCTCACAGGCTAATGGGGCGACCCACGCCGAGTTTCAGCATTGTAGGATGACCACACCAGTACAGCAACTTGCTAGACATCACCTCGATGCCATCCGGATCTTGGCATCTCAACGCCTAGTGGTATCTTCCATACAAAAAATATTGTTACGCTGCCTTTGGCCCCATTCGCACATCAGTCCGCAACTTAGACATCACCTCGGTGCCATCCGGATCTTGGCATCTCAGCGCCTTGTGGTGTCAGTCAGAAAATATTGTTGCGCTGCCTTTGGCCCCATTCGCACATCGGTCCGCTACTGACGCCATCTCACAGGCCAACGGGGCGCCCCACGCCGACTTTCAACATTGTAGGATGGCCACAGAAGTGCGAAAACTTACTAGACACCACCTCGGTGCCATCCGGATCTTGGCGCGTTGTGCTGCCTTCGGCCTATTCGCACATCGGTCCGCTACTGACGCCATCTCACAGGCCAACGGGGCGCCCCACGCCGACTTTCAGCATTGTTGGATGGCCACACCAGTGCGGCAACTTACTAGACACCACCTCGGTGCCATCCGGATCTTGGCGCGTTGTGCTGCCTTCGGCCTATTCGCACATCGGTCCGCTACTGACGCAAACTCACAGGCCAACGGGGCGCCCCACGCCGACTTTCAGCATTGTAGGATGGCCACACCAGTGCTGCAACTTGCTGGACACCACCTCGGTGCCATCCGGATCTTGGCGCGTTGTATTGCCTTCGGCCTATTCGCACATCGGTCCGCTACTGACGCCGCCTCACGTGCCAACGTATTTTCTCCGCATTTTATACCCTATGCCGCATAACAGGTCATGTGACTTGTTTATAAAACTTTTCATTGGTTCATTTTACTTTTGGTTTCCTAATGATGGAAGGCTTGATCATATGACCTAAAAACAACACTTTTCATTGGATGAAAACTTTTTTTTTTTTCCCAAACGATGAAAGCCCCACCTTGTTTCTGGATGTTTCAGACTAAACTGGCGTCAGCATGAGAGCACCACCATCTCGTAGCTCCGTCGTGGTCATTCCGCGAGCAATCATGGCAGCCGCTCCCCACCAGAAGCCTGCAGGAGTCGGGCCCCCAAAACTTTTGATGAATTCTCAAGGCGGAGGGGACGCTTTCGAGAATGGGGTCCAAGACCTAGCAGACAAGCGTCCGATTTCCAAGGTGTCCCAGGGCCATTTCAGTGGACCAGGCCCAAAAAGGAAAGAGCCTGCCGCCATTTTGAGAGTCCTGTGACAGCCGCCTATCGCTGCACCGCAAGAGTGGGCGCAACTCAGCTGAATTGCGGCTTTTGACACAGTGGACCAAAAGCGGACGGAATGGCAACTGAAACGGTAAAGGGGCGCCCCACTACAACAGATGACACTCCACCTGGAGAGGCCCGTTCACGCCGCCTCCCCCGGGGCGCCCCACGCCGTTATTCGGAGCAGCATTGTAGGATACCAAAACCAGTGCGGCAACTTACTGGACATCACCTTGGTGCCATCGTTCTGCTGCCTTGGAACTATTCGCACAACAGTTTGCTACTGATGACCCACCCCCTGCGACGCCCCACGCCGTTATTTGCTGGGTGGCAACTTACTAGACATCACTTTCGTGTCATCTAGATTTCGGCGCGTTCTGCTGCCTTGGAACTATTCGCACAACAGTTGCTACTGATGACCCACCCCCCGCGACGCCCCACGCCGGAAATCTGGACGTTGTGCTGCGTTGAGACTATTCGCACAGCCGACCGCTACTTCGTTGTTTTTCCCTAAAAATGTTTATATGTTATTACTATTTTTGTTTTCTTGTATATATTTATAAATTATTAAAGTTTTATAATCTTACTACTTTGTCGGAGTGCTATATATTTTTAATGTGACACATAATTGTAAAAACTTTGATGTACAAAGAGTCATCCCTGGAATCTTCCGCTTCACGCTCGGTCCCCTCCCCAATCACAATACAGGATGGTTTTCAGATAATAGCAACGCTTCTGCTGTGACGGATCTCATCGAGTGTGGGCCTTGATCTACTATAACTCCTTTGAAGAGGGGTGATTCTTTACAGCTGTGGCCATAAACTACATCTGCAGGGCTAGCTGATAGCCTAGGACCGGCCTGGACAATCGGACACAGAGGAAAAGGAGTGTCAGAGGGTGCGGTAGTGAATAGGGCGAAAGGGAGGTGTCGGGCGGGCACAGGGTGTGATTCTCAGGGAAGAGCAGCGCAGATGGGGGGAGGTTTATTACCCATGCATAAGACAGAGAGCGGGGGTGACCACTGCCTGGGTGAGATGCTTGCGAGGGAGGGGAGCCATGCTAAGGATCGACAGCGTGCACAGAGTGGGTCTGGTCAAGGCATCTAAAATGGCTGCCGTGCACGACAAAAGTGTGGCATTTGAAAAAAGACAAGATGGCGCAGACAATGTTTTTCAACACTTCCTGATTTCCTTCGAATCGAACGTTAACAGACGTTGGGGCATATTACCAAAGTTAAGCGATATTTATCCCTAACGATGCATTGCAAAGATTTTTTTACGGTCAGAAATTATCGCAGATAAACCTTGCTATTATCAAGGTTTATCGCAAATACGATAAAAAACGACCGCAATGCATTAATATCGCTGAAAACTCAGCGATATTCATGCATTACCGAGCTAATGCTCTTAGCCATGTTATCCACCTCCCATTGGATAACATGGCTAAGAACTGCTCAGGGCAGCTGTTACTTTTTGGAGATATTCGCGCTTATCTCGAATATTTCCAAAAGTTGATAATAGGAGATAGCGATGTTAGCGACTGTTTCCAGTCGCTAACATCTTGGCATGCCCACTTTGCATGTCATTAGTGATAAATATCACTCACATGCAAAGTGGGGCCCAAGATGGTCGCTATCTCCTACTAGCCGTCGCTAACTGGTGTTAGCAACAGCTAGGTAATACAGATATAATTTTATCTCCGCGAAGCGGAGCGCTGTTACAGATATATATCTTGTTTTTGAACGTTAATTTCTCAAAATGCACTGAAGCACATATATTGAGACCTAGCAAAGGCACATCGGGCTACCAGTCCCTAATATTTTACCAAGTTTCGTGCAAATCCATTCAGCCGTTCGATTATTATTATTATTATTTCTTTTTGCCCCGCGGGGCCCTTTTAAAACCTCCACATCAAACCTAGGGGGTCAGCGAGGATCTACTATGCCCCCTTATGGTCATTTGCCCCTTCGCTTTGGCCTCCTCTTGTCTCTCGATCCTACCGAGAGACAAGATGGCGGCCGCTACGTACTGTTTGGAATGTTTACAGACACCGGAGAGCCAATCAGCTTCGCTTCGCAAAGCTCCGTAACGCGAAAAGTACGCGAAGCGGTGCGCTGTTACAGATATATATCTTTTTTTGAACGTTAATTTCTCAAAATCCACTGAAGCACATATATTGAGACCTAGCAAAGGCACATCGGGCTACCATTCCCTACAATTTTGCCAAGTTTCGTGCAAATCCATTCAGCCGTTCGATTATTATTATTATTTTTTTTTTTGCCCCGCGGGGCCCTTTTAAAACCTCCACATCAAACCTAGGGGGTCAGCGAGGATCTACTATTCCCCCTTATGGTCATTTGCCCCTTCGCTTTGGCCTCCTCTTGTCTCTCGATCCTACCGAGAGACAAGATGGCGGCCGCTACGGACTGTTTGGAATGTTGACAGACGCCGGAGAACCAATCAGCTTCGCTTCACAAAGCTCCGTTGCGCGAAAAGTACGCGTCCTGGAGCGCTGCCCGGTCCGCTGTTACAGATATATATCTTTTTTTAAACGTTAATTTCTCAAAATCCACTGTAGCACATATATTGAGACCTACAAAAGGCACATCGGGCTACCAGTCCCTACAATTTTGCCAAGTTTCGTGCAAATCCATTCAGCCGTTCGGGCTAAAAGTGAGGCCAACCGCCCTATGGAAAACTCAATGTTAAAAACACGTTTTGGGACCCCCCTTTTTTCTCGACCCCCCCTGGACGAACCCCCCCCCCCAATTTTCAGGGGCTGCTCAGAAACAAAATGTGCCATTTTCCTGAAAATTTCAGCCAATTCCGTCCACAAACGCCAAAGTTATTAGACATAGAATTTTCAAAAAACCCATAGAGAAAAAATCCTAACTATATATACCTACTGGCGACCGCCAGTAGGTAATATATATATATATATATATATATATATATGCGAAACATGTGTCAGCAGTTGCTCTTATTCATTTCAGTTTGGCTTGGTTGGTATTTTACCAGTTCAAAGCTGTAATACAGTGCCTGGAAGGGTAAAAGGCTTTTGCCATTTTACAGATTGGCATGAACAGCACTGTGCTAGTCCTATGCTTAAAGACTTTGCTGTAGAAATGGCAAAAGGCTTTGCCCTTTCTATGTCGGCATGGATGGCACCGTACTAATCCTATGCTTAAAGACTTTGATAAAAAAGCAGACATTTGATGTGAGCAGATCTAGAGTGTCGCTGGTGTTGAGCGTGCTCTATACAGGGGCTGCTTTCCACATAAACTTTAGAACTCCCCAGAGTTCTCTGCTTCTTTTTTGCATAATGTATGCATCACTCTATGCCTGAAAGGGTATTGTTTTGCGTATATTTATGTATATGTCCAAAACCTCCCTCCAAAAGGAAGAAGCAGAAGCCCAAGGGGAACAGTTCAGAAAGGCTTTAATGGCAAGGTACAGCTCCCGTGGCGGCGGATGCATTTCGGCGTGTGCCTTCTTCAGCGCCCAACACTGGAATGGAAAACGTGGTAAGTTCTTCCCTGCTGCCTGTAAGATGACTAGTGTGGGTCCGCTCCTCCCCCCTGCAGTCACGCTCACCTGTTGCAAATCGTTTCTGATCCTCCGAACTGCAACTCCCAGGATGCCTCATGCACAGCAAACCAGGTTGGTGAAACAATGGGGGGAGAGAGAGTGATAATCCTGTAGCCGAACCCAAATGTAGCAGGACATGTTGCAAAGCCAAACTGTCCCAAAAAACCTCCAGCCTTTCCTCGGGTCCCCTCATACCGTCACAGCCCCCGGAATAGGAGTTCCACAATGCAGGGACTAACTGCGGAATGCAAGTTGCCCAGAGAGAGGTGCAAAACCTTAACTGCTCAGGTACTCCAATGGCAGGGGCGGGTCCTGGACACCGTATATATATATAGGGCTATATTATTCGTTTGCTTGTACATATACTAATAACCAAGGGACAGAGGAATTGAGAGAGTTATTGAACACCGAGAATTCAATTATCCAACGTCCCAATCCTCATAATACTGACACAATTGGGAAGGTTGTCAGTAAAGGTGTAAATACATAATATAAATAACTTTGTTGCTTATAATCTAAATGAACTTTGAGAAAATGAAGGCATCTCTTATGAATGAGTACATCTAAATAATAATGGGGAATGGCTATGATTTTAATACATATGTTGTATTCTTACTAGGTGGCATCCAAAGGATGATTGTTGTACATGCAACCAAAACGAACTGTTAAACAATATTTTGGACGATTCAATGTTTTTAACTTCACGAGCACTTTTCATTTACCTTTTACTCACCATTTATCCCACCATGTATATTTTTGTATAAAAGATACTTAACAGAATATTGCATATTATAAGATGACCGCCGATTTGGCGAGATTTAGTCCTCTTTCTAAGATGTGGAGGAGGTGGGGATAAAATGGTGTCTATCACAATAATCAAGTTGACACTGACGAAGCCCTAGTGGCGAAACGCGTTTGTCGTGGGGGCAGGGGTCTGCCTAATAAAATCTTTTTCTTGGACAAGAGACTTTTTTTCTTTTTTTTTTTTTTTTGAGGTTCAACACTGCTTTATTACATGAAATAGACCATAGTACACAGCTGGTAGTGCCTACAACCCGGAGGCCGGCAGCGTAGTATACGAGTATAAACACAGCCCTGAAGTCGGCATCCCTGAGGCCCGACGGCGATGCATAAGCAAATAAAAAAATATTAGGCCAGTCGGCATTGCAGGGTGTTCAGAGGATGAGCAGCAGCAGAACAGTGTTTTTCATTTCAACATGTATTGAGAGAACAATAGTACAGAAACTTCCCAACATGGAAGAACCTAAGAGGCATTCCGATCTTCCTTGAAGGATAAAAGAGGATATAATAACTGACAAATTGGTGAGGTAGTGCAGGTAATCGATGTAGTGTATAGGCTAATGTTAATAGCGCCATACTGTGTTAGGGTCCCTAGTGGGTCCGGAGACTATGTTAGGATCCACGTGTCATATGTAGCGTATCGGGGTGAAAGATGTGTTCACAGGCATGCGAGACATGGCGTGGAGGGTGATAGCGTGTCCCACAGTGGAGATAGGGGAGGGGGGGAATACTGGCCATTAAGAAAAAAAGGGGGGGCGGGGGGGAGGCCTCAGTAGTGCGCACGGGGTCATCAGTAACGATAGTTGATTATTCTAGTCCATACGCAGTAGGAGAAGCATGTTCTGTGCTAACGTCTATGACATGTGAACGGTGCAGTTAGAATGCAAGTCTGGTTCCAGACCGGACAGCATGGCCTCAGGGAGGGACAGTATCCCTCTCAGGTGCGTCTTCTGCAGCCGATCGTTGGAGCATGTAACATACCAGGGGGCCCCATATGTCTCTGGGTTTACAGGATGTAGGTAATAAGTCAGCAAACGTGTTGTATTGGTCCTGACAATAAGTCAGGTCTGCTAGCCAGCTCTTGAATTTAGGCGCTCTGCCTCGGCCCCATCGACAGGCCACTTGACGTTTGGCCAATAGCAGTGCAATGTCGACAAATTTCCGGTAAGAACTAGGAATCTGTTGCGTGTATCCGAGTATCGTCACCAAGGGGTCTATGGGCACCGTGGCGCCCGTCATATCTGTAAGGGCACCTGCCACCTGCTGCCAATATTGCGCCACCTGCGGGCATTCCCACGCTAAATGTATTGGACAAGAGACTTGGAGTGCCGTCTATCTTTCGTTTGAAAACGAAACGTGATGTACATATATATATATATATATATATATATATATATATATATTCACTGAAAAAACCATAGGTTATACACCATATATAGTTAGGAATTAGCATTTATAAAACCTTATTTTACTCACACAAAACCAATGAAATTCCATATATAGTTAGTGGTACTAACTATATATCACGCACCCGCAATCCACTGCTGATCATGTCACATATGACATCATTCATGACATGGTCAGTGACATCACTGATGACATCACTGATGACATCTCAAATGACATCACTGATGACATCACTGATGACATCTCAAATGACATCACTGATGACATCACTGATGACAACATCCAGTGACTGTATTTTTCTGTAAAGTTAAAATATGTCTTACATATTTAAGAATGAGTGGATGTATAAGTGTCTGGATGAAGGATTTAGTAGGTACATGACTGACTGTATGAGTGAGTGGTTAAATTTGTCTCACTGAGTGCATGGGTTAGTGACTAAACTGTCTTAATTTGTGCATCATTATGTCTGTTGTTCTGTAAACTGCTGCATGTGTTGATCATTAGCTATATGAGTAACTATATGGGTTATTGATTGGTTGCCCAAGCATTTGTATGGGAGACTGAGAGTGTGTGTGGGTGGCTGGGAGGTGTATGACTCTGTGCATAGATGTATGGGTTCAAAAGTGCATGTGGAAACAGCTGTATGGGCGGTTGACTGTGTGCATGACTGTATTGGTGAGTGAATACATATCTCAGTGCTACATGTCAAAGTAAGTACATATGTAAAATACAGTACATGTGAGAGTTGACATATATAAATAACTGTGCATAAGAGCCAGTGAATGTGTGAGTGGCTGTATGGATCATTGTGCTCTTGTATCCAGGATTGTATAAGTGAGTAAATATGTTTTAGTATATGTTTGAATAAATAAGGTGTGTATAACTGTATAGTTGTGAAAATGGAGCTGTGATTGATTCTTTGCATGACTGACTAGGTGTGTAAGTAACTCCATGGATGAGTGACAGTCTGTGAGTGTCTGTTTACACTGAGTGTATCTAAGGTTATATTAGAGTCTGAAGAGGTTCATCGTATTATCACATGAATGATGTCATCAGTGATGTGATCATTAATGTCAAATGAGATTTTATCAGTGATGTCATCAGTGATGTCATTTGAGATGTCATCAGTGATGTCATCAGTGATGTCATTTGAGATGTCATCAGTGATGTCATCAGTGATGTCACTGACCATGTCATGAATGATGTCATATGTGACATGATCAGCAGTGGATTGCGGGTGCGTGATATATAGTTAGTACCACTAACTATATATGGAATTTCATTGGTTTTGTGTGAGTAAAATAAGGTTTTATAAATGCTAATTCCTAACTATATATGGTGTATAACCTATGGTTTTTTCAGTGAATTTTCAAGGTTTTGTAAATGCAAATTCCTAACTATATATGGTCTATAACCTATGGTTTTTTCAATGAATTTCATTGGTTTTTTAAAAGCTAATATCTATAGCTGTAAAATGTATTCTTCTTTAAATATAAAAATATATTTTATATGTTTATTAATAATTTTTTTTTAATATTTTTTTTGTTTCGCTCCCGGTCCGCGAACCGGGAAGCTTTCCGTTAGCTCAAATAGATGCCGCGACCCGGTCCGCGAACCAGTAAGAAATCAACATAGTGACGGTATCGCGTTGCCGCGAAATGCGTCTTGTGACGTATCGCGTTAGCGCACCCGGAAGTGCCCCGGGGCGCGGACCGAGGCGCGAAGCGCAGCGACCCGGAAGCGATCCGCGGCGCGTCGCGAAAGCGCGACGTATTGCGTTGCCGCGTAATGCGTCTTGTGACGTATCGCGTTAGCGCACCCGGAAGTGTCCCGGGGCGCGGACCGAGGCGCGAAGCGCAGCGACCCGGAAGCTATCCGGGGCGCGGACCGGAGCGCGTAACGTAAGCATAACAGGTCATGTGACTTGGTAATAAAACTTTTCATTGGTTCATTTCACTTTTGGTTTCATAATAATGGAAGGCTAGGTCAGGTGACCTAAATATAACACTTTTCATTGGTTGAGAACTTTTGCTTTTCCCAAATGATGAAAACCCCTCCTTCTTTCCTCACTCTGACTTTCATCTTGGTGAGAGAAAAACCCTTTTACTTTATAGAGAAATGGCTTCCATTGTTGCTTCAGGTAGTGTTCCCCCACCACCACCCCCACCTCCTCAAGGGAAGAAAGGACCACCTGCTCAACCAATGTTTGAGGAAGATCAAGAAGAGGAGGAAGAGGAGGAAGAGCCTGAGTTTTTGCCAGAGGAGCCCAGGAGGTACAATAGAAAAGAAAATTACATCTGGCAATTTTTTACATTTCCAGCAGGGCAAAAAAAAGTTAACGCAAGATATGTGTTTTGCCGTATTTGCAAAGATCGACTGTCAAGGGGCACTGACAAGAAGTACAGCTTCGGCAATTATACGATGCACAGGCATATGAGTAGGTGGCACCCAAATAATTATAGTGCTGCCCAGCTTCGTGATGAACAACAAAATCCCCTGGCAATGGTGAGAACATCTGCTGTGAAAGAAATATCGGGACCAGAGGCGAGGGAGGTGATCCCGAACATTCAAATAGACATGGGGGAAGTAAGGCAAGTGTGCGTGTGGTGCGGCCAAACACTTTGCAACGGAGAAAGAAGCATTATTCTTATAATGAGAGCTATCAGAAATCATGATTGCCCGAAACGCCCCAAAAAATAAATTCTTCTTTTTTTCGTTGCTCCTGTTGAGCCCTTCTCAATGAATCATTTTTGTTTCCCCCCTCCCCCCCAAAAAAACAAAAAAATTACAAAATGTTCAGAAAAAACAAAAAAATATAAAAAATGTTCAGAAAAATAATAAAAAAAAATTAAAACAACAAAAACCAAAAAAAATAGTTCTTTTCAGAACTACCTCCCCATTATAAAAAAAATTGGTAGAATTTTTGAAACTCTGCCAATCTCTATTTCTTATAGTTCGCTTCCAGTTCGCACTCCGGTACGCGAACCAGGAGCGAACCAAAAAACATTTTTTTAAAAAAGAACAGTAAGTATAAGGGAAGGAAACAGACAGTTATGTTAAAAGAAAGACAGCTACAGGGAGTAAAGAAAACATACTGTTACCCGCAATCCAATTCTGATCATGTCACATATTATATCATTCTTGACATGGTCAGTGACATCATCAGCAGTGGATTGCAAGTAACAGTATCTTTTTTTTACTTCCTATAGCTGTCTTTCTTGTAACATAAATGTCTGTTTCCTATCCTTATACTTACAGTTCTTGTTTGAAATTTTTTTGAGATCATTCAGAAACAGTAACATTAATAGAGAGAATGAGTGAATAATAATGAAGAAGTATGAGAAGAGAGGGACTGAGAAAAATACTGGAAGGAGTAGAATAATTAAGTAATAGAGAAAGGAATGAGAGAAGTAGCAAACACAGGAAAGTAAGGATTAAAGAAATGAAGCAGTAGAACTAATAGATGTTAAATGTGATAGATTAAATGATTGATTCAGTATGACGATAAGGTGTGTCCTCTCCAAAATTTTGTTTAAGATGAGGCCTACTTAGGGTTGCATATCAAATTTATGCTTGTTTGAGAATACAGAGGAGATAATACATGTGAAGGCCTACCATTGAAGTAAAACATGTCCACTTCACTCTTGAACAACGGCCAGACCTCTTCTGTGTCCATAGACAGACCTAAAGTTCATCTGCACAATGTCATCCGTAAACTTAGAAAACACAAGTAATGTAATTGAAAAACGTGGAGTTTCTTTTGCTCATTTCAAAATCACATCACCTGTGTTGCCTTTGCTTAGGTATCTCATAGTGCAGATGTAGTTCAGCATATGAAACAGTACACAGAAGTGCAGCAGAAGGCCTACCAATGAAGTAAGCCATGTCCACTTATTACATCATTCATGACATAGTCAATGACATCATCAGCAGTGGATTGCGAGTTAAAAGAGTAGAAAACATTTACCTTATAATTCTTGTTAACTTTTTCAAATATTTTTTCATACTTTCAATCTGTAAAAGAGAGAAGAAACATTTCAAAAATATTAAAACATGTATTTAAAAATTTGAAAAGACAAGGGAAAAGGTTCAAGAAGAAACAGTTTTTCAAAAACTTTGAGATTTACAGAAGCCTCTGCTGCTATACGTCCCCTACACAATGCTAAAGATATATATTTTAAACAAACAGTATCTTGATGCTGATGAAGTGAGGCCTATTTTGGAACATGGTGCATCTTTTTCACTGCTGATGTCTCACAATAGTGATGCAATAGCAGCGCAAAAAAGATGTAAAGCCATCATAAAATTGTGTCTAACATTTTAAATGATTCTTTCAGGATACAAATAAGATGTGTCCTTTCAAGAGGTTTCTTTAAGGTGAGACCTATTCAGTTTTCAAAAAAAAAAAAAAGTACCCAGAAGTGCAGCACTGTAAGCATTAACTTTGACACTTACAGAAGCCTCAGTTTCTCCATATCTACCTCACATTTCTAAATGTATATCATAAGTACAAAAAGTAGAACATTAATTATACATGTTAAATGGTTTATTTTTGCTGTTCTCAGAATGTATCAAATTTCACTAAAAACAGTGACTTGAAGGTATTCATCATGTAACAGCGGGGAAAAAAACACAATCAAAATGATTGTGTTTAAAAAACCCATACAACATCTGAAATCAAAATTCAGAACTCCTTAAAGTTAACTTACTTTCCATGACGTCCAAGGATGTCCTATGAACAGCTTACACTCTTTTGTGCTGTTATTACTTTCAGCCCGCCACTTTCTGAAAGAAAATCTCCATCGTTTTTAAAAACACGTTACATGCAATAAATGATTTCTTGCTCTCTACCACAATTTTCCACAAGGCCAAATCTGGTCAGAGCCATTTATAACTCTTGGATTTCTTGTAAGCCAATCCCGTCATTTGGCATTTCCGCAACTTTCAGAATTAAAATGTTGAAGATAATTTTCACAATCCTGGAATAGTAATATCTTCCCCTTCTTGCTCAGTCATGTTCTACATTTCCTATGACACTGATACTGCTTACTATGAAGCAGACTTACACTACCTCTATGACTACTACAATTATTTAATTCTCTACATCACTTTTAATCACAAAGCAATGTAAAACAGTAGACAGCATTGCAGACTTACATTCCCTCTACTCCATGTTTTGATTGGCTGCTTCAATTAGCTTATAAAAAGAAACAGTTTTTCTGAACTCATTGAAAGTGCACATATTTCTTCATGACATCCAGTCCTATGGTTAGAAGTTATGTCTCTGAACTACACTTATCCTCAAGGCCAAATTGTGTAGGAGCCATTAGAACTTCTTGAAATTCCACAGAGCACATCCCGAGATTATTTCCCTAAAATTTTGGTTTTAAAAACACCAGGTAAGAGTTTTTAAGGTCATACAGCAATTTTTTTTTTAAAATTAAAACAGAATCATTGCAGAATGACCAGCCATTTCTACACTTTAAATAAGCTGTGTAATGTCCTGATGTTATTGAAGGGCCGTCATGATATATAATTGCTGCAGTTACAAAAGTCCTTCCTGATATTGACAACTGCGAAGCTACAAATTTTTTTATTAAAGTTGTCAATTTTGTTCCATCAGGCCTACATCGTTGGAACATTAAAATGACATACTGGCCATATGTTTGTATAAATAATGTGGACATCATTTCAGATTTACATTGGCTACACTCCATGTTGTGATCAGCTGCTTTTACTAGCTTATTAAAGGAGACTGATTTACTGTCTGGCAAAGTTAAATATATAAATCTTTCTGAGTCTACACTAGTAGTACTTGATACCATACAGTTCTCGCAGTCATGCTGCCATTGATAAGAAAGCCCAAACAGGTGATCTACATCTACACCTTCAGCATGCAATACATCAAGCATATACATTAAAAACTCCTGACAATCTTGCTGAATATTTTGAGAGAATTGTGTTTGGCCTGAACATCTGTCTAACAGATTTCGAATTTCAGACACACTTTCTATGTTTCTTCTATCAGTGCTACATTTCTCTAACACAGAATTTAACAAACTGCAAAATCTTTGATCAGAATTGACCACAATCTCTTCTTTTACATTTTTTAGAGAAAACAAAACATTAACCACTACATTAGCATAGCAGTTGACACCAGAACTGTTTTCAAACTGAAAACCAACAACATCTTCAACAGAATCCTTTTTGTTTCTGCTTGTAATTTTAGGTTCATTGACTTTTTGTCTTTTTGCTACAACCTCCCCAGTATTGTTCTCGTTTCTTCGTTTCCGGCCTACCACACGTTTCTCAAACAAAGGATACTGAGGCAAATGTGGCGCATACTCTCTTCTTAACCTATTGTATTCCTTAACACAATCTAGATCCGCACAAATGTTTGTGACATCACACTCAATCAAGTACAATCCCGATAAAGTTCTAACTCGTGACAATGCCACATATGCCATACCCTCCTTGAACACAGAACTGCCAATATTCACCAATGCACTGTCTACACTTAAACCTTGCGATTTATGGATTGTCACCGCATATGCCAAGCAAACAGGAAACTGCTTACGGCGAACATATAAGTCTTTTACAAGCAAAAATCTAGCAGAACAACGACCAATTAGCTGTACTTCCTCAATGCCATCAAATTTAATTTTTAAAAATTCAATTCCATCTCTATTTCTGTATTTCACAAAATCAACAACATTACCCATTGATCCATTTACCAGACCTCTTTCAACATGTAAATTCCTTCTTAAAATTATACGGCAGTTCAAGCACACATTCAGAGTCTTTTCAAAACCTGCAGTTTTAGATATACTCTTCTCTAATGAATCCAATTTTGTTTTCAGATTCTCAGACAAAATAATTGTTGATCCCATATGCTCTACTCTATCAATAGCTTCCAGTTTCACAATCTCTTGCTTTTCTAAATGCAACATTTTGTTGTTAAATTTGGCACATTCTGCAAGAGTTGGCATCAAACATATTCCAGATTTCTTCTCAGTAATTTTCTGAAAAATATTCTCAGGCACAACATCTTGTTCTGGATATAAATTTGACAGTAATCGTGCATGTAAAGCTTCTTTCCCATGCTCGGTCACTTTTCCAATTCTAACATCTTGTAGAATAGTCTTGTAAACTTCATCCGTCGCCTGACGCATATTTTCATGCAGTTCAGCATAATTGAAGTTTAACCATATATTGACGTTGCCAATGCTGCCTAGGCACTTCCTGGTATCTTCATGCGTGAGCATTTTGAACACAGGTTGCCCTTTCACTGGTGTCAGCTGCAGAAGATCTCCGAAAACAATGATGTGTTTGCCACCAAATAACACATCATACTCTGTTTTGAGAACGTCTTGCATCCTCAAATGCACAAAGGCAAGCATGACATTGGAAACCATGCTTACTTCGTCAATGATAAGAAGTTTCATTTTCCTCAAGATTCTTGAAACTTCAAAACAAGCATCTCCAGATAGCTTGTGATATTGTAATTTGTTGTCATGCTCCACTGGCAGCATCAGTAAACGATGTAAAGTAATCCCTTTAATATTATGTGCTGCCAGTCCAGTTGGAGCAGTGACAACACAAGACAGCGATGACTCTGTCCTTTCCTGCAAATAGCATGAAATTGCTTTAATGAGGAAACTTTTTCCAGTTCCCGCTTCTCCACTCACGTACAGTCGGACAGGCTTCAACGACGTACATGAGCACTCTTTCTTATCATGACTTAATCCATGATCAATTTGCATGGTAACTTCGTCATATATTTTCCTCTGCTCAACGTTGAGTTGTCTTTCCAACTCTTCTAAGTTAACCGCATCCTCTTGAGCATGTGCCATGGCTCTTTCCACTTCATTCATAGCAGTGGCAGCTTCATTTTCGATAACAGGTCCTCCTAGTGGATCCTGACTCAATGAAGCAGAACTCTGACTGTCCTGAGAACTGTCTCTGGCAATCTCGGCTGCAATCGTTGCTTCCTGCTCAATTTCCGCATTCAACATTTCTACATATTTGGGAAAAGCAGGACATTCTATGGTCTCCTTGGCGGCATTGAAAGAGTCTTCGTAACAGAGGAAATCTCCAAGCAGTTCCTCTTCTGCACGCCAAGGCTTGAAAAGTTGCAAAAGTGCTAAATAGAAAAACTCCTTTTTTTCAGGAGATTCGCCACTCAATTTTCGATGGTTTACCAAGTGGCATTTTCTTTGCTTGACCAGACATCCCTCACTTCCTATTACAGCATACACTCCTTTCTCAGTATCTTCTTTGATGTTCCTCTTGAATATGTAATTTTGCAGAACCTCATACAGACAAACATTCTCGAGGTGACTGCTTCGATTTGGATAATATGTATCCAACATGTTTGTCTTCAAAATGTCGGTACTGTTTGGCTCCTTTTCCGCCAAATACTCAATTTCCCCGCACAGGTTTGAGAACTCGATTACGCGTTACTGCAAGACCAAGACTCGCCCAAATAATACTCCTGGACTTGGCATAGAGACTTGCTGAAGACAACCGGTCAGAACATTCGTACGCTCCGATTTCTCGATGCGACAACATCTTCAGACTGAAACTGTACAACTTCTTGCTGAGGCTCTTTTCATGGGAAATGTCCTCCCACATATCCTTCAATTCTGTCTTCTCTTTTTTGGTGATGTAAGACGTCACATACCGAGCCACAGCCATACAGTTATCAGCCACAAACTGTATATCCATGTTAGCATTCCACATGGAAAAAATCACCGGGTTGTAGTCGTTGATGTACTTGGACTCTTCGTTCCTCTTCAAATTGTAAGTGTTTTTAGGTGATTTCTTCATGACATTGTGTCGCAGCGAAGACATCAAACTGTTTACTCTTCCTTTAGAAATCACCGGTCGTGGAAAGCCGAAACGACATTTAGTGTAGAACTTGTCCTTGTTTCGGAATTTACGACGGCAGTACTTTCCACATCGATGGCTTTGGAAACGCAGAACTTTTTCTCTTAGGCTTTTCTTCTCCTTTGCGTTTGGAACAGCACACGTAGAATACTGTTGGATGAAACTCATCACTGAGTCTTCTGGATCCGTTCCAAATTTAGGTGCATCCTTGATCCACAGCAACATATGTATATGAGGAGCACCTCTTGCTTGGTACTCCTTTCTCCAGAAGAAATCCAACACCTCTCCAAGAGGTGGATTCTTCTTATTCATGATGAAAGACATCATAGCTTCAAATCTATGATTGAAGTACCTACATACATTGACTGGATCCAAAGAGCACAGTTCTCCGGGTGTCTTGAATTCGATGTTATCTACGTTAGCATTTGCCTCTCGTAGAAATTCAAGTAAGTCTTCCCAGCCATACTCGGCACAGCTCAGAGTGAGGAACCATGTGGGAGTACCTAAGTTCCTCAGCATACATTTTAAATCACCATGACGACGGTACCAGTACTCATTAGTACCACGCTGACACGCCATGAGATTAATCAGGTGAGAATCCAAAATACTGTCTTGGACATTGACTTTATCCATAAAGTCACTTGCCGAGATGTTTTGCATGTGTATACCACTTTTCAAGATGTGGTTCACTGCATATGACAGTCCAGACAGATCGCTTTCAAACAGAAGATGAAACAAATAGGGAATGCATTGTCGAAACCTAGCATCTCCTGCATACAATCGCAAAGTCCGGTATTCAGAAGCAGGAATTTGATGAGGTCGCTCATCATATCTTCCTCCCTGACCTGTTGGAAAAAGCTGTGGGAAACACCGAGCTTCCAAACTTTCCTCCCAAACACTAATGGGACTCCCTTTGGCTTGTTTCATTTGAAACAACTCAATAGCATTCCCCATGACTTCCTTGGAATGCAAAGGATGAACACTATAATGTTCATATATTTCTTCACTAGTAGAGGGTTCTACTTTCTCAATTTGACCAGCACACAAATCGCTATCCTCTTCCTCACTTACTTCCTCTTCTGCAACATATACATTCTTATAGTATTTATTATTTTTTTTCAAATACAATGTTGCCTTTTTAACTTTCCTAACATCTACTAAATCTTGCCATATTTTCTTATTCTTTGTCGGAACCCCATTAACTAAGATAACCAGAGGTTCCTCTTCCACTTTTTCTACTCCAATTGTGTTAATGTTTTTCTTCAAATCTAGAGGCAAATAAACAACTCTTCCCTTTAATCCTCTCTGTAAATCTGATGGAGGCAATTTCCCTGTCTTTGGCTCCATTCTTACAATAGCCTGAAAGGGATGGATACTTTGAATCAAAATAGATTCATAAGTATTAAAATCCTTCAATTCAGAAGGAATCTCAACCAATTCCAGATTATTATGAACTGCTCTAGCAGGCATCTGGTTTTGATTTAATTTGCAACAACAATAAGTACACACACGTTGATCCAATCCCAAATCAAAACAATTTTCTACCATCAAGTATGTTGCAAAATCCTTCCATTCACTATTATTTTCCCTTTCACTTTTTGCATATAAATCCACTAACTTAGTCTGATTCTTATAATAAGTGCGTCGACAACACACACAAGTGAAATTAGGCCTCTCACTTGATTTCACCTCAAATGTCGCAATTTCCCTCTGGAAATTATCTGTACTGGAAACCTGTACACTATCTTCCACATGACCCTCTTCTTCTTGCTCAATTTCAACATTCTCCTCTTTACTTCCAAAGTAACAAAACTCAATTTCTTCACATATATTCTTCACATCTATTTCAGAACCATGCAAAAGAGCAGCGCATAATTTTTTAAGCATAATTGCTGGACTCTTAGCATAATACAACATTCTAACTAATTTCCTCACTTTATTATGATGCACTGCTAGCATCCTGAAATGATGAAAAACACTCTGGCATACTCTCCTGGAAAGACAAGCCAGTGAATGACCATGCAAACCTGTCACTTCTCTCACTCTGCAAGGATCTAATTCTTGCAACAACCTTATTTTCTGCTTCAAACTTTTCTTATTAAATGACCGTACAAAATCACAAAGCAAATTGATGGAATCCTGTCGCACACTGCAAATACTACTACACTTCCAGGTGTACACAGGACCCTTAGCACGTCTTCCTAAAACCTCATTACCTAACACCTCTTCTGCCTCTGTTGTCACAAGTTTTTCTTTTTCAACTGGACAACCATCTTTCACTTCATAAGCACGACCACTGGTGTCAACTGCATGCACCAAATCATTATCCTGGAAATAACTCTCCTCATTAAAAAATGCCTCACAGCTTGAACTATGCATCCATTCTCCAGAAAAAACTTCACAAAAATTACTACGATTAACTATTCTCTTCCATCTACTATTTCTTTTGAAATCATAAATTGCCTTGTTTAGCTTCCTAATTCTATTGATTATCAAAATAAATAACTTACGTTTAATTTCAAATGCCTGATCAATAACTTTCTCAACTTTTTTTTTTCTCTTATAAAAAACCAGTTTCTGTTGACGTTTCTTAATATTTTTTAACAAATTGCCAATTATCCTGTTGCGGAACATTCGTTTACGAATCTCCCTAAACTGTTGTTTCCTTCTACTATCATGCACAGAGTTATCTCTTGCTCTAGCAGTAACATTTTTCATTGGTCTTTCCTTTCCATTTGATTTCCTTCTTGTTTTATGGACTGAAACATTTTCTGTAGTAATATTTTTTTTACTACACATATTTCTTATGAATTGTTTTGTGCTCTTACCCGGTGCTTTCTTCGTGACTTGACAAATCTTTTTGTTAGAGGACTGCTGCTTATTTTTTTTCACCTGCTGTCTTTGACGTTTTGCATCCTTTCTTTGTCTTTCTATTGTAGGCATGGTGAAATCTTGAAATAATCTGCAGTTGAATCTGTGGTAAAATATATTAAAAAATGTTATTAACCATTATTACCAAACAGTAAAACAATAACAGTGATCTTCAAAATATTTTGCATTTCCTAAATAGCGAATTTTAAGGAATAAATAGCGATTCTTTACCATTCCTAATTTGCAATGAGCAAATTGCTAATTGCAAGTTACCCATTCATTTCCATGGGCTAGGAGGCTCATAGGAATGAAGGTTTAATTTGCGATTAGCAAATTTGCTCATCACAAATTAGGAATTTTTCCAAGGGTGCAGGGGTGTCTCAAGAACACCCTGCTGCACCCCTGAAAAAGAAATTTGGGGGCATATGGCACACATACATTCCTTAGGGCATGTGTTGGCGTCATATGGGACCTTTTGTTTTTTTTAAAAAAAGCTTTTTGAAAAGAATTCACAAATTACCACCAATTTACCACAATAGTTTCCAAATCCTTAATGTCATTTTTACATATTTTTTGTTTGATACATTGCATTTAAGTAGTCACAAAATTTGCAAATCCTTCAGTGCAATTGCAAAATAAGGAATAGCAAATTTTGCTACTCCTTATTTTGCATCAAACTTGTTTGATACATACCATTTGTCTAATTTACATTTGCAAAGGCCGAAATTCGTAGAATTTTGATCTTTGCGAATGCTAATTAGCTTGATACATATGGCCCCAAGTGAGGCCTGTCTTGCGACATGGTGCATCTTTTGCATCACTGCTGCATCGGTTTCATGTGGTACGTTTTTTTTACACCATGACATATCTGCCTAAATGCATCAATTTGTAATGTTGTCGCCTCATAGCAAATCTTTTCCACCGCCGCTGCATCATAAAAGTGACGCACAGTGGCAGAAAAGAGGCAAACACCTATCATAAATCTGTCCCTAGCATTTTAAATGATTAATCCAGGATGACAATAAGGTGTGGCCTATCCAAAGGTTTGTTTAAGTTGAGGCCTACTCAGGATTGCAGATTAAAGTTACGCTTGATGAAGAATACAGAGGAGATAATACATGTAAAGGCCTACCAATGAAGTAAGTAATGTCCACTTTATTGCACCAGTCATCATAAATGTATCCCTAAGCTTCTTATCTTGTTACAGATGAACCACCATATGTACCATCAAACTATTTTGCATTTCCTAAATAGCAAATTTTAAGGAATAAATAGCAATTCTTTACCATTCCTAATTTGCAATGAGCAAATTGCTAATTGCAAATTACCCATTCATTTCCATGGGCTAGGAGGCTCATACGAATGAAGGTTGCAATTTGCGATTAGCAATTAGCTCATCACAAAATAGGAATTTTTTCAAGCGTGCAGGGGTATCTCAAGAACACCCTGCTGCACCCCTGAAAAAGAAATTTGGGGGCATATGGCACACATACATGCCCTAAGGACATGTATGGGCGTCATATGGGACCTTTTGTTTTTTAGAAAAAAATGCTTTTTGAAAAGAATTCGCAAATTACCACAAACTAGAAGTTGGTGGTAGTTTCCAAATCCTTAATATCATTTTTTACATATTTTTTGTTTGATACATTGCATTTAAGGAATCGTAAAATTTGCAAATCCTTCAGTGCAATCGCAAAATAAGGAATAGCAAATTTTGAATTAAGGACATTTTAAGTCATTTCCATATGTGCAGTGTTTTGAAATTATGATTTGAAAATCGTTTTTGGGGAAAAGTAATGGTTTGCAAATTTATGACAAGGACATAATGGTGTATGCTTCTCTATAAGGCATTTCAGTATCTCTGATGTCATTTTTCCCATATTACATTATAAGACCTTTCCCCATGGAGCACATTCCTTGTAAATATGCTCCCACCTGAGCATGGCGAATTTAGATTTTGACTGTTTGAGTCACATAACCATGTTAAAAGTGACCCAAAAAAATTGCAAACGTTTTAAAAAAACACATTCATGTGTCTTAAGGACATTTTAAGTCATTTCCCCATGGACAGTGTTTTCTAAGTGGAGCAAAAGAGGCATACACCTATCATAAATCTGTCCCTAGCATTTTAAATGATTAATTCAGGATGACAATAAGATGTGGCCTATCCAGAGGTTTGTTTAAGGTGAGGCCTACTCAGGATTGCAGATTAAAGTTACGCTTGATGAAGAATACAGAGGACATAATACATGTAAAGCTCTACCAATGAAGTAAGTGATGTCAACTTCATTGCGCCAGTCATCATAAATGTATCCCTAAGCTTCTTATCTTCTTAGACATCAACCGCCATATGTATCATATAACTATTTTGCATTTCCAAAATAGCGAATTTTAAGGAATAAATAGCGATTCTTTACCATTCCAAATTTGCGATGAGCAAATTGCTAATTGCAAATTACCCATTCATTTCCATGGGCTAGGAGGCTCATATAAATGAAGGTGCAATTTGCGATTAACAATTTGCTCATCGCAAATTAGCAATTTTTCCAAAGCTGCAGGGGTGTCTCAATAACACCCTGCTGCACCCCTGAAAAAGAAATTTGGGGGCATATGGCGCACATAAATTTTAACAACATTCCTTTACCTCAAAAACGATTTTCAAATCATAATTTCAAAACACTGCACATGGGAAAATTACTTAAAATGTCCTTAAGACACATAAAAGCGTTTTTTGATTGCCTTTGCAGCATGTTTGTATCACTTTTAACATGGCTATGTAACACAAACATTCAAAATCTAAATTTGCCATGCACAGGTGGGAGCATATTTACAAGCAATTTGCGCCACAGACAAAGGTCTTACACTAAAATGGGAAAAATAACATCAGGGACAGTCAATTGCCTTATAAAGAAGCATACACCATTATGTCCTTGTCATAAATTTAAAAACAATTCCTTTTCCCCAAAAACGATTTTCAAATCATAATTTCAAAACACTGCACATGGGAAAATGACTTAAAATGTCCTTAAGACACATGAAAGCGTTTTTTGATTGCCTTTCCAGCATGGTTGGGTCACTTTTAACATGGCTATGTAACACAAACATTTAAAATCTAAATTTACCATGCACAGGTGGGAGCATATTTACAAGCAATTTGCGCCACAGAGAAAAGTCTTACATTAAAATGGGAAAAATAACATCAGGGACAGTCAATTGCCTTATAAAGAAGCATACACCATTATGTCCTTGTCATAAATTTAAAAACAATTCCTTTACCTCAAAAACGATTTTCAAATCATAATTTCAAAACACTGCACATGGGAAAATTACTTAAAATGTCCTTAAGACACATAAAAGCGTTTTTTGATTGCCTTTCCTGCATGGTTGGGTCACTTTTAACATGGCTATGTAACACAAACATTCAAAATCTAAATTTTCCATGCACAGGTGGGAGCATATTTACAAGCAATTTGCGCCACATAATTCATAATTTTCTCCTTAAAGCACACTATTCTCTATCTAAATTAAAGAAATATTTTCTCACCTTAGCAAATACTTTGAGTTTGAAAACAGTCTCAGAAACACACCAATTTGTCTTCAGCAGAGCAAAAGGTATGCACTCCAGAGTCTGCAGCTATCAAAAGCACAGAAATGCTGTAATTCTTCACACATATTTCTCATGTCACCCAATCAAAACTCTTCCCTCACTTTTTTTCAAATGAAAACCCTTCCCCCCTCTGCCCTTTCTGTCTTTTCTGCATGGCAACCACCTCTTGGAAGACTTCTGGTGTTTGCAAGTTCACACAACTTTGTTGCAATTGAACTCTGAACTCTCAGTGCACCTGCATATCCAGTGCATTCTTTCATTTAATGATTTTTTATTGACCATTCAAAATACATCTTTCAAAGAACACATCCGTGCACCCTAACTTTCTGTTTTCAGCAATCAAAATCCACCAATCACTGTTACTGCTTCATGAACACAGAAATTCCACAGTTTTTTTAATTTTAAACTCTCATTTTTTCAACTGCCATTTCATTGCCACACTTCATCTGACTGCAGGAGAACCTTCTCTCACCATGTTTTCTGTCTGGATTGTTGGACATAGTTATATTCACTGGGCTCAAAGGTACGTTGAAAACAGGAAATTACCTAACCTCAATTTACAAGATGTGGAAATTAAGTGGTTTGGCCACAGAGGATTAAAATGTCACCAATTGATACCATTGGTGAAAACCTTTATGCATTTGCCCAAACCTGACCTGTTAATTGTGCACTGTGGAGGTAATGACTTGGGCACTTTGACTGGTGTAGGTCTGGAAATGCTTTTAAAGGACACCTTTGAGCAATTAATGGCACTTTTTCCTCAGACTGCCTTGGTATATTCAAATATATGCCAAAGACAGAAATGGAGGTGGTCAAACCAATTTTGTCCACAAATTGAGAAGTCGAGGAAGCATGTAAACAAATCTGTTTCAGCTTACATGAGAGACCATGGAATGGGCTCCCTGTACAACAATAACTTGCGTTACTACATGCAAGATATCTACAGAGGAGATGGAGTTCACTTCTCAGATGAGGGCAACAGAGTTTTCACTCTGAATTTAAGAATGTGCATTGGTACCTACTTATAAGTACCTAAATGTACCATAAACCCAAAAGCTCTTCTCAGAGCTACCCTACATCTGATCACTCACAATTATTATTTTACTCTAACATTTTTCACTAATTTCCAACAAAGTACGCTCCCTGGGGCGCTACCCGGTACGCGAACCGGGAGCTAACCTCGCGAAATTTTTTTTAAAAATGTTTTTTTTTCGCACATATAAGCCTCCTCACCCACCCTCAGAAAACCTAGGGGGTCAAGATAACTCTACCGTGCCCCCTTCTACCCATTCTGAACATTATTTGCCCTCCATCTTGTATCTTAATTCGACCGAAACACAAAATGGTGGACTCCCGGAACGCTTAAGGTTCGCGAACCGGGGCGCTCAACGGTTCGCGTACCGGGGCGCTCAACGGTTCGCGTACCGGGTCGCTCTCTGGGAAG
This sequence comes from Lissotriton helveticus, assembly GCF_964261635.1. Lineage (NCBI taxonomy): Eukaryota > Metazoa > Chordata > Amphibia > Caudata > Salamandridae > Lissotriton > Lissotriton helveticus. Next base: position 981,284,911 of record NC_136072.1, read on the forward strand.
CGCACCATCAAAAAAAGTGGGAAAGTAGTTCACAGAAAAGCCACTGGAGACAATGTCACCAAATATAGATTAGCTCATACTACATACCAATCCCTACCATTTTCACAAATTTGATTGGAATTCCATTTAGTCATTTAGCCTGTAGACCTCTCTAAATACCCTGAGGTAAATTACTTCACAAAACACATCTGAAGTGTTGGAATTGACAACCAATGAAAATGTTACTTTCATTTTCTATTTTTTTTACCTGACATTTCATTGGTTATATACCTGAATATACATAAAGGAAGAGAAGAAAACACAGCCATTTTGACTACTACTTCTTGCTGTACATTTCAATAGTATTTTCACTAATTCCTTCAACTTCTTTCTAAAGGTAAGTTTTTATTTTTAAAACTGAAGTATATTGTGCACTATAAGTTAATATGGTAAACTTTTTCTGATAGATATATACTATCCCTCTGTAGTAGTTATAGATTTAGAGAGACTTCTCTGTTATAGTTATGGATGGAGTTAGGCTTCTCTTGTATAATTATGAATTTACTTACGTTAAATCACATACACTTTTTTATATTCCTACTTCCACTCTGATACTATACACTGCCCAAAGATAAATTCACTGATAAAAAATGCCTATCTAAAATTATTCCCAACATTGCCCTATCTCTACTAATATATATTTTTTTAATCCAAATTTCAGGCAAAATGGAAGGCGAAAACCAAGTTTCTTTTGAAATGGACCTGCAAGAGAGCAGCCAAGAATTGATTGATACAATTGATCAAATTGACATTGAATTTTTCGATGAAACTTGGGACAATGAACTACTGCAATGTGTACAAGCAGTAGATAACCTCCTTGCAAATGAGGACATTTTACACCCTCAGAGACTACAATGTATATTCCATGATAATTATGAAATTTCTGACAATGAAATGTTAGAAAGTTTAATAAATTATGAAACACAATCACATTAAAAAAAAATGCTTAAAAAATAAAGAAAATAAAAAATAATCAACAAAAACAACAATCAATTAACATACAGCATTTGAAAAGTCTATCATTCATTTTTCATTGCAGTACGCTGCCCAGAACGCTTCCCGGTTCGCGGACCGGGCGCTCCCCACGCAAAAAAAACAAAAAATGTTTTTTGTTTTTTTTGCCCCGCGGGGCCCTTTTAAAAACTCCACATTAAACCTAGGGGGTCAGGGAGGATCTAGTATGCCCCCTTATGGTCATTTTCGCCTTTGTTTTGGCCTCCTCTTGTCTCTCAATCCTACCGAGAGACAAGATGGCGGCCGCTCCGGACTGTTTAGAATGTTGACAGACACCGGAGAGCCAATCAGCTTAGCTACGCGAAGTTCCGGTACGCTTAAGGTCCGCGGACCGGAGCGCTGCCCGGAGCGCGCTTACAGATATATATCTTTTTTTAAACGTTAATTTCTCAAAATCCACTGGAGCACATATATTGAGACCTAGAAAAGGCACATCGGGCTACCAGTCCCTACAATTTTGCCAAGTTTCATGGAAATCCATTCAGCCGTTCGGGCTAAAAGTGAGGCCAACCGCCCTATGGAAAACTCAATGTTAAAAACACGTTTTGGGACCCCCCTTTTTTCTCGGCCCCCCCTTGACGAAACCCCCCCAAATTTCCAAGGGCTGCTCAGAAACAAAATGTTCCATTTTCCAGAAAATTTCAGCCAATTCCGTCCACAAACGCCAAAGTTATTAGACATAGAATTTTCAAAAATCCCATAGGGAAAAAATCCTAACTATATATACCTACTGGCGACAGTAGGTATATATAGTTAGGATTTTTTCCCTATGGGATTTTTGAAAATTCTATGTCTAATAACTTTGGCGTTTGTGGACGGAATTGGCTGAAATTTTCAGGAAAATGGCACATTTTGTTTCTGAGCAGCCCTTGAAAATTTGGGGGGGGTTCGTCAAGGGGGGGCCGAGAAAAAAGGGGGGTCCCAAAACGTGTTTTTAACATTGAGTTTTCCATAGGGCGGTTGGCCTCACTTTTAGCCCGAACGGCTGAATGGATTTGCACGAAACTTGGCAAAATTGTAGGGACTGGTAGCCCGATGTGCCTTTGCTAGGTCTCAATATATGTGCTCCAGTGGATTTTGAGAAATTAACGTTCAAAAAAAGATATATATCTGTAACAGCGGACCGGGCAGCGCTCCGGTTCGCGGACTTTACGTGTAACGGAACTTCGCGTAGCAAAGCTGATTGGCTCTCCGGCGTCTGTGAACATTCCAAACAGTCCGTAGCGGCCGCCATCTTGTCTCTCGGTAGGATCGAGAGACAAGAGGAGGCCAAAGCGAAGGGGCAAATGACCATAAGGGGGCATAGTAGATCCTCGCTGACCCCCTAGGTTTGATGTGGAGGTTTTAAAAGGGTCCCGCGGGGCAAAAAAAAATAATAATAATAATAATCGAACGGCTGAATGGATTTACACGAAACTTGGTAAAATATTAGGGACTGGTAGCCCGATGTGCCTTTGCTAGGTCTCAATATATGTGCTCCAGTGGATTTTGAGAAATTAACGTTCAAAAAAAGATATATATCTGTAACAGCGCTCCGCTTCGCATAACGGAGGTTTGCGAAGCTGATTGGTTCTCCGGCATCTGTAAACATTCCAAACAGTCCGTAGCGGCCGCCATCTTGTCTCTCGGTAGGATCGAGAGACAAGAGGAGGCCAAAGCGAAGGGGCAAATGACCATAAGGGGGCATAGTAGATCCTCCTTGACCTCTTAGGTTTGATGTGGAGGTTTTAAAAGGGCCCCGCGGGGAAAAAAAAAAATAATAATAATAATCGAACGGCTGAATGGATTTGCACGAAACTTGGCAAAATTGTAGGGACTGGTAGCTCGATGTGCCTTTGCTAGGTCTCAATATATGTGCTTCAGTGGATTTTGAGAAATTAACGTTAAAAAACAAGATATATATCTGTAACAGCGCTCCGCTTCGCGGAGATAAAATTATATCTGTATTACCTAGCTGTTGCTAACACCAGTTAGCGACGGCTAGTAGGAGATAGCGACCATCTTGGGCCCCACTTTGCATGTGAGTGATATTTATCACTAATGACCTGCAAAGTGGGCATGCCAAGATGTTAGCGACTGGAAACAGTCGCTAACATCGCTATCTCCTATTATCAACTTTTGGAAATATTCGAGATAAGCGCGAATATCTCCAAAAGCTAGCACCTGCCCTGAGCAGTTCTTAGCCATGTTATCCAATGGGAGGTGGATAACATGGCTAAGAGCATTAGCTCGGTAATGCATGAATATCGCTGAGTTTTCAGCGATATTAATGCATTGCGGTCGTTTATTATCGTATTTGCGATAAACCTTGATAATAGCAAGGTTTATCTGCGATAATTTCTGACGATGCTTAGCGGTAAAAAAATCGTTGCTAAGCATCGTTAGGGATAAATATCGCTTAACTTTGGTAATATGCCCCAACGTCTGTTAACGTTCGATTCGAAGGAAATCAGGAAGTGTTGAAAAACATTGTCTGCGCCATCTTGTCTTTTTTCAAATGCCACACTTTTGTCGTGCACGGCAGCCATTTTAGATGCCTTGACCAGACCCACTCTGTGCACGCTGTCGATCCTTAGCATGGCTCCCCACCCTCGCAAGCATCTCCCCCAGGCAGTGGTCACCCCCGCTCTCTGTCTTATGCATGGGTAATAAACCTCCCCCCATCTGCGCTGCTCTTCCCTGAGAATCACACCCTGTGCCCGCCCGACACCTCCCTTTCGCCCTATTCACTACCGCACCCTCTGACACTCCTTTTCCTCTGTGTCCGATTGTCCAGGCTGGTCCTAGGGTATCAGCTAGCCCTGCAGATGTAGTTTATGGCCCCAGCTGTAAAGAATCACCCCTCTTCAAAGGAGTTATAGTAGATCAAGGCCCACACTCGATGAGATCCGTCACAGCAGACGCGTTCCTATTATCTGAAAACCATCCTGTATTGTGATTGCGGAGGGGACCGAGCCTGAAGCGGAAGATTCCAGGGATGACTCTTTGTACATCAAAGTTTTTACAATTATGTGTCACATTAAAAATATATAGCACTCCGACAAAGTAGTAAGATTATAAAACTTTAATAACTTATAAATATATACAAGAAAACAAAAATAGTAATAACATATAAAAAATTTTAGGGAAAAACAACGAAGTAGCGGTCGGCTGTGCGAATAGTCCCAACGCAGCACAACGTCCAGATTTCCGGCGTGGGGCGTCGCGGGGGGTGGGTCATCAGTAGCAAACTGTTGTGCGAATAGTTCCAAGGCAGCAGAACGATGGCACCAAGGTGATGTCCAGTAAGTTGCCGCACTGGTTTTGGTATCCTACAATGCTGCTCCGAATAACGGCGTGGGGCGCCCCGGGGGAGGCGGCGTGAACGGGCCTCTCCAGGTGGAGTGTCATCTGTTGTAGTGGGGCGCCCCTTTACCGTTTCAGTTGCCATTCCGTCCGTTTTTGGTCCACTGTGTCAAAATCAGCCATTCAGCTGAGTTGCGCCCACTCTTGCGGTGCAGCGATAGGCGGCTGTCACAGGACTCTCAAAATGGCGGCAGGCTCTTTCCTTTTTGGGCCTGGTCCACTGAAATGGCCCTGGGACACCTTGGAAATCGGACGCTTGTCTGCTAGGTCTTGGACCCCATTCTCGAAAGCGTCCCCTCCGCCTTGAGGATTCATCAAAAGTTTTGGGGGCCCCCGACTCCTGCAGGCTTCTGGTGGGGAGCGGCTGCCATGATTGCTCGCGGAATGACCACGACGGAGCTACGAGATGGTGGTGCTCTCATGCTGACGCCAGCTTCAGTCTGAAACATCCAAAAACAAGGTGGGGCTTTCATCGTTTGGGAAAAAAAAAAAGTTTTCATCCAATGAAAAGTGTTGTTTTTAGGTCATATGATCAAGCCTTCCATCATTAGGAAACCAAAAGTAAAATGAACCAATGAAAAGTTTTATAAACAAGTCACATGACCTGTTATGCGGCATAGGGTATAAAATGCGGAGAAAATACGTTGGCACGTGAGGCGGCGTCAGTAGCGGACCGATGTGCGAATAGGCCGAAGGCAATACAACGCGCCAAGATCCGGATGGCACCGAGGTGGTGTCCAGCAAGTTGCAGCACTGGTGTGGCCATCCTACAATGCTGAAAGTCGGCGTGGGGCGCCCCGTTGGCCTGTGAGTTTGCGTCAGTAGCGGACCGATGTGCGAATAGGCCGAAGGCAGCACAACGCGCCAAGATCCGGATGGTACCGAGGTGGTGTCTAGTAAGTTGCCGCACTGGTGTGGCCATCCTACAATGTTGAAAGTCGGCGTGGGGCGCCCCGTTGGCCTGTGAGATGGCGGCAGTAGCGGACCGATGTGCGAATGGGGCCAAAGGCAGCGCAACAATATTTTCGGAATAGAAGACACCACAAGGCGCTGAGATGCCAAGATCCGGATGGCACTGAGGTGATGTCTAAGTTGCGGACCGATGTGCGAATGGGGCCAAAGGCAGCGCAACAATATTTTCTGTATGGAAGATACCACTAGGCATTGAGATGCCAAGATCCGGATGGCACCGAGGTGATGTCTAGCAAGTTGCTGTACTGGTGTGGTCATCCTACAATGCTGAAACTCGGCGTGGGGCGCCCCATTAGTCTGTGACATGGCGTCAGTAGCGGACCGATGTGCGAATAGGCCGAAGGCAGCACAACGCGCCAAGATCCGGATGTCACCGTGGTGGTTTCATAGTTGAGAGGCACTTCATCTGCAGTGGGGCGCCGAGATCCGGATGGCACCGAGGTGATGTCTAGCAAGTTGCTGTACTGGTGTGGTCATCCTACAATGCTGAAACTCGGCGTGGGGCGCCCCATTAGCCTGTGAGATGGCGTCAGTAGCGGACCGATGTGCGAATAGGCCGAAGGCAGCACAACGCGCCAAGATCCGGATGTCACCGTGGTGGTTTCATAGTTGAGAGGCACTTCATCTGCAGTGGGGTGCCGAGATCCGGATGGCACCGAGGTGATGTCTAGCAAGTTGCTGTACTGGTGTGGTCATCCTACAATGCTGAAAGTCGGCGTGGGGCGCCCCATTAGCCTGTGAGATGGCATCAGTAGCGGACCGATGTGCGAATGGGGCCAAAGGCAGCGCAACAATATTTTCTGAAGAGAAGACACCAAAAGGCGCTGAGATTCCAAGATCCGGATGGCATCGAGGTGGTGTCTAGCAAGCTATGCAGTTGAGTTGTGTGCGTACTTGCGGCGAATAGGTCGAAGGCAGCATAACAATGTTTTCTGAATAGAAGACACCACAAGGCGTTGAGATTCGGTTACCACCGAGGTGATGTCTAGCAAGTTGCCGCACTGGTGTGGCCATCCTACAATACTGCTCCGAATAACGGCGTGGGGTGCCCGAAGGGGGGGGGGGAGGCGGCGTGAACGGGCCTTCCTAGGTGGAGGCTCGTCTGCTGTAGTGGGGCGCCCCTTTACCGTTTCAGTTGCCATTCAGCTGAGTTTCGGCTGCTCTTGATGCTACAGCGACAGGCGGCTGCAACAGGACTCTCAAAATGGCGGCCTGTTCTTTGGATTTGGGCCTGGTCCACTAAAATGGCCCTGGGACACCTTAGAACTCGGACGCTCGATTTTTTTTTCCTTTCCTGTACATGCAAAAAAAGGTAAATGCCCGGTACGTTACACGCTTCATCTGCCACGATGAACTCTCCAGAGGAACCGAAAAAAAATATAGTTATGGTAACTATACCATGCATTGTCATATGGAGAGGTGGCACCAATTAATTATAGTGCTGCATAAAAGAGAGATTTGGAGGAGAACCCCTGACCTGCTAGTACATTCATCAAAGAAGTGGCACTGACAGCATCAGAGGCAAGGGAAACGGTCCCAAATATTTAGAAAAACTTTGGAAAGATTAAAATGACATGTTTAGATTGTGGCAAATTAATTTCATGTGGACAGATGAGTGTTACTCTAATAAATACAGCATATGAACATCATCATAGTCGATGGTTGGTAGAGACATTTTGACTATATCCTGGACCTGCCCGTCCTCGCCCAAAATGGCGCCGGAATAAATGGGACTCGTAACTCCTTGTTGTGTACTGGTTGCAGAACCTTGAAATCACGAGATACGTATGCAGTTTTGAAGCACATGGCGGGCGGGGACGAGAATTGATTGAATATTTCGACATCCCTATTGATATTAAGTTCTGATGTGTTATTGATTACTGTACTATTGAAAGTTCGAATTAACGTCACCCATGGTACTTGCCCGCAAATGTATATCTAGATAATTTTATTGTAACTGGCCCTGTCGTATTTTAATTATAAAATGTACGTCCACCGATTCCGTAACTGTTAGACACCTTAGTTCTTGCAACCTAATGGCCCGCCCGTTACGTTCCTCTACAGTGTAAATGTCTACTCATCATATACGATTACAGTTTGCTCCGTGGCCGGCCCACGTGGTTATAGGCTCGTATTTGTATAATGAAATTTTCACAATAAAGGTTTTTAAAAGAAAACATGGTAGTAGTATATACATTGGTAAAGTTTTTAATAATAGTCACTGTTTTAGAATCATTAAAAGGCAAGTGAAATAAAGCAGACCAATTACATGAAGGGTAAAAGGTATAATACGAAGGAACGCAGTAAAGATAAATGGTCAAGGGCTGTTGTGTTTTCTATTCCTGCAACATAAAGTGATCGATAAGAATCTCATATTCAGGCGTATCGGCGACTAAGACAGCAGGTCGACCCTCTTTTGCTCAACGGCTCCGTCATGGGACGAAGAAACGCTCTTTTTTTCGAAAAAAGAATATATTTTACTTGCAGGACAGTTGTAAATTTTCCGGGAAAGTACATTAGCCTGGAACATTATAACATATATTTAAGAAAAAATAATGTTCGGAAGTAATAAAAAGCGTAATTTTTAGGTCATATGACCAAGCCTTTCATCATTAGAATAAGAAAAGTAAAATGAACCAATGAAAAGTTTTATTAACAAGTCACATGACTTGTTATGCTTACGTTACGCGCTGCGCGCCCCGGATGACTTCCGGATGCGCTAACGCGGCGCGTCATATGACGCATTACGCGACAACGCAGGTCCAGAATATAGTCAAAATGTCTCCACCAACCAGCGGTCGGAACACAACCCCTTTCAGCAGGCTAAATAGTTCTGTTAAATGACAACAGAAGGGACAGGCAACAAGAACCATCAGTCAAAGAGGGGAGGGCTAGTTCTTCTCTACCGGGTTACATTGGGGCGCTACCGGAACTGATTGAATTGGTAGTCTACAGTGTTTCTGGATGTTTCAGACTGAAGCTGGGGTTAGCATGAGAGCAGTACCATTTCGTAGCTCCGTCGTGGCCATTCCGCAACCAATCATGGCAGCTGCTCTTTATCGTTATTTTGGGCGGGGGGGTGGCGGAGCCGAGCTGTTTTGCAGCCATCATTGTGTGGAGTTCAGTTCATCTCACTAGTTTTGTATTTGTCATGAGGGGTTGTTCCTAATGTTTCTATTTTAGCGAGGTCAAAAAGAGATCCCGTTAGTGGCCTACTGATTTTGCTCGATTCCTTTTCTTTTTTTTTTTACACGATTTTTCGTTATCTGCAAAGACTAAACAGAGTATTGCGACTCTGTGTTTGTTTGTAAATAGAGAATGAACCAAAGAGAACCAATTCTAAAACCGTAAATACTTGGATAACAATCAATCAAATGGAGAGAGAAGCAGGCACGACGTATTACAACGGGGGCAAAGGCCTGCGTTAACTACCCTTCACTATGTGCAAAGAGAGAGTACTCCTAATAGAAATGAGGGGGGGGGCACCATTCAAAGCAGATCAGTGTGCATAAACACGAAAATGTTTTCACTTACCACGTACTTGACATTCGACAGCTTATGATATTTGCTATTAAAAAACCATTGAAATTCACTGAAAAAACCATAGGTTATAGATCATATATAGTTAGGAATTAGCATTTACAAAACCTTGAAAATTCACTGAAAAAACCATAGGTTATAGACCATATATAGTTAGGAATTAGCATTTAAAAAACCTTATTTTACTCACACAAAACCATTGAAATTCCATATATAGTTAGTTGCACTAACTATATATCGCGCACCCGCAATCCACTGCTGATGATGTCACATATTACATCATTCATGACATGGTCAGTGACATCACTGATGACATCACTGATGACATCTCAAATGACATCACTGATGACATCACTGATGACATCTGAAATGACATCACTGATAACATCTCAAATGACATCACTGATGACATCTCAAATGACATCACTGATGACATCACTGATGACATCTCATTTGACATCAATGACCACATCACTGATGATATCATTCATGTGACAATACAATGCATCTCCTCACACTTTAATATAACCTCTGTTACACCCAGTGTTAAATACAGAGTATAATTTTTGAAACCATTGACACACCAATACTAGTTACTACATACGCACTCAGTGATTCCTATGTTTACACACACATTCACTCATTTACCCATACAATCATTCATACATACAATCACTCATCTTTACAACACTATCATATGCACTCATACACCTATACAGACTCTCACACTCTGTCACTCATCCATGGAGTTACTCACACACCTAGTCAGTCCTGTAAATAATCAATCACACTTCCATTTTCTAATCTATACAGTTAAACATAGAGCACCTTACATTTTGAAACATATACTAACACATACTTACTCTCTTATACAATCATTGATACAAGTACACATTGATCTGCACAGAGTCACACACCTCCCAGCCAGCCACACACACACTCAGTCTCCCATACAAATACTTGGGCAATCAATCAATAACCCATATAGTTACTCATATAGCTACTGACCAACACATGCAGCAGTTTACAGAACAACAGACATAATGATGCACAAATTAAGACAGTTTAGTCACTAACCCATGCACTCAGTGAGACACATTTAATCACTCACTCATACAGTCAGTCACGCACCTACTAAATCCTTCATCCAGACACTTCTACATCTACTCATTCTTCAATATGTAAAACATATTTAAACTTTACAGAAACACACAGTCACTGGATGATGTCATCAGTGATGTCATTTGAGATGTCATCAGTGATGTCATCAGTGATGTCACTGACCATGTCATGAATGATGTAATATGTGACATCATCAGCAGTGGATTGCGGGTGCGCGATATATAGTTAGTGCAACTAACTATATATGGAATTTCAATGGTTTTGTGTGAGTAAAATAAGGTTTTTTAAATGCTAATTCCTAACTATATATGGTCTATAACCTATGGTTTTTTCAGTGAATTTTCAAGGTTTTGTAAATGCTAATTCCTAACTATATATGATCTATAACCTATGGTTTTTACAGTGAATATATATATATATATATATGTATGTATATATATATATATATATATATATATATATATATATATATATGGAAACACAGCTCCTCCTCAGCACGCTCTGCGCTCGCAGCCGATGCCTCTGCGCCAGCAAGTAGAGGAACGGACCAGCAAAGTCAGCAAGATGTTATTTATTCAAACACAACCCACAGAACCAGCGACGCGTTTCGGGCAAAGGTGCCCTTGTTCATGCTGCAACATAGTAAGAATTTTAATGCTTTTTTATATACTTTTGTTGTAGAATATCACCACCCCCTGGTGGTGACCTCCAGTGTCACATGTGCAACAAACAGTGTAAACATATATATATATATATATATATTTTATTGTTTTTACATTGAGGAAGACATGCAGCTGAAACAGGTCTGTCCATATTGAATTTGTGTGGTGATTAAATATTTATAATAAACCTCTCCAGTGTGCGCCTCAATTTCTGACAGAGTGAAGTGGAGGTCACATTTGGGATATATATACACATAAATACATATATATATATATATAAATATATCCAAACAAGAGTTGCCACTTAATATTCGCAAACCACTGACCCAGTGGGTGTGGCCTCAGTGAGGCCCATTGGTCCTTGTAGTGATGGTCGCTGATGCCACACCCACAGGGGCAGTGGTTTGCGAATATTAAGTGGTGCCTTGAAATCGCCGTGATTTTGCTTTGTGTCCAGTGTCTATGAAGAAGTGTGAAAGAACACGAAATGCGTCTATTTATTTAGGGTCCAGAGGGGCTCAGGGGACAGGCAGTGGCGCAGAGCCTGCCAGGTTCCAACGTGTTGGCCCCCATCATTGTCTCTACAGCTGCCCAGCACTTCGTGGGCAGCTGCTACGTTTAGGCCCCTGACTTTGGGACACACGGCGTCCTAGCCCCCACAAGGCCAGTTGACTTTTGGAGAGTCACAGGTGGTGACTTATGTGAGTTTGGCACAATTGTTCTTTTGCTGCACCTCTGAATGTGTATGCATCATGTGTAATATTCCTATGCTTATACCCCTAAATGTATGGTGATACTTAGGTGGTTGTGCTTGCTAGTACAGGTGGTGCTAGTGAGGTCCTGGTTCCCTGCGCAATATTCTCCTAAGGTGGTTAGGGTTGCGTAGGTGGTACTTACCTATTACCAGTAGTTACTGGTTGTGTGCTACATTTTCTAATTTGTGCTACAGTGATTTTACATTCTATGTTCTATGTTCTAAAAGTGTTACTTCTAAAAGTGCTGATTCCTGACAGTGGTCTGACAGCCCTGTTTTTTACATATCCCCTGTAAATTCTGCCAGTGCCTGTTGGCACATTGTAAAGTATGTGTTTTTATCTAATGTGTTTGGTGTAATACAAAGGCTATTTTTATACATACCCTTGTGTGGAGTTTCCTTTGTGGTGGGCCTTGGGTGTTGTTGCTGGGGGTGCGTGCACAAACACTTAACTCACATTGCCTCCGAGTTTAGCCTTACTGCTCGTGCTACTTTACCAAGGGGGTGAGCAGGGGTTATCTTGGCGTGTAACTCCCTTGCCCTGATGTGGGAATGGTGGTCTCTGACTGACTTTGGCGCAAGCCCTGGCCAGCCAGGGATCCCATTTCTAACATTGCTCCATACGAACAATAGCCTGAAATGGATGCACACATTGAATAAGAATAGACTCATGGGTATTTAAATCCATCAGTTCAGAAGGAATATTTACCAACTCAAGATTATTATGCACAGCTCTAGCAGGCATTTTGCTCTCGTCTAATTTGTTATAACAATATTTACAAATACACTGATCAGAACCCAAATTAAAACAATTCTCTACCAACAAATAAGTTGCAAAATCCTTCCACTTATTATTATTTTCCTTTTCACTCTTTAAATACAAATCAACACTCCTGGTCTGATTTTTATAATCAGTTCGTCGACAACAGACACAACAATAATTTGGCCTTTCACCTGAAATCACCTTAAACTTTCTAATTTCTTGCTCAAAATTTTCTGTGCTATGATGTTGTACATTCTCTTCTACATTTCCTTCTATTAATATCTCAAATTCTGCAGTGTCTTCCTCAGGACCAAAATAACTAACCTCAATTTCATCACAAACGTTCTTTACATTTGATACAGATCCATGCAAAAGAGCACTGTTCAACTTTTTTAACAGTAGAGCTGAACTTTTTGCATAATACAATCTTCTGACTAATTTCCTCATTTCAGAATGATGTACTGCTAACATCCTGAAATGGTGAAAAACACTTCGACATACTTTTTTAGAAACACAAGCCAGAGAATGACCTTGCAAACCAAAATTTTCTTTTACTCTGCAAGGGTCTAGTCCTTGCAACATCTTAATCTTTTGTTTTACACTTTTCTTAGTATAGTTACATAAGAAATTGTGTAAAAAATCAATAGATTCTTGCCGTACATTACAAATACTACTACAATTCCAAGTGTACACTGGAGCTTTAGGACGTCTCCCTAAAAGTTCATCAGCTAACACCTCTTCTGCATTTCTAGGAACAATTTTCTCTTTCTCAATAGGACAACCATTTCTAACCTCATAAGCACAACCACTAGTGTCAACTGCATGCACCAAATCATTACTCTGAAGATAACTTTCTTCATTAAAAAAAGGCTCAGATCTTGAACTATGTTTCAATTCACCCAAAAAAACTCACAAAAATTTCTTCTGTTAAATACTCCACTTACTTTTGGCCTTCATTAAATGGATTGGTTTATCTAGTGATCGAATTCTATTGATTACTAAAATAAACAATTTTGTTTTCAATTCGAAAGCTTTCTCAACTACATTTTCTATACCTTTCTTCTTCTTATAAAATGCTGTTTTTTTTTTACATCCCTAATTTCTTTATTTAGATTTTACACAGCTCTATAAAAACATTTTTTCCTAATTTCCATAAATTGTTTTTTCCTCCATTTACTATACACTATTTTTTCTGCAGTTGACTTTCCATGATTGTTCTCTTTTTTCTTTATTTTCTTTTTCGTTGCAGACACACTAATTCCATTTTTTCCTTTGTACACACTACTTTTAGTCTTTAATATTTTCCTCAGAAAAATGTTCCTTCTCTTACCAAGACTTTTTTCTTTTTTTTAACACATGGTTCTTCATGTAAATCTTGTGGATGACTTCTCTTCAAATAAACACCTTTCTTTCATTGTTTCTTCTTTTGACATTTGGTAGGCATGATACAGTTTTTTCAGTATTGATAAACAGAATCTATAAAAAAATATATATATAACATTACAAAAATAAATATATGAAATATTCTATAATATTACTTATAAGACCAGAGGAAGGATTATGACGAGAAACGTGAGACTATGAAAATAAAAGTACTTACAACAAGAGAGGAAGTAGTATGAAACAAGGGAAAATATAACAAAAAGGGGAGTATAAACAGACACTGCAATATAACGAGATAAAGGAAGTATGAATAAACTGGAAAGTATCAATGGGTAAGGGAGACTATGAAGAGAAAGATGGAAATATGAGGAGAGAAGAACGAGTATAAGAAGAAAAACAGAAACTAAGAAGACAGAGGGGGCACTATAAGAAGACAGAGAAAGACTCTAAAGAAAAAATAAGGAATATGTGAAAAGACGCACAACTATAAGAACAAAAAAGGAATACTAGCAAAGGACAGTGTGTATAAGGACAGACAGAACAGTACCAGAAGAGAGCACGAAGAATGTGGGGAAAAGTGGAGCATAAGGAAAAAAGGGAGGTACAAGAACAAAGGATACAGTCTGAGGAGAAAAGAAGGAGTATAAACAGATGGAATATTATGAAGAGTGAAAAGTGTATGACGAAAGAGGCAGAAGTATGACAAGAGAAACAAATATAAATAGAGAGATCAGTATGAAAACACGGAGAATATGAGGAAAGTGCTGCAGAGTGTATGCAATGAGTTAAGGAAGAGTAAGAGAAGAGAGCAAGCAACACGAACAGATTTAAGAAGTATTAACAGAGAGGACAGAAAATGAAAAGAGAAAAGAAATACAAAGAAAAAGAGGAAAATATGAATAAAGAGAGAAAATCTCAGTACTATAAGGAGACATGCACAAGTAAGAGAAAAGAGAGGAGAAATAGAAAACAGGGGGGAGTATAAGAACAGGGGGGAAATGAGGAGACAAACATGACAATAAGAAAAGAAGGCAATATTAGTAGAGAGTGCAAAGTATAAGAAAAGAGAGGAGAAATGTGAGTACAGAGAGAAGAGTATTAGAAGAAAAAGAAAAGTGTGAGAAAACAATAGGGAGTACCTACAAAGAACAGCAAGAATAACAAGAAACAGAGAATATAAGAACAGAAGAGTATATGTGAAGAAAGAGGAAAGACTGTAAAAAGACAGAGAGACAAAAATGTGGAGAAAAGACAATTATAAAGGAAGATTGACCGTATAAGGAGAGAGGGAGTACTATGAGAAGACAGTAAGAACTATGACAACAGTGGTGAATATATAGACAAGAGAGAATATAAAGAGGAGGACAAATATACAAAAGGAGGAGCAAGTATGAAAAAAAATTATAAAAAGAGAGCAGAGTATGAGAAATAGAAGATAGTATAATGATAGAGGAAGGAGTAAGACGAGACAGGAGGGAGTATAACAAGAGAGTGTAGAAAATATGCAAAAAGGTTTGAATATAGGGCCATATTATCAAGCCTGGGCTATAAAATTATCGCCGGGAAACTGCCGCTAAAGTGGCGATAATGGGCTAGATAATAGGCTCTATGGAATTCCAATTGAAGCTCATGTTAGATGTCCTTCAGATCTAACATGGGCTTCAATTGGAATTCCATAGAGCCTATAATCAAGCCCATTATCGCCACTTTAGTTTCCTGCCGGTAAAGCGGCGATAATTTTATCGCCCAGACTTGATAATATGGCCCATAATTCCTTAATATACACACATGCACAGTGTGATATTACCCAAAAAATTATAAGACCATACATTTTACCAAAACGCATTTACTACTGTAAAACGTTTAAAAAGGTGTGAATATAACTCCTTAATGTACACACATGCACAGTGTGATATTAGACACAAAAAATGAGACCATGCATTTTACCATTTACTACTGAAAAACGTTTAAATGACTATACATATTCCATGTATATAATTACAACATTTCAGTGAACAACACTGACTCCTTTTTCAAATACATATGCAATTTAACACATTTTTCTGCCACTATTACATCAAAAAAACTAAGGGGCATATTATCAAGGACCGGTGTCAAAATTTTCGCCGTTTTATCGGCCAGAAACTGCCGATAAAATGGCGATAATGGGCTTGATAATACGCCCTTGTTAATTCCCATAGAAGCCCATGTTAACATCAGAACATGGGCCTCTATGGAAATTAACAAGAGCACATTATCATGCCCATTATCGCCGTTTTATTGGCAGTTTCCTGCCGATAAAACGATGATAATTTGAACACCGGTCCTTGATAATATGCCCCTAACACAATAAAACAACAAAGACGCACAAGAGGCTTGTAAATCGACCCAGACTATATACAGAGGGAGAGAAACAAGAAAGAGGACAGAACCGGGAGTATCAAGAAAAACATTTAATATGAAGAGAAAGGGAAGAAAATGAGGAGACAGAGGAATAAGAGAAGAAACAGGAAAATATAAAGACAAACAAGGGCAATATGACCACAGAGGACAATATAAGAAAAAGACAGTAGTACCGAGAGAGGGAAAGGAGTAAGAGGAGAGAGAGGGAAGTATAAAAAGAAAGGCTAGAAATTATGGAACAAGAGACAAATATAGGGCCATATTATGAAGAAAAGGCGACACATTATCGCCGCTTTTATTGGCAGGAAACTGCCGCTAAAGCGGCGATAACTGGCTTGATAATATGACATTGTGAATTCCCGTAGAAGCCCAGGTTAACACCATAACCTGGGCTTCTATGGGAATTCACAAGGGCATATTATCAAACCCATGATCGCCGCTTTAACGTCAGTTTCCTGCCGATAAAAGTGGCGTTAATGTATCGCCCTTTCTTGATAATATTGCCCATAATTCCTTAATGTACACAGACGTACAATGTGATAATAAACAAAAAAAAATAACAGCATGCATTATAGCAAAACACATTTACTACTATAAAACATTTAACAAGGGACGAATATAGGGGCATATTATCAAGAAAGGCGATAAAATTATCGCCGCTTTATCGGCAGAAAACTGCCGATAAAGCAGCGATAATGGTCTTGATAATATGCTCTATGGAATACCAATCGAAGCCCATGTTAGATGTCCTTCTCATCTAACATGGGCTTCGATTGGAATTCCATAGAGCATATTATCAAGCCTATTATCGCTGCTTTATATGCAGTTTTCTGCCGATAAAGCGCCGATAATTTTATTTCATGTCTTGATAATATGCCCCATAATTCCGTAATGTACAAAGATGTACCACATACATTCCCATACAATTTATCAACTCACCTTTCAAATTGATTTCTAGATTAAGAGGAATGCCACTCACACAGTAGATATTCTTATACAGAATCTCTCTAGTTCAGTGTTTGCAGCAAAACCACGAAATTAAACATTTTCCCTCTCATTTTACACATACATACATATAAACAATCCTTCACACATTAACTCAAACCGAAACACACATTTCTATTGCTTTAACTTTTGCACCCTTTCCAACTGACAAAACTTTCAACCCTTCCCCCATTCCACAATCTGCCAGTTACCATAGAAACACTTCAGAAAACATCTAACTCAGCACGCAGGTGAAACGTTCATCATACATTGTTGCAAATTAAAACAGCAAGTGTGCTTGACTTGAGAATATACCAGCTTATCTAATGTAACGTTCTTTTCTATCAGTTTTTCTTAAATAATAAAAATCAGGCTTTTAAAAACACAGAAACATGCATCCCAGCTTAGTGTAGAATGTTGTCGAACAACCAATCATTTCTTTTTTTCAAAACTGCATGTTGTCCACCATTTTGGAAAAATCTTACTTTTCAAACTGCCATTTCATTTACAGAGACCTTCAGAGTGCATCCAGATCTCTCTTCAAGATGTTTACAGTGTGGATTGTGGGACACAGCTATATTTTCTGGAGCCAAAGGTACGCACAACAGAAATGAATTCACAAAGACCTATGTTTACCAAATGTAGACATTAAATGGATTGGACAGAGAGGATTAAAGTGGCATCAATTGATGCCATTGGTGAAATCCTTTTTACATCTCCAACACCCTAACCTCATAATTGTGCACTGTGGTGGCAATGACCTAGGCACTTTGACAGGGGTAGGTCTAGAAAGGCTTATGAAGGACACCTTTCAACAATTGATGACACTGTTCCCCAAAACTGCCTTTGTATATTCTAATAAATGCCAAAGGCAGAAATAAGTGGTCCAACCACTATTGTCCACAGATTGAAAAAGCTAGGAAACATGTGAATAAATCTGTTTCTGCCTTTCTCTGAGACTATAGAATGGGGTCCATCTACCACAACAATCTACGTTTCAATATGGATGGCATCTATAGGAGGGACGGTGTACATTTTCCAAATGAGGGAAACAGAGTATTCCTCCTGAACTTTAGACTCTGCATTGGTATTTACTTGTAGGTACTAAAATCTCCCAATAAACACAAGGACTCTTTTTAGAGCCACCCAACATCTAAACACATAGACTTCATAAATATCTGAAAAATACACTTCGTTTTCTTCCTTCAGTACGCTTACGGGACGACTTCCAATCTTCGCACCGTACGTCCTCCATATGTGCTTGGTACGCGTACGATAAATCAACCATAAAAAAAATACGCTTTATCACTAATTTTTTATAGACCCCGAGGACCCCATCCCCCGGGGCTCAAATGTAGCGTTACGGACCATGGGAAGAGCCCCAAGGCCTCCACGGTCCCAGCCGGCTCCCCACTTCCTGCGGGAACCGGCATTGCTTTTCGTCACAGACAGCAGCTTACATGCTTACATTCTACTGTCAAAGATGATTTCAACACTTATACATTTTATAAAATAATATAGTACTGCACGCTAAAGGAGAAAAGTCAGCACAATTATAATAGAATAGAAAATAGAAAAAAAATACTTCCACACTCAACAAATCCGTAAGCAGACTTCACAGTTTAATTTAAAAGCACACTACCACAACTAGTTTTTGAAACGCATTATACAATAAAATGCGTCACAAAATAGGCTACATACATGGTGACTGTATTGTAACGTCACATAAAAAAAAGAAAGCCACTCTTACGCTACCAGGAAAACACAACAACACTATAAAGCCCAAATTTCCATAGTTGTGATTTCTTGGTTGCAAGCCTAGTTGTCGGACTGACACACACACTCACTCATGACTGGTATACACCCACACCACACCCATCCAGCGTATCCGTCACTACACACGTGACCCTATGGATAAAAAAGACGGAGCACACATGTTGTACGCCATTTTAGAGTTGTTCCCAAAGCACTGAACAAGGGGCCCACTACCTCCTGCGTGGCCTCTTTGGTCACTGAGTCAGTGGTGCCCGAAGCACTGAGCGGGTGAAGAACCTGCAATGATGATGATGGGAACACAAATATGTTGTTAGCCATAGAGATATCGAGACTCGCCACCATATATGAGACTTCTTTGTTGGAGATCTGAACTACATCATGAAGAAGGTGTCTTTTCCACGAAAAGGTGAGCAGTGAGACTTGAGTATGCATCGGAAGGAGTCAAAGGGTTGTAGCTGACTACATACAAAAATGCGACTTAGTATTTTAGACGAACGCACTCCTACATAATGTATTAATTTACATGTTTAATTTTTTTCCCAATAGCAGTAACGTTTTCATAATCGCTGAAATGTCCGGAATATATTCACAATACAAACAGTTCATAGACACGTCTATAAAAGCGCGATATTATCTAACTCCAAATTAATATAGCAACAATTACCAATCATAACATCTTTCTTTTAAAATCTTTTAGATGTACAGTTTCACGATGGATTATGTAACACGGACGATGGCAATAGCACAAGGTGAGCAGAGAAGCTTGTTTCTAAAACAACGACAAGTTATCTGTCAAAGGAGAGAACCTGTAGTATGCAGCAAGCGCAAAAAAAACATTGGGCTAACGGGGCATCAGCTAGGATGACATAGCTTCCTGGGCCCACACACAGTCGCACCCGAGTACATCACAGGTCTTTCAAACACATTTTGCTTGTTAATGAGGCTTTGATATTCCCCCCCCCACTTACAGCACCTGCAGCTCCACTCTTCTTTTTGCTTGAACTTAAGCCCCCACCTCAAATTTTGTCTAGCCCCCCACTCCCAATATTTTTTACTGTCATTGCGCCTCTGGCTTCACGTACCCCTCCCCTGTCGTGTGTGTCTCTCCCACGTTTTAATGTCCTTGTTTCCCTTTCTCTTTCTTACTCTCTCACATCGTTTCTCTTTCTTTTTTAAAGTTTTGGACTTTGCTATCTCCACTGTGCTCTATACAACCTTATCTAAATTGAAATGATTAACTCTCTTGATTACAGTGAAGGCTTCTTCCACACATAGAGCACCATCTTTCAATCACTCTCTGTGACATTATTTCTCTTTCTCTTTTAAGCTTATAGAAAATGCTGTCTGCTTTGACGTGTAGAAACAAAGGTGTCTTTAAGTTGTGAATTCCACTGGCTGCAGTGTTTGGCCGCAGTGTTTATACAACGGTAAGCACAGAGGCCTAAATATACAATGCCTTCTTTACAATGCATTAGAAATAAGTTGGCATATTTACAATCCTGTTGTGCCACTTTTGTGTCAGCAATGCAGTAGGCACTTCCATATAAACACCACTTGAATGCGGCACTATAACAGAACTGAAATGTACTAGGCACACTGCACCTGTAAAACTGTAGTGTTACCTTCATTTGTGAATGGAGACAGTCGGTAGTGTGCAGCAGCTTCACTGTGTAAAATGTATAATTACCTCCGAGTAGTGACAGCAGATAGGTTATAACAGGCTGACAAACAGATCTACAAGCTTATTACGCCACTTTTCTGTCACTTTTAACATGTGAAAAGTGACGCAAGGAGCTTGTAAATCTATGTCTGACTTTTCTAGAAAAAATCTCAACTGCAGACTCTGCGACACAGTTTTAATGTTGTTTTTCTCTCTTTCTCTCTTTCACTCTCTGTGACATCATTTCTCTTTCTCTTTTAAACTTATAGAAAATGCTGTCAGCTTTGACGTGTAGAACAACACCAGAAGTGAAGTTGTGAATTCCACTGGCCGCAGTGTTTGGCCGCAGTGTTTATACAACGGTAAGCACAGAGGCCTAGATATACGATGCCTTCATTGCAATGCATTAGAAATAAGTTGGCATATTTACAATCCCGTTGTGCCACTTTTGTGTCATAACGCAGTAGGCACTTCCATATAGACACCACTTGAACGCAGCACTATAACAGAAGTAAAATGTACCAGGCACACTGCATACGTAAAATCGTAGTGTTACCTTGACTTGTAATGCTTCAGCTCATTTAGTCACATCTACATAATTCTAAACTCTAATTTTCTTTTTTGTTTTGCAGATTACCAATCGTACGTCTTTTGGAGTCAACTTCACAATTTGTTTATACTATTGTTTTTTTAAAGTTATTTTTCTAGTTGTTTATTATATAGTTATCATTAAGTTTCGTTCACAGTTATTTTTTTAATAAAAGTTAATAAAAAAAACTACATACTACTGTTTGTTTGGGGGGTGACGGTCCAAAATAAAAATAATATTTATAATGTTGAAGTACTATAGTAAGATGTTCAAGACTAGGATTGAAAAGTACTGAGTTATATTTTCTCTAGATACACTACAACATGGTAAAGAAATCAAACTAATACGAAACAATGTGTACCACATTTACAAACCTCTTGCGACATTTCCCCATGCAAACCTACCCCCCTACAAAATTAAGTGTGTGGGCCTCAATGACGCCCCTCAAACCACGGAAACAATAATCCCACAAAGTCTTCTATATTGTATGAGAGGGGCTGCGTGGCCCTCCGCCTGGTGCCCTTGAGTCCACCACGCCCAGACCCGGTTTCTGCAGTGTCCTGGGGGTAGACAGTCATTACAACGCTGTCATAAGTACGCGTGATCGTCACCACAGAACCATTAGCACGCATATGGCTTTACCACACATGCTTTTACAACTAATATGCATTTACCACGCATGATAAACGCATAATCTTAATAATGTCTTTGTGTTGACGAACACGCGTTGTAATGGCTATGGCTTACGTCCTTCAAATTAGTTTCTAGGTATACGTGTGACCAAGTCTGATAAAATCGGAGACCAAAGACAAACACCGTGGTGTCTGTGGCAGGAAATCTCATCGATCACAGAGAAAATAAGCAGAGGGTAAAATGAAAGTAACAGGTATAATTAAAGTAACGGAGGAAAACTACTAAAATGGCGGTGTACGGAGTATGTAATCAACGTTTGGCGCCTCGACACTACATTTCAAATAAATATAGATGCAATATGTTTATTAATATATTACAAAAGTATAGCAGCGGATGACACACACAACCCAGGAAAAGAAAGCGGCAAATTTAATACCTGAAATGAGGATAGGTTTGCTTGGCGAACTTGAAGAAAAAGAAAAAAAACGTGCGCTTGGAAACAAGGCTGCGCAGAAAAAAAGGAACGTTTTACATACTATCATAGAAATATAGCTCTTTTTTTGACCAGTAAAGTTAGTTCTCAAAAATAACTTTTTTATTTTTTTTTAGCTCCATTGCCCCCACGATCCCAGACGACTCCCCGCGTCCTTCGACAGCCCACATTGCTTTAACACAGACAGCAGCTTACATGCTGCTCTCTCTGATGAAAAACAATCTTTTTTTCTTACTTGAAAGAGAGAGCAGATTACCTTGCTCTCTTTTTCAAATAGGAAAGCGGTTTTCTATGGTAAAGTGGGAGCGGCGACGGTACTGCCCTACCATACCAAACAGCAGTGTCCCAGAAGTACACATCTCAAGACACTGCGTGGACCCCAGGACCATCAAGGGTTCCACTAAGGGGGCCGCGCGACCCCCTCCCAACATTAAAAAACCCCGGGGAGTCCATGTACCCGGGACTGGAAGGTCATTTGACATATTACTGCCCCAGGAAGGTGGCGGTCCCCACAACGTGTACGGTGAGAGAAAGAGGAAGAGCTGAAAACATACTTTAAAATTTTTTTTTTTTTTAAAAAGCCTCGTCGGGGTGACGGTCACCGAGACTGAGAGGAGGAGGACCGTAACCCCCCCGCATACTTCAAAATAAAACCACAGAGGCACCTTACAAGCCCCCCATTATGAAAAAAATTGCCCCCGGAATTTGCCCCCCCCCCGAGACCATTAATTTTCTCCAAAATCGTTTTTGACATCACATTTAGGAAACACAGCACAGATTCTATGTACAATCATATGCCTCACAGCAGGGATAAGACTGAGACAAAATCTTGCACCTGCCTCACACCAGGAATAAGACTGAGGCAAACGCTTTCACATGGAGCTTCACAATTTTACAAAATACAATTCCTCTATGCAAACAAACTCATTATGCTTCCTACACTGAGTTAAAACACAGGTAACATCATTGTAAAGAGTCAAATTGACACCTGTGTCTAAGAATGCAGCAGAGATAGGCTTCATGAAGCCTAGTCCACTGCACTCTTAGACACAAGCCTCACCACCTACGCTCCCCAGGAAAGCCCAAACAAGTACCTTTTTGCCCCATATTTAAAAATTGACGCATTTAGGTAGATGCGTCACTTTTTAAACCTCTACGCCACATTATACTCAAAAATGTAAAAACCATTTATTTTCCCCAAAATCGTTTTTGACATCACATTTAGGAAACACAGCACAGATCCTATTTACAATCAATCATCTGCCTCACAGCAGGGCTAAGACTGAGGCAAAATCTTGCACCTGCCTCACAACAGGAATAAGACTGAGGCAAACGCTTTCACATGGAGCTTTACTATTTTACAAAATACAATTCCTCTATGCAAACAAACTCAATATGCTTCCTACACTGATTTAAAACACAGGTAACATCATTGTAAAGAGTCAAATTGACACCTGTGTCTAAGAATGCAGACAGGGATATGCTTCAGGAAGCCTAGTCGACTGCACTCTTAGATACAAGCCTCACCACCTAGGCTCCCCAGGAAAGCCCAAACATGTATATTTTTCCCCATATTTAAAAAGTGACGCATGTAGGTAGATGCGTCACTTTTTAAACCTCTGCGCCACATTATACTCAAAAATGTAAAAAACATTCATTTTCTCCAAAATCGTTTTTGACATCACATTTAGGAAACACAGCACAGATCCTAGTTACAATCATCTGCCTCACAGCAGGGATAAGACTGAGGCAAAATCTTGCACCTGCCTCACAACAGGAATAAGACTGAGGCAAACGCTTTCACATGGAGCTTCACAATTTTACAAAATACAATTCTATATAACTATATAACTCAATACTTTCTCGGGAAGCATAGGTGGTGAAGCCTGTGTATAAGAGTGCAGTGGACTTAGACATAGGTCTCATCTTCTTTGTACTTGTGGACAGAGCTGTCTTCCACTATACTCTTCAATACAGGCCTCACCTTTTGTGCACCCCTGGAGAATCCTCACCTGATCTGTAACCCTGTATAGATTGTTTGCTTTTTGTCATTGCTTTGTTGTTTGATAATAGTGGTCTATAATGGCAGTGGAGGCCTTACGGCAGGGAGTGGATGAGGGCCAAACCATGGCCCTGATCCTCTTGGACCTAAGCGCAGCATTCGACACTGTAGCTCACTCCACCTTGCTACAGTGTCTGAATGATGGAGGGGTGTCAGGAGCTGCGCTTAGATGGATCCGGTCCTTCCTGACAGGCAGGTGTTTCCAAGTTCGCCAGGGAGAGTGTTACTCTAGGGAGATCGGGTTGGGCCAGGGCGTGCCGCAGGGCTCGTCCCTGAGTCCTACCCTGTTTAATCTCTATGTCTCCCCGCTGGCGACCATTGTTGAAGGCCACGGACTACGTCTTGTGTCCTATGCCGACGACACTCAGCTGGTGGTATCCCTCTCACGCGCACCTGGTCTAATGGCGGACAAGTTCAGAGCCTGCATGCAAGAACTGGCAGCCTGGATGTCCGCCAACTGCCTAAAACTTAATGGCAGCAAGACCGAGGTGCTCGTGGTGGGGGGGGGTCCACCTGTCTGGTCGTCAGCATGGTGGCCATCCTGCCTAGGAGAGGTACCTGTTCCATGTCACGAAGCAAAGAACCTGGGGGTGTGGCTAGATGCTGATCTCGCTTTTGACTCCCAGGTCAGTCGAGTGGTGGGGACATGCTTCGGCATTTTAAAAACCATGAGGAAGATTTTGGATTTCCTACCCATTACTGCTCGCCGGACGCTGGTGC
The DNA here is from genome assembly GCF_964261635.1 of Lissotriton helveticus. Classification (NCBI taxonomy): domain Eukaryota; kingdom Metazoa; phylum Chordata; class Amphibia; order Caudata; family Salamandridae; genus Lissotriton; species Lissotriton helveticus. Next base: position 981,309,825 of record NC_136072.1, read on the forward strand.
ATGCGTTAGTTACATCTCGCCTGGACTACAGCAATTTGCTGTATCTGGGGGCAACGGAAAAGGTTTTAAACCGCCTCCAGGTGTTGCAGAATGCTACCGCTCGCCTTGTTTTGAGGCTTCCTAGAAGATCTCCCTCCAGGGCAGCGCTCCAGGAGCTGCACTGGCTTCCGGTTAGAAGCAGGGTGGAATTCAAGGCTCTGGCCACATGCCACCGTATTCTGAGAGGAAAAGCCCCCGCCCCACTACAAAGTCTGGTTACCTGGTATGAGCCCACCAGGAGCTTGCGCTCGTCCTGCACAGGTCTTCTGAAAATCCCCAAAATAAAGAAAACACGCATGGGGGGCAGATCATTCAGATACCTGGCCGCTAAGCGGTGGAATGATCTGCCGATAGAACTACGCATGGAGTTTTCGGAAACCCTGTTTAGGCGAAAACTTAAGACCCATCTCTTCAGACGCTAACTACTGTTTGGGTTGTTACACTGTTACCCTACTTACCACAGCGTGGGGACACGCCTTGGGCGTAAACCAGGCGCTTTATAAAACTCCCTAACTAACTAATGTGCTATTTTTTTTATTTAACACAGATTGAAATACACATTTGAAGAGTAAGCAAACATGCCCACTAGGGAAAGGAAAAGAAAAGAATGTAACCGCCAAAAATCAAAAACAGCAATGGAATTACAGCACTCTTCCACAACAAATACTTCAAAAAACAGGATCCAAGCTCCTGGTAAGACAACTAAGTCTTTCTTACATAATATATGTACTTTAAAAAAAAGAAATGGACAGCATGTAGAAAAAGAGAATGACAGAGTAAATTTGAAAAGGAAGGAGAGAACCTCAAAGAATCCTACAACTGGAGCAGGAGAGAATAATATGTATAGGAATAGAAGGCAGAATCAGTTTAGAGACATTCGTAAACGAATGTTTCGCAATAGGGTGGTTTTAAATTTGTTAAAAAACATTAGGAAAGGTAAACAGAGAGCTGCTTTTTATAAGAAAAAGAAAAGTGTAGAGAAGATTGTTGATCAGGCTTTTGAAGTTAAGAAAAAATTATTTATTTTAATAATCAATAGAATTAGGACACTTAACAAGACAATTGAAGTTTTCAAATCAAACAGTAGATGGAAAAGAGTAATTAATCGGAATAATTTTTGTAAAGTTTTTTCGGAAGAATGGATGCACAGTTCAAGTTGTGAGCCATTTTTTAATGAGGAGAGTTACTTCCAGGATAATGATTTAGTGCATGCAGTTGACACCAGTGGTCGAGCGTATGAAGTGAAAGACGGTTGTCCGATTGAAAAAGAGAAACTTGTGCCTAGAGAAGTAGAAGAGGTGTTAAATGATGAAGTTTTAGGGAGACGTACTAAGGGTCCAGTGTACACTTGGAAGTGTAGTAGTATTTGTAGTGTGCGACAGGAATCAATTGATTTGTTTTGTAATTTCTTACGTACATATAGTAAGAAAAGTATAAAGCAGAAAGTGAAGTTGTTGCAAGACTTAGATCCTTGCAGAGTGAGAGGAATCACAGGTTTGCAAGGCCATTCACTGGCTTGTCTTTCTAGAAAAGTCTGTCAGAGTGTTTTTCATCATTTTAGGATGTTAGCAGTGCATCATACCAAAATGAGGAAATTAGTGAGAATGTTGTATTATGCAAAAAGTCCCGCACTTAAGCTTAAACAATTGAACAGTGCTCTTTTGCATGGAACTGAATTAGATGTGAAGAAGATTTGTGAAGAAATTGAGATTTGTTATTTTCGTGAAAAAGAGGACAGTGTAGAAATTGAGACAGCAATTCAAGGTAATGTGGAAGACAATGTACAGATTTTAAATACAGAAAAGTTTGAGAAGGAAATTACCAGGTTTAAGGTGAAATCAAGTGAAAGGCCGAATATTACTTGTGTGTGTTGTCGACGGACTCATTATAAGATTCAGACTAGGTTAGTTGATTTATATGCAAAAAGTGAAAAGATGGATAATTATGAGTGGAAAGAATTAGCAACTTATTTGTGGGTGGAGAATTGTTTTGATTTGAGTTCTGATCAGCGTATTTGTAAATATTGTTATGATAAATTAAATCAAAACAGAATGCCTGCTAGAGCTGTTCATAATAATCTGGAGTTGGTAGACATTCCCCGTGAATTGATGGATTTAAATACATATGAGTCTATTTTGATTCAATGTGTCCATCCTTTTCAGGCAATTGTTCGCATGGAGCCTAAGATATGGAAATTGCCTCCTACAGATTTGCAGAGAGGATTAAAGGGAAGAGTTGTTTATTTGCCCCTAGATTTGAAAAAAAATATTGATACAATTGGTATAGAAAAAGTAGAAGAGGAACCTTTAGTTATTCTAGTTAATGGGGTTCCAACAAAGAGTAAACAAATTTGGCAAGATTTAGTGGGTGTTAGGAAAGTCAAAAAGGCAACGTTGTATTTAGTCAAAAACAATGAGTACTACAAAGATGTATGTGTTGCAGCAGAGGAAAAAGCTGCACATGAAGACAGTGATTGTTCAGGCGGCCAAATTGAAAAAGTTGATGTTTCTAGAAGTGAAGAAATATATGAACATTATACTGTTCATCCTTTGCATTCCAAAGAAGTAATGGGGAATGCAATTGAATTGTTTCAAATGAAAACAGCAAAAGGAAGTCCCATTAGTGTATGGGAAGAAAGTTTGGAAGCTCGTTGTTTTCCACAGCTATTTCCAACAGGTCGAGGTGGACAATATGACGATCGACCACTTCAAATTCCTGCATCTAAATATGGAACTGTAAGATTATATGCTGAAGGTGCAAGGTTTCGTCAATGCATTCCCTATTTGTTTCATCTACTGTATGAAAGTGACTTGTCTGGGCTTTCTTATGCAGTGAAGCATATTCTGAAAAGTGGAGCACATCTGCAAAATGTTTCGGCGAGGGACTTTATGGAGAAAGTGAATCTGCAAGATAATATTTTAGAATCTCATCTAATCAATCTCAAGGCATGTCAGCGTGGTACAAATGAGTATTGGTACCGTCGCCATGGGGAATTGAAATGTATGCTAAGAAACTTAGGAACTCCTACATGGTTCCTCACTCTTAGCTGTGCCGAGTATGCATGGGAGGACTTACTTCAATTTCTATGAGAGGCCAATGCTAATATACAAAATATAGAATTCAAAACACCTGGAGAACTGTGTTCTTTGGATCCAGTGAATGTATGCAGATATTTCAATCATAGATTTGAAGCTATGATGTCTTTTATTACCAACAAAAAAAATCCTCCCCTTGGAGAGGTTTTGGATTTCTTTTGGAGAAAGGAGTATCAAGCGAGAGGTGCTCCTCACATACATATGTTATTATGGATTAAAGATGAACCCAAATTTGGAACAGATTCAGATGAGACAGTGATGAGCTTCATTGAAAAGTATTCAACATGTGCTGTTCCGAAAACTACAGAAGAAAACAATTTAAGGCAACAAGTTTTACGCTTTCAATCCCATCGTTGTGAAAAGTACTGTCGTCGAAAATTCAGAAACAAGGACAAGTTCTACACAAAATGTCGTTTAGCTTTTCCGCGACCAGTGATTTCTAAAAGAAGAGTAAATAATTTAATGTCTTCTCTGCGACATACTGTGACGAGAAAGTCACCAAAAAATACATACAATTTAAAAAGAAACGAAGAGTCCAAGTACATCAATGACTACAACCCAGTGATTTTGTCCATGTGGAATGCTAACATGGATATTCAATTCGTTGCTGACAACTCTATTGCTGTAGCTCGATATGTGACGTCTTATATAACAAAAAAAGAAAAGACAGAACTGAAGGAAATGTGGGAGGACATTTCACATGAAAAGAGCCCAAGCAAGAAATTGTACAGTTACAGTCTGAAGATGTTGTCGAATCGAGAAATTGGAGCATATGAATGTTCTGATCAATTGTCGTCAGCAAGTCTCTATGCCAAATCTAGAACCATCATTTGGGTGAGTCTAGGTCTTGCTGCAACACGAAATCGAGTTTTGAAATCTGTACAAGAGATAGAGTATTTGGCGGAGAAAGAACCAGAAAGTACAGATATTTTGAAGACAAACATGTTGGATACATACTATCCAAATAGAAGTCCTCACCTTGAGAACGTTTGTCTCTATGAAGTTCTGCAAAGATATATTTATAAAAGAAACATCAGAGAAGATATCAATAATGGAATATATGGAATCATTGGATGTGAAGGATGTCTAGTGAAACAGAAAAAAGGTCATTTGATTAATCATCGAAAATTGAGTTGTGAAAATCCAGACAAAAGAGAATTTTACTATTTGGCTCTTTTGCAACTCTTTAAACCATGGCGAGAAGAAGAGGAACTACTTGGAGATTTTCTCTGTTATGAAGACTCTTTTAATGCTACGAAGGATACAATAGAATGTCCTGTTTTTCCAAATTATCTGCAAATGTTGAATGAAGAAATAGAGCAAGAATCAACAATTGCTGCAGAGATTGCGAGAGATAGTTCTCAAGGCAGTCAGAGTTCTGCTTCATTGAGTCAGGATCCACTAGGAGGACCAATTATCCAAAATGAAGCTGCCACTGCCATGGATGAAGTGGATAGAGCTATGGAGCAAGCTCTAGAGGATCTAATTCATTTACAAGATTTGGTGAAACAATTTACCTTGAGCAGAAACTGATATATGACGAAGTCACAGAACAGGTTGAACATGGATTGAGTCATGAGAAGAAAGAGTGCTCATGTACCTCATTTAAGCCAGTCCAACTGTACGTGAGTGGAGAAGCGGGAACTGGAAAAGGTTTTCTGATTAAAGCAATTGCATCTTATCTGCAGAAAAGGACTGAATCACTGCTGTCTTGTGTTGTTACCGCTCCAACTGGGCTGGCAGCACATAATATTAAAGGGATTACTTTACATCGTTTACTGATGCTGCCAGTGGAGCATGATAACAAATTGCAATATCACAAGCTATCTGGAGATGCGTGTTCCGAAATTTCGAGAGTCCTGAAGAAAATGAAACTTCTTATCATTGATGAAGTAAGCATGGTGTCAAATATAATGCTTGCTTTTGTGCATTTGAGAATGCAAGAAATTCTTAGAACAGACTATGATGTTTTATTTGGAGGAAAACATATTATTGTTTTTGGAGATCTTCTGCAGTTGACTCCAGTGAAAGGACAACCTGTGTTCAAAATGCTCACACATGAAGACACCAGGAAGTGCCTAGGAAGCATTGGAAACGTTAATATATGGTTAAACTTCAAATATGCAGAACTGCTTCAAAATATGCGGCAGGCAAAGGATGAAGATTATAAAAATATTTTACAAGATGTAAGAGTAGGAAAAATAAGTCAACAAGGGAAAGAAGCTTTACATGGACGGTTAATTTCTAATTTGTACCCAAATGAAGACATTCTTCCAGAGAATATTTTTAAGAAAATTAACGAGAAGAAATCTGCCATATGTTTGATGCCTACTCTGAAAGAATGTTCCATGTTCAACAACAAAATGCTGAAGTTAGAAAATGAAGAGATAGTGAAACTGGAACCTATAGATAAAATAGAGCATATGGGAGCAACAATTATTTTGTCAGAAAATTTTAAATCAAAATTGGATTCATTGGAGAAGACTATATCTAAAACTGCTGGTTTTGAAAAGACTCTGAATGTGTGTTTAAATTGTCGTATTATCTTGAGAAGGGATTTAAATGTTGAAAGAGGTCTGGTAAATGGAGCAATGGGTCATGTTGTTGGTTTTGTGAATTACAAAAATAGAGATGGAATTGAAATTTTAAAAATTAAATTTGATGGCATTGACGAAATAGAACAAATTTGTCGTTGTTCAGCTAGATTTTTGCTTGTGAAAGACTTATATGTTCGCCGAAAACAGTTTCCTGTTTGTTTGGCATATGCAGTGACAATTCATAAATCTCAAGGTTTAAGTGTAGATAGTACTTTGGTGAACATTGGAAGTTCTGTGTTTAAAGAGGGTATGGCATATGTGGCATTATCACGAGTGAGAACTTTATCAGGATTGTACTTGATTGAGTGTGATGAAACAAAGATTTGTGCTGATCTAGATTGTGTTAACCCCTTCGCTGCTAGGCCTTTTCCCCTCCTGTGCTGAGGCTTTTTTTGGCGTTTTGGAGTAGTGCGCGCTTAGGCCCTTGTAACTTTTTGACCACATAAGGTATCCACGCCAAATTTGCGTCCTTTTCTTCCAACATCATGTGGATTCTAAAGGCGCCCTGGGTTTGTGGATTCCCTTGGAGGGGGCCCAGAAATTTAGCAAAATATAGTGATTTTTTTGTTTTTTTCAGAAAAATGGGAAAAACGGGCTGCAAATGAAAGCCTCTGGGTGTTTCCCTGAAAATGGTATCACAAAAAGGTTTGTGGGGCTGAAATCTCCATTTTCTCAGCTTTCAGGGAATGACAGACTTTTGTCAGAGAACCGAAATTTTTCACTCAGTTTTGGCATTTTTCTGGGACATAGCCTATTTTTGCTATTTTTAGAGCTTTCCACCTCCTTCCAGTTAATGGTAGAAATGAGTTTGAAAGCAATAATGGATCCTGGAAAGCTTTACATTTTCGAAAAGTAGACAAAATTCTGAATTCAGAAAGGGGTCATTTGTCTAAATCCATGAAGGTTTCGTTATAGAAACTAACAGTTAGATATTGGAATATTTGAAATTTTGTTGAAAAAAACAGCCTTTTGTCTCAACGTTTTCACCTATAACTTTTTCTAATTTTGACAGCTCTTGGAAAGCAATATACCGTTACATCCGTTAGACCTTCCTGGTTGTGGGGATATATAGGACTTGTAGTTTCACCAAGAACCCGACGAACCCAGATCCAAAAACTGAGCAGCAACTTGCAATGGTATTTTTTCATTTACTGGGTATAGTGCACTTTGTCTTGGAAAATGTATACATGGAATAATCTGTATGAAAGACACCTATGTATTTCTGAATTGGGTACAAATTATAGACTTCAGAAACAGTATATAATTGCACATTTTCAAAGTTGGGAATACTCATACTAGCATGAGAATTATTGGTCATTTTTCATAAAGATTTTTTTTTTACTCAATGTCTTTCATTCAAAGGGAGAAATGCATGAAAGCTCAATTGGTAATAACAGTTGATTTACAAATCTGAATTACCCCAAGTGTCCCGATAAAAACGGTACCTCACTTGTGTGGGTCGGCCTTGTGCCTGCGACAGGAAACGGCGGAAAATGCAACGTGGTCACACCTAAATTTAGCAGTTACAAATTGACCCTTTTTTGGCAAAGTGCCTACCTGTAGTTTTTGCACCCTAGCTCTGCCGGCACCTAGGGAAACCTTGCAAACCTATACATTTTTGAAAAGTAGACACCCAGGGGAATTCAGGATGGGGTGACTCGACTGCCTACCACCAGGTTTTGTTACCCAGAATCCCTTGCAAAGCTAAGTTTTTCACAAAATAAACACATTTTCCTCACATTTCTGTGGTGGAAAGTTCTGGAATCTGCGTGGATCAACAAATTTCCACCCACCCAGCGTGCCCCCAGGTCTCCCGAAAAAAACGGTACCTCACTTGCGTGGGTAGGCATAGTGGCTGCGACATGAAACAGCGCAAAACGCAGCATGGTCGCACCTCAATTTCCCAGTGAAATTTAGCACGATTCGGACAAAAAGACTACCTTTTGTTTTTGCGCCGTAGCTCTGCCAGCACCTAGGGAAACCTAGCAAACCTATACATTTTTGAAAACTAGACACCCAGGGAAATTCAGGATGGGGTGACTCGCCTGCCTATCCCCAGGTTTTGTTACCCAGAATCCCTTGCAAACATAAAAATTTGACCAAAAAAACACATTTTCCTCACATTTCTGTGGTGGTAAGTTCTGGAATCTGCGTGGATCAACAAATTTCCACCCACCCAGCGTGCCCCCAGGTCTCCCGAAAAAAACGGTACCTCACTTGCGTGGGTAGGCATAGTGGCTGCGACATGAAACAGCGCAAAACGCAGCATGGTCGCACCTCAATTTCCCAGTGAAATTTAGCACGATTCGGACAAAAAGACTACCTTTTGTTTTTGCGCCGTAGCTCTGCCAGCACCTAGGGAAACCTAGCAAACCTATACATTTTTGAAAACTAGACACCCAGGGGAATTCAGGATGGGGTGACTCGCCTGCCTACCCCCAGGTTTTGTTACCCAGAATCCCTTGCAAACATAAAAATTTGACCAAAAAAACAAATTTTCCTCACATTTCTGTGGTGGAAAGTTCTGGAATCTGCGTGGATCAACAAATTTCCACCCACCCAGCGTGCCCCCAGGTCTCCCGAAAAAAACGGTACCTCACTTGCGTGGGTAGGCATAGTGGCTGCGACATGAAACAGCGCAAAACGCAGCATGGTCGCACCTCAATTTCCCAGTGAAATTTAGCACGATTCGGACAAAAAGACTACCTTTTGTTTTTGCGCCGTAGCTCTGCCAGCATCTAGGGAAACCTAGCAAACCTATACATTTTTGAAAACTAGACACCCAGGGAAATTCAGGATGGGGTGACTCGCCTGCCTACCCCCAGGTTTTGTTACCCAGAATCCCTTGCAAACATAAAAATTTGACCAAAAAAACACATTTTCCTCACATTTCTGTGGTGGAAAGTTCTGGAATCTGCGTGGATCAACAAATTTCCACTCACCCAGCGTGCCCCCAGGTCTCCCGAAAAAAACGGTACCTCACTTGCGTGGGTAGGCATAGTGGCTGCGACATGAAACAGCGCAAAACGCAGCATGGTTGCACCTCAATTTCCCAGTGAAATTTAGCACGATTCGGACAAAAAGACTACCTTTTGTTTTTGCGCCGTAGCTCTGCCAGCACCTAGGGAAACCTAGCAAACCTATACATTTTTGAAAACTAGACACCCAGGGAAATTCAGGATGGGGTGACTCGCCTGCCTACCCCCAGGTTTTGTTACCCAGAATCCCTTGCAAACATAAAAATTTGACCAAAAAAACACATTTTCCTCACATTTCTGTGGTGGAAAGTTCTGGAATCTGCGTGGATCAACAAATTTCCACCCACCCAGCGTGCCCCCAGGTCTCCCAAAAAAAACGGTACCTCACTTGCGTGGGTAGGCATAGTGGCTGCGACATGAAACAGCGCAAAACGCAGCATGGTCGCACCTCAATTTCCCAGTGAAATTTAGCACGATTCGGACAAAAAGACTACCTTTTGTTTTTGCGCCGTAGCTCTGCCAGCACCTAGGGAAACCTACCAAACCTATACATTTTTGAAAACTAGACACCCAGGGGAATTCAGGATGGGGTGACTCGCCTGCCTACCCCCAGGTTTTGTTACCCAGAATCCCTTGCAAACATAAAAATTTGACCAAAAAAACACATTTTCCTCACATTTCTGTGGTGGAAAGTTCTGGAATCTGCGTGGATCAACAAATTTCCACCCACCCAGCGTGCCCCCAGGTCTCCCGAAAAAAACGGTACCTCACTTGCGTGGGTAGGCATAGTGGCTGCGACATGAAACAGCGCAAAACGCAGCATGGTCGCACCTCAATTTCCCAGTGAAATTTAGCACGATTCGGACAAAAAGACTACCTTTTGTTTTTGCGCCGTAGCTCTGCCAGCACCTAGGGAAACCTACCAAACCTATACATTTTTGAAAACTAGACACCCAGGGAAATTCAGGATGGGGTGACTCGCCTGCCTACCCCCAGGTTTTGTTACCCAGAATCCCTTGCAAACATAAAAATTTGACCAAAAAAACACATTTTCCTCACATTTCTGTGGTGGAAAGTTCTGGAATCTGCGTGGATCAACAAATTTCCACCCACCCAGCGTGCCCCCAGGTCTCCCGAAAAAAACGGTACCTCACTTGCGTGGGTAGGCATAGTGGCTGCGACATGAAACAGCGCAAAACGCAGCATGGTCGCACCTCAATTTTGCCAGTGAAATTTAGCACGATTCGGACAAAAAGACTACCTTTTGTTTTTGCGCCGTAGCTCTGCCAGCACCTAGGGAAACCTAGCAAACCTATACATTTTTGAAAACTAGACACCCAGGGGAATTCAGGATGTGGTGACTCGCCTGCCTACCCCCAGGTTTTGTTACCCAGAATCCCTTGCAAACATAAACATTTGACCAAAAAAACACATTTTCCTCACATTTCTGTGGTGGAAAGTTCTGGAATCTGCGTGGATCAACAAATTTCCACCCACCCAGCGTGCCCCCAGGTCTCCCGAAAAAAACGGTACCTCACTTGCGTGGGTAGGCATAGTGGCTGCGACATGAAACAGCGCAAAACGCAGCATGGTCGCACCTCAATTTCCCAGTGAAATTTAGCACGATTCGGACAAAAAGACTACCTTTTGTTTTTGCGCCGTAGCTCTGCCAGCACCTAGGGAAACCTAGCAAACCTATACATTTTTGAAAACTAGACACCCAGGGAAAGTCAGGATGGGGTGACTCGCCTGCCTACCCCCAGGTTTTGTTACCCAGAATCCCTTGCAAACATAAAAATTTGACCAAAAAAACACATTTTCCTCACATTTCTGTGGTGGAAAGTTCTGGAATCTGCGTGGATCAACAAATTTCCACCCACCCAGCGTGCCCCCAGGTCTCCCGAAAAAAACGGTACCTCACTTGCGTGGGTAGGCATAGTGGCTGCGACATGAAACAGCGCAAAACGCAGCATGGTCGCACCTCAATTTCCCAGTGAAATTTAGCACGATTCGGACAAAAAGACTACCTTTTGTTTTTGCGCCGTAGCTCTGCCAGCACCTAGGGAAACCTACCAAACCTATACATTTTTGAAAACTAGACACCCAGGGGAATTCAGGATGGGGTGACTCGCCTGCCTACCCCCAGGTTTTGTTACCCAGAATCCCTTGCAAACATAAAAATTTGACCAAAAAAACACATTTTCCTCACATTTCTGTGGTGGAAAGTTCTGGAATCTGCGTGGATCAACAAATTTCCACCCACCCAGCGTGCCCCCAGGTCTCCTGAAAAAAACGGTACCTCACTTGCGTGGGTAGGCATAGTGGCTGCGACATGAAACAGCGCAAAACGCAGCATGGTCGCACCTCAATTTCCCAGTGAAATTTAGCACGATTCGGACAAAAAGACTACCTTTTGTTTTTGCGCCGTAGCTCTGCCAGCACCTAGGGAAACCTAGCAAACCTATACATTTTTGAAAACTAGACACCCAGGGGAATTCAGGATGGGGTGACTCGCCTGCCTACCCCCAGGTTTTGTTACCCAGAATCCCTTGCAAACATAAATATTGGACCAAAAAAACACATTTTCCTCACATTTCTGTGGTGGAAAGTTCTGGAATCTGCGTGGATCAACAAATTTCCACCCACCCAGCGTGCCCCCAGGTCTCCCGAAAAAAACGGTACCTCACTTGCGTGGGTAGGCATAGTGGCTGCGACATGAAACAGCGCAAAACGCAGCATGGTCGCACCTCAATTTCCCAGTGAAATTTAGCACGATTCGGACAAAAAGACTACCTTTTGTTTTTGCGCCGTAGCTCTGCCAGCACCTAGGGAAACCTAGCAAACCTATACATTTTTGAAAACTAGACACCCAGGGGAATTCAGGATGGGGTGACTCGCCTGCCTACCCCCAGGTTTTGTTACCCAGAATCCCTTGCAAACATAAAAATTTGACCAAAAAAACACATTTTCCTCACATTTCTGTGGTGGAAAGTTCTGGAATCTGCGTGGATCAACAAATTTCCACCCACCCAGCGTGCCCCCAGGTCTCCCGAAAAAAACGGTACCTCACTTGCGTGGGTAAACATAGTGGCTGCAACAGGAAACGGTTCAAATTGTACGGTGGTGAATTTACATTACCTTATTGCAAAACTACCTTGATTTTGGGGGGGGGCATCTGAGTTTGTGGCCCGGGGCTCGGTGGTATTCTTTGCAAAGTAGCAAACCCAAACAGTTCTGAAAACTAGACACCCGGGGGACTCCAGGGAGGTATGGCATGCATGGGTCCCCCAATGTTTTCCTACCCAGAACTCTCTGCAAACCTTAAAATTAGGTAAAAATTGCACTTTTCCAAACTTTTTGGCGTGGGATCGCCGGGTCGGCAAAAAAGTCATACCACCCTGCGTTCCCCTTGTTCTCCCGAGTAAAAGGATACCTCACTTGTGTGGGTGCCCCAAAGCAGAATACGCCAAAAATGAATTTTGAAAAAAGTAGTTTTTACTCATATTTACGTTTTACAAATTAAGCACCCCAGCCTAAGTCACATGCCTTTGGCCCACCCACACAAGTGAGGTATCATTTTACTCGGGAGAACAAGGGAAACACTGGGTGGTAGGACATTTGTTCCGGCAGCGAGATCCCACCCAAAAAAGTATGGAAAAGTGGGTTTTTTGACCAAAATTTCAGGTTTGCAGGGGTTTCTGGGTAGGAAAACATTGGGGGACCCACGCATGCCATACCACCCTGGACTCCCCTGGGTGTCTAGTTCTCAGAACTGTTTGGGTTTGGTAGTTTCCAAAGATGCCTGCCAAGCCCCGGGCCAAAAGCTCAGGTGACCCCCTCAAAAAATAAGATTATTTGGCTAAAGGTAAAGTTTTTGTCTCCACAGTATGAATTGGGCCTTTTCCTAAAGCAGCCGCTATGCCTACCCACGCAAGTGAGGTACCATTTTTATCGGGAGACCTTGGGGAACGCTGGGTGGGAGGTAATTTGTGTGTGCCCAGTGATGCCACGCTTTCCCACACTAAAACGTGTGAAAAAACTGATTTTTTACCATGCAAAAAATGAGGTTTGCAAGGGATTCTGGGTAAAGGAACGTTGGAGGATCCACGCAAGCCATACCTCCTTGGAAGCCCCCGGTTGTCTACTTTTCAGAAATGTGTGGGATTGGTAGGTTTCCCTAGATGGCTGTCTCGCACGGGGCCAAAAACCCAGGTAACCCCTCTTGCAAAAGCTGGTGGACTTAGGGGTTACCTGGGTTTCTGGCCCCGTGCGAGACAGCCATCTATGGAAACCTACGAAACCCACACATTTCTGAAAAGTAGACACCCGGGCGCTTCCAAGGAGGTATGGCTTGCGTGGATCCGCCAACGTTCCTTTACCCAGAATCCCTTGCAAACCTCAATTTTAGCAGAAAAAAATCAATTTTTTCACACGTTGTAGTCTGGGAAAGCGTGGCATCACTGGGCTCACACAAATTACCTCCCACCCAGCATTCCCCCAGGTCTCCCGATAAAAACGGTACCTCACTTGCGTGGGTAGCCATAGTGGCTGCAACAGGAAAAGGTCCAAATCTAACAGTGGTGAATATAAAATACCCTGAAGCAATATAACTTTGATTTTTTGGGGGGGAGGCACCTGAGTTTTTGGCCCGGGATGGGTGGTATTCTTTGGAAAGTAGCAAACCCAAACAGTTCTGAAAACTAGACACCCGGGAGAGTCCAGGGAGGTATGGCATGTGTGGGTCCACCAATGTTTTCCTACCCAGAACTCCTTGCAAACCTTAAAAATAGGTAAAAATAGCACTTTTCCAAACATTTTGGCGTGGGATCGCCGTGCCGGCAAAAAAGTCCTACCACCCTGCGCTCCCCTTGTTCTCCCAAGTAAAAGGATACCACACCTTAACAGAGTTACTCAAAAGTCAAACATTCAAGCACGGCTATCTATTCCTCAAAGACACACACATACAGGTTGGATTTGGCACGAGGGCGAGTGATGGTTCAGTACACAAAATTTTATTAACAAGATATTTCAAAAAAATGAAATGCTCTGTCAATAAATAAATGCATAAAAACTGAACCAGTGACTCGCAACTCGTGAGCTGTAAAGCCACGACAAGGCACCAACCGTTTTACAGGCCATTCACGCACCTTTCATACCTGATACAAACCAGACCATTGACACCATCCGAATGGAAAAGCAACACATAACAACAATCACAATAAGGGGCAAGGTACACCCTACTGCAGAAATTAGAAAAAAAACAATTATTACTGCACACCCATCTAATCCGCAAGCACACACACATACTGGTTGGATTTGGCACGAGGGTGAGTGATGATTCAGTACATACAATTGGATACGCAAGTAATTTCATCAAAAATGAAATACACTGCGTATAATTGAAAGTATGATAAACTGAACCACTGACTCGCAGCTCGTGAGCTGTAAAGCCACGTCAAGGCACCAACCTCTTTACAGGCCATTCATACACCTTTCGTACGCGTGACACATACAAAACATTCACACCGCCAGCCGCGGACCCATCACATTTCAACACTCACACCAGCAAACAGCGCCATTCAAGGGCCCATCACTTTCACACGCCCACATTTCTGACACTGCAACTACACAAAATGATGGACTGTGTGGAGTGTCACTCAACTAGCAGTGTGTGTAGTGACCAACAGAAAGTAACTACTCACACACCGCCTGCCGAGCGCCAGTCCACCCACACCACCATCCAAGCACCAGACCATGCACACTGCCAGCCAAACACCACTCAGCGCACACCGACAGCCAACTACCACTCCACACACACCACCAGCCAAGCATCACTCCACGCACACCACCAGCCAAGCGCCACTCCACAAACACAACACCATCCAAGCACCACTCCACACACGCCGCCAGCCAAGCACCACTCCACACACACCGCCAGCCAAGCACCACTCCACTCACACCGCCAGCCAAGCACCTAACCATACACTCCGCCAGCCAAGCAAAAATCCACTAACCCCCCCAGCACAACTCCAATCCATGCACTATTCCAGCCAAGCACCAGACCACGCACACCACCAGCCAAGCGCCTGTCCACGCACACCAACAATCCAAGCACAATCCTGCACACACCACCATCAAAATTAGAATTTTTTAAAGAAATACCACAAATCAAATGTAGAAACCTACAAATCTGCTAACACAAATTCAAAACCTAAATGCTTTGCACTAATGCAAACCTAAAAGCAAACAAAAAAATATTACAGAAAACAAACCAGACAGTACACTTACAAGCTCAATGAAACTCCCAAAACTTCTTTTGTGTGTGGTACGATTTAAAACAAGCTGGCACACACAATCCAGGATTTGAAGGACAGTCAGGACAGTGCATACGAGACTCCCTCCGCACTTCTCTTCGCCAACAGACTCTACATCTTTTAGTGGGTTTGTCTTTTGCAGTTGTGGGAGGAATGTATTCTGGAAAGTGGCGATCTTTCAGTCTAGCCACTTCCTCCACCACTCCAAATCTTGGCACACTTGCCTGTTCCACTAGTACAAGGCTGCCTATTATAGTCTCCTGAAACTTAACAAAAGGCATCTTTGACTCAGGACAAGATTTCTGGAAAACAACAAAAGCATTAAAGGATGCCAAGTGGAAAAGATGGATAGCCAACTTCTTGTACCAAACGTAAGCCTTTCGAAGAGCAGCATAAGGTTCCAACCTCTGATCTACTCTGTCAACACCACCCATGTGCCTATTATAGTCTAAAATGCACACAGGTTTACGCACTTCAGCAGTCTCACCCCGAACTGGCAGAGCTTCAGTGCTTTCGTCATGGATAGTAGTCAGCATGTAAACATCTCTCCTGTCTGAAAACTTCACAGCTAGAAGCTTCCCACATCGCAATGCAGTAGACTGTCCCCGCACAAGCCTTTTGCAAACAAGTTCTATTGGAAAACCTTTCCGGTTACTGCGCATCGTGCCACATGCAACAGTGCCCACTTTGGCCAACTCCTTGAACAAACGCACACTAGTGTAGAAGTTATCTACATATAAATGGTGGCCTTTGTTAAATAATCGTCTACCTAGTTCCCACACAATTTTCTCAGTCACTCCAAAAGTGGACGGACAAGCAGAAGTGTTAATGCTGGAATCCTTACCGGTGTACACCCTGAAATTATAAACATATCCAGTCTCACTGTCACACAGCATATACAGTTTGATGCCATAGCGTGCCCTCTTACTAGGAATGTATTGCCTAAAAACCAAGCGGCCCTTGAACAACACCAAAGACTCGTCCACAGCTATTTCTCTTCCAGGTGCAAACATCTCAGGAAAACGATCAACAAAGTGATCAAGGACAGGCCGAATCTTAAAAAGACGGTCACAATCAGGGTGATCGCGTGGCAACGCTAAATCATTATCAACAAAATGCATCATGCGAAGAAGAAGCATATATCGATCACGAGTCATAAGTGCTGGAAATATAGATGTTGCCATCAAGGGACTAGTGGACCAATAAGAAGACATTGATGGCTTCCTTAGCAAGCCCATCAAAAAAGTTAATCCCAAAAACTTCTTCATCTCTTCAACATATGTGGGAGACCAATGGGTAGCTCTGGAATGGGGCTTAAGGCTGGCACTGTGGTCCCTCAAATACTGCTCTGCATACAAATTAGTTTGCTCCACAATCTCCTGCAAAAACTCATCGTCAAAAAACAATTGAAAATATTGAATTGGCAAAAAATTGTCAGTATCCACTCTACACCCTGGAACACCAGTGAAGTCTGGCAATTCCGGCTGCACCATGCCAGGGGCAACCCAGACGTCATCACTAACATGAGGAGAAGAAGCCACCCTAGCCTGCAGGCCAGATGCCTCTTGCTGCACTACATCAACGGGAACACTAGCATCCCCAGATGCCTCTTGCCTCACTACACCAACAGGAATACTAGCATCCCCAGATACATTTTGCATCTCTTCACCAACAGACGAACTCACATCCCCAGCTGCCTCTTGCATCTCAACATCAACAGAAGAACTCGCATCCCCAGATGCCACTTGCTGCTCAACAACAACAGAAAGACTAGCAGCACCAGATGCCTCATGCTGCTCAACAACAGGAAGACTAGCAGCACCAGATAACCTTTGGCGCACCACAGCAATGTGAAACCTTTTGGGCGCAGCCTTTACCACACTTGCCTGTTCCTGACGAGAAAAAAAGGGAAACCTTGAGGACCTAGGCTGCCGCTCACATGGCTCTTCCCTCTCTACCGGCACATCAATGTCCCTCTCTACCACAGGCACTTCATCAGCACTAGAAGAAGAATCATCATCCGATGATACCATGCGAAGAGAAAACTCACTGCCTGAATCTTCTGCACCTAACTCAAGCTCCGAATCGGAGTCAGTGTCTGGACCATGGTCAGAGGAAGACTCAAAAAGCAAACTAACAACCTGCTTAGCAGTAATCCTGCGAGCAGCCATTATCCTTACAAATCAAGAAGACTACACACACAAGTGAACAACAACCTACACTGTGCAAAGGAAGAAGTAAACAAGGTAGAGTCTTCACACAAAAATCAATACACTCAAAAACAATTCAAATCTAACCAAATATAAGAAGACTCACCAGCACCTACTCTGCTGAAACACAGCAAAAAGAAAGGAAATCCCACTGGAAAGAAAAAAAAACAAGTATAGATTAGACAAAGTACACATCAAGCAGCAATACAAAAAAAAAGTTAACAATCAAGAAACACAAAGCCACACAAACAGCAATAACTTCACTTTTCATAACAACACATTTATCTAGGAAAAATAGTACAAAAAACATTTACTTACCAAGCACATGCAACTACACAAGCTGCAAAACCAGCATTAACCGAACCACAACCTACACCAATACAAACAGCAAAAGCCTGGATCAAAAACAAAGAAGAAAAAAAATAATTTAATACTACATTTCACAAACAACATAACAAATGAATAAACAATACACAAATGTACCCCCAAAATCACATCCACACAGATGGGCCATCAAAAAGGGCAAAACGGACAAAAGTACGGGTTGATTTGCCCACCGGGGGGGGGGGGGCCAGAACATCTAAATTTAAAATCCGACCCACCTGAAAGCGACCCTTGCACAATGGGTCACTTCCTACAATCTAAAATAAAATCCCTGGTGCTAGTGAGGGCATTTCCACCGCACAATCGCAATGCTGTGCGCGACCGTGAGCCAGAAATGCCCTGCAAAGAGACATCAGAAGAGAGGAAAATCACTTACCTCTCCCCTGAAGCCTCTTTGCAAACCCCCCCAAATATCTCAAAACCAACCTAACACCTCCAGGCGCAGGAAGCAAATGGCTTCCCGACCGCCTGGGAATCCCTGAAGATGTTGGCGCGTGCTGTGCGCGCTGACATCATCAGGGATTCTCATGGGGAGGGGGACAACAGAATTACTGTGGTTAACTGCGATGCTGGACAGAGGCACTTGCATCCTTGATTTTCACAAGCGCAATCCTAAAACAGTTCCTATGACCAGGAGCTTCTTTCTCCCCATCTGCTGCTCTCAACAGTCTCTGACCATTTATACACATAAGAGGCATGTGAACTCACACAGAAGATCCCCTATTGGCAACGCCCACCAACTAGCGGAGTGCACCATCTTTCCTAAATTTACCCACTATGATGGACAGCTCACTCAAGGGACCTGTGCACACATTGGTGCGATGGCATAGTAACACACACGGACACTGGAGACAAAGCAAGCGCTCGAGTTGCAGCACAAATTCAGAAAAACATTCATCAGCCCAAAAACATTTGTGACCTTCCCACTATGATTCACAGCTCACACAAGGGACCCCTGCGCACATCTGTGCAATTGCATAGTAACGCACACATGGACACTGGAGACAAAGATGGGGCTCGAGTTGCAGCACAAACTCAGGAAAGCAATCATCAGCCCAAAAACATTTGTGAACTTCCCACTATGATGAACAAATGGTCTCTGCTTCCAGATACCTAAGAGCGTTGCTAGTTTATTCAGATAACAACCAACACACACTGGGGTCGATTGTGAAAATATGGTATTGTGTACAAAAAAGGGGAGAAATGCTCCTCTTTTAGGTGTCCCCTCACTCACCAGGGTTGCCCCACGGTGACATGCTTCATCATTGGGGCCATCCCAGTCCTCTACGGGCTGGGGCGTGCTGCGACTTGCGAAAGTTACGTAGGAGCACTTTATTAGACTATGTGTGGTGCATGTGTATTTGAGGAGTGGACTATGTGATGTGTGAAATACCTGCCCAGTAGGTTTACAATAAACTTTATTCTTGCCTCTAGGTGGTAATAAACGGGGTGGAAAGATAGGCTGCCCTAAACGTAATGTGTCCAGATGTACCTATCAACTCCTATCGTCGACATGTTTCGTGCATACCCCAAACACTATGATGGACAGCTCACACAAGGGACCCCTGCGCACATCTGTGCAATTGCATAGTAACGCACACATGGACACTGGAGACAAAGATGGCGCTCGAGTTGCGGCACAAACTCAGGAAAACAATCATCAACACAAAAAAATTTGTGAGCTTCCCACTATGATGGACAGCCCACTCAAGGGACCCCTGCGCACATTTGTGCAGTTGCATAGTAACGCACCCATGGTCAATGGAGACAAAGATGGCGCTAGAGTTGCAGCACAAATTCAGGTAACAATCAACAGCCCAAAAACATTTGTGAGCTTCCCACTATGATGGACAGCTCACTCAAGGGACCCCTTCGCACATGGCATAGTAACACACACATGGTCACTGGAGACAAAGCATGTGTTTGAAAAGCAGCACACAAAAAAAAAACATTCATCAGGCCAAAAACACTAGTGAGCTTTGCCTAGGCAGCACAGGTGTGTTTTTTAGCCACTTCAGAAACACACATCAGTATAAGTAATGAAGGACAGAGGCACTTGCATCCTTCATTACAATGAGCACTATTATTTTACTTTATAAATGACCCCCATCGGCATTTTTGTAGAAAAAACGGCCTTTCAACAACATTGCAGCAAAGAGAAGACTTCATAGATAATGTTCCCCCAACAAGGGGAGCGACCCTTCCCCAAGGGGCCGCTCCCCGAACTACGAAATTGATCATCCATGAAAAAAAAAAAAAAATCCCTAACATTCCTGCTGCACGATCGCACGATCGTGCAGCAGGAAACCTCTAAATGCCACTGAGGGAAAGGAAAAGCCTTTCCTTTCCCTCCTTAGAACCAATACTGAAATCTCCCCCGCCCCAGCCGCAAAACTAACCTGTTTACCATCCGACGCGCAGGAAGCAAATGGCTTCCCTGCGCGTCGGTAAACAAATGGAGCCTCCGGTGACGTCAGCGCGCCTCGCGCGCTGACGTCATTGATGACGCGGGCGGGGAGGGCGGGGGGAGGCAGGGGAAGGTCTTCCCCTGCCATCCCCGCAGAAACTAAAAAAATCGGGCTGACTCGGGGGGAGCGCTGGCGCTTCCCCCGAGGGTGGGGCTCATGACGAACTGGGCTCGTCATGAGCGTGCGAGGAGGCTACGCCATGACGAGCCCAGCTCGTCATCAGCCCCGAAGGGGTTAAAGAATACAATAGGTTAAGAAGAGAGTATGCTCCACATTTGCCTCAATATCCTCTGATTGAAAACGTGGTAGGCCGAAAAAGAAGAAATGAGAGTAATTGCAGTAAGGTAGTAGCAAAAAGACAAAAAATAGATAAAACTGTAATTGTAAGCAGAAAGAAAAATTATTCTGTTGAAGATGTTGTTGGATTTCAGTTTGAAAACAGTTCTGGTGTCAACTGCTATGCTAATGTAGTAGTTAATGTTGGTTTTTTTCTTCAAAATTTACAAAAACAGATTGTCGAAAATCGGGAACAAACATTGTGCTGTTTATTGAATTCTGTGTTAGAGAAATGTAGTAGTGATAGAGGAAAAATAGAAAGTGTTTCAGAAATTAGGAATCTTGTAGACATATGTTCAGGTCAAAATAAATTTTCACAGATAATTCAGCAGGATTGTCAGGAATTTTTAATGTATATGTTTGATGTATTGGAAGATGAAGGAGTAGATATAAAAAATCTTTTTAATCTTTCTTATCAATGGCAATATGACTGTGATAACTGTGCTTCATCAAGTACTACTAGAATAGACAGTGAAAGATTTATATATTTGACTTTACCAGACTGCAAATCAGTGCCTTTTAATGATCTAGTTAAAGCAGCTGATCACAATATGGTGTGTACCCAATGTAAGTCTACAATGCTGTCCACATTATTTCTACAAAATTATGGTCACTATGTAATTTTAATGTTCCAACGATGTAGACCTGATGGAACTAAATTGACAACTTCTATTAAAAATTTCGTGGCTTCTCAGTTATCGATATCAGGAAGAACCTTTGCAACTGTAGCTATTATTTTTCATGATGGTCCTTCTACAACATCAGGGCATTACACATGCTATTTAAAAACTTTCTAAAGGTTGGACCCAATGTAACGACACTCATTTGAATTTCAAACAACTTTTGTCTTTTGGCTTTATAAATTCATACCTAGTGTTTTTACAGCCAAAATTTAGGTAAAAGTAATTGGCATATGAAGACGGGAGTAGTTTATAAAGGTTATTTTGCTGTTTAAAAATATATTCTGAGTAAAAGTGTTCCAGGCAATATAAAAAATTGACTTGTCATATAGGTACTGTAATTGTATCTCATAATAAGTGAGGTTAGTATTATACAAAATGATGAACATGAGTGAGTCAGAGATGGTTTTACAAATATTTAAATGTTGTGAAAATGTTGTAGAGCCTTTCTTTCAGAACGTCGGGAAAAAGATCATTTCAGAGTGCCTTAGAATTAATTTGAACAAATACTTATACATCTGACACTATTTGGCCAAATGGAAAGGTGCAGGAATGAGTAAAGAGTCATGAGTGAAAAAAGGAGTATATGAAAATATTGAAAATATTTCAGATGTTCTTGGAGCTTTTCTTCTAGAAAGTCGATGAAATGGATTTTTAAGTGAACAGCAAAGTACTTTCCAACGCGAAATGGACCACCATGATACAGTATTTGGCCTCAAGGAAAAGTAAGTCAATCTAAGATTAGCGTAGATTGTGATTTGTCAGTATCTAAGTTTTTTTTTAAAACACAATCTTTTAGATTGGGGTTTTTTTTCCCGCTGTCATATGATGAGTGATTTGAACTCACTCTTTTAAGTGAAATTCAATATATTCTGAGAACAGCAAAAATAAACTTTGTAACATGTTGTACAAGTTATTTTATACTTTGGATTGTGTAAATTAAATTGTATTCCATTCTCTTAGTGTGTCTACCTTATAACTTCCTCAGTCCATTTCCTTCAATCGTTGTATATTATCCTGTCTCCCTTCATCCTTTCACTCTATGACTGTCCTTCACTTACTCTCAGTTATCTTCTATTCCTCATTCTTCTAAATGCATCCTTAATTAGACTGTTTTCTGTCTCAGTCATTATCTTTTTACTTACTTCTGTTTCCTGATTTAGTTTTGCTAACTCACATTGTTTTAGTATCTTTCTCACCTTCAGTTCATTTCTCTGTTCTTCTCTCTCTTTTTCTCAGTGAATCTATATGCCTTACTCTTTGTAATTTGCTCTCCTTCTATTTCTTTTTCCCTCTTTTTGTCCTTCTACCTTAGTTTATTTCCCTTTCTGTGTTCTTCACTCTAACTTTATTTCTAAATAGAGTGTTATGATTTTTAACCTCTTCATTTGTATCTTTTAATTTAAAATACATATTTTACTAATTATAACTTATTTTTTCTTCTCTCTTTCACAGATACCAACTGTAGTAAAAAAAATTAAAGTTACATTTATTATATGGTAAGTATGACAAAAAAAATGTAGTTTGTTATCACCCTTTGCTTTAAGGTCACTAACATTTTCTCAATCTACCTCACTCCTGTGTTTTTACTCTGCTTCTCTCACTTATTCTTATTCTCCATGTTTACTCCCCTTTCCCTATTTACCCTCTCATATTCAACTTCTTTTGATCCCTATTCTTTACTTCACTTACCCTCTGTTCCCTTCCTTTGCTTCTTCACTCATTCTCTTTTTCTTACTTATTTACCTTACTGCTACACATATACCTCATCCCACTCCCAACACATACACACACCTGTAACATACACCCCACACACACACCACACACACACCTCATACACACAAAAAAACTCCCACACACACTCCTCAAAAACACACACACATTCCATACACACACATACATTGAACACATATACACCCCACACTCATACACTTCTCACACATATTTCACACACCCTCATCTCTACCCACACCAAAACACTCCACACAACCACACCCACAGACACACCTTACACACCCACACTCCGACCTACACCCACTGACTCCCTGTAAGTCACACACACTGCATTACTTATCTTTTTTTGCTGTTTTATTCAAGCCCATTCAGGTGCTGTTTCCTTTACTCTCTTTGTCCTCTCTCTTTGTCACTCCCCATGTGTTATCCTAATTCAATATTTCTCCCTCTTTCACCCCTCTTTACTTATACTATGGGTAGCGCACCGGGGAGCGTAACAAGGGGAAAACCAAGAGAAACAGTAAATTAATATTTTAGAGTGCTTTGAGGTAGGGTAGCTGTTGTGTTGTGTGGGTGATTTACTTACTGCACTCCTTCCACTCCTTTTCTCAGTCCCTCTGTTCTCACAGTTCCTCACTCCCGTTCACTCAGTCCGTCTCTCTTACTGTAATTGTCTCTGTCTCTTCACTCTTTCACTACTTGTTCATTATGCTTTCTCCCTGAAGTTCAACCACACTACGTTATTTACATTTCTTTGCTGCTTCAATTATTCCCTTTCTGTTACTTCTTCTTTTCTTCTTTCAGTTTTTTCTCTCTGTCAATCCACATGTTTTAACTTTAGTCGATTTTATCCATCTTATTTCATCCCTCTTTAGTTATGCACACTACTTTTTTCTCTCTCTCCCTCACCAGTGTTATTTAAATCTGGTTCCGTTATTACCTTTTATTTGTACATCATTTTTTCTCTTTCCTTTTACTCTTTACAGCCACTCACATTCTTCATGTGACTCTGCTTTTGTATTCTTCTTCTCTCTTTCTTTGTTTCACAGCCTTATATTTTTTTCATTTTCTCTCTTACACTTTCTTATATCTTTTACACTGTTTTACTATGTATTACACAGTACCTCTGTGTTGCTCCCTCTTGCTGTCTGTCTCTTATCATTACTCTCTCTTTCTCTTTCTCTTATGCTCTCCTTCTCTTGTTTTTTTTTCGTTTTTTTTTTTGATTGCGCTAACGGGGCGCTCACCGGTGCGCGCACCGGGAAGCGAACCCATGAGAAAAATGAAGTCAAGAGTGCTAAAAATGTTAGTAATTTTTTTAAAATGGGAGGTAGTTCTGAAAAGAACTTTTTTTAAATGTTTTTGTTGTTTTATATTTTTTTTATTATTTTTCTGAACATTTTTTTTGATTTTTTGAACACTTTTATAATTTTTTTGGTGTTTTTTTGGGGGAACAACAAAAAAAGGAATTACAAATGGCTCAACAGGAGCAAAAAAAAAAAGATTTATTGCTTCTTCTTTTGGTTACATTGATGGTTTTCCACCGCATTGCTTATTAAGATCACGCTTAGTTCCCCATAGCACAGTGTCTTGCCACAGAAGACACATACAAATTTGAGACTGCCAACATTTTTTTGAACATTGGACACCATTTGCCGTCCTTCAGGTGCTGCATGTGATACTTTGGCAGAGGAGGTGCTGGGCTGTGGATTCTTCTGATTTTGCGCCATGGCACGAACCTCTGCTTGAGCAAGATTATTAGGATGCAACCTTTGCATGTGGCGCATCATAGTATAATTGCCGAATGAATATTTCTTCTTGGAATTGCCCCTGGAAAGAATATCTCCATAAATAAGGCACTTAACCTTAGGGGCATTCACTTTCTTCTGCCCAGTAGGGTGGGAGAAGAAGAAGTCCCAAATAAAATGCTGGGATGGTGGTCCTTCCTTTCTAGGTGGTTGTGGTGGTGGAGGGGGTCCACCAGCTGCAGCTACTAATGATGCCATTGTCAGAATCAGATACAGGTCTTCCTCTCTCAAAGTAGAGAAAGTCAGAGTGAGGAAAAAGGTAGGGGCTTTCATCATTTGAAAAAAAAAAATCCTGGACCAATGAAAAGTGTTATTTTCAAGTCACATGATCCAAGCTTTCATCATTTGGAAACCAAAACTGATCTGCACCAATGAAAAGTGTTATTTTCAGATCACATGACCCGATGCGCTTACGCTACGGGCGCGCCCCGGGGGTCGCGTCGCGTAAGCGCGTCATGATGTTGCGCGATCGTATGCGATCGCGTGATTCCGGGTGCGCTTACGCAGTGCGTCATATGACGCATCACGCGACTACGCGAAACGTCATGATGTTGTTTTAGTTCGCGGGAATAGCGCTCTGGGGACGCTCCCCGGTACGCGCCCCGGGGTGCGCCGTAACATTGCACTTACCCGTGCGTTCACCGGTACGCGCCCCGGGAGCGCTCCGGGGCGCGTACCAGGGCAAACAATAAAAAAATATATATATATATTTACACAATTTAAAATTTGTTATAAAAATTATTACTTTCTTACCTATAGATATTTGCTATTAAAAAACCTATGAAATTCACTGAAAAAAACATAGGTTTCACCCCAGTTATAGTTAGGAATTAGCATTTAAAAAACCTATTAAATTCACTGAAAAAACCATAGGTTTTACACCAGTTATAGTTAGCTGGAAATTTTACTCGCATAAAACCATTGAAATTCCCACGTTATAGTTAGTTGGACTCACTATAACTTGTTGTCATGAGTGATGTCACTGACCATGTCATGAGTGATGTAATGTGTGACGTCATCAGCAGTGCATTGCACGCGCAAGTTATAGTGAGTCCAACTAACTATAACGTGGGAATTTCAATGGTTTTATGCGAGTAAAATTTCCAGCTAACTATAACTGGTGTAAAACCTATGTTTTTTTCAGTGAATTTAATAGGTTTTTTAAATGCTAATTCCTAACTATAACTGGGGTGAAACCTATGGTTTTTTCAGTGAATATATATATATATATTACCTACTGGCGGTCGCCAGTAGGTATATATAGTTAGGTTTTATTCTCTATGGGATTTGTGAAAATTCTATGTCTAATAACTTTGGCGTTTGTGGACGGAATTGGCTGAAATTTTCAGGAAAATGGAACATTTTGTTTCTAAGCAGCCCCTAAAAATTTGGGGGGGGTTTGTCAAGGGGGGGCCGAGAAAAAAGGGGGGTCCCAAAACGCGTTTTTCCCATGTTAATTTCCATAGGGCGGTTGGCCTCACTTTTAGCCCGAACGGCTGAATGGATTTGCATGAAACTTGGCAAAATTGTAGGGACTGTTAGCCCGATGTGCCTTTGCTAGGTCTCAATATATGTGCTCCAGTGGATTTTGATAAATTAACGTTCAAAAAAATATATATATCTGTAACAGCGCTCCGGGTAGCGCTCCGGTTCGCGTACTTGACGCGTAACGGAACTTCGCGAAGCGAAGCTGATTGGCTCTCCGGTGTCTGTCAACATTCTAAACAGTCCGGAGCGGCCGCCATCTTGTCTCTCGGTAGGATCGAGAGACAAGAGGAGGCCAAAACAAAGGGGGAAATGACCATAAGGGGGCATAGTAGATCCTCCCTCACCCTCTAGGTTTGATGTGGAGGCTTTAAAAGGGCCCCGCGGGGCAAAAAAAAAAGAAAAAAAAACGTTTTTTTTGCGTGGGGAGCGTCCGGTACGCTTTTGTGCAATGGGCGGTGGTAATCTAAATGATGAGGGGGGGGCAGCGTTCAAAGCACATCAGCGTGCATAAACACGAAAATGTTTTGATCTACCACGTACTTGACTTATCTCTAGCTTTATTAATACAATTAACAATAATGAAAAATCGACATCAATAGGGTTGTCCGTATTCCCAGTCAGTACCCTTCCCCGCCCGCCATGTGCACAAAGACCGCATACATCCCCCATAACGTCAAGGCTAAGTAACTAGAACGTCATAAGGAGTTGCAAGTCGCTCCCATACTGGCGCCATTTTGGTCGAGGCCAGGCAGGTCCAGCGTATAGTTCAATGTCTCCAATAAGTAGCGGCAGGACCAGAATCCCTTTCGGCAGTTCTGGCTTCGTCATTACGAGCACTAGAAAACAAGACATTCTGGGTAATACCACCCTTGACGCAGCACTTTATTCTACAAGATGGTGTCTTTCAAAAGCCAGGGGTATAGGAGTATGTAACAAGCGGTCCATTTAATTGAAAAAACTAAACGTGACAAACGGTTGCAGGATCAGTGAAGGTTGATTTTATAATTGAAAGTATAACAGGATCAGTTACAATAAAATCGTTCATACGCACACCATGGGCGAGTATCATGGGTAACATTATTTCGAAGCTTTATTAATACAATAATCAATAATGAAAAATCGACATCAATAGGGTTTTCCGTATTCCCAGTCAGTACCCTTCCCCGCCCGCCATGTGCACAAAGACCGCATACATCCCCCATAACATCAAGGCTAAGTAACTAGAATGTCATAAGGAGTTGCAAGTCGCTCCCATACTGGCGCCATTTTGGTCGAGGCCAGGCAGGTCCAGAGTATAGTTCAATGTCTACAATAAGTAGCGGCAGGAGCAGAATCCCTTTCGGCAGTTCTGGCTTCGTCATTACGAGCACTAGAAAACAAGACATTCTGGGCAATACCACCCTTGACGCAGCCCTTTATTCTACAAGATGGTGTCTTTCAAAAGCTGGGGTATAGGAGTATGTAACAAGCGAGCCATTTAATTGAAAAAACTAAACGTGACAAACGGTTGCAGAATCAGTGAAGGTTGATTTTTTAATTGAAAGTATAACAGGATCAGTTACAATAAAATCGTCCATACGCACACCATGGGCGAGTATCATGGGTAACATTACTTCAAAGCTTTATTAATACAATAATCAATAATGAAAAATCGACATCAATAGGGTTGTCCGTATTCCCAGTCAGTACCCTTCCCCGCCCGCCATGTGCACAAAGACCGCATACATCCCCCATAACGTCAAGGATAAGTAACTAGAACGTCATAAGGAGTTGCAAGTCGCTCCCATACTGGCGCCATTTTGGTCGAGGCCAGGCAGGTCCAGAGTATAGTTCAATGTCTCCAATAAGCAGCGGCAGGACCAGAATCCCTTTCGGCAGTTCTGGCTTCGTCATTACGAGCACTAGAAAACAAGACATTCTGGGCAATACCACCCTTGACGCAGCCCTTTATGCTACAAGATGGTGTCTTCCATTCAGAAAATATTGTTGGCAGCATTTTGAAAGGAAAGATAAACGGCCGTTCTCCTAGTGAGTCTCACATTGTTACATTTATGAAGAATGTTGAAGAGTAGTATGTTGAAAATCTGAAGCCATCGTTCTACAAACTCTCAACCAGCCTTGGATGGAAAAATCCTGAAGAATGTACAAACAGTAAACCAGTTTTTGTCTGCATAGCATCAGCAGCAACACTTGAGTCAGCTTTGTGTGAAGCCGCCATCTTGATCCAATCAATACTGTCCACCTGCACACATTCAGGGACCAGGCCGCATTGCGAGGGCACCGCAAGACGTGTCTTCAGGTCAAACGGATTGTGGGACAAGGTCCAGAATGAAGAGTCACCAAAAGGCAAAAAGCTCCGCCGGACCCCGGGAGGTGGCCGCCTATGTCGGGGCCGATCTCAGGCCACACCAGGGCAACAAGACTTGGGGAGGGGGGAGGGGGCAGGAGCCAAGCGCCCCCTCCCAGTCCGCGTCACCACACCGCCCCTCGGGGGCCTCCGTCAAGCGGTTCAGGGAGGCACCGCAGGCAGCGGTTCTTCAGATCAGTGGTCTCACCGGCAAGGCTCCCCTCCGTCAGCAGCGATCGTTGGCGCTGTGGTTGCGGCCGGAGGCCCCGCCTAGTCAACGCTCCGGCCTCTCCATGTCGTAGGCCGCAAGAGTGGGCGCAACTCAGCTGGATGGCGGGTGAGACGCTGTAGCCGCAAGAGTAGGCGAAACTCAACCGGACGAGTGAGGCACTGTGCCGCAAGAGCGGGCGGAACTCAGCTGGCCGAGCGAGGCACTGTGCCGCAAGAGTGGGCGGAACTCAGCTGGCCGAGTGAGGCACTGTGCCGCAAGAGCGGGCGGAACTCAGCTGGCCGAGCGAGACACTGTACCGCAAGAGTGGGCGGAACTCAGCTGGCCGAGCGAGGCACTGTGCCGCAACAGTGGGCAGAACTCAGCTGGGCGAGCGAGGCACTGTGCCGCAAGAGCGGGCGTAACTCAGGTGGCCGAGCGAGGCACTGTAGGTCTTCCTCTCACAAAGATGAAAGTCAGAGTGAGGAAACAAGGAGGGGTTTTCATCATTTGGGATAAAAAATAGTTCTAAACCAATGAAAAGTGTCATTTTTAGGTCACATGACCTAGCCTTACATCATTAGGAAACCAAAAGTGAAATGAACCAATGAAATTTTTTATTAACAAGTCACATGACCTGTTATACTTACGTTACGCGCTCCGCGCCGTGCCCCGGATCGTTTCCGGGAAGCTGCGCTTCGCGCCTCGCTTCGCGCATCGGGTGCGCTAACGCGGCGCATCATATGACGCATTACGCGACAACGCGATACTACAGTGTTTCTGGATGTTTCCGACTGAAGCTGGCATCAGCATGAGAGCACCCCGTGGCTACGTCGTGACCGTTCCGCGAGCAATCATGGCAGTCGCTCCCCACAGGAAGTCTGCGGGAGTCGGGGGCCCCGGTGACTCTTGTAGAATCTTCAAGGCTGAGGGGACGCTTTTGGGAATGGGGCCCATGCCCTAGCAGTCAAGCGTCCGAGTTCCAGGGTTGCCCAGAGCCATCCTTGCAGGCCAGGCCCAAGTCTGTGGAGCCGACCGCCATTTCGTGAGCTCCGTGGCAGCCGCCTGTCGCTGTACCGCAAGAGTGGATGCAATTCAGCCGGATGGCGGGTGAGACGCTGAAATAGCAAGAGCAGGCGCAACTCAGCTGGCCGAGAGAGGCACTGTGCCGCAAGAGTGGGCATAACTCAGCTGCCGAGTGAAGTGCTGGGGTGCAGCTGAGAAACCTCCACCTGGGGAGGTGGGGGAGGCTCGTTCGCGCCGCCTCTCCCTTCCAGTGCACCGCACGCCGTCTCGTGGCGCAGGTAGGCACTGTGCCGGAAGAGTGGGCGTAACTCAGATGCCGAGTTAAGCGCTGGGGTGCAGCTGAGAAACCTCCACCTGGGAGGTGGGGGAGGCTCGTTCGCGCCGCCTCTTCCTTCCAGTGCACCCCACGCCGTCTCCTGGCGCAGGTATATGTGATGGTCGGACCAGGGCACCGCAGGACGTGTCTTCAGGTCAAATGGATTGTGGGACAAGGTCCAGAATGGAAGAGTCACCAAAAGACAAAAAGTTCCGCCGGACCCCGGGAGCCGGCCGCCTATGTCGGGGGTGGTCTCAAGCCACAGCAGGGCAACAAGACTTAGGGAGGGGGCAGGAGCCAAGCACCCCTTCCGAGTCCGCGCCACCACACCGCCCCTCGGGGGCCTCCGTCAAGCGGCTCAGGGAGGCACCGCAGGCAGCGGTTCTTCAGATCAGTGGTCTCACCGGCAAGGCTCCCCTCCGTCAGCAGCGATCGTTGGCGCTGTGGTTGCGGCCGGAGGCCCCGCATAGTCAACGCCCCGGCCTCTCCATCTCGTAGGCCGCAGAGTAGTCGGGGAGAAATCCCGGGAACGGCAGCATGTATTTGGATCGATGTTGCAGCAGGCTGCCATGTAAATAGTTATTTAATAAAACGTTTTACCCTGTTACTTTGCTGGTGTGTTGTATATATTTATAATATTTGCATAGGGTTTGTCGTTATTTTGGGCGGGGTGGGTGGCGGAGCCGAGCTGTCTTGCAGCCATCATGGCGTCGAGCTCGGTTCCTCTCACTAGTTTCATATTTCTCATGAGGGGTTGTTCCTAATGTTTCTATTTTAGCGAGGTCAAAAAGAGATCCCATTAGTGGCCTACTGATTTTGCTTGATTCCTTTTGTTTTTTCTAACGATTTTTCACTATCTGCAAAGACTAAACAGAGTATTGCGACTATGTGCTTGTTTGTAAATAGAGAATGAACCAAAGAGAAGCAATTCCAAAACAGTAAATGCTTGGATAACAATCAATCAAATGGAGAGGGAAGCAGGCACGACGGATTACAACGGGGGCAAAGGCCTGCGTTACCTACCCTTCACTATCTGCAAAGAGAGAATACTCCTAAAAGAAAAGAGGGGAGGGGGGGGGGCAGCGTTCAAAGCACATCAGCGTGCATAAACACGAAAATGTTTTTACCTACCACGTACTTGACATTTTAAAGCTTTTGATATTTGCTAATAAAAAAACATTGAAATTCACTGAAAAAAACATAGGTTATAGACCATATATGGTTAGGAATTAGCATTTACAAAACCTTGAAAATTCACTGAAAAAACCATGGGTTATAGACCATATATAGTTAGGAATTAGCATTTACAAAACCTTATTTTACTCACACAAAACCATTGAAATTCCATATATAGTTAGTTGCACTAACTATTTACCGCGCACCCGCAATCCACTGCTGATGATGTCACATATTACATCATTCATGACATGGTCAGTGACATCACTGATGACATCACTGATGACATCTCAAATGACATCACTGATGACATCACTGATGACATCTCAAATGACATCACTGATGACATCTCATTTCACATTACTGATCACATCACTGATGACATCATTCATGTGATGATACGATGAACCTCTTCAGACTCTAATATAACCTTAGATACACTCAGTGTAAACAGACACTCACAGACTGTCACTCATCCATGGAGTTACTCACACACCTAGTCAGTCTTGCAAAGAATCAATCACACCTCCATTTCCTCAACTATATAGTTATACACACCTTACTTATTGAAACATATACTAACACATATTTACTCTCTTATACAATCCCTGATACAAGTTCACAATGATCCATACAGCCACTCACACATTCACTGGCTCTTATGCACAGTTATTTATATATGTCAACTCTCACATGTACTGTGTTTTACATATGTACTTACTTTGACATGTAGCACTGAGATATCCATTCACTCACCAATACACTCATGCACACAGTCAACCGCCCATACAGCTGTTTCCACGTGCACTTTTGAACCCATACATCTAGTGAATCAACTGCTCACACATCTATGCACAGAGTCATACACCTCCCAGCCACCCACACACACACTCAGTCTCCCATACAAATACTTGGGCAACCAATCAATAACCCATATAGTTAGTCATATAGCTAATGATCAACACATGCAGCAGATTACAGAACAACAGACACAATGATGCACAAATTAAAACAGTTTAGTCGCTAACCCATGCACTCAGTGAGACGCATTTAATCACTCACTCATACAGTCAGTCATGCACCTACTAAATCCTTCATCCAGACACTTATACATCCACTCATTCTTCAATATGTAAGACATATTTTAACTTTACAGAAACATACAGTCACTGGATGTTGTCATCAGTGATGTCATCAGTGATGTCATTTGAGATGTCATCAGTGATGTCATCAGTGATGTCACTGACCATGTCATGAATGATGTAATATGTGACATCATCAGCAGTGGATTGCGGGTGCGCGATATATAGTTAGTGCAACTAACTATATATGGAATTTCATTGGTTTTGTGTGAGTAAAATAAGGTTTTGTAAATGCTAATTCCTAACTTAGGGGTCGATTAGGATGGCGGACGGAAATGGGTACTGTCCGTCATGGTTGTGGAAATTTAACTCCCGGCAGCGCCGCGGAGATTCCGCGGTTGGGATTAGGATAATCATGTCACGAAACTCCGACCGCGGCGGACGGATCATAACCAACACCGTCCGCGGTGGACGGAACACATCCAACTCCGTCCGCGGCAGACGGAGTCCAATGAACAACCACCGCCGCGGACGGAAATGACCGCGGAAAATAACACATGTACCGCCATACCTGTGAATACTCCGTGGCCGCAATTAGGATAAATCCGCCCGTACCACGGAACGCACAGCCATCCACGTCCGCGGCGGAAAGAATGCAATGATAAACACTGCATCACTGCGGAAGGCCAACACGCACAACATCCCTAGCGTCAAACAAATGTTAGAAAGTGTAC
Source organism: Lissotriton helveticus (assembly GCF_964261635.1). Taxonomy (NCBI): domain Eukaryota; kingdom Metazoa; phylum Chordata; class Amphibia; order Caudata; family Salamandridae; genus Lissotriton; species Lissotriton helveticus. Next base: position 981,342,845 of record NC_136072.1, read on the forward strand.
CGCAAGTCCAAAGCACACATACGAACATTGACAACGCCCCCCCCATACACCAACACCAAGCACAAGCCACCATGACACGTCCCAAGTATCCAATAATGCACACCAGTCAACACGCCCACCTACCACCTGACTGCCAACAACCATTGAGACACGACTATAAAATGACACCCACACACTACCACAATCCTTTGCATCACAGCATTGCTGCTAGCAAGAGGCCCAAATCGAGATACTGCTAACTCACATAGAAGACACACAACCACCACCCTACCACACCCACCACACAAACACCCACCACACAATTCCTACACATCACACACCACACACCTGCACCCCCCAACTCACTCAACTCACACACTGAGCACCACACACCATGGCACCCAAAAAAAAAACTAAATTCACGGAGACCGAGTTGAGGGTAATGGTAGATGAAATAATCTGTGTTGAGCCCCACATCTTCGGGGGCCCAAGTCCAGCAGACGTCCGTGGCGCAAAAGAGCCACATGTGGGACAGGATCGTCACTCGGGTGAATGCGTCGGGGACTGTGCCGAGGACGAAGCATGAAATTCAGAGGCGGTGGCTTGACCTGAAGACCAGGGTGAAGGGCATCCGATCGAAAAACAATGCAAGAGCCATTCTTACTGGCGGTGGAACACCCCCGGAGCCCATACCCTACACCGATTGGGAGCAGAAGGTGCTGGTGATACTACACCCAGAGAGCCTAGACGGACTTGACGAAGGAGAAGAGGCTGGTAAGTACAAACCAAGCACCACGATCAGCACGACATGGTCAGGCTCACACAACTGAGAAGAAACATCACCTACGCCCCAACCCATGCACGTTGGACACCAACTCACAAACATGTACATGGCTCCCAACAGGCCCCCATGTTCACGGGGAGGGTGGTGGGGGTGGAGGGTGGTGTGTGTGAGAGGTCCAAACTACAACTCCCAACAGGCCCCCATGTTCACGGGGAGGGTGGTGGTGGTGGAGGGTGGGGTGTGTGAGAGGTCCAAACTACAACTCCCAACAGGCCCCCATGTTCACGGGGAGGGTGGTGGTGGTGGAGGGTGGGGTGTGTGAGAGGTCCAAACTACAACTCCCAACAGGCCCCCATGTTCACGGGGAGGGTGGTGGTGGTGGAGGGTGGTGTGTGTGAGAGGTCCAAACTACAACTCCCAACAGGCCCCCATGTTCACGGGGAGGGTGGTGGTGGTGGAGGGTGGTGTGTGTGAGTGGTCCAAACTACAACTCCCAACAGGCCCCCATGTTCACGGGGAGGGTGGTGGTGGTGGAGGGTGGGGTATGTGAGAGGTCCAAACTACAACTCCCAACAGGCCCCCATGTTCATGGGGAGGGTGGTGGTGCTGGAGGGTGGGGTGTGTGAGAGGCCCAAACTACAACTCCCAACAGGCCCCCATGTTCATGGGGAGGGTGGTGGTGGTGGAGGGTGGTGTGTGTGAGAGGTCCAAACTACAACTCCCAACAGGCCCCCATGTTCACGGGGAGGGTGGTGGTGGTGGAGGGCGGGGTGTGTGGGGTGTGTGCGACAGGAAACAGAAATGTCTACAAATCTATATGACCATGTAATGTCCACATTACTGACCAGCTCTATCTTGTCCCTCAGGTGATCGTGAACTGACTGGGGAAACCAGTACCCGGCCACCAGCCTCGCCTCCCACACATACAGGACTCTCTGGTGACGAGGACACAGGCAGCTCCGGTGCGGAGGATGGAGCGGGACCAAGCACACAGCCAGGGCCATCTGGCTCACAGGGACTCCCGGGACCGACCACCGTCGCATGTGTGACTCCAGCGACACCTGCATCTGTGATCTGCACAGTCCCCACCACCACCAGTACCACCAGTACCACCAGTACCACCAGTACCACGACTCCTGCCTGTGCCACCCAGCCTAACCCAGCGCACGACGCTGGTCCATCGGCCTCACACCCAAGCAGGGTGAGTGGGCCACAAAGAGAGGCAACGGGACATCAGCCAATCAGGCGACCCACACACCGCCGTACAGAGGAAGGACAGCTACCCCATCCAGTGGCAGAGTTCCTACAAGCCCTTGCCAGGTGCCAGGCGTCATACGACCGGTCCCAGGCAAACGCTGATCGTGCACACCAGGACTCAGTGGACAACACCAACATGTTGCGCGAAATCTCTGGGTTCCTTGGCCAGATAGTGCACATCATGGGCCAGCAGGCAACTATGTGGAGGGAATGGGTTGGCCGGAACAACCCTCCACCAATTGTCGTTGCGCCACCGCCACCGTCACCTCCACCTCCACCGCCACCGTCACCTCTGCCTCCACCGCCACCGTCACCTCCGCCTCCACCGCCGCCACCACCACCTGTGCCCCTGGCGACGGATGTGGCCCATCAACAACCTGCCCCCCCAGCTGCCTCTGTTCCACCTCAGAGACGGAGGGACCGGCCGAGGCTGGAAGTGGCTGAGAGCAGTGTTGGAGCGCCATCCACACGCTCCAAGAGGGGCCGCCAATGACAATGTCACTGCCTGTGCCAGACATTCACCCTGCTAAGTATCCTGTCCCACATAGACAATCATTCCCACTGGTCTGCTGGACTAGCCTGACACCCCCAATGTGGTGTCAGCACGGACATTTCATCTGCCATTACCTTCAACTCCAACTCCCTCCACCCCACTTACTTTTAAATATTCACCAGCACAAAAGCACAACCTGTAAATAAATTTCACTTACACACACAATGATGTTTTGCCTCCATGTTTATTCACATGATTGCCTTCAGAAACAGACGTAAACAGGTTCAGGGATCATAGTCGTACATGATCATGGCGCTGCGGGAGTGACCTAGGGAAAATCAGAGACAGCAAACACACGTCAGGAAACAGATCACAACACAATGCACAGCAACATTACACAAACTACAATCATCACAAAAGCATGGGATGAGAGCACACACATCATGGAGACTTGTATGTCCAAAGAAATGAAGACACACATATGCAACCATCACAAACAACATACAGCTGATGCACCCCACATCCACACAACACCAGCAAACATACATGAGGCATTGTCAACCGCCACTAGAGGTAGTTACTCACATTCAAGGGAAGTAGCGATCTATGAGCTGGCGCCTCTGGTCCACACCTTCCTCCTCACCACTATCCTCATCAGTCGACATGGGTGGGATGGGAGGCCGAGGAACTTCTTCGTCTTCAGGGTCCAAGAGCAGTTCAATGTCATTGCGTACTGCCAGGTTGTGGAGCATGCAGCAGGCAATCACGATCCTGCATACTTTTCCTGGTGAGTAAGGCAGGGCCCCTCCGGTCTTATCGAGGCACCGAAACCTAGACTTTAGCAGTCCAAAGGTACGTTCGATGACTCTCCGTGTCCTTCCACGTGCATCATTGTACCGCATTTCACCCGCTGTTGTAGGATTACGTAGGGGACTGAGGAGCCAGGGCCGGTTTTGGTACGCCGAGTCGCCTATGTAGGGGAATGAGAGACACAAACATCACAACTAGATATGGTGGGTACCCCATGCCACACAGAGATCACAAGAGTCCCCACTGCACACTCACCAACAAGCCACGCTTGACCGGGTCGCAGATTTGCCATGAGTCGTGGGACAATGCTGCTCCGCATGATGTGGGCGTCATGTGCGGAGCCAGGAAATCTTGCACACACATGGGAGATGATGTTGTTTGCCAGGCACACCACCTGCACGTTCAGCGAATGGAAGTGTTTGCGATTCCTAAAAACTTGCTCACGTGCCCGTGGTGGAATGATAGCGATGTGTGTGCCATCAATTGAACCCACAACGTGAGGTATGTGGCCCAGTGCATAGAAGTCAGCTTTGACTGCTGCCAACTCTTCCGGCCGTGGGAAATGTATGTAGTCATTCTTGTACAGCATCATAGCTGTTAAGACATCTCGAAGAACCGTGTTGAACATGGCCTGTGACATCCCCCCGGCATGTCCAACTGTGTACTGAAAGGTGCCAGTAGCAAAGAAATGTAGTACCGCCATGACCTTTGCAGTGGGTGTAATCGAACCAGGATACGTCCTACGTGGCTGCAGATGAGGAGACAATTGAGCAACAAGCTCCAGCAACCGACGTCGATCCAGCCGGAATTTCCTAATCACCTCCTCGTCAACCATATCCTCCAGCACAGTGTATGGCCGATGCACATTTGGAGCCCTCCTGTGTGGGAGAGAGATGTAACTTAGGTCAACTTACAAACGACGCATACGTGTACAACTCCATCACATGTGAACCTTACTGACAAAACGTCTGTCTTCACCCTAATGTTTAGTAGCCACATCACAGACACACATGCTACTGCATGCACACAAACGATAATGATACACACGCCATGTCATCAAGCACCAATGCCAACACCAATAATGTTGTGCATACGGTAATTACATGCATGGTGACACAACGTCCAAAACACATACACGGAATGCATGTGTACCACCACCACTGTAGTCACCTCGCCAGAACCACACACTGACAACAGATGCATAATTTGCCCATACAGCCGTGATGTACTGTGTACTTGTGAAGATGTAATAACGTCTGTAGGGTCACACCCGACGTCAACACGTCCAAATGCACATCTGTTGCCCATTGTGTGCCGACCGATGGGCATAGTATGGACACACATGCTATATTGTATGACATATGACCTTTCCCTATCACGCTCACAACCCTCATGACACAACTGCACACAACACATCACGGTGCAGCGTCTGACAAGATAACATAATTGGCGCCGCCATGGCGGTTCACAACTTCCGCTACTTCCCAAAGGCCATACGCGGCCAGCGTCCCTCTTCCCATTGACTGCATGTGCACGGACCGTCACGGGCAGACATCGGCACCGCACGTGCAAGCTTCAGGCACGGATGCTTCAGTTGCAACAATGTTCTATCACTGGCGCCACCATGGCGGTGCACGTACTCAGCGGGGGAGGTGCAGGCCTATACACCCTTTAGATGTACTCAATGGACATGCCAGTTCATGTCCCCTCTTACAGTCACATTGCATCATCCACCGTACACCGGCCGGAGCGGCCGGGCCAAGGACGGCCGTGCCGGCCATGTACACAACCACTGTGCCTGGCCATGTACACAACCGCCGTGCCCGGCCATGTACACACCCGCCGTGCCCGGCCAGGCCTAGGACGGCCGTGGCCGGCCATGTACACAACCGCCGTGCCCGGCCATGTACACAACCGCCGTGCCCGGCCATGTACACACCCGCCGTGCCCGGCCATGTACACAACCGCCGTGCCAGGCCTGGCACGGCGGTTGTGTACATGGCCGGGCACGGCGGGTGTGTACATGGCCGGGCACGGCAGTTGTGTACATGGCCGGCCACGGCCGTCCTAGGCCTGGCCGGGCACGGCGGTTGTGTACATGGCCGGGCACGGCGGGTGTGTACATGGCCGGGCACGGCGGTTGTGTACATGGCCTGGCACGGCGGTTGTGGACATGGCCTTGCACGGCGGTTGTGTACATGGCCGGGCACGGCGGGTGTGTACATGGCCGGGCACGGCGGTTGTGTACATGGCCGGCCACGGCCGTCCTAGGCCTGGCCGGGCACGGCGGTTGTGTACATGGCCTGGCACGGCGGGTGTGTACATGGCCTTGCACGGCGGTTGTGTACATGGCCTGGCACGGCGGTTGTGGACATGGCCGGCACAGCCGTCCTAGGCCCGGCCGCTCCGACCGGTGTACGGTGGATGATGCAATTTGACTGTAAGGGGGGTCATGAACTGGCATGTCCATTGAGTACATCTAAAGGGTGTATAGGCCTGCACCTCCCCCGCTGAGTACGTGCACCGCCATGGTGGCGCCAGTGATAAAACATTGTTGCAACTGAAGCATCCGTGCCTGAAGCTTGCACGTGCGGTGGCCGATGTGTGCCCGTGATGGTCCGTGCACATGCAGCCAATGGGAAGAGGGACGCTGGCCGCATATGCCCAATCGTAAAAAAGTAGCGGAAGCAGTGCACCGCAACAACAGGGCCAGTCATTGGCCCATTTCACGAACACGCTTCCAGGGCTGACCAATTGCTGGCGACGTATGCCACTGACACGTGCTGAGGGCCCTATATATGTATGTTGGCCAAAATGACACTTCCTACCCTGGGGACCAGTGCTGCATTGTTCACCTCGACCTGCTGCTGCTGCTGAGCTGACCACCGACTGCTGCCTGTGACCATCACCTCGACCTGCTGCTGCTGCTGAGCTGACCACCGACTGCTGCCTGTGACCATCACCTCGACCTGCTGCTGCTGCTGAGCTGACCACCGACTGCTGCCTGTGACCATCACCTCGACCTGCTGCTGCTGCTGAGCTGACCACCGACTGCTGCTCTAGTGCCATACTCCGTGATCTTGCCATGTCGAGAGGCAAAGAGATCCGGTCTCGACCCTTCACCGCCGCGGAGCTTGATGTCCTCGTGGACGGTGTGCTCCGCAACTATGGATGCCTCTACGGCGCACCAGGACGGGTGGTAAGTGCAGTGTGGGACATGTTGGTGTGCATGAGGGGGCCAAATAATCAGGCCTAATGCTATCTTAGCTGTGTAGTGTGGGCTACACATATGTTCCTGATTGTGCATGGCTGCTGACAGTTACGTCTTGCCCCTATGTGTGTGACAGGCCAACTGTCCACTGACTTAAACCTTTTGTCTCCCATCATGGTAGGTCAAGCTGCACCTTCGCAAGGACCTGTGGAGGAGCATAGCACGGGAAGTACGGGCATTGGGGGTGTGCAACAGACGACATACACACTGCCACAAACGCTGGGACGACATTTCCAGGCTGAGCAAGAATGTAGCGGAAGTAACACTGGGCATGATTCCAAGGACGCCCCGTCTGGCCCGACGCTCCATGACCCCTCTCATGCACTGTATCATTGCAGTGATGCATCCTGAACTGGCCGAACGTCTGAGTGTCGATCAACAGCAAACTAGCGGTGAGCATACTGTCTGTGTAGGAAACCTGTGAGTGCTATGCATGTATTGGTGCACAGACACAGTATTGAGTTCTGTGTTGCGTATGTATCTCTGTGATGCCATGTTGGTCCCATTGGGTGGTTGTCATTTGACATACAGGTCCGCCATGTTGACACGCCACTTGCTTAGTAGTTGAGTGTTGAAGCACATCCCCTAGTGGTCCATGGCCCCATGGCAGGAAATGTGTGCAGATGTACGTGCTCCTGCCCTGTCCGCATGCTGTACATGTGTCACGGCCACCAACGCTCATGAAATGTGAGGATGACTGGTAGAGGTGGGCCGTGTGCAGGATGGGGGCTACAAAATCTTTGTCAGCTATGGAATTTGGCAATCCTGGTCCTTCTGTACGTCAGTGTGCCCATGACTTACACATCTTTTATGTGCATTTCAGCCATGACAGAGGACACTCAGCCACAGACGGTGGAGATTAGTCGAGGAAATGAGTCCGGCTCAGACTTCGCACACACGCAGACTGACACAGAGGAGGCCAGCGCCGGAGAAGGGGACAGGACCGTCCCTGAGGACTCGCATGTGGAGGCACCATCGTCCTCCTCGTCGGACACTCTTGGTGAGCCTGCACTGTTGTCACAGACTGGGAGTGGGCAATCATCACCTTCTGTCGGAAGACAGCACACAGGGCCACTCCGCCAACTGCACCATGTACTGTTCGTGGCCGCAGGAGTAGGGGGAGCAGAGTGGCGTTCGGTGCAGGCACCGCTGCCCCTGCCACGGTGAGCCAGAATGCACTGTGTGCTGAGGCCGTTGATCTGCTGTGACTGCTGTGTGTGGGGCAGACCAATATGACAAATGCTTTCCAGGACCATGATAGGAAGTTGGGGCAGGTGGTGGCATTCATGGAAGGGATGCATGGCGATCTTGCAGGTCTACACAGGACAGTGCAGTCATTGGCAAGCAGTGTGTCGTCTGCAATAGTACAGTCGCATGAACAGGGTGCTACTTCTGTTTCCCCATCTACACCACTGGATGTCTCAGGGGGTAGTGATTATTCTGAGCAGGACTCAAATACAGGTTATTGCACTAGAAGCAGCGTCAGACAGCACGTCAGGGCACGCAGGGCACAGACCCCATCCCCTAGATCAGCTAAATCTGTTCACGTAGACAACGTCAGATACACTGGAGTACACACACACGATCCACAAGTGTTGTTGGGGGACATGCCTTCAGGAGCTACACAGGCATTCAACACAAAAGGTACTCCCAAGGCAAGGGATACTCACATGTCCATGGACTGTACCTTGGACAAGGCCAGTCAGAAGACAAAGGCACCTCCTAAGAGCAGGGAGACTCCCAAGGGCAGGCCCACAACAGAGGAAAGGGACCCTCCCAAGGACAGTGAAAAGACAAAGGCACCTCCTAAGAGCAGGGAGACTCCCAAGGGCAGGCCCACAACAGAGGAAAGGGACCCTCCCAAGGACAGTGAAAACACAAAGGCACCTCCTAAGAGCAGAGAGACTCCCAAGGGCAGGCCCACAACAGAGGAAAGGGACCCTCCCAAGGACAGTGAAAAGACAAAGGCACCTCCTAAGAGCAGGGAGACTCCCAAGGGCAGGCCCACAACAGAGGAAAGGGACCCTCCCAAGGACAGTGAAAAGACAAAGGCACCTCCTAAGAGCAGGGAGACTCCCAAGGGCAGGCCCACAACAGAGGAAAGGGACCCTCCCAAGGACAGTGAAAAGACAAAGGCACCTCCTAAGAGCAGGGAGACTCCCAAGGGCAGGCCCACAACAGAGGAAAGGGACCCTCCCAAGGACAGTGAAAAGACAAAGGCACCTCCTAAGAGCAGGGAGACTCCCAAGGGCAGGACCACAACAGAGGAAAAGGACCCTCCCAAGGACAGTGAAAAGACAAAGGCACCTCCTAAGAGCAGGGAGACTCCCAAGGGCAGGCCCACAACAGAGGAAAGGGACCCTCCCAAGGACAGTGAAAAGACAAAGGCACCTCCTAAGAGCAGGGAGACTCCCAAGGGCAGGACCACAACAGAGGAAAGGACCCTCCCAAGGACAGTGAAAAGACAAAGGCACCTCCTAAGAGCAGGGAGACTCCCAAGGACAGGACCACAACAGAGCAAGGTCCAACTCCCAAGGGCAGGGACACACACAGAGAGCAGGTGTCTACTGGAGACAGGTGCACCACAGACGACAAGTCTGCTGGCAGGAACAGGGCGGCGACCAGGGCACAGGCTACATCCAGAGACAACACTCCACCTAAGGATAAGGCACATCCTACGGGCAAGGCTTCTAGCATGGACAATGGCGCAATCAAGGACAGGCATACTTCACCCTGGCTGCACTGAGGCTGATGTTTTCTACTGAACGCCAAACAGATGTCTACGCAGCGGAGTCCCCCCATACCTCCACTCCCATCCAGGCCAGTCAGAAGCAGAGGAGGGTGTCCCCTGTTGTTGCATCCCCCATTACACATGATTCAGAGTCCAGGCGGCAGGCACACAGCAAACGACAAGCAGGCTCCAGCACGTCCCCAGAAACCCGATCCCCGGCTGCAGATGCTCCACCTATGGTGGGTGGTGATTCTTTAGAGTCCCCACCACTTGGCAGTCCTGTCCTGTCCAGGGTGCACTCACACATCCCTAAGAAACGCAGACACACACCATTTACACCTGCCAACCCCGATGTGGCTCAAGGTCAGCTATCCCCAGCTCCCAGGCCCACTCTGCCTCCTGGCCCATACAGCCCTGTGGCTCATCATTTCAGTTGTCCCAGTGGCGCAGGTGCAGTTGACTCTCATGTATCAGATGGTGGCACTGTGTCTGTTGTTGGCTGTCATGCATCATGTAGTGGCACAGTCTCTGTTGTGCCCTCTCCTGTTGCAGGTCCTGGCAGTCTATCTGGGTCTATGGCTCACGTGTCAGTTAGAAGATCTGTGGCTGTGTTGCACACTCCTGTTTCTGGTGCTGGCAGTCTGTCTGGGTCAGTGGGTCACGTGTCAGTGACTACATCTGTGGCTGTGTCTCACATTCCAGTTGCTGGTGCTGGCAGTGTGTCTGGGTGTGTGGCCCATGTGTCTGTCACTCGGGCTGTGGCTGTGTCTCACACTCCTGTTGCTGGTGCTGCCAGTGTGTCTGGGTCCGTGGCCCATGTGTGTGTCACTCGGGCTGTGGCTGTGTCTCACACTCCTGTTGCTGGTGCTGCCAGTGTGTCTGGGTCCGTGGCCCATGTGTGTGTCACTCAGGCTGTGGCTGTGTCTCACACTCCTGTTGCTGGTGCTGCCAGTGTGTCTGGGTCCGTGGCCCATGTGTGTGTCACTCGGGCTGTGGCTGTGTCTCACACTCCTGTTGCTGGTGCTGGCAGTGTGTCCGAGGCAGGTAGTTCATGCAGTCCCCCTGATTCTGTGATGTGAGGTGCTGAACACTTCACTCAAATGTTATTTCACATGGTGTGTCCATTGAGAACTGCGTGGCACTCTTGTGGTCCCTGTGACGGGTTGGTAGGGACACGTACTTGTGCTGCCTCTGATGTAGCTGCTCTGTACTCCACAATGCCCTGTTGCTGTTCTGATACTGCATTCTGCCCTCTCGTTTACTGCCAATGATGTACCTGCTCTGCACTCCACAATGCCCTGTTGCTGTTCTGATACTGCATTCTGCCCTCTCGTTTACTGCCAATGATGTACCTGCTCTGTACTCCACAATGCCCTGTTGATGCTCTGATACTGCATTCTGCCCTCTCGTTTACTGCCTATGATGTACCTGCTCTGTTGGGCACAATGCCCTGTTGATGCTCTGATACTGCATTCTGCCCTCTCACGTGCTGCCTCTGATGTACCTGCTCTGTTGTGCACAATGCCCTGTTCCTGTTCTGATACTGCATTCTGCCCTCTCACGTGCTGCCTCTGATGTACCTGCTCTGTTGTGCACAATGCCCTGTTGCTGTTCTGATACTGCATTGTGCCCTCTCACGTGCTGCCTCTGATGTACCTGCTCTGTACTCCACAATGCCCTGTTGCTGTTCCGATACTGCATTCTGCCCTCTCACGTGCTGCCTCTGATGTACCTGTTCAGTGCAATGGACTGTTGATGCACTTAGCCCCTCTCATGTGCTGCCTCTGATCAACCTGTTCAGTGCAATGGACTGTTGATGCACTTAGCCCCTCTCATGTGCTGCCTCTGATCAACCTGTTCAGTGCAATGGACTGTTGATGCACTTAGCCCCTCTCATGTGCTGCATCTGATGGACCTGTTCAGTGCTATGGACTGTTGATGCACTTAGCCCCTCTCATGTGCTGCCTCTGATGGACCTGTTCAGTGCTATGGACTGTTAATGCACTTGGCTCCTCTCACGTGCTGCCTCTGATGGACCTGTTCAGTGCAATGGACTGTTGATGCACTTAGCCCCTCTCATGTGCTGCCTCTGATCAACCTGTTCAGTGCAATGGACTGTTGATGCACTTAGCCCCTCTCATGTGCTGCCTCTGATGGACCTGTTCAGTGCTATGGACTGTTGATGCACTTAGCCCCTCTCATGTGCTGCCTCTGATGGACCTGTTCAGTGCTATGGACTGTTGATGCACTTGGCCCCTCTCGTTTACTGCCAATGATGTAGCTGCTCTGTACTCCACAATGCCCTGTTGATGCTCTGATACTGCATTCTGCCCTCTCGTTTTCTGCCAATGATGTACCTGCTCTGTACTCCACAATGCCCTGTTGATGCTCTGATACTGCATTCTGCCCTCTTGTTTACTGCCAATGATGTACCTGCTCTGTACTCCACAATGCCCTGTTGATGCTCTGATACTGCATTCTGCCTCTCGTTTTCTGCCAATGATGTACCTGCTCTGTACTCCACAATGCCCTGTTGATGCTCTGATACTGCATTCTGCCCTCTCGTTTACTGCCAATGATGTACCTGCTCTGTACTCCACAATGCCCTGTTGATGCTCTGATACTGCATTCTGCCCTCTCGTTAACTGCCAATGATGTACCTGCTCTGTACTCCACAATGCCCTGTTGATGCTCTGATACTGCATTCTGCCCTCTCGTTTATTGCCAATGATGTACCTGCTCTGTACTCCACAATGCCCTGTTGATGCTCTGATACTACATTCTGCCCTCTCGTTTACTGCCAATGATGTAGCTGCTCTGTACTCCACAATGTCCTGTTGATGCTCTGATACTGCATTCTGCCCTCTCGTTTACTGCCAATGATGTACCTGCTCTGTACTCCACAATGCCCTGTTGATGCTCTGATACTGCATTCTGCCCTCTCGTTTACTGCCAATGATGTACCTGCTCTGTACTCCACAATGCCCTGTTGATGCTCTGATACTGCATTCTGCCCTCTCGTTTACTGCCAATGATGTAGCTGCTCTGGTGCCCACTTTGCCCATGCTCACGCATACACTGTGATTATACCCCTATTATGTACAATAAAGGTAGTCTATCAAGTCTCGTGGTCTGTCGTTGTCATTCCTGCTTGCGTACTACAAATGTGTATTCGTATTTGCTTCTCATCAGTGGTTTCGGTAACATGACACTCCCCCTCCCTACGTCACGACCCTTGCTGGTATTCCCCTCCAGACAGCCAATGGTTTGTGCCTTACCTGCGTCGTCGTCGATAGTGGGCCATGACTAGGACGTGGTGGATCGCGAAGAGCATCGGGAAAGCGTGTAGCGCTGGGTCCATGGTGGTGGTCAGCTTGCGGTGGGTATCTCTGCTATGTCACCTATGTTCGCTGTGGGGATTCCGCCGTGTTCAGACAGGTTGTTTTTCCGCAGCGGTTTTATGTGTATTTTCCGCCATCTTGATTTGGGGGACGGTCTTAGACGTCAGTACGTACGGCGGAGCCTCCGGATGTGTTCCGTTCGCCGCGTGGTCGTGTGTAGTTCGACGGCGGTGCGTGCTTTCCCGTCGCGGACGGAAATTTAACACGTTTTCCTATCCTGATATGGCGGACGGAGTAGCCGCGGCAGGCGGACACGGAAAAGGGTTTTTCCGCCTACTCCAGGGCCGCGGTGGCTCTTCCGTCCGCCATCCTAATGAGCCCCTATATATGGTCTATAACCCATGGTTTTTTCAGTGAATATATATATATATATTAGTTATAGTTAGGTCAGCATTTTTTGTTTTTCTAATAACTTTGGACCAGTTTGATGAATTTGCACAAAATATTCCAAAAATGTGCTTCTTTATGACTAGTTTGCAAATTGAAAGTTTCAGAGGGATCCATCAAGTGGAGGCTGAGAAAAAAGGGGGCAAAAATGCAAACTCCCATGTATTTTCCATAGACTTCTTAGGCAGGGCTACAGCAAAAACTGCTAAACAGAATTGCACCAACTTTGGCAGAAATCAGATCTTGGTCCACAGATTGTTGTTTTTGTGATTTGGTATAAAGCCGTTCAGTAGTTTTTGAGAAATTAGGGTGAAAAAATATTTGTATATATGGACGTGGATGGTTTGTTCCGTGACAGGCTCAAAAGAGTTTCCCATGAGCACCAATTTAAAATAGAGCATTCTGATTGACCAAGGGAGCTTCTCTTGGGCCATCTCACTCCCGCAGGAGTCAGACTCTCGGGGGAGAGACTGGTCTGATTGGCTGCCAGCAACATGAGAAAAATGTTGCTAGCAACTATTACAGGACTCAGGGATTTAGTACTCTGTCCTGAAGTTAAAAAACAAATTATATAAGGGGGAAAGGTAGGGATCCCTTTGGCCCCCCAGCCCCCATGGGTTGTATCCAGAGGGCCCCCCATGGCCAAAATTAGAAAAGGCAATTTTTGCCATGATCCCACAGGAATCGCGAAATAAAATGACTGCCCAGGACATATTCTTTCATTAAGTCGCCTATTAGGCCCTGTTGATCCCATTCCTTGAGACCCACTTTACAAATTTATTGGAGGGTGCACGCGGCCTGCACCCAGACTCGTTTTTGGATCTGTAGATCGTATTCCGGGACCCAATTGAGATATTATGGGGAGGTGGCACATGGCAACCCTCCTGAACAATAGTGGACCCCAGGAACCCCATTCCCCAGGGCCCAATGTATTTTTTAAGCAGAGGGGAGCCACAGAGACCACCCCCCAAGCCTTTAAGAGGTCCTGGGGACACATCTCCCAGGGCCATAACTTTTAATAAAAAGTGAGTGCGCAGGGCCCCTTCCCTGAGACTTTAATGGTTTCAGGAATCTCATCCCCGAGTGTCAGCTCACTTGTTGTGTCCTGGGGAGCCCACCAAAGGGACACGGGGCATATTAGCAAGAACCTCGTTAAAATTATCGCCGTTTTAGTGGCAGGAAAAACGGCGATAATGGGCTTTCTAATATGCAGTATAGAATTCCAATAGAAACCCAGGTTAGATGTGCAGTACATCTAACCTGGGCTTCTATTGGAATTCTATAACGCATATTAGCAAGCCCATTGTCGCAGTTTTAGCTGCAGTTTACTGCCGCTAAAACTGCGATAATTTTAAGAAGGTTCTTGCTAATATGCCCCACATTGTTTTCCATGCCTGCACCAGTGCTGGCAAGGAATCATGTGATTGCTCCCATTTGGCTGTAGTATTTTTTATCTACAGCCAAATGGGATCAAACACAAAGTCTGCTCCCAGCAAGTGGGAGCTTTAAAAATGCTTCTGTAGGCTGGGAGCAGAGTTGTGTTCTGTAAGGGTAGGAAAACAGAACAACAGATTGCTATCACCTGGTTGGAACAGCATAAATAGTAGCTCCCCCTGGGCGGGAGCACTGCTGGCTCCCGCAAGCTGAAAGCAGACTTGTGTTCTGTTTCCTGGCTGACACTGATGTGTTCAGGGAAACAGAACAGCAGATTGGTTCCCCCTGGAAGGAATAGCATTTTTTAGTGTCCCGCCAAACAGGAGCAAACACAATGCTGCAAACACAATGCTGCTCGCAGAGGACAGAAGCTTTAAACATGCTCCCACAGGCTGGCAACAGACTTGTCTTCTGTTTCCCTTCGCACACGGATGCAGGCAGGAAGACAGAACAACAGAGTGCTGACGCCTGGTGGGAACAGCATAAATAGCTGCTGCCTCATGCTGGAACAATTCTGGCTCCTGCAACATGCAGGGAGCTGACAGGAGCTGTGGGGGCCCTGGAGCTCTCCGCTGCGGGCCCCAACATATGCTTGGTTGATATCCTGGGTGGGTACTGGAGCACCCACCTTTTTAAAATGGAGGTCCCGGGGGAGGAGGCACAGGCCCCCTAACCTTTTTTATCAAATTGTATGCCAGGGGTTGGAATCCCCAGGGCCTGATAAGACTCTGTGAGTGGGTCGCATAGCCCCCCTCCCTTTTTAAGCAAAAAATGTCCTAAAGATATAGGACCACTAAGGCATATGAAGGATTGGGGAGGAGGGCCACATTGCCCCTTCCCCTTTTTTATTGGTTTGACCCCAAAGATTGGATCCCTGGGATCTAATAAAGTTTGGAGAGGTGGGCTGCAAGCGCCCCTCCCCTTAGATATTGACCCAGGTGATTGGATCCCTGGGCCCCAAGCAGGCTTGGGAAGGGGATCAGCATGGGCCACCTCCCATTTGTTATTATGTTTAGCCCCAAGGGATCTGGTCCCCCAGGGACAATTAAGGGTCAGGAAAGGGGCTGCATGCCATCTCTTCTTAGTACATATGTTTTGGCCCTACTGGATGGGATCCCCAGGGCCCAAAGGCAAACCCTACACTGTGCACGCAAAAGGCAGTGCATTGTGTGGGGTTTGCAACCCGCTGGGGATTTGGCCACAAGGCCAGGCGGGAGGCCAAGCAATGTGACCAACCATTCGCTGCACCAAACCAAAATCTGTGTACACCGTGGGGTTGCCTTTCTGTGGGGAGTTGGAAGCTGGGTGTATGATGTAATGGCATGCACAGTGTGAGGTAGGCTGCCTACGGTTGGGTTGTCTGCCTCCGGGTGGATTGGCCAAAGGACCTGGCATCAGGCAAGGCCCTGTTGGTAACCCCCCAGCTGAGCAAGGCCAAAGGCACTGCGCAGTGTGGGGTTGGATGTCTGTGGGGGGTTTACCGCAAGGCCATGCATGGCGGGGAATTTGCTTTATGTGTCGTAATAGAAATGTACTGTGCGTAAAATAAAAACAAGAAATTCACTGAAAAAAAGGTTAAAGTAACGTTATGATTAGGTGGATATGTCCGTGACAACATTAACAATTTTTTAAACTAAAAAAAACACAGCTAACTATAAGAAGCAGAGCTAACTATAACTTGTAACTTGTGCCTCCACCATGCACTGCCTATAACCTCATATATGACATCACTCATGACATGTTCTATGACATCTTAATTAACATCATTGATGACATCGCTGATGAAATCATCCAATGAGTGTGTTAGTTTGTTTTATAATTTACATAGTGGCAGGTAACTACTATATAACTCTTCTACCTAATTTTGTACAGCCTGTGTCCAGCTAATGGGTATAAGTGCTTATAAAACATATGTGCTCCTATTGCGTCTTCAGTGTGTAGAGGTTTTGAACACATTATAAATCTTCGTATTAAATATTAACTCTGTGTGCAGGTGACAGTTGACTTCTGTCGGCATGTTCGACACTAGTTTTTGGCCCTGCAGAAAATGTTTCCAACAGGGGAAAGTTTCTCAATATAACGTAGAAGTATTATATTGTAAACAGCCTTTAGTTATTAGGCAGATTTGTATCAGTATGACAATTTCTACATAACATAGAAGACTGTGTGCACAAGGTGCTAACATAAATACATGTCCTTGTTTTGCTTCAGAAGATGGTAAGGTTTTCACCACAGTGTGAAGACTGCAGGTAGTGTGACCTTTCTCACCTGCAGACCTTGGTTATTTTAAGTGAATAGTCTCTCTTTGTACAGGTTTTGCATAGAGTATATAGTGTTCTTTGTAGATAATTTTTAATACTGTGTAGTGTATTTCTAATGAGAGTTTCACTGCCTGCAAAAACTCTTGCAGGGTAAACTTTCCATAGAGTAAACAATGTTAACAGTACCCACCTTCCTACTCATACCCACTTCATTTTTCAATGTAGGTTCAGGGACTGTGACTGCTTTTTATACAGGTAAAGAGTGTCCGTAGCAGTGCATATAACAAGGCTTGAGTATCCGTAGGAACTTGGTTTTCCCTGTTCAGTTTATAATCAGTTTGAACACCATGTGCAGTACAGCTTGCCTTTTATCTGTGGTTCATAATCAACATGACCTTGACTACCCATGCAGTGTATGGTACAGGGTCAATGTTTCACATAACACAAGCTTGTTCACCTTTGGGGGTTGTATGTATGACAGCACTAATGATGCTTCATATTATTCTGAGCTTTTTTGCACTTACTATCATATCTCTAATCCCATACCTGTTATAGAGCAATGTATACAAAAGAAGCTTGGATGATGTCATTTGAGATGTCATGAATGATGTCATAAAAAGTGTCATAGAACATGTCATGAGTGATATAATATGTTCGGTTATAAGTAGTGCATGGTGGTGGGGACAAGATCTAGCTCTGCCAACTTATAACTGGTGAATTTCTGTGTTGTCTTTAGTTCAATACTTAATGTTGTCACTGACATGTTCACCTCTGTTACTTTAACTTTTAACATTTGTTTTGAGTGTGTGTGTTTGTGTGCCTGTAAAAAATATATGCTGGGCCCGTAAATAATCAAACGAGAAAGAAATGGTGGAATAACACAAATTTTAAAACACTTCTTAAGCATGTTTAGTCTTGCCTTTAACACCAGGTAGTTTTGACTAAAAGTTATATTAACCAATTCGTGGTATAAGCCATCTAAATGGATTTCGTATCACTGAGATGTAAAATGGCAGGGTAGAAATTTTTCAATGTACATCCCTCTAGCGACACGCCATGGTCATCTGTAAAATAGCCCGTGACAAGAAAACATCGCAAAAACAATTGAAAGCAGAATGGCATTGAAAGGGCAAGACGATATAAATATACAGAGACTGGCTCTAAACTCCGCCTGAAATTGCTAGAACACAGCATTTACAAGTAAACACGAACTACATCGCTGTCCATTTTGTGGTTATAATTTTGAAGGAAAGTACGGAAAATTAGTTTTCTCTTGCCTGATTAAATATCTTGCAGGGTAGAATGAAAAATATTTAGAGTATTGTCGTTCTAAGAATACAACGTGTGCAATAAAATTGGACCGGTCAGTATGTGAAGAATTTGACCTAGCGCCTTGTCTGGGCTCTAGTGCTTGACACTTGTCAGCCTCTGGTCAGTGGGAATTGGTGTTGCCTTAGCAAACGACTCCGTGTTCAAGGGGCCCACGTCCTCTAGTCTAGTCCTGGGATATCATTTGCCAGTACTTTGAAATCTTCTATTTCCGTCCTACTAGGTTCAAAATTTGTGTACTTAAAAATAAAATTCTCAAAATGCATTTCGTTTCTGAGTAAAAGCCTACCAGTTATTAAGAGTCCTTGGCGACTATGAGTCAAACTCAGTTAAAAGTCAACAAGTTAGCCTTCGTCCCCCAAAGCTCCCTTTATCCAGTGTCGGACTGAGAAAGAAAATAGCCCCGGCGAGCACCAAAATAAAAGTGGTTCCCAATAGCGAATTAGATGGCCAAAAACTATCAAATCGGGGCAGTTTAAACCTTAGAAAGGCACTCTGTACGCACGTGTTTTGCAAGGTATATTAGACTGCTTGCGCTTTTGATTGCTGCAAGCAATGTTTGTGATAACATCACTGGAAAAATAACAACTAGCCCACAAACAGCCAAGCCCCCTACCCCTCAGCACTGACCGGTAATACTAGTGCTACAAGCACTTCCATATTGCTCTACGGACCAGTCTTACCCTGCGTCTATTATCTCATAAACCTCTTTATCAGTTATCCATTTTTCAAGAAAAGGCCTAGTGAACAGAACATATCAGGCATATTTTGTTGTTGCTGGTTTATAATTAAGGTTGCCAGTTTTTCATTGGTACTGATTTTTGCAGATACAGACAGAAAACATGTATTTTTCTGCCTGCATTTATTTTTTAAATATTAAAAGAAAACCAGAAAATAACTTTTCTTTAGGCGATTGCCACTACTGTCAGTCATGAGTGCTATGTAAATAGCTGTGCAGATTAAACAGATTTCTACTAATGATGTTTAAATAGTTGGGGCTAATTAAGCTGTTCCACAATGTAAAGACTTAAAGTGACGGTATTGCACTGTAAAGACTAAAACCCATTGGACTTCTAAACATGACTAAACATTTGTTGGTAAAATAATTGTGGTATAACCCCATTCCAGCTTCATTTTTTATACTAAGCATTAAAAAATATGGATAAATACAGATACATTGAGCCAAAAATAAATATAGATGAATACAGATGGGGAAAAAAACTAGAACCCTATTTATAATCCAATTAATCCATATATAAACAGGGTCAAGACTGATTTGCATATGGTTGGGTCTAAACTGGAATGTCATGGCATGCAAAAAAACGATGGATTTAGCCCAGATCTGTGACTGGGGGTGAATGTTCGATTGATTCGGCATTCCGTCCATCATCTCTTCTTTTTACATAATCCATTTATGACTTGGACACAGCATACCAAAATATAGTATTATAGTAGTTCAAGGTGGGAATGGATAGAGCTAAGGATAGAGCTGCCATCTGGGGAGCAATGTTTGTACCCACCGTCTCATCTCAACATCCTGTAGTTCTGACCAAATCTCTTAATCTTGTAGCTTCAAAAACAAACAAATGTGTAACACCTTGCTCCCGTACAAAGTTTTTTGATGCCCTTAGGCCAAGTTTATGCTATATCATGTTACAAAAGCCCCAAAAATTTGACCAGCTTACCTTAGTGGATAAACTCATATATTAAAACAGGGTGTAATCCCTCACAAAATACGTCCAGGGTAGCACCAAATAGGGGAGAATCCCCAGAGAATAGCCTGGAATATTGCAGCATGGATATCTAAATTATGCCGTAAATAAAGGAAAATTAGCCACAGATAATAGCATTTTTTGTGGAATTCTTGGGCCATAGGTATGAACACATTTTCCCATAGACACAAAATGGGTAAAAACCTTTGATACATCTGGCCCCTTGTGGCATTATTTATCCCCACCTTCTGGTCACCCTGGTACCTTGTGTTTCAATATCAGTAGTGAGTCACCAAACACCAATTATTACGAGATTTTTCATCTAATAATTGTTAACAGAGCTATATCATGTCTGTTAGTTTATAGGAAGCACTTAAGGAAGCCCAACAACAAAACCACCAAAATGCATTTGTTCATTAAGCATAAGCCCGGATCTGGAAAGGTAGTGTTCTAGTGAAATTTGGTAAGCGTATCCATGCTTGATGTCTACGCACTCCAGATGGAACCATCCATCAATTCCTGTTATATTGCTTCCCTCTAGAAATATATACACACACGCCCATATCCAATACCCAATAGTAAAACACACCCAGGGCCTGGTATCCTAACACTTCCACTTCCCCAATCAATCCTCATACTGCCAACTCACCCTTAACCTCAATGTTAGAAATGAGGGTCTCAAGTTGGCAGAGGTAGGTACCTTTGTCCAAATAGGGACCCTTGCTTCTTGTCAGGATAAGGGGGATACACTTCTAAAATAACCCCTGCTCACCCCCTTGGTAGCTTGGCATGAGCATTCAGGCGTATCTCAGAGGCAGTCTGTAAAGCATTTGTGAACATATACAGTGATACAGTGAAAACACTACAAATGGCAAAAATCCACAATACAGTTATCAAGCTATCCTTAAAAATAGGTTATTCACTCAAATAAAGCTTCTAGCAACAAATAACTCCACATGGAGTTATTACGACTTCGTGACAGATGAAAATCCCAAAGAACGTCGCCAACTGCGAGGTGTGCGGCGTCGGGCCCGGAGTCAAGCAGACCTACAAAGAACAGTACATTGGAATTGATGAAAGCAAAAGTCAGTGAACGGCTTCGGGGAGGGGATGCTTCGTTGGCGCCTGCTGCGTCGGTTCCTTACGACCCCTGGGGAGGTGATGCCTCTGTTCCTTACTGCAGCGCAGGGGAGGTGAGATGTCGGTTCCTTACTGTGTCGGGGAGGTGAGGTCACGGATGGTGGTGAAGCGTTTGTGTGATGTCGATGGATTCAGGAGTCACCCAAGTCGAGGATCAGCTCTGTGTTAATAAAGCACCGCATCAGTGAAGTTGGGGCTACGGTGAGTGTCGGGATGGTGCGCCATGGACGTCATGAATGGTGTCCTCTGATCCAGGGCAGACAGTGGCCTCATTGATGGATTCGGAGTCGATGCAGCACGGCGTCAGCAGGCGTCGGGCCTATTGTGCAAGTTGGGGCGGTGCGTCGTGCACTTCACGAGTGGTGCCCACAGCTTCGGTGCAAGTAACGGCATCGCTCGCCAGCATCAGTGTTACAATTTCCTTCTGTGGCAGCTGAATTAGCAGTTCCAGATGCAGAGGGACAGAAGGGATGAAGTCTTTGAGTCCCTGATACTTCAGAACAGCAGGCAAACTCAGTTTCAAGCCCTTGGACATCTTTTCTTCAAGCAGGTGACAAAGCAAACAGCAAAGTCCTTTTTCTCCTTTCCTTTGCAACAAGCAGCTTATACAGCTCCTCTCCTTGGCAAAGTTTCCTCTTGATTTCCCAGAAGTGATCTAAAAGTCCGGGGTCTGGGCCCCTCTTTTTATCCACCAAAATCCTTTGTTCTCTGAAGGCAGAGACTGTCTGTACCTAGCCAAAACTAGTTCTGTCCTCACTGGTACAGCTTCCAGCCAGGAGGTGGAGACAGCATTGTTGAAGGCAGACCAGGTCCATTCAGGTGCAAAGGAAATCTCCTTCCCTACTCTAAATGCAGCCCAGCTCCATTCAGCCCAGCCCTGACTCATCAGACTTCTGGAGCCACAGTCCCTGTCATCCAAAAGCTAGACGTGCAATACACAAACCTAGCAGAGGCACACTGAATGGTTAGGCAAGAAAATACCCACTTTCTAAAAGTGGTATTTTCAAACACAGAATTTTAAAAAATCACCCTCACTAAAAGATGCATTTTAAAATTTTGAGTTCAGGGATACTAAACTTTATTTTTCTACCTCGTTCCTTGGGCTAGTTATGTTTATAAGATGTTATAAACAAGCTCCCCATTTTTTCCTATGGGAACAGGTAGCCTTGCAATAGAGAAAAACAAAATTGGCAGTAATTCACTATCAGGACATACCACACACACACCAGGGCATGTCCTACCTTTTACATACATTGTACCCTGCTCACAGGGGTACCTTGGGCCTACCTTAGTGGTGACTAACATGTAGAAATGGGAAGGTTTAGGGACTCCACATGGCAGTCCCAGACTACACACAGGCTCTGCAATGACAGGCCAGAGTTACATTTTACAGGCTGCTTCTGTGGGTAGCACAATCAGTGCTGCAGCCCACTAGCAGCATTTGATTTAAAGGCCCTGGGCACACCCAGTGCGCTATACTAGGAACTGACTAGTAAATCAAATAGACAATCATAGAAACACCAATTTATAACTGTAATTGACAAAGGGAGCACTCGTACTTTGGCACTGAACGGCAGGGGCAAAGTGCCCAAAGCATCTAGACCAGCAAAATGGAGTCCAACACACAGCAAAAACACAGGTGGCAACAGAAAATATGGAAGGGTGACCCACGCCAATGGTGCCAGGTCTAACGCTCAAATATACAAAGCTAGCCTCAAACTCAAACCTCAGAACTTTGTACATACTCTGTGACCTGCATTCTTCCCCCTCCCCTTCAAAATCTCCTATATGACATAAACTACTCCACCCCTCCACAAATATGTGACACCTGGTGTCGTGATAAAGCCACCTCAATCAGCGATCATACCAGTCATCTGCCACTCCAAAACTGAACCCATACCTGGATTCCAGACACACTCCACCAATTTAGACACCTTTGGGGTTTATTTATTTACATTTAACACAATGCTGAGAAGCAAGCAAAGTTGCTGTGCTATGAAGCATGAAATGGAGACATCAGGATATCAACTAAGATATGATGCATTACTTAATACCTAGCTCTGGCACCCTGTGTGATGCCTAATGCCGATGCAGGCACCGTTGCACCATGGTAAAAGGGTGCCTGCATTACAGAAAGGATTGTTTTTGTGCAGGAAGGGATACCTCTCTGTTGTTCTAAAAAATCCAATGCAAAGCCACTTAAATCTGATCTGCTTGGCTTTGTAAATCACAAATAAATATTTGTGTAAACGCTGCACCAGAAAGTGACAAATCTATGATGCAAAATGCTAATGAACCCTCCCTACATGTCCTGACACCCCCATTAACATAAGAGCCCCATATCCCTTGCTATTCCATCTATCCTGTTTTTTTCACTGCAATCACACCGTGCTACAGAGCCCTCTGCCTGTCCTAGAAAGGGACAGATGAGTAGACAGAGCTTCCGCAAAAGAAATGGTGGCCTCCTCCTCGTTCCCTGGAGCAGCTCATTAGATATGTGTGTCCCTTTGTGAGACTCAAATGGTGAGGAGCACCTGTGCTGCAGCGTTCTGCAGCCAACTTGGCTCCCAGCATGAGACAGATATGCGATGGGGCTTTACCAAATTGGTTCCATGCGAATATTGGCCCCAGGCCATCAGTGACCGAGCTACTGTGCAGCACAGAGCAGCTCAACAAACAGAACAAAAGAGAGGGCTAGAGGCAGACAGAGGTTGAACCATCTCTCCACTGCAGTAGCTCTGATAGAATATCTGTCTGTGGGAAAGAATTGGCATGCCACATACTGCTCTTATATTCCAGGGTGCTGGCGATAAAACTAGGGTGCTACTCAGATATTTCTTGATGCTGAAACAAGGATGTCATTGTGTCAGCCTGGCACAGGTGCTGCTCATATATGCTGGAGCACTGTTCACATATGTAGGGTTGCTCAGAATGTCAGTAGCACTCATCAATATGAGTTACCCTGCTTATGCTTAAAGTGCATGGCCTGGCTAAGGTTACTTTATACTGTAAGGTTGAAATTTATTTGAATTCATGTAGCTGAGGTTAACCCCAGATTACAGCCGTCCTGTGATTTTACACATTGGGCCAATGCACTACACAGTGTCATATTGTAATACCAGCATTCTCTATGCCTTAGTTATACCTGGTACTGTTAGATTTATCGTTAGCGTTCGATACGATGTCGCACATCATCTTGACCAGACGTCTTGCAGAGATTGGAATAGAAGATAGGGCACTGGCCTGGCTGAAGAGCTTTCTGTCCGAGCGCACTCAATGTGTAAACATGGGTGATTTCCGGTCAGCTGAGGTTAAAATCACCGTAGGGTGCCACAGGGCTCGTGTCTGAGCCCAACTCTTTTAATATCTATGTGGCCGCCCTGGCAAAAATTATGAGAGCCTTCGGTTTCATCCCAGTGTCTATGCTGATGACACCCAGCTCCTCTTCCCGTTTAAATCCCTCACTTCGGAGGTTAAACAATCTTTCTCCGAAGGTATGAAGGCGGTTTCCCAATGGATGTCATCGAACCTTCTTCAGGGCAACGTGGCAAGACGGAGGTCATGCTGTTTGGAGAGGCTAAACTACAATGGGCCCCAGCATGGTGGCCGTTAGATTTTGGCCCAGTTCCTGAACCAAAAAAGGTGGTGAAGAACCTGGGGGTCCGCTTAGATCATGAGCTATCCTTAAAACAGCACGGGAATAGTATAGTGGGATCCTGTTTCCATATGATAGGACTCCTACGCAAAGTATTTCCGCTACTTCCCAATTCCACGCGAAAAACTCTGGTGCAGGCCCTAGTGCTTAGTCGGCTCGACTATTGCAACGGACTGCTGGCATCTGCAAAAGAAGAAGTTTTGGATAAACTTCAAGTGGTACAAAACACTGCTGCCAGATTGGTTCTGAATGCCCCCCCAGGTCTCCCTCTAAACCGCTCCTGGAAAAGCTGCACTGGCTGTCAGTCTGTCAGAGAGTGAAATTCAAGACCTGTTGTGTAGTCCATAAAAGCTTATATGGACTGGGACCTCTCTACTTGGCAGAGAAATTTGTTACATATGTCCCTGCCAGCACCCTCAGGTCGAGCGATCAGCTGCTCCTGCGAGTTCCTAGGATTAGAAAGGCAAGGCAGGGTGGCAAAGCTCTATCAGTGGTTGGGCCTGTACTGTGGAACAAGCTCCCATTTCTGCTGAGGCAATGTCCAGATCATTTGATCTTTAGAAAAAAGTTGAATTTTTTTTTGTTTAAAATGTGACATGGCATTAAACCTTTCCACTAGCTTTCTTTTCTCATGACTGGCTATTCTTCCTCCCTCTTTGTCACTGGCGTTTCTTTTTGGGTGCAGAGATACTACTTCGGGAGTGGATTCTAGCGCGATACAAGCCCACACATAAATAAATAAATAAAATACAGCTATTGATTGCCATGTAATCTTTACATTGCTACATTTAAACCAATCCTGACATACTAGTTTACACATTGCCTAAGTAGGTATTGCCACCATATGCCCAGGTTTCCCTATTATAGTCTGTATTGCCATGAAAAGCTCACATACTCCCAATCAAGGCAAGTACTCCAACCACATGCCCAGCTACTCACATATTTGGTTTTACATCTTAAATCCTGGTAGGTACTCCAACGCCATGTTGGCCATTATCACTATATTCCCAGAACTCATGTGTGAGCTATGGTCTATGCCCACCTCATCAAATGTCCATGGACTTTCAGGTGAGAAATGGGGGTCTCTAGTTGGCAGTAGTATACACTCTGTCCAGGTAGGGACCCTTCCTTCTAGTCAGGATAAGGGCACAACACCCCCAAGATAACCCCTGCTAACCCCCTTGGTAGCTTGGCACGAGCAGTTCGGCCTATCTCAGAGGCAATGTGTAAAGTATTTGTACATAAAACACACAGTAACACAGTGGAAACACTGCAAATGGACACCACACCATTTTAAACGAAACAAGTTCAAAACAACAAAAATCCAACAAACACAACTCAAAATATGACTTTTAAAAGGTTTCAGCAATTCTGTCCATATGAAACTAAGGATGTGGTGATTTTACAGTACCTTCAAATGCGTCAAAATTCACAAGGCAAAAAAGCCACAGAAAAGGGAAGCGCTGGAAAATGCAGTGATGTGTCAGTTCCTAAGTCTGTGGGGAGGTTCTGCTGCATGCAGAAGTGTTGCATCAAATCCAGATTGTAGTGGACAGCGAGGCATCAATTCCAAGATTGCTCCGGTCTGTGGGTGTTGCGTTTGAAAAACTTGCTGCACAGGTTCAATGTGTGAAGATCCAGACGTGCTGGAGGTCGTTGTGGTGGGAAGAATCAGGCACTGCGTCAATTTCTTCAGTGTCAGTGCAACGATGCGTTGGTTCTTTCAGTCACACAGCAGAGTCTGCGCCAGAGTCAGTGCAAGGGTCTCAGACTTTGAAGACATGGTGCGCTGAACCCGGGTTGCAGCGGTTTCTTCAATCGCTGACATGCGCAGCGTCAATTACTTCAGCCGTATGGCAGTGCTGGTGGAAATTTCTCCCGCATGGCAGTGCTCTGTCAGAAAAATAGATGCTGGAAAGGCCATGCATTGAATTTGATGGTTTCAAGAAGGTCTTTGCATCAGGAATAACCTCCAAGGGCCCAGATCTGGATTTGCACTAAAAGGCAGGTCAGAACTCCCAGCAGTCGAGTTCCAAGATGCTGCAGGAGAACTTGTTATTTCCCTGAGACTTCTTAACAGGGGCAACCACTGCTTCAAGCCCTTAGAGAATTTTCTAAAGATGGATACTGCAAAGTAAAAGTCCAGTCTTTTCCACTGCCCACAGACAAAAGCAGCAACCAGGCAAAGCAACACACAGCAAAGAGGCAGTACTCCTCCTGACAGCTCTTCAGCTCTTCTTCTTGGCAAGGTCGTCTTGATCCAGAAGTGTTCTAAAATCGGGGGTTTTAGTTTCAATACTTATACCCATTTTGGTATTTGAATTTGGCAAATTTCAAAGAAAGTCTTTGTTGTTCACAAGCTCTTGTCTTGCCCAGCCTTGGCTCCAGGCACACTACAAGGGGGTGAAGACAGCATTGTCAGAAGACAGGCACAGTCCTATTCAGGTATCAATGATAACTCCTACCACTCTAGCCCCGGAAGATCCAGCAGCCCGGTGATGGCTCATCGGGATATGCAGGGCACACCTCAGTTTGTGTGACTGTCTAGAGTGAATACACAAACAGCCACTGTCAGTCTAAACCACAGGTGGATTTCACAGGCAGACTGAGACATAGATGGTTAAACAAGAAAATGCCCACTTTCTAAAAGTAAAAACAACAGTTGGGCACGAGGCAGGGGTGCCCCCTTTCACCCCTCTTATTTGCCCTCTACGTAGAACCTCTAGCGCAAAAGATCCGCGACAACCCCTCCATACATGGGAGGACCTTTGGTCGGGAGCCCCATGTAATAGGTATCTACGCAGATGATATCGTCGCTGCTCTCGAGCGTCCGGACTGCTCCGTCCCCGCCTTTATGGCGGAATTGGAAGCCTTTGGGGCCGTTTCTGGCTTCAAAACCAATAGGGGGAAATCCCTTATATTACCATTGGGCAGGAATGCCCAAGCGCACGCTACTCCGCCCGCATACGGCAGGGGGATTCAGTCTACGATACAGCTTCCTTACCTAGGCGTCACCCTTACAGCTTCTACAGCCTCTACGCTGGCCCTCAACTATACGACTCTGTCCTCTCGGATTCGATCCGACCTTGCACGCTGGGCCAAACAACCCTTTTCCCTACTGGGCCGGGTCGCAGCGATTAAGATGACGACCCTACCTAAAATCTTATACCTTTTTCAGACGCTCCCGGTATTCCCCCCTGCAGGCACCATCCAGGCCCTACAGTCCGACATCCAGCATTTCATCTGGGGGGGCAAACGGGCACGTATACACAAACACCTAGCATACAAATGCCCGGACGAGGGTGGACTGGGTGTCCCTAATCTTTTGCAATATTTTCAGGCAGCGCAGCTCCGCTACCTGGTGGAATGGTTTAGACCGGAATCAGAGAAGCGCTGGCTGTTCCAGGACAGAGCTATGGCGGATACCTCCCTTTGGAAAGTCCCATTTCTCCTCAGACAGCATCGGCCACGCTACCTCTTGAAATCTCCCATCACTCGTACTGTCCTGCAAGTTTGGAACACGGTGGCGGTCAAAAGGGGCTCACCACTTTCCCCTCTCCCCTAACACCGGTCTTGGATAACCCGGAGTTCCCGCCGGGTAACACCCCAGGGGCTTTCCCGCAATGGCGAAACATCAGCAACTTCTCCACCGGCCATCTCTTTGATCTGAAAGGCTTTCTCAACTTTAAAGACATCACCCAAGGCTATGATGTTGATTCCCCTCACTTGTTTCAATACTTCCAGCTCCGCCACTGGCTTACTCACACCGATGTTGCACCCTTAGTTGGTAGGCCCATGACTACCTTTGAGAGGTGGCTGGTAACGAAGGACTCTGACAAGCACCTCATATCAGACCTTTACAAGATGCTCACTCCGACCTCCCCCCAGGACAAGTCGGCGGGCCAGAGGAGGTAGGAGGCAGAACTAGGGAGGGCTCTATCACCCCAGGAATGGCGGTCTGTATACTATAGGGCTGCACACAACACACGCAACACGGCCTCTAGAGAAACAGCGATGAAATTGGCCATATACTGGCACCTCACACCGGTCCGGCTCCACAAGGGTAACCCCGCGCGAAGCGCGCTGTGCTGGAGGGGGTGCAGAGAACAGGGTACCCTGACACACCTACTCTGGGATTGCAGAGAAGTCCAAGACTACTGGAAAACTGTCTTGGATAAGATCGACTCCACATTCGACACAGAAATCCCCAGGTTCCCTGCGTACGCCCTCCTGGGCCTACCTAACGCACTCACTTTCCCCCTAAAATCTCAAAGGGGCCGCCAGATGGGGATCGCCATGCAAGCCGCAACACAGCATGTCCTGTCCTTGTGGGGCTCCACTACCAGACCCTCACATACGGGTTGGCTACATAAAATATGATTTGTCCTGGGCATGGAACGCATTCACGCCATGCTCACACACTCCACTGCGGCCTATCAGAAAGTGTGGCTCCCACTGCTCTCCCTCCCGTCCAAAGAATTCAACGAGATCACGTGCCCCAAGTACCTGCGCATTTTGCGTCTTACTGAGACTGCGAAAGAACCTGCAAACACATCTGACTGATGATATCGACCACCATAGGCCTATGACATTGTATGTCCCCTTTGTTCGGCACACTGGGTGGGGTGGGGGCGGGAAGGGGGGAAGGGGGAGGGGTTGGGGCTAACGTTGGGGGTTTTTATTCCTACGATTTCATTTTCATATCAAATGGAGTGTTTTAACTCCCAGCACGGCGCTATGGCCTTACTAAATACAGGCAACTGCATAAGGGACTGCTGGATACTGCATAACCTCCTGCCTAATTGCTGTATTTGCCTGACACGTATTTCATGCACTGTTGTGTATATTGTTCCTAATGAAACCAATAAAACAAATTTAAAATTAAAACAACAGTTGATTGACAGAATGCAGAACAATGTCATACATTCACCCCAGTACAGAGATCTGGGCCTAAATCCATCGTTTTTCTACTCACCATGCCATTCAAGTTTGAACCCAGCCATATGTAAATCAGTCTTGACCCTGTGCCCCATGGGAACAGTCCCGCCCGAACTGCCAAGCCACGTCTTCCCTGGACTGGAAACAAGCATCCTAGGACCGGTTTTGGGCTTTCAGCACTCATCAGCCAATATAGCTTGTTTCCAGTGGCATGGAGAGCACGGGACTCACGTCTGAGCACACCCGTCCAAACTCGGGGAGACAAATGCAAAAACAACAGTTGATGGACAGAATGCAGAACAATGTCATACATTCACCCCAGTACAGAGATCTGGGCCTAAATCCATCGTTGTTTTGCTCACCATGCCATTCCAGTTTGAACTCAGCCATATTAAAATCATTCTTGACCCTGTGCCCCATGGGAACAGTCCAGCCCGAACTGCCAAACCAGGTCCTCCATAGACTGGGAACAAGCATCCTAGGACCGGTTTCGGGCTATCAGCCAGGATAGCTTGATTCCAGTGGCATGGAGAGCACGGAACTCACGTCTGAGCATACCCGTCCCACTCGGGGTGACAAATGCAAAAATACCAGTTGATGGACAGAATGCAGTACAATGTCATACATTCACCCCAGTACAGAGATCAGGGCCTAAATCTATTGTTTTTTTGCTCCCCATGCCATTCAAGTTTGACCCCAACCATATGCAAATCAGTCTTGACCCTGTGCCCCATGGGAAGAGTCCAGCCCGAACTGCCAAGCCAGGTCCTCCCTGGACTGGAAACAAGCATCCCAGGACCTGTTTCAGGCTTTCAGCCCTCATTAGCCAGAAAAGCTTGATTCCAGTGGCATGGAGAGCGCGCGGGACTCACGTCTGAGCATACCTGTCACACTCGGGGTGACAAATTCAAAAAACAACATTTG
The DNA here is from genome assembly GCF_964261635.1 of Lissotriton helveticus. Classification (NCBI taxonomy): domain Eukaryota; kingdom Metazoa; phylum Chordata; class Amphibia; order Caudata; family Salamandridae; genus Lissotriton; species Lissotriton helveticus. The sequence goes on from NC_136072.1 coordinate 981,373,351, forward strand.
ATGGACAGAATGCAGAACAATGTCATACATTCATCCCAGTATAGAGATCTGGGCCTAAATCCATCGTTTTTTTGCTCACCATGCCATTCCCATTTGAACCCAGACATATGCAAATCAGTCTTGACCCTGTGCCCCCCCCCAGCCAAAACTGCCAAGCCTTGTCCTCCCTGGACTGGAAACAAGCATCCTAGGACCGGCTACGGGCAGTTCGGGCTGGACTGTTCCCATGAGGCACAGGGTAAGACTGATTTGCATATGGCCATGTCTGAACTGGGGGGGCGGAGTGAACTAAAGAATGATGCTGGATTAAACCCAGATCAGTTGCTTGGGGTGAGTGCTTGCAATGTTCAGCACTCCATCCATCATCCCCTTTGGTTTTGCTTTGTTCGCCCTAAGTTGGCAGGGTATGCCCAGACGTGGGTCCCTTGCTCACTTTGCCACTAGATTCAAGCTAGCATGGCTGATGACGGCTGATTAACCATAAACCGGTCCCAGGATGCTTGTTTCCAGAACAGGGAAGACATGGTTTGGCAGTTCGGGCTGGAATGTTCCCATGAGGCACAGGGTCAGACTGATTTACATATGGCCATGTCTGAACTGGGGTGGTGGAGTGAGCTAAAGAATGATGATAGATTAATCCCAGATCAGTTGCTTGGGGTGAGTGCTTGCAATGTTCAACACTCTGTCCATCTTCCCCTTTGGTTTTGCTTTGTTCGCCCTAAATTGTCAGGGGATGCTCAGACATGGGTCCCTTGCTCACTTTGCCACTGGATTCAAGCTAACATGGCTGATGACGGCTGATTAACCAGAAATCAGTCCCAGGATGCTTGCTTCCGGACCAGGGAAGACAGGGTTTGGCAGTTTGGGCTGGACTGTTCCCATGAGGCACAGGGTCAGACTGATTTGCATATGGCCATGTCTGAACTGAGGTGGCGGAGTGAGCTAAAGAATGATGATGGATTAAATCCAGATCAGTTGACTGGGGGTGAGTGCTTGCAATGTTCAACACTCCGTCCATCATCCCCTTTGGTTTTGTTTTTTGCGCCCTAAGTTGGCAGATAATGCCCAGACGTGGGTCCCTTGCTCACTTTGCCCTGGATTCAAGCTAGCCTGGTTGATGACGGCTGATTAACCATAAACCGGTCCCAGGATGCTTGTTTCCGGACCAGGGAAGACATGGTTTGGCAGTTCGGGCTGGACTGTTCCCATGAGGCACAGGGTCAGAGTGATTTGCACATGGCCATGTCTGAACTGGGGTGGAGGAGTGAGCTAAAGAATGATGATGGATTAAACCCAGATCAGTTGCTTGGGGTCAGTGCTTGCAATGTTCAACAATCCGTCCATCATCCCCTTTGGTTTTGCTTTGTTCGCCCTAAGTTGGCAGGGTATGCCCAGACGTGGGTCCCTTGCTCACTTTGCCACTGGATTCAAGCTAACATGGCTGATGACGGCTGATTAACCACAAATCAGTCCCAGGATGCTTGCTTCCGGACCAGGGAAGACATGGTTTGACAGTTCAGGCTGGACTGTTCCCATGAGGCACAGGGTCAGACTGATTTACATATGGCCATGTCTGAACTGGGGTGGCGGAGTGAGCTAAAGAATGATGATGGATTAAACTCAGATCAGTTGACTGGGGGTGAGTGATTGCAATGTTCGACACTCCGTCCATCATCCCCTTTGGTTTTGCTTTGTTCGCCCTAAGTTGGCAGGGTATGCCCAGACGTGCGTCCCTTGCTCACTTTGCCGCTGGATTCAAGCTAGCCTTGCTGATGACAGCTGATTAGCCAGAAACTGATCCCGGGATGCTTGTTTCTTGTCCAGGGAAGACATGGTTTGGCAGTTTGGGCTGGACTGTTCCCATGAGGCACAGGGTCAGGCTGATTTGCGTATGGCCATGTCTGAACTGGGATGGCGGAGTGAGCTAAAGAATGATGATGGATCAGTTGACTGGGGCTGAGTGCTTGCAATGTTCAACACTCCGTCCATTATCCCCTTTGGTTTTGCTTTGTTTCGCCCTATGTTGGCAGGGTATGCCCAGACGTGGGTCCCTTCATCACTTTGCTACTGGATTCAAGCTAGCCTGGCTGATGACGGCTGATTAGCCAGAAACCGGTCCCGGGATGGTTGTTTCCGGTCCAGGGAAGACATGGTTTGGCATTTTGGGCTGGACTGTTCCCTTGAGGCAGAGGGTCAGACTGATTTGCAAATGGCCATGACTGAACTGGGGTGGTGGAGTGAGCTAAAGAATGATGATGGATTAGAACCAGATCAGTTGACTGGGGGTGAGTGCTTGCAATCTTCCACACTCCATCCATCATCCCCTTTGGTTTTGCTTTGTTCGCCCCAAGTTGGCAGGGTATGCCCAGTCGTGGGTCCCTAGCTCACTTTGCCACTGGATTCAAGCTAGCCTGGCTGATGATGGCTGATTAAGCCAGAAACCGGTCCCAGGATGCTTATTTCGGCCCAGGGAAGACATGTTATGGCACTTCGGGCTGGACTGTTCCCAAGAGGCACAGGGTCAGACTGATTTCCATATGGCCATGTCTGAACTGGGGTGGCGGAGTGAGCTAATGAATGATGATGGATTAAACCCAGACCAGTTGACTGGGGGTGAGTGCTTGCAATGTTTAACAGTGCGTCCATCATCCCCTTTGGTTTTGCTTTGTTCGCCCTAAGTTGGCAGGGTATGCCCAGTCGTGGGTCCCTTGCTCACTTTGCCACTGGATTCAAGCTAGCTTGGCTGATTACGGCTGATTAGCCATAAACCGGTCCCAGGATGCTTGTTTCCGGACCAGGGAAGACATGGTTTGGCAGTTCGGGCTGGTCTGTTCCCATGAGGCACAGGGTCAGACTGATATGCATATGGCCATGTCTGTACTGGGGTGGCGCAGTGAGCTAAAGAATGATGATGGATTAAACCCAGATCAGTTGACTGGGGGTGAGTGCTTGCAATCTTCGACACTCCGTACATCATCCCCTTTGGTTTTGCTTTCTTCTCCCTAAGTTGGCAGGGTATGCCCAGACATGCGTCCCTTGCTCACTTTGCCACTAGATTCAAGCTAGCCTGGCTGATGACAGCTGATTAGCCAGAAACCGATCCCAGGATGCTTGTTTCTGGTCCAGGGAAGACATGGTTTGGCAGTTTGGGCTGGACTGTTCCCATGAGGCACAGGGTCAGACTGATTTGCATATGGCCATATCTGAACTGGGGTGCTGGAGTGAGCTAAAGAATGATGATGGATCAGTTGACTGGGGCTGAGTGCTTGCAATGTTCAACACTCCGTCCATTATCCCCTTTGGTTTTGCTTTGTTTCGCCCTATGTTGGCAGGGTATGCCCAGACGTGGGTCCCTTCGTCACTTTGCTACTGGATTCAAGCTAGCCTGGCTGATGACGGCTGATTAGCCAGAAACCGGTCCCGGGATGGTTGTTTCCGGTCCAGGGAAGACATGGTTTGGCATTTTGGGCTGGACTGTTCCCTTGAGGCAGAGGGTCAGACTGATTTGCATATGGCCATGAGTGAACTGGGGTGGTGGAGTGAGCTAAAGAATGATGATGGATTAGAACCAGATCAGTTGACTGGGGGTGAGTGCTTGCAATCTTCCACACTCCATCCATCATCCCCTTTGGTTTTGCTTTGTTCGCCCCAAGTTGGCAGGGTATGCCCAGTCGTGGGTCCCTTGCTCACTTTGCCACTGGATTCAAGCTAGCCTGGCTGATGATGGCTGATTAAGCCAGAAACCGGTCCCAGGATGCTTATTTCGGCCCAGGGAAGACATGTTATGGCACTTCGGGCTGGACTGTTCCCAAGAGGCACAGGGTCAGACTGATTTCCATATGGCCATGTCTGAACTGGGGTGGCGGAGTGAGCTAATGAATGATGATGGATTAAACCCAGACCAGTTGACTGGGGGTGAGTGCTTGCAATGTTTAACAGTGCGTCCATCATCCCCTTTGGTTTTGCTTTGTTCGCCCTAAGTTGGCAGGGTATGCCCAGTCGTGGGTCCCTTGCTCACTTTGCCACTGGATTCAAGCTAGCTTGGCTGATTACGGCTGATTAGCCATAAACCGGTCCCAGGATGCTTGTTTCCGGACCAGGGAAGACATGGTTTGGCAGTTCGGGCTGGTCTGTTCCCATGAGGCACAGGGTCAGACTGATATGCATATGGCCATGTCTGTACTGGGGTGGCGGAGTGAGCTAAAGAATGATGATGGATTAAACCCAGATCAGTTGACTGGGGGTGAGTGCTTGCAATCTTCGACACTCCGTACATCATCCCCTTTGGTTTTGCTTTCTTCTCCCTAAGTTGGCAGGGTATGCCCAGACATGCGTCCCTTGCTCACTTTGCCACTAGATTCAAGCTAGCCTGGCTGATGACAGCTGATTAGCCAGAAACCGATTCCAGGATGCTTGTTTCTGGTCCAGGGAAGACATGGTTTGGCAGTTTGGGCTGGACTGTTCCCATGAGGCACAGGGTCAGACTGATTTGCATATGGCCATGTCTGAACTGGGGTGCTGGAGTGAGCTAAAGAATGAGGATTGATTAAAACCAGATCAGTTGACTGGGGGTGAGTGCTTGCAATCTTCAACACTCCGCCAATCATCCCCTTTGGTTTTGCTTGGATCACCCTAAGCTGGCAGGGTATGCCCAGACGTGCGTCCCTTGCTCACTTTGCCACTGGATTCAAGCTAGCCTGGTTGATGACAGCTGATTAGCCAAAAACTGATCCCAGGATGCTTGTTTCTGGTCCAGGGAAGACATGGTTTGGCAGTTCGGGCTGGATTGTTCCCATGAGGCAGAGGGCTAGGCTGATTTGCATATGGCCATGTCTGAACTGGGGTGGCGGAGTGAGCTAAAGAATGATGATGGATTAAACCCAGATCAGTTGACTGGGGGTGAGTGCTTGCAAGGTTCAACACTCCGTCCATCATCCCCTTTGGTTTTGCTTTGTTCGCCCTAAGCTGGCAGGGTATGCCCAGACATGGGTCCCTTGCTCACTCTGCCACTGGATTCAAACTAGCCTGGCTGATGATGGCTGATTAGCCAGAAACCGGTCCCAGGATGCTTGTTTTCGGTCCAGGGAAGACATGGTTTGGCAGTTCGGGCTGGACTGTTCCCATGAGGCACAGGGTCAGACTGATTTGCATATGGCCATGTCTGAACTGGGGTGGTAGAGTGAGCTAAAAGAATGATGATGGATAATCCCAGATCAGTTGACTGGGGTGAGTGCTTGCAATCTTCAACACTCCGTCCATCATCCCCTTTGGCTTTACTTTCTAAAAGTGGCATTTTGAAACACACAATTTAAAAACCAACTTCATTAAAAGATGTATATTTAAATTCTGAGCTCAGGGAGCCAAAATGTTAAAACTCTATCTCTTCACAATTAAAAGTTACACCTGATAGATGTTGCTAGTCAGCTCCAGTGATGACCTATGGCAAAGACAGGCCTTACAATCATGAAAAAACGAATTTGCCACTATTTCCCTATCAGGACATGTAAAACACACCACATGTCTTACATTTCACATACACTGCACCCTGCCCATGGGGCTACCTTGGGCCTACCTTATGGGTGCCTTACATGTAGAAAAAGGGAGGGTTTGGGCCTGGCTATTGGGTACACTTGCCAGGTCAACATGGCAGCTTAAAACTGCACTCACAGACATTGCAATGGCCAGCATGAGACTAGTTTACAGAGCTACTCGTGTGGGTTGCACAACCAGTGCTGCAGGCCCACTAGTAAAAGAAGCATTTGATGGACGGAATGCTGGACAATGCAAACATTCACCCCTAGTCACAAGGTTCTGGATTTAATCCACCATTCATTTGCTCACCACACCATCCCAGTTTGGACCCAGCCATGGGGCTACCTTGGGCCTACCTTATGGGTGCCTTACATGTAGAAAAAGGGAGGGTTTGGGCCTGGCAAATGGGGCTACCTTGGGCCTACCTTATGGGTGCCTTACATGTAGAAAAAGGGAGGGTTTGGGCCTGGCTATTGGGTACACTTGCCAGGTCAACATGGCAGCTTAAAACTGCACTCACAGACACTGCAATGGCCAGCATGAGACTGGTTTACAGAGCTACTCGTGTGGGTAGCACAACCAGTGCTGCAGGCCCACTAGTAAAAGAAGCAATTGATGGACAGAATGCTGGACAATGCAAACATTCACCCCTAGTCACAAGCTTCTGGGTTTAATCCACCATTCTTTTGCTCACCACACCATCCCAGTTTGGACCCAGCCATATGCAAAGTCTAGCCCGAACTTTCAAAGCAGGTCCTCCCTGGACTGGAAACAAGCATCCTGAAACTGGTTTCAGGGCATCACCCTTCATCAGCCAGGCTAGCTTGAATCCAATGGGGTAGTGCGCACGGGACCCACGTCTGGACATACCCTTCCCACTTAGGGTGACATATGCAAAAGAAACAATTTACAGACAGAATGCTGGACAATGCATACATTCACCCCAAGTCATAATGATATGGGTTTAATCCACCATTATTTTGCTCACCACACCCCCCAGTTTGAACCCAGCCGTATGCAAATCTTGACCCTGTTCCTTATGGGATCAGTCCAGCCCAAACTGCCAAGCCATGTCCTCCCTGGACCGGAAACAAGCATCCTGGGACTGGGTTTCAGGGCATCACCCTTCATCAGCCAGGCTATCTTGAATCCAGTGCTGTAGTGAGACCGGACCCACATCTGGGCATACCCTTCCCACATAGGGCGACATATGCAAAAGAAGCAATTGATGGACGGAATGCTGGACAATGCAAACATTCACCCCTAGTAACAAGGATCTAGGTTTAATCCATCATTCTTTTGCTCACCACACAACCCCAGTTTGGACCCAGCCATATGCAAATCAGTGTTCACCCTGTTCCTTATGGGAACAGTCCAGCCGTAACTGCCAGGCCATGTGCTCTTTGGACCAGAAACAAGAATCCTGGGACCGGTTTCTAGAAACAATTGATGGACGGAAGGCTGGACAATGCAAACATTCACCCCCAGTAACAAAGATCTGGGTTTAAAAATCCATCATTATTTTGGTCATGACTGATGTGCATATGGCTGGGTTCAAACTGGAATGAATGGCATGGTGAGCAAAAAAACGATGGATTTAGTCCCAGATGGGGTGAATGTATGACATTGTTCTGCATTCTGCCCATCAATTGTTGTTTTTGCATTTGTCAACCCGAGTGGGACGAGTATGCACAGACGTGGGTCCTGTGCTCTCCATGCCAATGAAGTCAAGCTATCCTGGCTGATGAGGGGTGAAACTCCGAAACCTGTCCTAGAATGCTTGCTTCCAGTCCAGGGAGGACCTGGCAGTTTGGTCTGGACTGTTTCCTTTGGGCACAGGGTCAAGACTGATTTGCATTGGCTGGGTTCAAACTGGACTGAATGGCATGGTGAGCAAAAAAATGATGGATTTAGGCCCAGATCTCTGTACTCGGGTGAAAGTATGACATTGTTCTGCATTCTGTCCATCAATTGTTGTTTTTGCAGGCCCACTAGTAACATTTGATTTACAGGCCCTGGGCATACACAGTGCACTTTACTAGGGACTTACCAGTAAATCAAATCTGCCAATCATGGACAACCAATCAGAATCATAGTTTACGTAAGAAGCACTTGCACATTAGCACTGATCAGCAGTGGTAAAGTGCCCAGAGTATCTAAACCAGCAAAAACGAAGTCCAGCATACAATCAAAAATACAGGAGGCAGAGGCAAAAAGGCAGGGGAAACCACACCAAGGATGACAGGTCTAACAGTGAGATATGGTTATTAGATACCCAAGTAGGTACCACTTGCCCAGCGACTTACATATCAGGTATGGAGAGCATATGCAGCGGTAGGCACCGCCTTAATGAGCACAGATACCCCAGTGCCAGATATTGGTATTTTATTCCCAGGAAATACCTTATGAAGAGCACAAGTACTCACATACCCAGGGGTTACATTTCACGTATCGCAGCGCAGCAAGTAAAGCTGCTGCTCTGCGTTGCATGAAAGGGAAAGAGCAGTAATTCGCGGTGCAGGGTGGCGTTGGTAAAATTGTACCTACCTCGCTCAAGGTGGGGGCTGGTCTGGCTTTACACAATTTCGAGCATTATTTTCTGGCGTCTCAAATCCTGTGGGTGGTGAAATGGGTGGTGGAATTGCATCTATTGGACTCGCGCAGCGTGACCCCCCGTATTCTTTGGATCAGATACTTTCCATGTTTCACCCCTGTAATAGATTGAATGACCCTTTTTACTGCTGGTCTGAATGGCACGGGGGTGTTTTCGGAGGGTGCCATGTCTTACTAGACTCGCTATATCAAATGCGCCTGTAGTGCCTTTATTAGGCACGCTAACCATACGGGGACATGTTTGTAGTTCTGATTTGACGGAATGGGAAGGAGCAGGCATATCTACTTTGGGGAATCTCTATGGAGAGGGTGCATTGCGGACTTTCCTGGATATTATGGAAGAAGATGGGGTGTCTCCAGGCCAATTCCTAAGTCATGCCTCCTGGATGGCTGCAATGAGATGCTGGTGGGGCGATGTTGCGCAGGAACTTCTGACACATCTTATGACAAAATATGTGCATGTTTTGTGTACGGGTGTCACTTGGTCAAATGGTTCACAGAGTCCATTAGGAAACATACCTTGACAGACTTAACGCCGCTGAGAGCTAAGCGGGATAATGACCGAGGAAGGTCCTATTCGGAAGCAGAATGGTCCATGGTCTTGGAAAGCCCCAAGCAGGTCCCCAGAAATGCTCGTTTTCGATTGATTCAGTGTTATATTGTCCATAGGGCTTATCTTTCCCCAGACAAGATAAAGGGAATTTTTCATAGACAAGATGCCTGTTGCCCGCGATGTAAGATGATGGACGCGGACCTCCTGCACATGCTCTGGGCCTGCCCCGCTCTGTGTGTTGTTTACTGGGAGGGCGTATTTGAAGCATTGGTCACGTGTACTGATAGGGAAGTGCAGAATACATGGGAGACCTGCATTACTGGCATCTTCCCCAAAAACAGAAAACACAAAGCATCCACCCAGTTTTTGGATCTGAGGTTTACGGTCGCCAAGTGATTGATCACCCGCCGTTGGAAGGCGGCAGACCCCCGCCAACTAAAGCCTGGTTTCTGTCAATGTTGACTGGGTGAAAGCGGAAGCAGTTTTATTGGTTCTGGAAGACACAATGGGACTGCAAAAATTGCCTATTTCCACTGCATGGAATACCATGTTGTGCGCGTTACAAGGGCTGTTGATGCTGGATGACCAAACAGATGTCCCCACATCGGATGCATAGAGCGTGATATCTGGGTGGGTTTGTGGCTTGTGTTTCGAATTGCTGCGCGACTGGGGCTAGCCCCACTCCAGACTGGATTGTCCTCTCTACTAACACTTTAGATGTGCATCTATGAGTTAATTGATGGGCTCTCCCCTTGAAATTCATGGGGGTCTGTGTCTTTTCCCACACCTTTATGTGGCCTCTATTTTGTTTCCCACCCCCTTTCTGGCAGTTTTTTCCCATGTTAGGGGTCTGTGTTTTGTTATTTTCTAAAAATTGTTTGGCTATCTGCACAGATTAATGTGATATGGCGGAGTGAAGCCATAAGTGTTGTATACTTGTGATTGACAAGACTTGCTCGACTGCCATTTTCTTTATTGTATAATAATTTGACGATGCAACATTCTTATTGGTGGGTAGAGGTTATTTGACTAATGAGAAATGATATATGCCGATTTCAACCATGTACGATTGACAAATGTACTGATGTTAGTGTACAGCTACTTTGTGACTTTGGCTTGATTTTTCTTTCTACTAGCCTTGTATGGTGCTCTGTACGGTGTTGTACTTCCTTCTTTATATGTTCGCAACCACAAATTTCTAATAAACAGATCCAAAAAAAAAATGAAAGGGAGAGAGAAGGTGTGTGCCATATTTACAAAGATATGGAGCAGTTCTGCTCTGTCCTAGCACTGGTGCACTTGTAGCTTCCTAGCGCCAAGGCAGGCACCCTTGTGTCATGGTCAAGATAGTTTTTGTGTACAAACGATACCTTACTGCACAAAAACTATCCTTTGAGGCTATTTCCTCTTTGTATGTGTGCTGCTGAATGCAGCGCACATGAAAAGAAGAAAAAATTAGGATAAATAAAGATATTTATCGTCTTTATGCCAACCCGAGGTAGGAACACCATTTTGGAAAAAAAACGAATCTTTAGAAATCTCTGTAAATATGGGATTGCATCAAAATATATGGGTGTATGCATAACAACCATGCACCACCCATGTAACGCCTACCTGATGCAAGGTAGCACATGGCAATGCTATGCGCTGTCTTGCATTACTTAATTTTAAGAAGGTCACGGAAATCAGGATTTGTGAGGCTTTGCCAATCCCCAAATAGATTTTGCATCAGACTGCGTCAAAAAAGTGACATATCTCCACCCAAACCCTTAGTAAACCTGGGCTTAGGTTTTTGTGTATCATATGCCCATATACCAACTCCTGAAATATCACATTTATTATAGTATTTTGTGCATGTCCTTACATGCCAGGTATTGCCATCATGTGACCGTCAGTGCCATTGCATGGCCAGGTCATCCTACCACAGTCACATGTGGACACATACACAGGTGTTCAAACGTACACTCACAGATGTACACATAAAGGCACACGTATAAGAAGACACAATAGCTATATATGTACACATTAAAGACAATAGGCAGACACAGGCAGGTGTGCAAACACACATACACATAATTAGTTTGGTGTAATCACTCGCCACTGCCCACCTTCCCATCTCTTCCTCACATAACTGCTGGTCGCTCTTGGCTCTGTCAACTCTAACTTCTGCCAGGGGTCAGTTTGTGATTATTTATGACTCCGTGTGGATTAGCAACGCGCAAATGTTCTCTTAAGAATTAATTGTTTAATTCTTTTAATAAACAATAATGCATTCTAAGTCCTTATTTTCTTTGTTGCATTGCCCTATTGTAACAGAACTTCGCCTTACTTCTAATTCAATTAAAGACACTGCAACCCGCTAAACCAGACGTTGTGCTTATTCAAGCTCTACATTTATTATTGCTTTACATAACCCAATGGAAAAAGTGCAAACAATTCATCAGGCTGTTAATTCTTTTCTTCTCTAGTCCTTCTACTCTTTTAGAGCCATGACTCCCGTGATTCATTGACATTTTTTTTCTTTTTTCTGATTGTCCTTTTATCAGTTTGTTTCGATTCAATTATTACTTAGATTTTTAAGTTTAATTAATTTTGTTAAATATTCTCATACCATGCAGAATACATAACAATTATATACGATTTACAGATTCATTTTCTTTTATATATCAATAGAAAAAGGATTTTGAATCACGTTCTCCAAATAACTCATATGAACCTACTATAATTAAAATATCAACCTGCAAAAGTATAAGTGACACTATATTGATATATGTAAGAAATTGGGTTACTGATTGAGTGGGGTGAAACCCTTCTTGTTAGAAATGGGTTTTCTGGTTGGCTAAGATATGCACCTAAACCAGGCAGAACCCACCACTCTAGTCAGGGTAAGGGAGGTACACATCCAAGAAAACCCCTGCCCACCCCCTTGGTAGCTTGACACGAGCAGTCAGGCTTATCCTAGAGGCAATGTGTAAAGTGCTTGTGCAACACACACGAGTGACACAATAAATACACCACAAAAGAGACACCACACATTGGTGTATAAAAATACGTACCTGTATTGCATATAAACATAGATCAAACCCACATAAAACCAATAATCAGTTTGCCAACGAGGAAATTGTCATAACATCACAGTTAGTGCAATAATACAAAGACTTATGAGTCACCATCATTGCTCATACAATGTACATCCTGAAATGATACTTGGTATCCTGGCACGGTAAGGCAACATCAATATATCTCATAACATCAGGGCATGAAATGCAGCAGTGTAGGTTGTTATGTTCTGTTAAATTAACTTATAATGCAAGTGAATCACTCCCAAAGGGGAATCTCAGTGCAGCAGAGACCAAAAAGCGGGCAGCCATTGTATTATAATAGTTCGGTTTTGAGACGTTTTCTGAAAATAAGGTGATCAGTGCACTTTCATGTGTGAGTAGGAAGTTTGTTCCAGTAGCAAGGGGCCAGATACGAGAAGGCTCTGCCTCAGAACGAATTTTTTTGATTTGTGGTACCATAAGAAGTGACTTGTTCATTGATCTTAAAGGCTTGCCTGGCAGGTAAGGGATGAGTTTCTCCAATAGGTATATGGGCCCCTTGCCATTTAGCGCTTTATGCACTATACAGCAGTTTTAAAACTAAGGGCATATTATCAACAAAAGGCGATACTGGGCAGTTTTCTGCTGATAAAACGACGATACTGGGCTTGATAATATGCCCTTCAGAATTCCCATGCAGCCCATGTTCACACAAGAACATGGGCTTTTTTACATATGTTTGGAGAGGCAACATGTACAATACAAATTCTAGCTTCAAATGCCATACATATTATACAAATAGATGACAGGAGTGATGAATCTCCAAACAGATGACGTAGATTTCAAATGCTTTTATTTTGATTCCTTTAATCCACAGCCTACGCGTTTCGCCCAACACGGGCTTCTTCAGGGCTTATCTTTATATCTTGAGAACATATCGTAATTCCTCCAATAAAATAGTCTTCGCGGGATACCCAATCACGGAAAGGCGAATGTCTCATGGACCATGAAGTCACCAACTTGTTTGAAAAGTAGAGGTTTATCTTTCCCTTCTATATTGCTGAGGGTTACCCTTAGTTCATAGATCAACTATCTCGTGTATCAGTAGCAGTGTTGCTGTCGTGTGCCGATTTGTGCACAATTGATTATCTCCTCAATAGAAGTGTTCCTTCGTGTATCCTTGGTCCAAAGAGAGAAGAACATGGGCTTCTATGGGAATTCTCAAGGGTATATTATCAAGCCCATTATTGCCATTTTATCGGCAGTTTTCTGCCGATAAAAGCTGCGATAATTTATCGCCTTTTGTTGATAATATGCCCCTACTTCTTTTACACCCAGGAAGAAAATGGAGTAAGTGCAGCAGGGGAGTAGAGGCAGATCTAGATGGAAATTATGGATTAAACGGGCAGCTATATTTTGAAACACTTGGAGTTTATCCAATAGAGATTAATTCACTGCAGCAAGAAGAGCATTGCAATAGTCCAGGCGACTGATTACCAAAGCCTGTACTAAGGTCTTGCTCATTGAGAGTGAGATTAAGGGAAAGACTCTGCGCAACAGACTCATTGCATGAAAGCAGGTGCCAGTGGTGGCCACTACCTGATTTTGCATAGCAAGAAAGCAGGTGCCAGTGGTAGCCACTACCTGACCTTTCATAGCAAGTCTGGTCCAAGCTTACACCCAGGTTTTTTTTACTGAGGATTTGGGGAAAGGTGCAGTTCCCAATTCTGATGGCCAGCATTCTGGGGACCAGAGCTGCTTTGCAATACCAAGGAGCATAATCTCCATTTTGCTGGTATTTAGCTGAAGACAATTCTCAGCCATCAGCATCAGCCAAGGTATCTCTCATTGCGGACAGATCTCTATCAAAGGAGATCAGAAGTTGAGTATCATTCACTTATGAAAGAGGTGTGAATCTGTAGGCTCTGATAGTTTGTGCAAGAGAGGATACATAAATATTGAATAATGTAGGGCTGAGACAAAAGCTGTGAGGCACCCCCCTGTTGATCTCCTTGGTACGTGATCTGAACGGACCCAAATTGATGGTCTGAGTTTGTTAAGACCGGAAACTTGTGAACCATTGAAGAGTTGTGCCCCGGATGCCTATCTCATCCAGCCTCTGTATCAGTCTGGGGTGAGATACCGTATCAAAGGCTGATGATTTGTATTACAATTAGGGGTCTCTATTTGACAGAGGTAAGTCTCTTTGTCCAAATGGGGACCCTGGCTTCTAGTCAGGGTAAGGGTGATACACACTTTAGATAACCCTTGCTCACCCCGAGTAGCTTGGCACGAGCAGACAGACTTATCCCAAAGGCAATGTGTAAACTATTTGTACTCAACACACAACTCTTTGTGCGTGCAGCACCGCAAAATGCGATGCAGCGTGCGCAATCAAATTTGTTTTATTCATTGAAATGTTTACTTACCTATGTTCATTCATATTCCAGTGTTTACTACCACCCACCCTGCTCCTCCCCTGCCCCGCCTCTCTGCTCCAAGGAACTTCCTCCACAGGCCGCTACTGATGTCATACACACCAGTACATATCCTACCTTTCACATAAACTACAACCTGCCCAGGGGAGTACCTTAAACCTACCATGGGGGTGCCTTACATGTAAGAAAAGGGAATGTTAGGGCCTGGAAAGTAGATGCACTTGCCAGGTCGATATGGCAGTTAACAAACTGCGCACATACACTGCAGTGGCAGGTCTGAGATACCTTTTCATGACTAATCATGTGGGTGGCACAATCAGTTCCTCAGGCCCATTACTAGCATTTGATTTACAGACCTTTGCACCCTCAGTGCACTTTACTAGGGGCTTAGCAGTAAATCAAATATGCCATTCATGGATAACCAATCAATCCGATAGCCAACAAAAAGAGGTCAGGAAAAAATGGGAGAAAGAAGCAAAACATTTGCGGATAACCCTGCACAAAGTGCTAAGTCCAACAATATGTCTAGCAGCACTAGCATTGACGGCTGATTTTCATCCTGGGAGCATCTAATATGGTACGTGACTGCTATAAGCGTGGTTTCGGTGATGTGCATAGCTCTAAACCCAGACTCGGATGAGTCTAAGATCCTATTGGGCTCAAGATACTCCACAAATTGTCTGTTAATGTGACTTTCCAATATTTACTCAACAAGGGGAGCCCAGTGGAGCTGTTTAGGCAGCTATAGAGGAGTTTGGCTCTAGTTCACCCCCTCGACCGTCACCTACCCAGACGGATATTGGACATGGTTTTTCTTTGTCCCCCGGTGTGTTTCTTCCCTCCACCACCTCCTGCCTCCGTAATCCGGGGGCTACCTCCCCTTTCCAGCTGATACGTTAATATCTCTTGTTACTGTGTAATCACTGTTTTTCTTCTTACGTTTATTCTTGCCTCCTGTAACTGATGCAATTTTTTAACCTGTAACTCTCTGATCTTCATGTAAAGCCACGGTACCCGAGAAACTTTGGCTGATGCCCGGTGGAGTTGTCATATGCAGCTATACAGGAGTTTGGCTCTGGTTCACACCTTGGCTTGCACCTACCCGGCCGGACATCAGACATTGCTTTCCTCGCCTGCATTCCCTACCCCTGTTTACCATTGCCCCTCTACCTCTTCACTCCCCATAAGACTTGTGTATGCACTATTAAGCTCACAATATTGTATAATCTCATGTTTTCTCCTATATCTATACTTGTCTATGTAACTATGGAACCTGTAACTCACTGATTCTCATTTAGAGTGCTCTGATACCTCCGGGTCTAGCCAGCGCTATATAAAACTTTGCAAATAAAATAAATAAAGGAAAATGGGGTGGTAGCGGCTTTCCAGTCTTCCAGAATCTTGCCAGTGCTTATCGAAAGATCTAGTAGCGAGCAGAAGGTTAGAGCAAGCTGATTAGACAGAGTAGCTGGTATCTTGGCCGGAAAAGTACCTGGTGGGAATCCTGATTTCATAGCCTTCAAGGCTTTGCAAACAGAATTAGGCCTAAGAAGACCCAGTCTCTCTTAGGTGCAAGTGTTGGTGGCCTTAGCTTTAGAGCCTATGGAATCCAAACTTACAAGGTTAAAAGAGATTAGCAGATTATTGTAGATCTGACTTACTTTGTCCGCCAGACGGTCTGTAATGGCATCGCACAAAGCTTGTGAAGGTAAGGTATCTGTTAAGGAGGCCTCTGGGTTAATGAAAGAATTAAAGATTTTATATAACTCTTGACAGGAGTTATCTGCCTTTCCGAGTTGCAGTGAAATATATGTTTTGTGTGCTTTCCTAACGTTGTAATGGTACTGTATTAAGGTTTTTTTCCCTGCATAATTCTGGAGTATACCAAGGGGCATGGGACCCTTGTCTAGGTGAAGAATAGTTATTCATTGGGGCTAGATTGTTAATATCTGTATTTAAAGATGCTTGATACTCCACCGGTGCGTCCTGAACATCTACAGCCTTTTCTAAGTTTGGAGTAGTAAATGCTTTGGTGAAAGCATCTGGTGAGACTTTACACCATTGTCTCTTGTGATTAGGCTTAGGTTTATTTTCAGAGTGTTCAGGTACATAAGCTGATGCGATTTAAAAATCAATTCGTGAATGATCAGTCCACAGGAGGGGGTAAGGGAACTCACAGGACATTGGGGGGGAGTTCTTAAAAATCAAATCCAAGGTGTGGCCTGCAGCAGCAGCGGCCCGTGCAGAAGAGCGGTGGGGTGGTGAGACCTGATGGGGTGGGATTCCGACGAACGATGATGAGGTAAATTTTAATAAATAATTAATTTTCCCTCACCATCGTCTCTGTTGAAATCCCACCCACCCGGCCCCAACACTCTTGCCTGCATGGGCCACGGCTGACCTGCAGTATGTGTGGGACCTTTGACAATTTGTTTAAGACCTAACGTGATGAGATCAGCATGAAGTTGCACGGCCTCTGAAGTTAAAGGGTCTTTCATATGCACATTGTAGTCTCCAAGTAAAATAAAGTTTTTTAATGCCAGCTTATGAGTAACAATAGTTTCCATGTTTTTGTGACTAAAATTTCCTGGGGGGTGATATGCAACAGCTCCTTTCCAGCTGGTCAGAGGAGAAAAATATCTCTGCCCAATCCTCAGAGAAGGTTTCAACGAACTGGATTTTTTAATGATCTAACATTGCATAGAAAGCCCTTCCACACCACTGCAGACTGTCATGCATGCACCTTTGTCTCAGAAGTGTCCTGGATTCTCGCCGCTAACCACCCTGATTCCCCTTGTCACCCCTCGGAACACAGGCAGAAACACTGAATCCCAAGATGTAACACAGGGGAACACAGGGGAACAAAACAAGGGTAGGAAGGGAAAAGAAACAGGCCCCCTCCGTCTTCTTCGGTCTGTGTAAAATGGAATCTAACTTCAACACCTGGATCTACATAGGAATACAAAGGAAGATACGTGAAAACCAATTCCCCCCCTATTTTATGGTATGTAAGAGTTAATGCTGATAAATGACATATAACAGAGAATACCTGCCCAAGTGTGTGGAACCACTCGAACCAAAATATCTGAAATCGTCTTGGAAAACCTCTTATGACTGTCTTGAGTGTTTCAGCACACTAAGCGTCTAAAAGGAAAAAAATAATATGAGGCAGGGTTCCCTAACATATAACATAAATATAAGGAATAGTGTTATACTACTCTAACACTCACCTAATCAGGATACCAGACGAAACAACTAATATCAAGTAACCACTCAGGTAATACCCTACAAAGCCACAGTATACAAATCCCCTATGGCAGACCAAACCATTCGGGAGAACAAAGAAGGAGGCTCAAATAAACAAAAGGAAATAATCGTCCCGAAACCAGCCGGTTCGAAACGCTAGAAAGCGAGGTCAAGCACTAACTGCCCGAATCCAGGAAACAACGAACCACCAAACGACCCTCTGACTCCTCGGACGCCAACACCAACACTGTGACCCGGAACGAGAACAGGAAACAGCTTAGCTAACGCGAAGCACTTCCTGATTCTATGGGGCGGGTTAAATTCCGTTATTCCGCTTTCCACGCATGCGTGAACACTGCGCATGTGCACCAACTCCTGTAACAGCATTTGCCAACCATTGCCAATCACGGTCTCAGACTTGAAACTGATACCGCTCACAGAAGGCTCGTATAATTAGTCCCCTTGCATACAACAGGCATGACAGAACACCCATCCCACAGTGCCCTCCACAGGTCTTGGTTTATGGGGGAATCGTCTGTGGAACGCTCTCAATAGGCGCGGTGCATGAACCTGACCAGCCGGTTCCCAGGATCTCTCCTCAATGCCGTAGCCTTTCCAGTGAATAAGATAGTGAAGCCGCCCTCGCACTCTCCTCGAATCAATGATAGCACCAACCTCATATTCGTCATCATCATCAACTACCGTAGGGAACGGGACTGTTGGAAGGCGAGTATCGGGTGTAACTGGCTTCAATAAAGAAACATGGAACACTGGGTGTATCTTCATAGTAGGCGGTAGTGACAATTTCATAGCTACAGGATTAATGATCTTAAGGATGGAAAAAGGACCAATGTATTTAGGTTGGAACTTGCACTTCCCTTTGAGAGTAAGATATTTGGTAGAAAGCCATACCTTGTCATCTTCTTGATATGTAGGACCTGTATGTCTATGTGCATCTGCGGCCTTCTTGTAATCTGATTTGGCTTTATCCAAATTATCATGGATGGTAGAATGCACCTTCTGAAGATGTGTTACTAGTTCCATCACAGCCGGGATGGCACAAGGTCTTAATGGAGAGAAGGGCAAGATCTTAGGATGAAACCCGTAGGTGGCATAAAAGGGCGTGAATAAGGTAGAAAAATGATGACTGTTATTGTATGACAGTTCAGCCAACCAGATCAATTCATCCCATTCTCTTTGTTCATGTAACAATTGACATCTTAGGAATTGTTCTAGACTCTGGTTTACTCTCTCGGTCTGACCGTCTGTCTGGGGATGATGACTGGAAGAGAGATGAACCTCAATACCCAGAGTCTTGCATAATTGTTTCCAAAACTTGGAAACAAATTGAGAGCCTCTATCCGTGACTAGGACAGTAGGAAGACCATGGAGTCAGACTATGTTTTGCAGAAAAACCTCTGCCAGGGCGGATGAGGACGGTATTCTTTGTAATGGGATGAAGTGAGAAGCCTTCGGGAACATGTCCACAACAACAAGGAGAGTGTTATGTCCTTTTCTTGTACGTGGTAACTCAACAATAAAATCCATAGACACAGACTGCCAGGGGGTCTCCGGAGTAGGTAGAGGAAGCAGTAGGTCCACATAGCCTCGATGTGACGCCTTACCCTGGGCACATACATGACACGTCTGGACATATTGTTGTACATCTCTAGCTAGCTGAGGCCACCAACAGTATCTCCTGATTAATTCAAGGGTTCGTTTGTATCCTGGATGGCCCGCAACACTATGTGAATGACACCATTCCATTACTTAATTCTGGAGGGGTACAGAGGGGATGTACAATCCATTTTGAACGTACTGCAAATATGACCTAACAGTAGACTGTTGATGGGACAATACATCAAGTGCAACGGGTTCCTGTTGGGCTCTCTTGACTTGCAAAAGAAAATCTGCTTCAGTAGTGAGTCCCTCTATAATCCTCTGAGGGGCAATAATGCAAGGAGGTGTCTCATCAATAATCAAAGGAGCAAAACCCAAACGGGATAAAGCATCTGCTTTGCCGTTTTGTCTGCCTGCTCTGAAATGTATACAAAAATCATATTCATTAAAAAACTGTGTCCATCTCAATTGTCTCATTGACAAGGCTCTAGCTGATTTGAGGTATTGTAGATTACGATGATCTGTCAATACAGTGACTGTATGATTTGTGCCCAGCAGATATTGTCTCCATTCCTCTAACACTTTCTTAATTGCCAGGAGTTCCCTGTCCCCCACAGCATAATTCACTTCGGCAGGAGTCAATTTATGTGAACAGTAGGCCACCGGGTGGAGTTCCCCTGTTTTGGAATCAACTTGTGAGAGTACTCCTCCCACTGCCACCTGAGAGGCATCCACCTCCACCACACCACATATGGACAAGTAGGATCAGGATGTTTCAGGATAGGAGCCTTAGTAAATGCATCTTTTAAGGTGTCAAAAGCTCTGTGAGCATCTGCAGTCCATATAAAGGGAACCCCCTTTTTCAATAAATGCGTAATGGGGGCTACTAGTTCAGAAAACTGATGGATGAACCTCCTATAAAAGTTCGAGAAACCAATGAACCGTTGGATTTCTTTGACTTTTTTCGGGGGAGGCCAATCCAAGACAGCACGGACCTTCTGTGGATCCATACTCAAACCTGTAGCCGACACTAGGAATCCCAAAAAAGAGACCTGATGCCTATGAAAGAAGCATTTATCCAGTTTACAAAACAGGAAATTGTTTTGTAAACACTGCAGAACCTCCCTGACATGGCCTATATGTTCTTCAAGGGTTTTCGAGTAGATCAATAAGTCATCAATGTAGGCGATGACAGACCTTTCAAGAAACTCCTTCAGCACTTCATTGATGAAGTATTGAAATGCTGAAGGAGCATTACACAGCCCAAAGGGCATCACCATGTACTCATACAGACCGAATTTGGTACAGAACGCTGTCTTCCACTCATCTCCTTCTTCGACTCGGACTAGGTGGTAGGCTCCACGCAGATCTAATTTCGTGAACCAAGTGGCATCCTTTATTTGGTCTAAAAGAGAGGAGATGAGTGGTAAAGGGTACTTGTTTTTTACTGTGATAGCGTTCAAGGCTCTGTAATCAATGCAACAGCGTAGGCCCCCTTCCCGTTTAGGAATGAAAAAGAGCGATGAAGAGGCAGGGGACCTAGATGGTCTGATATAACCGAGGTCTAGCATGGTATCGAGGTATTCCCTTAAATAGACGTTTTCCTTTTCTGTAAGGGAATACACCCTACTGGTAGGTATACGTGCCCCAGGTTGCAAATCTATACGGCAATCGTATACACGATGAGGGGGTAAACAGGTTGCTTTTTCCTTATAAAAAACAGACTTGAAGTCTAGGTATACTGAAGGCAAGGTACTATCAGGTTGATCGGTAGTCAAAGAGTACTCATGATTACTCAGGGTTACCATAGATGGTGAGGATACCGCTGTGATCTGATTCGATGCAGGTGAAACCAAATTCTCCATCCTCCCAATGCTGTTGTGGTTCTCGCATCCTACTCCAAAAGTCAGTTTGGAAGTTTGCCAGTCAATTTGGGGATTATGAAACCGCAACCAGGGAAGTCCCAGCACTACCGGGAACTGGGGTGATTCTATCAGGTCAAATACAAGTGTTTCTTTGTGTGTGGACTCTACTGTCATGTCCAAAGGTGTACTGACATGTGTAATGGGTCCGTTCTTTAAAAGACTCCCATCTATGGTGTATACTTCTTCTATCGCGTCTTTTTGCACTCTGGGGATGTTATATGTCTTTGCCCACTTACTATCCATAAAATTGCCAGAGGCCCCTGAATCTATCATGATGTGCTGGGTGATAGTAGTGGCACTCCATGATAACGTAGAAGGTATAAAGAAATGACCGATATTCGCCATTATGGAAGAGACCATGTGTGCCATAGGACCCGACTGTAAGGTCTCTGTTACCTTCGGGTCTGTTAGTTTTCCGTCTTACGAAACTGCTTGGGTTTCACTGGACACTCTCTGAGGAAATGGCCTGCTTTGCCACAATAAAGACACAACTTATTGTCCCTTCGTCTCTGTTTTTCGGTTTCACTCAAGGGTCCTCTAACACTACCTATTTGCATAGGTTCTGGTTCTTCCACTCTTGCTTCGGACTCTACTTTTCTTTCCTTAGTGTTGAGTCTAGGGTACTCATACCTTCCTTTATCTTTGCGTCTTTCACCCAGTCTATGATCCAATTTTACTACCAGATCAATGAGTTCTGGACAGGTAGCAGGAGGGTCCACCACATGAGCCAACGCATCCTTAAGTTCATCCCTTAAACCTTTATAAAATAAAGCACTGCGCTTCTCGGTGGGCCAATCAGCTTCTACCACTAATCTATTGAAAGTTGAGATATAAGTGATCAAATCCTTAGACCCTTGTTTCAAATATAGCAACTCGGTGTCTGCAGCGTGTGTAAATGAATGTTTGTCGAACATTTTCCGTAATTCCCTACGAAAGGCATCATAGTCTAGCAACAACGGATCGTCCTTCTCTATTAAAGGAATTGTCCAATTTGCTGCTGAACCCCCTAAATATGACAACACAAAAGCCACCTTGGCCTGATCATTTGGGAAACAGGGGGCCTTACATAAGAAGTGCAGCTGACATTGTGTTAGAAAAGCAGCACATTTCGAAGGATCCCCATAAAATCTCTCAGGGGGAGCAAGAGGGATAGTGTGTAGTGTTACTACTTGCACTACCGGGTTCTGATTACCAGCTCCTGCTCCATCTCCTCTATTGAGGCTTAATGTGTCTAGTCTTTCGGCTATAGCTTGGGTTTCACGTTGTAAATTACCAACCATGCTAGCTATGTCTTGTAGGGTGAGATCCATGGCACCTGGGAGACAATTTGATAAGGGCTTCGCGTTCTGTCATGCACGCACCTTTGTCTCAGAAGTGTCCTGGATTCTCGCCGCTAACCACCCTGATTCCCCTTGTCACCCCTCGGAACACAGGCAGAAACACTGAATCCCAAGATGTAACACAGGGGAACACAGGGGAACAAAACAAGGGTAGGAAGGGAAAAGAAACAGGCCTCCTCCGTCTTCTTTGGTCTGTGTAAAATGGAATCTAACTTCAACACCTGGATCTACAAAGGAATACAAAGGAAGATACGTGAAAACCAATTCCCCCCCCTATTTTATGGTATGTAAGAGTTAATGCTGATAAATGACATATAACAGAGAATACCTGCCCAAGTGTGTGGAACCACTCGAACCAAAATATCTGAAATCGTCTTGGAAAACCTCTTATGACTGTCTTGAGTGTTTCAGCACACTAAGCGTCTAAAAGGAAAAAAATAATATGAGGCAGGGTTCCCTAACATAAATATAAGGAATAGTGTTATACTACTCTAACACTCACCTAATCAGGATACCAGACGAAACAACTAATATCAAGTAACCACTCAGGTAATACCCTACAAAGCCACAGTATACAAATCCCCTGTGGCAGACCAAACCATTCGGGACAACAAACAAGGAGGCTCAAATAAACAAAAGGAAATAATCGTCCCGAAACCAGCCGGTTCGAAACGCTAGAAAGCGAGGTCAAGCACTAACTGCCCGAATCCAGGAAACAACGAACCACCAAACGACCCTCTGACTCCTCGGACGCCAACACCAACACTGTGACCCGGAACGAGAACAGGAAACAGCTTAGCTAACGCGAAGCACTTCCTGATTCTATGGGGCGGGTTAAATTCCGTTATTCCGCTTTCCACGCATGCGTGAACACTGCGCATGTGCACCAACTCCTGTAACAGCATTTGCCAACCATTGCCAATCACGGTCTCAGACTTGAAACTGATACCGCTCACAGAAGGCTCGTATAATTAATCCCCTTGCATACAACAGGCATGACACAGACCAAGGGAGAGGGTCAGCAGGGGCCACTAGAGATGGGTCATCCCCAGAGGTTAGGGATTCATCGATAAGGTTTAGGGGCAGGTTTCCTTCATAATTCAGGGTGAGGCTTTAAAAATGACAGTTGAAACAAGCTTGGTTGCTTATATGGATGAGTTCCTCCGCTAAATAGGTGATTTTTGGTATACCACATCACCCCCCACCTGAGAGATCTACACTGGCTCCCCGTTAACAAAAGAATCACCTTCAAACTCATGATCCACGCACACACAAAGCACTACACAAGACCGGCCCACCTACCTCAACAGCAGACTATCCTTCTACGTACCCAACAGGAATCTCCGCTCAGCCGACCTGTCCCTGGCCACCGTCCCACGCATCCACAGAACCACCTCCGGAGGCAGATCCTTCTCCCCCGCGCCGCTAAGACCTGGAACACCCTCCCCCTCCACCTACGCCAGACTGCTGACCACCCAGCGTTCAGAAGACTGCTCAAGACCTGGCTCTTCGACCACTAGCTGCTTCTCTCCCCCCCCCAGCGCCTAGCGGGTGTGTAGCGCGCTCTACAAATTTCCTGATTGATTAATTGATTGACTGCTCGTTTCTGGGGCGAAAGGTGCAGGGGTCCTAGCTCCTGGCAGTGGTCGGGCTTGGATGGGTGTTGAAGGGCTTGCCTTTGGCTTGCCTTCTACATGCGATCGGCACACCCGTTGTGCATCAGCACCGCCATCTAGCCCAAGTAGGCGGAAGGTAGTGCAGCTAGACTGCTAATCCCCATGGTTCATGTCAAAGAACCAAAAGTGAGGAGATTTGCCCGAGCAAGCACATGAATCACCAAAACATCATTGTACATTAATCACCCACTATGTCCATCACACAGTAATGGAGTACAAACATGCCATTCTAAACACCTACACACTATGCACCTGCACCTCTATTATACGTTAGGTGGTACTGTGAGCACCAAGATTGGTTATAGGGACACCTGCATTCCTACTACTTTGCTTACAGTAAACCAGGCAGATTCAGCAAGATTGGGAACTCTGCTGAGGATTTCCCTCCCATCCTGCTGCTTGATTTAACTTCTCAGGGCCCGTGAGTTATGGGCAATATGGAGGAGTAGGGCCCATGCACTGCAGACAACAGTGTTGAGGGAAGGCAAGGTGACTGCCAACAAGTGCCTGGTGCAGCTACAACACAGTGAAGACCAGCCCCCAAACACTGAGGGAGACCGGGCCTTTGGGCTCCTGGAGACACGCTACTGGTAATTCTACCAGCGGATTGGGTACTGCTGTGTCTTCTCTTGGAAACCAGGCCCACCACTCATCATCAGCGAAGTTCCTCCATGCAGCCTTTGCAGCTGCGGTGCCTTGCTCCAGCTGGAAAGGACAGCACTGAGGAACCAAAGGGAGCACTCTAGGTCCACGCTAGTCCTGAGCACGAGACACAGCACTGGATGCTCACTGGTAGCAATTTCCTCTTGGGAGCTCTCACACCTAGGGCACTCTCCTAGAACTCTGCTGTGAAATCTTCCTGAGGCTGCGAGCCTCGGTCACCAGCCCCTAGAGGTAAACAGAGGGCCCGGGCACAGCTGCGGCAATCAATAACAAAAAACTCAAGGTGCTTACCAAAAGATGCAAAATGGAGCACTCAGCCTGTGTTGATTGTAGGGAAAAAGGAAAAATGCTCACCACATGTTGGGAAAGTGAAACATGCAGAACTCCCAACGCACTGCTTGGTACAAAACTAAAGGGAAAATAAATCGCTCAACACGCACAGATCCAGCCAGCTTTTCTCTGAAAGGGGAAAGTGCTCCACATGCCCTTTCCTACCAAAGCTCTCCGACACATTGCTCTTTTCTGGAGAAGTGGGGTTTAGACAGTGAAAACAGGAAGAGGGCAAGCCACCCGTTCCCTTGCGGACAACTTGGGGGACACACAAACAGGAAGGTAGGCAGCAAACCATTACACAGGGTCCTTGTAGGCAAAGAGGCAGTCCTTCCAGCAGATCAGCACAACAAATCAAAGTCCAAGTGGTGGTTTCTCCTAACAGCACAATAGTCCTCTGGTGCAGTATTTAGACCCAGCAGCATCTGGTTACAAGTCCCACACAATGTCTAAAATAATGGGGTCAGAGTCCCAGTACTAATAGTCAAAATGTCTTTGATGTGGAGGCAAATTCAAACAAACTATAGAAGTGCAAAACCTCCCCATTCAATCCCAGCCCTGACTCCAGACACACTACAGGGGGGTAGAGACAGCACTCTGAAAGGACAGGCACAGCCCTATTCAGGTGTCAGTGCCAGCTACTCCCACCAGCCTAGCTCAGGACGCCCCATCAGCCAGGCAATGGGCCATTAGGTTATGCTGGGCATACCTCAGCTCCCTTTGTGTGACTGTCTAGAGTGAATGCACAAACAGCCCATGTCAGTCTAAACCAAACATTGAATGGGGTGAGGTTGCTAAGCACCAAGAGTCATATGCACATTGAAAAACCCACTTTCTAAAAGTGGAATTTCTAAAATAGTAATGAAAAATCCCCTATCATCAATAAGCAGTATTTAGCACCATTATTTCAAGCATACCAGACATGGCAACACTACTCCTTCCAGATCAGAAATTACCACTGAAACACATACCAGGGAATTCCCAATGCAATCCTATGAGAGGAGCAGCACTTACAGCAGTGAGAAACCAGATAGGCTGTTTGTCACTACCAGGACATGCCACATAATGTAGGCAAATGTCCTCCCTTTTACCTACACAGCACCCTGCCCATAGGGGTGACCTATATGCAGTAAAACAGGAGTTTCAGACTTGACAAGTAACTTTAAATGCCAAGTCACTCTGACAGTAAACTACTCATGCGGGCCCTGCAGTGGCAGGCCTGAAATAGGTTTGAAAGGCTACTTCTGTGTGTGGCTCAAGCAACGCTGCAGGCCCACTAGAAACATTTAATTTACAGGCCCCAGGAATTTAGGATACCACTGCACAATGGACTTACAGGTAAATGAAATATGCCAAACAGGTGTAGACCAATCATACCAAGTTTAAAGGAGCGAGCACATGTACTTTAGCACGGATCAGCAGAAGTAAAGTGCCCAGAGTCCAAGATAAAAAGGTGTGCCATTCAAGACCTAAAAGAAGAGGGTACATCTATCGACGGAGGTCACCTACATAAGAAGATACAGGTACTGATAAACCTTGTCCATACGCCATGATAGCTAGAGAAGAGGCAAACAGGTTGTCATTAAAACTTTATGTTTTCTTGCATCCTTAACAGATTATTAGCAGAGGCCTGATGAGGGTTTGGGGAGCAATGACCCGAACCTGAAACGCATCGGCAAAACAACCAAGAGCCAATCATTACACTAAGTATTGTTTGACTAACAAAAACAATTGTTGTTGCTCTTGTTGTGAATTATGTTCTTTTAAGATTTGCGATTAATGAAATGATTTAATGTATTTCAAATTGATGAACATGATTTTGTAAATGTTTGTTGGATGTTTTTTCTTTTGATGTTTTTCTTGTGATGTTATTTCCTTGAATGTTTTTGTAATATTTCATGGTAGTTGATGTAAGTGCTTTGTTGAGGTGCGTATTCTTTTACCGCCAAAAAACCTTTCTAGAGGATACTAGTCTCTATAGAGAACATATGAATAATAGGTATAAATAAATGTACCAGACCAGACTTAATGAAATTGTTTATTTGGTCTTTGCTAAAATCAAATTGTAAGTAGATGTGAGAAGGGGGCAATTTTTTGTGTGTGTTGTGAAGTTTCTAAAAGTGGCATATTCAAAATTGCAAGTTCAAATCATTGCATTACAATTCCAAAGACACAAAACATGAACTGGTCACCTGTTACCATTTGGAATTTACAGCGTATTAAATGTAATAAAGTAACCCTAATGTTAGCCTATAGGAGAGGTAGGCCTTGCAGTAGTGAAAAACGAATTTAAGAGTTTTTCAGTGCCAGGGCATATACAACTTAAAATTACATGTTCTACTTACTAAATACTCTGTACCTCTTCTCTGGGCTGTCTAGGGTCTTACCTAGGAGTGACCTAAATGTATTAAAAAGAAAGGTTGGGCCTGGCAAAAGGTTGATCTTGCCAGGTCAAAATGGCAGTTAGAAACTGTACACACAAGCTGCAAGGGCAGGCCTGAGACTTGTTTAAAGGGTTACTTTAGTAGGTAGCACAACACGTGCTGCAGGCTCACTTGCGGTGTTTAATTTTCAGGTCCTGGGTATATGTAGTATCACTTTACTAGGGACTTATAAATAAAATAAATATTCTACCTGGGGATAAGCCAATGTTACCATGTTTTGAGAAGTGAGCACATACAATTTAGCACTAGTTAGCAGTTGTATTGTGCTAAGGCCAACAAAAATGAGATCAGCAAAAATGGAGGAGGAAGGCAAAAGGTTTGGGGAAGACCATCTTAAAGCTGACAGGTCTAACAATATATAAATTAAAATGAATGCTCAATATAATCAAAAAGTAGAAGAAAAGAAGGGAGACAGGAGGAGAAGGGAAAGAGTAACATTAAATGATGCTTCTATACATGTGAAAGCGCAAAAATATTATAATAGCCAAATATAGCTAGAGATTAATAAATGAATATGATTTTGAAAGAGCTGATAACAACTGAAGTAATCTAATATTGATTTGACTAGCTCTGTATTAATCATCAGTAGTACTTCTGAACTCCTAAAATTGTTGTTAATGCTTTTCAGCCTGATTCCTTGGCCTCTTCAGAACAGTTCCAAAAACTGCACCATTCTGCAAAAAAACTAAAATATAGAGCCACTGTGGATGGTAGCTTCTCCATTCCTGAAACATATCTTTTTGGACTACAGCAATCCCACATGACTCCTAGAGGACTATGAATGGCTAAGTATTCATTGCTAAAGAACCCCTATCCTTCCACACAACTGAAATGATTACTATAACTGACTATTACTGATGTGCTACGCCAGTAAACTGGTGATAAAGTCATGTAGAAGTGTGAAATTAAAATGTTTCCATTTCACTGTGGTGAGTGACATCACTATATATGTATATTCCTAATGTTCTAATACTTCTAGGGCCATATTAACAAGCAATCACCACCTTTATCGGCAGGAAACTGCAGCTAAAGCGGTGATAATGGGCTTGATAATATGCCCTTGTGAATTCCCATAGAAGCCCAGGTTAACACCAGAACCTGGGCTTCTATGGGAATTCACAAGGGCATATTATCAAGCCCATTACCACCGCTTTAGCGGCAGTTTCCTGCCGATAAAAGTGGCGATAATGTATCGCCCTTGCTTGATAATATGGCCCCTTGTCTCTACTTCCTGTCACTTGCTACAGATAAAGGGGGAGATTTACCAACTCTCCATGCAACGCAGCACAGCCTCCCGTGAGGCTGCGCTGTGTTGCGCAACAAGGAAGGAGCAGGAGAGCGCCATATTTTCAAAGCTATGGCTCTCTCCGCCCCTTTCCCTTTTGCCGACGCTGATTACAGATGCCGGGCATCACGCACCACCTTGGCCCCATAGCGTGTGTGTGTGTGTGAATCTAGCATGGGTTTGGTACAGGAAGGGTACCCTTCCTGTAGAAAATACTATGCCTAGACATGAGGTAAAGCTTTTCCCACTTTGCATGCATGCTGCACAGTGCAGCACGCATACAAAGTAGTAAAAGGAAGGAGAAATTAATGCATTTTTCCTTTCGTGCGTCTAGTTTAAAAGGGTGCAGTATTCTCATGCTAAACCCAATCTACTGTATTTAGTAAATTGAGTTTAGCATGAGAAACCTTGGGTGGTTGTATGGAGATGCACATGCTCCACCCTTGGTACGCCCCCATGGCGCAAAGTAATGCAAAGCAGCGCTATGCACTACTTCGCATTACTTTTACGTTATTTCCAGTGCTAAACAAGTTTAGCGCTGGAAAGTAAATTAGGAAAAAAAGAGCACAGAGCAAAATCTTAGTAAATCTCCCTCAAAGTATCACATCTTCAAAAAACCTAAAGGATTTGGGGGCATATAAACTAGCGGCAACGATAATTATCGCTGGCTGCCCATAGCGTGAGGAATTTTATCACCTGCTATCACAGATAATTATCGCCATGCTAGCGCTGTATTACCAACGCATAGCGCAATGGCGATAATTATTCCAGCGATGTTCCATGGAAAACGGCGACATCCTTGTTGATAGGGCTGGATGGTCTCAGCCCTATAATCCACTACCCATTGACTAACATTGTTTAGTCAAAGGAAAAGCAGGCGTAAGGAAAGTAGCGATAACCAAGGTTAGCGCTACTATTTGTATCACTATGCTTGTTAGCGTGCCCATTGATAATTGGAGAAATGTCGGTTAGCGACATTTCTCCAGTTATTTTGAGCTGGAACCCCCACTTTGCATCTCATTAGAGATGCAAAGGTGGGCGTTACAGGAAAGGGTGCTAAAGCAAGGATTCACGCGGTGGTGTGACCTTGCTAATATTGCGATAAAATTATCTCCGCTTTTTGGCCAAAAATGGCCGCAAAAGCGGCGATAATTTTTTATCGCCGCCTTGTTGATATGCCCCTTAGAGAGTCATGTGTATTAACTGTACCTTATGAACTCAAGAAATATCTTGAATAAAACAAACTGTGATATCATTAGGAGAAAGCAACTATTTTCATAAGTGACACATTTGTCACAATTTTTTCACTGGGATGTGAGGTTACCAGTTAGAAATAGCAATTTATTTGGAGTTGAAATTCAGGAAAAAAATTGTAAATTGCACAACAGGCATGCCCCTGCTGGAACATTTTTTAACAGAGGGCCTTCAGTAGTATACAACTGAAATGACAGTTTAACCGGCAGTGTTGGCATGGCATTTCGGTAAGTTTGGCACTCCCAGATGGACCAGCTTGAAAGAGTCACTGTTTGGGCTAAGTTTTTTTTAGTTTTTGGGCTGTGATTGGGCCAAAACAATCAGCCCACAAACTAACACTTTCAAGATAGTGCATGTGGCAGTGACGGGCTGCCCGAAAGGTCAGGACAATACTTGGCAACAGGAAGAGAGGCTTAAATGGATTGGTCTAGCAAGCTCTGTATTTCCACAGGTGTTGACATTTGATGTGGGTACAATTACACGTAGTCATTCAGCTTACTTAGGAAAATATCTGTTGGAAAGAGTATTTTTTGTTTCATTAGCCCCAAGACTCTTCACCACGCTTGCCCTTCCACTTTTACAATTATGCCTTTAAACCCTATGCCAGTGGATTTTGCAGATCACTCCCTCCAGAATCTACAATTCATCCTGTATATCAAGAGATACTGACCTACTACCTACTCCACCCTCTGGGTTTGGTGGTACAGTGGATTAATTCTTCCACCCCAGCGATCTGTGGTTAGCCCCATGTAACAGGTTTAATTCCTGGGAGGTCCACTTAGCCCTTCATCTTTCTGAAAATGATGAAAAGAGTGCCACTTGTGTAAAAGTAAACATGTTATCTGTCAATAGTGCCAAGAGGCCTTCTGAGTTTTGAACATATATTCTACAAATATGCCTATTGTGGTAATCATATGTCCAAACCCAGAGATATGTCTAAGGAGGGAAGTGGCAGGTGCAGACAGTGATCAGCCAACTGCCACCTGTTCAGTTTTAGGCAAGGGCATAGAGCATTAGCTCTCGTGCCCATCAGTTGAACAAATAGTGCAAAAGTGTTTGGCGATTTTGCACCGTTTTTAGAACTGGAGATTCTGGTTGGCAGAGGTATGCACCCTGTCCAAGAAGAAACCACCACTCTAGTCAGGGTAAACTAAATACACACTAAAAGATAACCTGTGCTCACTCTCTGGTAGCTTGGCACAGATCAATCAGGCTTATCTAAAGAGGCAATGTGTAAAGTATTTGTGCAGCACACACACACACAGTAACACAATGAAAACACCACAAAAATGCTCCACATAGGATTAGACAAAATGTAAATGTGTTGTATTTGTAAAGCGCACGGCTGCCCATGCAACAGGGCGTCCAGGCGCTGCACTCATACCGCTGTGGAACCCTTCCTGGCTTTTCCATGTGAAATGCCCACTCCTGGGCACCCCCAAGGTGAAGCCAGGCATCCAAGCGCTGCTGGGGCCGTTGTAGAGATTAAGCAAGCTATTGCCGAGAGTCACAGAGTGGGACCCATGATTAGACTAGGCACCGAGGCAAGAATTATCAGGTCCGGGGAGATTGAGTCCAAGAGGCACCGAGGCGGGAATTGAACCCTGGTCCCGGGCCAGACCCCTGCATCAGGGTCTGCCGCTCTAACCATTGAGCCACGCTTCTCATACTGTAGATAAGAATAGTATGAGTAAAATAAGACCACAATAACAAAAATCCAATACGTAGAACCGGGGTTACGATTTTTTAAAGATTAAATCAAATTATAGTGCTTTGAGTCTTAAAGCGCCAACCTAGGGTATCTGGTTGCTCTAGACCGGGGTACATCCAAAGTTCAGGCCGATCATGATGGAGTGCATGCCGCCTACAGGACTCACGCAAGTCCCTCTGAAAAACTACCTTGGATGGAGGAAACATTGAAGAGTCAATGCGAGGAGCAGAGAATACAATGTGTCATCGATCCTGTGGATGGAGGCCATGCATCGGTTCCAATCCGCACACACTATCAAGGTTTTGTCAACTAACCCCTTTTGAATGCCGGGCATGCTTCGTAATCGAGCCGCGCAGTCTATTGAAGTGATGTCATCAAGCAGCAATTGCATCACTATCAATGGAGATGTGTCGGTTCCGATTGGCTCAAAGTCATTGATGCATCAGTTTTGTTGATTCAGCGCTGCAAAATCTCACTTTCAAGGTCCCATGACTGGATAGGCACCACTTGGCAGGGCAGGACTCACAGGTGTTGTTGCAGGGTTGTAGGAAGTCTTTGATGTCCCTGAGACAAGATCTTGGAGTCACTCAGGTACAAGTGAGATGGTTTCAGTCCTTTTCAGCAGCAGGGCAGAAGGTAGCAAGCAGCAAGTAACATGCAGCCCATTAGAGCAGAAAAACAGTTCCTCCAGAGCAGCAGTCCAGCAGAGTGGCAGTCCTTGTAGAAGCACAGCAGTCCTTCTTCGTAGCAGAGTTCTTCACAGGACCAGAAGTGTACTGTCTGTACTGTTGTTGTTTTCAGTGGATTTCAGTTTTTTAAATGTTATTTCCTAGCAATAACATCCTTGTAACCTGTGGGGTTTTTGGGAAAATTATTAAGGGTTTTTTGTTTTATTTCCTAACTGTAACCTTTAACCTTTCAGAGTGGGAGTGTGAGTGGCTGTATAGGTTGTGAGTGGGTGTGTGAGTGGCTGTATGGGTCTGTGAGTGGGTCTGTGAGAGGTTGCATGGATCTGTGAGTGGGTGCATGAGTAGCTGTCTGGGTGTGTGACCTGTTTTGTGAGCGGCTGTATAGGTCTGTAAGTAGGTGTGTGATTGGCTGTATGGGTCTGTGAATGGGTGTATAAGTGGCTGTATGGATCTGTAAGTGGGTGTGTGAGTGACTGTATGGGTGTGAGAGTGGGTGTGTTAGTGGTATTGTGGATGTGTGAGTGGTTGTATGAGTGTGTGAGTGGCTGTGTGGATCTGTAAGTATATGTGATACTGTCTGAATGGGTGTGTGAGTAGGTGTTAGAGTGTCTGTGTGGGTGTGTCAGTAGCTGTGTGAGTGACTGGCTAGATCAAAGCATCACCTGCCCATGTCTCCAACAAGACTCCACAGTTTTGCAGAAAAAGGTCTACCCAACTGGAGTACTTTCTACTGGTTAATTAGTAAGTGCTTCTTTGTTGGGTAAATGTGTAGTGCATATTCTACACTACAGCTGTGTAATGGACCATGAGAAAATGTCTCATGAGGAAATGTGGGCTTGTGTGCATTTCTGCAATGTGATTGTTCCTCATCAGTCTTCATCCAGAAATCTGTGATAACATGAATCCTCATATGGAGAAGACAACCAGACTACAAAGAGGTAAATCTCCCCAAACAAAGGTCCTTCCTGTTAACAATATAAAGCCAGCGCTTCTTGTACTATTTAAACTGAAACTAATGAGAGGCTCACCACCCTTGGCAAAGACCAGTTGGGTTGAAAAGCGTCAGTGTGAATGTCTTGAATTACAAAGATTCTTATAAAAACTGAAGTACCTGGAGTGCCGAATACCTTTGTATCAGAGTGGAAATTGGGGTAACAATCGGACACTGGCGCCAACTTGCAGAGCGTGCTGCTTCTTTTGTCCGCATTGCTACAAGATAATTACAGCGCCTGCGCCCCACATTTCACTTATACATCAGTGCATGGTCGAGTGCCCATGAGAGTTCTCCCTAAGGTGAGCAACATTGTATCACCATATTTGAAATAAATCATGTTGCAGTCGCCCCTTGCTTACTAACCTGAAAACAACTGCATCATGTATTTGGCAATGATACGGGGCCAGGAACTATGACACTTAAACTTGACACTCGCGGTGAGACTTGATGGTATGTGTGCATCAGGAAGCTGTGTCCACGGCAATTGTCAAAAGGATTTGGACAAGTCCAACTCACAATACTGTTACATTGTTTCAACTAATAACATTACTGTGAAAGCACGTGGGATGCCTCAGAGCAGCCGTTCCTGTGGCAATTAAGGACAACAGATAATTTCACTCCCTCATTGTTAAAGCCATGGATGGGTAATTACAGTTGTGATGGAAAGTGCCTCAATTGAGCATTCGAATTGCAAACATTCATGGTTTGAATTACGAAGCACAATCGGGGACTTTACTAATGCTGCTGTTCTCAGAATTTCAATTCCTAACGATGGTGTCAATTGCAATGCCTCCATAAATTTAGCAAAAGCAAACTATGCCGGAAATCAATCCTTAGCAATAATCTGGTATTACTAATTGTGGTGAAAAGTGCAATAAATTCCTAAATTAGGGAGTCAAGTGTATGGCAAGCTCTTCGCAAAGCAGGGGATTACAATCTAACTAATATGTCCCAACACCATCTGTAAATGAGGGGGCAAGACAAAACAAACAAGTCATGGACAAAAAAAACACAGAACAGAAGTCAATCAATCAATCAATCATACCACTTGTATAGCGCGCTACTCACCCGGGAGGGTCTCAAGGCGCTTGGGGGAAGGGGTCTGCTACTGTTCGAACAGCCAGGTCTTGAGTTGTCTTCTGAAGGCGAGATGGTCCTGGGTCAGTCAAAGGTGGATGGGGAGGGAGTTCCATGTTTTGGCCGCCAGGTAGGAGAAGGATCTTCCTCCGGCGGTGGCTCTTCGGATGCGTGGAACGGCGGCGAGGGCGTGGCTGGTCGATCGTAGCTGGTGGGTGGGTGGGTGTGTAGGAGGTCAGGCGGACGTTGAGGTACTTGGGGCCCAGGTCGTGGAGAGACTTGTGTGCGTGGGTGAGGAGCCTGAACGTGATCCTCTTGTTGACGGGGAGCCAGTGCAGGTCCCTCAGGTGGCTGGTAATGTGGCAGCGTCGGGGGATGTTCAGGATGAGTCGGGCGGATGCGTTCTGGATGCGTTGGAGTCTTCTCTGTAGCTTGGCTGTGGTTCCGGCGTAGAGGGTGTTTCCGTAGTCCAGTCGGCTGGTGACGAGTGCCTGGGTGACCGTCTTCCTGGTTTCGGTCGGGATCCATCGGAAGGTCTTGCGGAGCATGCGTAGGGTGTGGAAGCAAGATGATGAGACGGCGTTGACTTGTCTGGTCATCGAGAGGGAGGAGTCCAGGATGAAGCCCAGGTTGCGTGCGTGGTCTGTTGGTTTGGGAGCGGTGCCCAGGGCGGGGGGCCACCAGGAGTCGTCCCAGGCGGAGGGTGATGGTCCCAGGAGTTCAGTTTCAGGCAGCTGTTCTTCATCCACTCGGCGACGTCTTTCATCCCTTCGTGTAGGCTAGTTCTGGCGGTGTCAGGGTCTCTGGTGAGGGAGAGGATCAGCTGTGTCGGATAATAGTTAAAACTACAGCAGTGTCTCGACTTAGGACAGTATCAAGGAACTCGGCCGGCACTGAAGAGGCTTTAAACAGAGTAAAGTAAAGACAAGCTGTGTCCAATGTATTTGGCAAATAGTGGCAAACAAGCTCTACGCACTATACTACAACATTGTTTCAACTGATTACACTATTGTAAAATATTGAGGCCTATGCCAGAACAGCCGTCAATGGGGAAACATATTAGAAAATAATACATGCTTATTGTTAAAGTCATATGTGGATAGTTAAATTTCTAACAAAGAGCGCCTCTAATTGAGTACTTTAATTGTAAGTACGTATGACTTGAATCATGGATCACAAAACAGACATGTTACAAAAGCTGAGGCTTACTTCAGTTCCTAATGACTTTGTCAAGTGCAGCAACTCAGTATCCAGACAAAAGCAATCCATGCAGCACCAATAAATTGTTATTAATCGTGGTGAACAGTGCAACAAATTGCCATACAAAGGAGTTTTCTTTTTCTTTTAATGTGTGCTGTTAATTTGCAAGTCCATCACGTTTTCACAGCAAAAAATTGTAAAACATAATGCTTTTTGCACCTGGCGGGATCCCTGTGGAACCCCGGCACCAGGACTAGAGGTTACGGTATTCCTACCCTGCCCCTTTTTTCTTTATGTTCATGGGGTTTTG
Source organism: Lissotriton helveticus (assembly GCF_964261635.1). Taxonomy (NCBI): domain Eukaryota; kingdom Metazoa; phylum Chordata; class Amphibia; order Caudata; family Salamandridae; genus Lissotriton; species Lissotriton helveticus. The sequence goes on from NC_136072.1 coordinate 981,409,292, forward strand.
TTTGGGAGTTGTCTGTGACTGAATCCAAAGATGGCTGCCAATACTTCTTGGTTGAAGTGTTGGCAGCCAATCAGATCTCTGCACGAGATTGTCAATATTCATGGAGGCTTCACGCTACTAGATATACAAATTTGGATTTCTTTAAATATCTCAAAAACTGCTGAACGGATTTACACCAAATAACAAAAAGGGCTCTTTCTGGACCAAGAGCTACCTTTCTACCAGATTTGGTGTAATTCCATCCAGCGGATCGGGCTGTAGTCCTGTCTAAAATCCCTATAGGAATTAACATGGGGAAACTCACTTTTTTTAATTCCCCTTTTTCTCGGTCCCCGCTTGATGAATCACCCCAAAACTTTCCATACACCCGCTGTCACACTTTTTTTGGGAAAATTTCATGAAGATTCATCAACTAGCGCCAAAGATATAGGCAAGTCAAACAACGCTATATGTATATATTAGATCTATTATTATTAAATCTATACTTACCTTTTGATCTTTTTGTTTTCGATATTTTGTTTGTCAAAATTTACATCTCAGGATATTCTGTGTTCACTATTCAGGGTGCACAACCACATGAGGAGTTTCCAGTCTGCACAACACAGCCATAATAACTATTTGAAAAGCATGTATCTCTGGGTCACTTTCCAAGAGGAGAGGTTTCTACTCCTGACTCCTCCATTTCAGGTTTGCAAATCCAACCTCTATTCACCCAATACTGAGCTGAGGCACAAGGATTCAGCTAAGGTCCAAAAATAGACGAATGGGTAGACTGTGCTGATCAGTAGCCTTTATCCACATTTATGCAACTCATAGTTCGACATCAGCCAGATTAAAGTATCCTATGGTAAAAATATCCACCAAGCTAGTCTAGTGTTCCTTAGATTGGAGGGTTTTCCGGGTTACTTCACAAACCATAGTCGTTGTTTAGGGGAGTTCAACATGAATTCCTGAAATTCTATGTCTGCAGAGACAACTTGAGTTGGATCAAATACAGATATTAATTGACACACGAGAGTGCGGGTCCTTTGTAGCCCTTGTGTGGGTGGAAACAACACTTATTAACTCTAGGTTAGACAGACAAATCACATTTTGAGAGGCTTTGTATACGTTTGATCTCATATAATTATGATATCTAAGGTGAGAATATTTGTTGAAAGATTTCCAGGTTGCTTAGGACAAGTTACTTGGGATAAAAATCACTGCTTTGTGTTACTAGGCCGGAGTGAGCCATTCCATGGGTGGAGCTTGGGAGGTTCCCACACATCCACCCATGGATTTTAGCACATTTCCAGATTTACCATTGCTGGTAGACTGGGTGATGCATCAAAATGATGGGCCTCCTTAGGTTAGGCGTAACAAGGAGAAATATCTTTATTTCACCTTGTTTTTTCCACTTTCTATGTGTGCAAAGAAAGAGAAAAAATACTCAGAGGATTGTTTTTGTGCAGGAAGGTGTCCGTTCCTGCATAAAACCAATCCTACCTGCAACGCAGGCAACCTTGCACCATAGCGCAAGGGTGTCTGTGTTGGCGCTAGGCAGCACGTTGTGCTCCAGCGCAAGGAAAAGACAGGAATACGCCATATGATGTTAAATACTGCACATTCCTACCCTTTCACGCAGCACAGCATGGTGGCTTGCTGCGCTGCGTGGAATATTGATATATCTGCCCTTTACTGTTCTTTCTCCTACCCTTATTTCTCCTTTGCTGCCTTTATCTGTTCCATTCATACCCTATCGGCCCCCTTTCTTAGCTTTTTGGGGGATTAACAAACTGTAGACCGTCGTTATTTATCTTGTGGATAATCCTTTGTTATTTTTCAAGGTTTCGTGTCTTTTTGTTGAACTGGGCTGCTTTATATGATTGAAAAACTTTAAGTAAAGAATTGTTTGAATGAAGACATGAGTGCTTGTGAATTAGAGGTAAATGAAAAGGCATCAATAAAGCTGCCACAAACTAGTCTATTGAAAATCCTGTCGCATATTTTTTATACAACATTAAATCAAACAGAAGAGAGATGGGCCATACAGGTCGGGAAATGTCGGATACATATAATATCTCCAAGGCAATAACTGGTATGCTTCTGAGGTTCTTAGTTGAGAAAAAGATTTTGCAGGGTGGCATCGGAACCACCACTTGATTAGGCTTATTCCCAAGAGGAAGCCAAGCTAACAAAAGCTTTTCCAACCATCACATAGAGGAACAGGAAGGCAGGATTTGAAACACCTATGCTGCCGGCTTGGAAATTATATTTGCCAAAAGGGTAATTGCCAAATCTCCTTTGGAAGCTATGCCTGCTTTGAGCAACTCACACAGTAATAGCATGTCTTTGTCAGAATAAGTCTAGGAAAACCTGCTTGGATATGTGTTAAATAGATGGTGTTGCTGTGTATGCAAATTATTCCTTGGAAATACTTTGAGATTGCCGTGGGTATCAGAAGATAAACTTGAAATTCAGATTCATCGCATTCACATTTTTGTTTACGTTTACTGTTTGTTTATGACCTGGATACATTTATGAAAAATACTGACATGATATCTTGACATTGAGTAGGTGCTTGCTCGGGTGCAGAGGGTCATTTGCATAAATGAATTACCAAGAGGTGATATCGTATTTTTCTCACATAACACAGATCCTTGGAAATAATGGTCTTGGCCATGTGTCAGAATGCAGCCCTCAGCAAGATAGATAGAAATCTAGTATAATTTAATTGGAAAAATAAATGTATGTGAAATTTGCATTACAATTTCTTTAAAAGCGGTATTTTTGTATTTACTTTACAGTACGGTGTAACCAACATTGTGTCAAAGGGCAAACAGTTGAAATAGGTCTATCTTACACTGAACAATGTCCTACTATAAGGACTGAGACAATGAGTGAACTCTGGAATAGATATTCTCCATGAATTATTACTGAAGAATGTGGGGAGTATAAACTTAGAGAAACAAAGATAAAAAGGGAGAGGAGTATTGAGAACAATGAGGTGAGAAATATTGGTGGGTATTTTTCTTTCTGTTACTATTTTTGACAAGATGATATGTAATTTTGCCACAATATGAAATTAATAAATGTTTCTAATGTGCATCTTACAGTAACTTTGTGGTCTGGGGAATAAAAGACAGATGGTTTGCAGAGAAGTGACAGCAGTCTACAAGTCTAGTCACTTACCAAAAGCGAAATGCTTGCACTGGCATAGAGGTTTGTATTTCCCTGTATGTTATTGTTAAAGTAGTTATGGACTAGTCCCCCTTTACGTTACTCAGGAGTAAAACGTATGCAAAGTTAAATTGGGAACCCAAGTCTAGGAATGTATGCATAACAATGTCCTGAAGAAAGCCCCATAGACCCGGCTGGGCACAGTGGGGCTGAAACATGGCGGCCTAAGTTTTACAAACGCGGTGTAGAGGATCCAGTAATAAAATCCACAACTACACACAAACATTTTTACTTTTCTTCAATCACCTTCTTTTTAATAAAAATACGCTTTTTTGAGATGATTCAAAGAATTTTAATTCACTATTTTTGAGCACTAGGTATTTTCTCTGGACACTACTACGAACCCAGTGCTTACCTCCGGGTGGAGGTTTTGCATACAAGAAAACAAAAACCCTATGATGATGCACTAACGCAACGTAACATAGCGGGGAATCAAGATATACCGCTATCCCATCTACGTGCGTTTATGAGGGTTTTTTATGAGAGTTCACCAGCACCATAAGAAACCCTGGCTACGTAGTTACAAGTGGTCTATTCTCCCCAATTGATTTTTGATAGCTCTGTTAACACCAGAACCTCAAAGTGCTTTGGCCGAAGTAGAGAAAGAGGCCAAATGGTTCGATCTCAGGTGTTGGACTTGTCCCTTTGTGGCTAAAGTTCCTTAAATGTTTTGCCTTCCTCCTGGACCTTTTTCTGACATTATGTTGCAGACTTAGATGCTTTGGGCACTTTACCACTGCTGATCAGTATCAAAGTGCAAGTGTTCCCTGTAATAGGCCCAAGGTACCCCCCCTGGGCAGGGTGCAGTGTATGTGAAAGGTAGGACATGTACTGAGGTGTGTACCATGTCCTGACAGTGAAATAGCCACATTTGTTTTTCACTGTTGCAAGGCTATCTTGCCCATAGGACAGAATGGGGAATGCCGTGTCCCATGTTTCCAGCATATCTTCCCATAGCATAAGATGGAGAGGTGGAGTTTAGTATGCCTGAACTCAGAATTTAATAACACATCTTTGTGTGAAGATGTTTTTTAAATTGTGTGCTTAGAAACCACGTTTTTAAAAGTGGCTGGTTTCTTGTCTTAAACCATCCTGTATGCCTCTGCCTGTTTGTGTATTGGCCATTTGGCTTTGGATATGACAGGGTCTGGGAAGTGTCCTGACCCCAGGGAGGAGAAGGTGAGACAGCAACAGGCTGGCCTGCATTTGACTGAGGGGGGAGGAGAAGCCCCCTGGATGTGAAGAGGGCTGTGTTGGTGCCACAAAAGGATGGCTCCACCTCCTGCTGAGCGTCTGGGCCCCGGACCCTGACTATCAAAGGAAGAGGGTATGCACTGGCAGGAAGACATCCAGGTCTGGTTTGGACCGGGGTCAGAGCGCCCTGAACACAAAGACTTCAAAGGCATTTAGGAGTATAAGTGTAAGAGCTGAAACCCCTGAATGCAAGACTGAAATCCAGATTGAAAAAGGATTGAAACTACTTCGTGGTCAAGAGGAACCTCTGCCGAAGAAGAACAGCTGAAGAGACTGAAGAGAAGGACTGCCCATGCTGTGTGTTCTGGGGCTGGCCTGCAGCTTGCTGATTTGACTGAGGAGATGATAAGGGACTTTGCTGTGTGCTGTGTCCTGAAGTAATTTGTCTCCATGGGCCAGAGGAGAGCAGGTCTCCTGTTGTGGAAACTCAGGAACATGAAAGTTTCAAGTGTGTCTCAGTGACGCTGTGTGCGTGTGCTCATTGCACGCCTGAGACTGCCTTATGGTCTGTGGTACTGTTTACGAGGTGCCCGTGACTGCATTGCCCCCTCAGCGTGAAACATCGTGCACGCTGCTGCATACCTGTTTGTGGCCCGAGATGTCATCATAACTGAGACTGTGAGGAAAGATCGCCGCCACCGGCCCGAGCCGCAACGTGCTAAAGGGCTACTTGAAACCAAGAAGTGTTTCTCAGTGATGCTGTGTGCGTGTGCCCTTTGCACGCCTTAGACTGCTGTGTGGTCCGTGGTACTGTTTACGAGATGCCCGTGACCGCATTGCCCCCTCAGCATGATACCTCATCCATGCTGCTGCATAGATGTTTGTGGCCCGAGCCATCATCGTAACTGAGGCTGTGAGGAAAGATCGCCGCCGGCCCGAGCTGCAACGTGATAAAGGCCTATTTGAAACTAAGAAGTGTGTCTCAGCGACACTGTGTGCGTGTGCTGTTTGCACGCCTGAGACTGCCGTGTGGTCCGTGGTGCCGTTTACGAGGTGACCCATGATTGCATTGCCCCCACAGCGTGAAATATTGTCCACACTGCTGCATAGCTGTTTGTGGCCCGATCCGTCATCGTAACAGAGGCTGTGAGGAAAGATCGCCGCCACGAAGAGTGTGTCCCTCCTTACCCTCACTAGAAGCAATGGTCCCTATTTGGACTATGGCACCTACCTCAGCCAACGAGAGACCCCCAGTTCTAACATTGGTGGTCAGCGGTTGAGGATTTGAACGTGTATTTGCAACTGACTCACAGTGATTGGTATACATCACTAGTTTTAGTGCACACCACGGCGCAACCACATATTGTGTTTTTGATTTTTGGTTCTATTTTTGAGCGACCTTTAAGCCACACATCATGTCTCAAAGGAGTCAAGTAGCCAGTGAGGCTGCAGAATTGGAATTCGACATTGAGGCATTGCTTACCTACAAAGTTGATGATTTGAGGCAATTCTGCAGAGCTTTGGCATGTCCAATGAAAAGTAGCGCCAAGAAGGAGGAGCTGCCTAATTGGAAGCCATAGAGGTTAGGAGACAGGTGATGCTGAGGTGGATGAGGATGACCCAGGGAATGTATTTGGTCCAGAGGATTTGCCGGTGGAAAGACCAGCCTCAGGGGCTGGCAGTAACCATTCAGGGAGGAGCTTTTCCCCAGAGGAGCAGGAGGAAAACCAAAGGGTCAGAGAGCATGAGTTGGAGGTTCTAAAACTTAAGGCTCAAGCAGAGGAGAAAAATCTGCTCATTGAAAGTGAAAAGCGAGCAGAAGAGAGCAAGAACGCTCTCTCCTTGGAAGAGAAGAAGATTCTCCTAGCTCATGAGTTAAGCATGAGGGAACTGGACATTAAGGCTAAACAGGTGGCGTCCAGTTCGAATGGTGACAGCGCACGATGTGTGCCAGGGCTGGTAATGCAAATGCTGCTAGTGGGCCTGCAGCACTAATTGTGCCACCCACACAAGTAGCCCTAAAAAGCGATCTCAGGCCTGCCACTGCAGTGCCTGCGCGCAGTGTGTTAACTGCCTTGTTGTCCTGACAAGTGCACCCACTTGCTAGGCCTTACCTTCCCTTTTTATGCACACCAGGCACCTCTATAGTAGGCCCAAGGTACCCCCATCGGCAGGGTGCAGTGTATGTGAAAAGTAGGAAATGTACTGAGGTGTGTACCATGTCCTGACAGTGAAATACTGCCAAATTCGTTTTTCACTGTTGCAAGGCCATCTTGCCCATATGACAGAATGGGACGGGCTGTGTAATATGTTTCCAGCCTATCTTCCCATAGGCTTAAGATGGAGAGGTGCAGTTTAGTGTGCCTGAACTCAATTTAATAACACATCTTTTTGTGAAGGTGGTTTTTGCATTGTGTGTTTAGAAACCGCGCTTTTAGAAGTGGCTGGTTTCTTTGTTCTAACAATTCTGTGAGTTTCTGCCTGGTTGTGGATTGACTGTCTAGGGTAGCCCATGGAGGTGAAGAGGCCTCGGCAGCTGCCATAAAATAATTGCTCCACCTCCTACTGATCATTGAGGAACCAGACCCCCCACTAATCAAAGGAAGAAGGTGTCACTGGCGGGGAGACACCCAGAACTGGTTGGACAGGGGTCAGTGCCCCCTGAGCACAAAGTAAAAGACTTTTGGGGTATAACTATGAGAGCTGAAACCCCTGAACGTTGGACTGATCAACACTGAAAAGGATTGAAACTACTTTGTGGTCAAGAGGAACCTCTGCCAAGGAAGAACAGCTGAAGAGACTGTAGAGAAGGACTGCCCTTGCTGTGTGTTCTGTGGCTGTCCTGCAGTTTGCTGATTTACCTGAGGAGAGGATAAGGGACTTTGCTATGTGCTGTATCCCCCTGCTTGAGAGGACTTTGCTGCGTGCTGTGTCCTGAAGTAATTTGTCTCCAAGGGCCCGAGGAGAGCTGGTCCCCTGTTGTGGAAACCGAGGAACATAAAAGTTTCCAAGTGTGTCTCAGCGACGCTGTGTGAGTGTGCTCTTTGCACGCCTGAGACTTTCGTGTGGTCCGTAGTACTGTTTACGAGGTTTCCATGACCGCATTGCCCCCGCAGTGTGAAACATCGTCCATGCTGCTACACAGCTGCTTGTGGCCCGAGCTGTCATCATAACTGAGGAAGTGAGGAAAGATCGCCCGAGCCGCAACGTGCTAAAGGATTTCTTGAAGCTAGGGAAGCTACAAGGTGAAAGGGATAGAGATCATTGTTCATTGAAAGGAATCTGCCCAAGATCGCCGACGAAGGAGAAGGCAGCGTCGTAACCCATCTGGCTACAGTGTCGCCTAGCAACAGAGCTTCAACGTGATCGGGATCGCCCAGCAGGACGTCCGACGAGCAGAGGGCGAGAGCGAGGCAGAGCACCCCCCAGGTAAGGCTTGGACTCCGGTCGGGAGCCGCAAGCACGTGTGTCCTGGGGAGGCATGCAGGAGGAGTACAGGAGTGCTCCGAGCTCCCTCCTGCTGCTCCGCGTCAGACGCGCTGAGTCCCCGAGCAGCCCGTACCTGCCTAGTGGTACTGGGCCGCACTTTTAAGCATCTGACCGCTGTCTCTGTTGTTGAGGCCTAGTGGTGCCCGAGTTGACAGCGCAGATTACCTACCGCATTATTCTTGCATTACGAACTGCCTGATTTGTGCATTACTTATCACACTATTCTTGCATTACAAACATCCTGATTCTTGCATTAAGGACTGTCTTAGTACTGCATTACGAACTGCATTACGAACTGCATAATATTGCATTAGGACTGCATTGGAGATCGTGAATTGCTCATTAATACCACAAGAACCTACAAGTGATTGCTGGCCTAATAACCGGCAAAGCGAAATATTGCGAATACGCATATGTTGGATTTTTAGCGTTTGGTCTCATCATATTCCTTTTTATAAAGATACCGCTATATTTATGAAACCAGTGTGGTGTCCATTTGTGGTGTTATCCCTTTGTTACCGGAAGTGTGGTTGCAAATACTTTACACATTGCCTTGGAGCTAAGCCAGGCTGCTCTGGCTAAGCTTCCACGGGGTGAGCAGGGGTTATCTAAGAGTGTGTCCCTCCTAACCCTGACTAGTAGCAAGGGTCCCTATTTGGACTAAGGTATTTACCTCAGCCAACTAGAAACCCCCAGTTGTAACATCAGGTTACTATTTGAATAAAGGGAAACCCCAGATTGTTTGTAGTAGTAATATTGCAATGAGAGACAACCAAATAGTAGAGAGCGGTACTTATATTAAGGAATTAAGATCACTGCTAATGTAGAGATAATAATTGAAATAAACAGTACTCAAGTTTTGGGAAACATCTCTGCAAGATCTAAGAGTCAATAGTTTACGCCTAACTAGTAGGTACATTTATTGTGACAAACATTGTTCTATTGCCAAAGGTCGTATATTTATTTAGAGCTGTACCACTAGAGCTGGAATTGCTATGGCTCAAACAATTGGATGTATTCCGTACTAATTTCCTATAGCAGTATAAAAGAGCTTGGTGGGCTCTGAAATATATGGTGATCCCCAGAGACAGAGGGAGGTGGGCAACCCCTAACTTTAAGTATTATTAAGCATTATTATTGGGCAACACTGCTGCAGTAATGGGGATTCTCATCAAAGATAAGGAGGAATCTATTCTATCATGATCAGAGCTGCCGTCTACCTATGAATTGACTCTAGGAGAAGATGCCAGTGGTTGTTTTGCGAGGGACATCGAGCATAGTTACAAGAAGGTTAAGTTTAAGACAGTAGGAGTAGCTTTCAAGATCTGGAAGCAGCTTAAGAGCAAAACAGGGGTTACAAGATATAATAGATATACCCTTCTGTCACCTAATTTATTTAGGTTTTTCATGATGGAGTCTGCAACTCATGGCAGCAACCAGGAATGATTAGACTGGGCAATCTATTTAGCCTTCGCCACTTACACTCGTTTAGTGAACTTCAGATGAAGTTTGGTCTTGGAGGGAAAACTTTTTTTAAGTTCTTGAAGATTAGGGACTTTGTATTAAAACTTGGGAGCGGGTTACTTTCTGTTGAAAAAATCCTGCTTCTCGAACTTATGTTACAGGCAAATAGGACTGGGCGAATTTATAAAGTGCTGAGGGAACAGGCATCGGATGATCTCGAGTCTCATGTGGGTAGATGGGAGGAAAGGTTGGGGATCTAGAGGATAAATATGCAGAAATCGCTTGAGGTTGATAAGGAAATTTTGCTTACTGCAATTTTGAGAAGTCAGCAGGACAAGACTATTTTTAATCTCTATTATAACCCTACTAAGCTGTGTAGTTGGCTGAAAAGACCCAATGATAACTGACCTCGCTGTGGGAAGTCCCCCGCAGATATGGCCCATATGTTTGCGCATGTATTAATCAAATATAATGGAGTAGCTACTGGCATTAAAAGATGGAATTGGGGCATTCTTAAATGCAGCACTCAAAGTAGATGTTGACTTCACTCCCTCGCTGATGCTATTTGGTATCGAACAAGGGTTTCTAGGGGTTAACAAATGTTTATATTTATTGCAATGGGTGTAGCATGTCTTCCTATAGGAGCGGTTTGGCTGACTATGGAACCACCAACAATGCAGCAACAGTTTTTGCGTTTGTTAAGCATGTACAATCTGGAGAAAACCCTCTATAACTATAAAGGGAAGAGGGCTATGAAATGGGGGGCCCCGATATGGGCACCAGTGGTGAAGTGGGTCGAGAATAAATGTGGAATTAGACACAGGTGGGCCGGGTCCGAGGTCTGATCAAGTTTAAAGTTTGTCTGTATCTGTATGAACACTACACAATGGATGATTTGAGTGTAGGAGCTAGATGAATAATTTTGGGTACTGAACTAATATAGAGTATCCAAAAATCTACATTAATCATTGATGATTATACATACGATTTTGTATGTAAGTGGATAAATTCTCTTGTCCTGATTAAGGTTGAAGCTTTGTCACAACTAAAATAGCCAAAAGCAAGAGATGATCCAACTTTAAGATGGATTCCTTAATATTACAGAATTGGAGAATGTTTAAATATTGAATTTATGGTGTTTGAAATATTTCATGAATTGTTGAGAGTCAGAAAATGTGTGTTTCTGCACGTGGATGAATCTTCTTGTCATGATCACATTTAAAGTCTAGCTACACTGCATTGACGAAATGTAATAGATAATCCAGTTCAATGATTTACTTTTTAATAGATAAACTAATGTGTGTACAGGATTGGAAAATGTTAAAAAAAATGATTTTCTTTTTTTTACTGAATTGATTAATAGTCTATGAAAATCTACATTAATTGTTGGTGGTCAAACAAATTGTTTCTGTATTTGGGTGAATTCTCTTGATATGTGCTCATTTAATAAATAAAAAAAGGATATTCAACAAACAACAATAACAATAAAATGGTGGAAGTCGGCCCTGAAATTACAAGAAGAATATTGGTTGTTTTAAATGTCTACATTAGCAATCTGGAACAAGTGTCTTGTACGGCTTGTCATAGTCATAGAAATTTAAATATGACCTGAGATACTTTTCTAGATATCACTAATCCCTTTTTCATTAGGACACATTGCCTTATGATATTCTGTAAAACAAATATGTTAGGCTCTATTCATAAAGAAATGTAATAAATCTGTAGTCTTTGCTTTACTCTCTCATCTGGGTGCAGATTCATAAATTCTTCATATTCCAGGTGTATTCGTGAAATTATTTTGTAAATTCCCAATTACATACATTAGATCACAGATCTGTATATGTAACTGTACACCTTGCACAACTTTGCATGCGATAAGTAGAGCTGTATTTTTTTAGTTTTTTCTTCTCATACAAAATCTTTTTTTGCCTTCACTTAAACCCCAAAGGTTTACCAGTTCTGATGGCTTTCCCTTACCAGAGGTACGCCCCCCAAAAATTTGCTCCTACCTTTTATAATACAAAATCCCCAATTGTTTCCAGGATAGAAGTGTGTGGTGTAGTTTGTGAATGCCCATAAGCACACTAGTTTGTGGGTCTCCCAAGCTTTTCAACGATTCCCTGCCCTTAAATACTGTTACCAGGCCAAAGAGAAGATTTACTCAGGTGTAACACCATACAGTGGTAATATTATCCATTATAAAGTAATATTATCCTTTATAAGCGCAAATTCACCTTTCTTTGATTTCAAAAGTGAATTTGTACCTGTATGTCAAGCTGTGTGCATGTGTAAGTTCAACTAGCAGGAATAAAATACTTTTTGAATAGGCCCATTTATGCAACCTAGTATTGCGAATATTTCTAGAAGTATTTTCGTTTCTACATTATTCTAATATTTAGATTGTGATTGCTTTCTTTGGCTTTGTGCATTTATGACTGTGGCTCTATGTTTTATGATTTTGATAATACAAATTTTAATTTACATTAAATGTAATTGGGGTGACTTACACAAGGGTCCTAAAACTTACAAATGTACCTAAATGATCACGTTTGCTGATATCAACTAGGAAGTGTAACCACTAGTACACCATTCTTGACCATTTCGTTATGTGCATTTTTCTTTCTTGCTGAGGTTTACCTCCCAAACCCTGTTACTACAACATCTGTTAACTGTGGCTTGCAAGAACAAGGACAATACTGCTTTTGGAATGCAAAGCTTTATTGAGTTGCTTTAGCAGGTTCAATCACACAGTGGCATGGCAGATCCCCATGCAGTTAGAAAGCAGCAGCAGGTCACTTGAAAGCATCTTCATTTCTCCTTCGCGTCAGCGGCAATTCGAGGAGGAGGTGTGTGTCTTAGTTGGTGGGATGGAAAGTTCCCCTCTTATGCCACTGCATATCACGGATGCGCCTCACAGACTGGATCTGGGGGTGCTGGGCGCCAAAATCAGAACTGTCTTTGTAGTCCCCCTTTTCAAACAGGTACTGGTAACCTCTGTAGCCTGGGTACTGATACCCAACCCACCTGAGAAGAGAAAGATTGACAAATCACAGAAGTGCTCATGAAAGTAGTGCTGTAGCTTCATGCAGCATTGTTTGAGATTCTTATTTTGGCTCAAATTAGTTGATACATGAGGTTTATTAATCTATGCACATTCTTGCTTTCTCAGACCAAAGACGAAATTCCATTTTCCAGTTACAAATGGTTTCTACTAGATACAGCTGCTGCTCTATAGCCTTTTGACTAAATAATGCATTGCTAAGAACATTCCATTTCATTTTAGTTGCATCTTAGAGCTAGCATCTGCAGGTCTAAGTCAGAATTTCAGTATAACCAGTGGATTGACCCTTGTGTTTTTTCCACTTGACATATTTAGTCCAAGGTCTAAAACGCACAGATCACAGCTTGAATGCAGTTAAAACCAATTGATCAAAAGGAAATGAGGATTTAGTGACGCAGTGTTGTGTATGCTTAAATTCTGATCTGATTTCAAAGAAATAATAGTGCTAGTTATAATGTCAGTGCCTACGTCATAAAAAATAAACTGTCAAAATACTAAAGTACCTAAATAAAGAATGAAAGAAAGTTCCATGAGGACTAATTGAAAAGAGTTTACTAGTTTACTCAAAATAATAAGAGTGCTGTGCCAAACTAAATAGACTGAATACGTTGTCGCCATAGCTCAGTTGCTGTGATCAGCCGTGGTCGGTAGTGGGAGTACCTGTCAGGCGGTGATGTGGGGAGGGGGAGGGGCAGGGTGGGGGGTAGTAATGTATGGATTACGAGGCTTAGCAGGTTAGTAAACATATAGTTAAATAAAACGAATTTTGTTGCGTGCACTGCATCACCAAATGTGATGCAGTGCGCGCAACGAAATTCATTTTATTTATTTATATGTTTACCTACCTGTTAAACTCCGTAATCCATACATTACTACCCCCCACTCTGCCCCTCCCACTCCCCACGTCACCGCCCGGCAGGTACTCCCACTACCACCCGCGGCTAGCTGTGATTGATAGGGCAGGTGCAATGCACCACACCTCATGCACATATCTCATAATGAATATTCAAGAGACAGCACATGACCTTTGCTAGCTCAACAAAGAAAACACTATACCAATTAAAAAAGTTCTAAAAAATATTCCAGTTTACTCAAGGCATAAGGTACGCCTGCACAATTGAGTATGTTATGGCTTTGAGTCAATGCATGAACATTTCATCTTGTAAAATGGGAATATGCACCCAAAAATAAATTGCATTCATAAATGAAGTTGAGATGTTTAATTCAGGAACTCTACTTGTTATTTCTATATTTCAAAACTTACTCGTGTCTAGTGGTGGTTAAATTAAAAAAGACCTATAACCTCTTTAAATTCTTCTTTTCCCCATCACACAAATTGTACATATGTGTCAACTATTCAAACACACAGTTTGTGATTTGCAGATTAATTGGTTTATGTCGCCCATCACAATTAGAGCTACCGACAGGCCTTAGCCGTTTGCTATCAAGTTAAAAACCTTCTTGTCCCAGACTTTTTAAATCATCTGAGAACCAGAGATTACTGGGCTGTACTGCAATTAAATTTGTAACACCGATTAGTCTGAATAATTCAATAGGACTATTGCTCATAAGTACGGAGTTGATAAAGAATGTGCATGTTAAATAATTTCCTCCCATGCATGCGACCGGCTTTAAATGCCTTATCATGTTTTAAAGGGTACTCAAATTTTGGGCACAGATGTCATTTTGCTAAACTGTATAATCTCCTGCAGTAGTTTGCGAGGTTTAATGCCTTGCAATAATTAAACATTATCACTACTGGCAGTTTTAACAACCTAGAGCTTACTTAGAGTGAAACAAAATAGCACAACCAAGTATTAGGATTTCCTATTAGATTATTGAAGCATATGTTAAATATACCTTGGGGAATTTTTATTTGCTGTTCTCCTCTTAAGGAGCTGTGAATTGGCCAAATAAACCCTCTACTAAACATACCCCCAATCCAAGAAACTACATAGTTAATGCTTCGTTAGGTATATTACAGGATTGGAATTGTTCAAAGATAATTTTAAGTAGTTTCAAAGACGTTCGTGTTTCTGAAGCACTGATATTTTGTGTTGCATATTCAATCCTCCATGTTTGGTTTATAGACATGTGATTTACCATTTACAATCTATATATGTCCGCAGCTTGACTGCTCTCGCACAAGAATTATATAAAATCTTATCAAACAACATTACAGTTATTTTCAAGTACAATATTTAGATGTTTTCACATTCACAGCATTCGATGCCCATATAAAATAAAGACATCATCACGCTACTATTAAGTATTTCAATTGGGGATTTTGGTATGGCTTACTTACGTGCCACTTTGAACACGTACGGACGACACTTTCTCTTGGTATCCATGGGCATGGAAACTGGGCACATCATCGTCTATGATCTCAATTTTCTTTCCAGTAAAGTTGGGGTTTTCATATAGCACAATCTTATGCTCCTGGCTATCCTGAAAATGGAAGACCGCATGTGTAAGGAGGTGGTTTGAGCATTAGCCAAGAATACCGAAATTCCCAAATTTGATTCGTGTTGATACTTTGCAACACTGACAACTTATGCTTTTCGTCTGCAGGATAAGGGCCACTACCTCTCAAATTTCTTCTTTGGTCCAAGACCATCCTCTCAATGAGGTGTGTCCACATCTCCATGGTGATCTTGCATCACCTTGCACCTATATAACATGTTTATCTCTGCCACTGTTATTAAAAGATGACTTAAAGAAGCAACCTGCCTCGTAAAATGCCTGCTTTTATCTGGCTAGTGAATGAAATGGCTGGGTGGTGTCCATTACCAAAGCCGCTTACGTTTTGTTCTCTTTTCAGGGACCACAGCACCTTTGGTTTTCAGTTATTGTCATGGCTCCAGATTAGATGCCATCCAGGGAATAAAATGGCCATGGATAAGAGTGATGGCAGGTCCCTTAAGTGGTACTTGGACTTAGGATCTGGGGATCACTGCTCACATCTCAGTAGTACAGAAAAGTGATGTGCCTGTCATTAGAGCTTTCCTGGCAATTATAATTTAGATAATCTGCTGTCTCAGCATGAGATGCCAACCCAATCCATTTCCTGTTAGAAGTATCTGGAACTCACCGCCTAATGGAAAAAGCTTGAATGTGCTGAGTTAAAGGGCATACAATTTATGTTCTGCTTGTTGGCCCTAAGGGAATATCACCACTTCCTCTCACCCATTCTGAGTCATAAGGGCCTCCAGGCAGAACTATGTTCCATGGAGTACTGCCTGTATTACACCTTCACAAAAATGCCTTGATACTTCCAATTCAGATTTCCAGGTATGATTAATGCAATTATATTAAGACTTACTTGTTCATCATTTTCTATGTCTCTGACCACATTATTCAAGCCTTCAAATTCCTCTCCTAGCTTTTCAATATGAAGGAATGCATTTCAAACATTTGCGCTCAATCCTTAAGACACTTAATTGTTGTTTCCCCTACCCCCTTGCATAGAATTCTGGTGTTATACGCAGCCCAGTTATCTAAAGCTGCCTGCACTATACAAAGTCTGTGAGTCATCCCATGGTCTACAATTCTTGCAAGCAAAGGTTAATCTGGGACAGTCTGATTCAAACAATGGTGATAGGCAGGCCCATCTCATGCTCCCTTTGCACCAGGCCTATGCTATGTAGTTACCAAAGGGTTTTTCTTACTTCTCACTGATGACGAAGCGCCTGATTTAGATCTAGGCGGACGGGTTACTCCATCATAATGGTGATGGATATCCTGTCTGCCAAAATCTAGTCTAGTAGACTCGCGATTGACCAGCCCCCTTATAACGGGGACCCATGTGTGGCCAATCAGGAATATGAAGAATGGATTGTACAATCCCTTGAGGCCGCCCTTCCCCTGTGTAAAATCACATCGAAACGCTCTCAAAAAACCGCCCCTTGGTATTCGGAGGCCCTTAGGGAAAAGAAACGCCACTGCAGGAAACTAGAAAGACGGTGGCGCATGGGTTACTCACTGGATGAGAAAACCCAATATAGAGAGGCAATTAAATCCTACAAGGTTGAGGTTAAATCTGCCCAGTCTACTTACTTCTCGGATAAAATCTTGCGAGCCAAGTCTAAACCGAAGGAAATCTTTCAAATAGTGAAAAGTCTCACCAAACTTCCCTCCCCTGGCATGCACCCGGGTAAAACTGTAGTCCACTGCAATGACTTGGCAGAATTTTTCCATCACAAAGTCAACCAAATCTACTCATCTTTTCCCTCCATAGCACCAGAACCCCCAGCTCAGGGACAGACAAACTTGGGGGATACCCCATCTCAATCCCCGATAACTCTGGATCATTTTCCACTGCTAGACCCCGAATCTCTGGATTCTATAGCCCGCAAGGTAAAATCTGCATCTCCATGTGATCCAGCTCCCCCAGAAGGTATGATGCTGGCACCTCAGGTCGTTCTATCACCCATCATGAACCTCCTGAATGCCTCCCTCACCTCCGGTACCGTCCCTCCTGCTTGGAAGTGGGCCATGGTCCGTGCTCTGCTAAAAAAATTCAATCTGAACCCCGGTGACTTCAGTAGCTATCGTCCGATCTCCCTGCTCCCCTGGGTGAGCAAAATTCTCGAGAGGCACATCAATACCTATCTGGTGGACTTTCTCGAGAATAACCAGCTGTTAGATGCCACCCAGACGGGCTTTCGACCCAGACATGGGACAGAGACCACTCTGCTGGCAGTCACCGAGGAAACCAGAAAGATCCTGGATCAAGGGGGATCAGTGGCAGTGATCCTCCTTGATCTAAGCGCGGCATTCGATACGGTCAGCCATGACACCTTGCTGAGCCGTCTCTCGAATGTCGGAATAGCAGGCGGAGGATGGCTATGGCTCAAATCATTTCTGAGCAACATGTCCTTCCAAATTTTTGATGGAGATACAGTATCCACGAGTAGGCCACTGAGGTGTGGAGTCCCGCGGGGCTCCTCCCTAAGCCCTGCGCTTTTTAACATCTACATGAGACCGCTGGCTGAGGTTGTCCGTCCGTTTAAATTATCTCTTACGCGGATGACACTCAGCTAGTGGTCTCCTTGGCGCAGGAGGATGGTCTATCAGCATCAGTGGGGCTGATGAAGTGTCTGGAGGAGGTAAAGGGATGGATGACTTTGTCCTCCCTCAAACTTAATGGGGACAAAACGGAGCTGATGCTCCTGGGTCCCACGAACCCCACATTTTTCAACTCCCTGTGGCCCCCATGCCTAGGCACCCCTCCAACCCCCAAGTACAACATAAAGAGGCTTGGGGTCTGGCTGGACAAAGCTCTATCTTTTAATACCCAGGCTACACAACTTTCGGCTACCTGCTTTGGTCTCCTTAGGATGTTGAAGAAAGTTCTTCCCCTTCTGCCTATGGAGGCAAAGCAGGTGGCCATTCAGGGTCTAATTCAGTCCCGTTTGGACTTTAGCAATGTCCTTTATCTCGGTGTCCCTGAATACACACTGCGTAAGTTACAGATTGTGCAAAACTGCGCAGCCCGCACATTGCTCCAGCTGCCGCGCAGACTGTCAGCCAAACCTGGACTGAGCAGTCTGCATTGGCTACCGGTAAGACAAAGTATTGCCTTTAAGGCTATGTGTATATCCCACCAAGCCTTCTGGGACACAGGACCGGCTATCGTCCGTGATCTAATAACACAGTATCATCCTAGTAGAAATCTTCGTTCTAGCCAGGCGTTTATGGCTATAGTCCCTAGAATAAAAAAGGCAAGAGCTGGCGGCAGGATGTTCACTCATAATGCCGCGAAGCTATGGAACTCACTTCCCCTTCAACTCAGGTCCAACCCTAACCTTTCCTCCTTTCGGAAACAGCTGAAGACTTTCCTTTTTAATGCTCCTCATTAATTTCTTAGCGACTTCCTTCTGTTAAGCAAATCATACTTGCCGCTAGCGCTTGGACGCCTCAGGGCAGCAATTACGCTCTACAAAAATACATTTCATTTCATTTCATTTCATTTCATTCAAAATATAAATCCAATAGGATATAATACGATTTATATTTCCATGGACGGGATATCCATCACCATTGTGATAGCGTAACCCGCCCACCAAATCTAAATCAGGCCCTAATTTGCCAACTGCTAGGTAGAAATCTTTGTTGATTCTGACTACCTTCCCGCTGCCTTCCTTTTCACCAGTTAGAGAGGTTAGAATGTAGCATATTTTGATGATGATGGGTAGAGTTGGGTTCTCTTATCACTAATTCCCAGTATCTGAGAGTTTTCCTGAATCAAGATGGGAGTGTGTGCCAGAAGTGACACCTGTGTTTCACGGGAAGCAGAAAGTGCTCTCTTTTTCCTGATTCTTTCATGCCCAAGGAGTTCCTCCTTCACTCCCTTGATGATCTTCTCAAACGTTTCAGACTGAGATCAAGCATAGCTTTTTTAATAAAACCCTGTCATTTAATCTTTATAGCTGAATGCAATTTTAAGATCTCTGCAAGTCCCTCTTGATAAAAGTCCAATTCATTTGTAGCCCAAATGCACACCCAATGTAGTAGTGGTCTGAGTGCAGCCAATTCTGCAATTATACTGATACCTAAGTCCAGTCGTAGAGGTACTAGTTGCGTGCGTCTTCCGAGACCGGTAGGGGCTCTAATGAAGTGGTTTTCAGCAACACTCAACGTGCTCATGTTACAGTGACCCTGTAGCTCAGCTCTATACAAAGCTGCACCCCTGGCTTGTGACTTATACATTTTCATAGCAGGGAGGATTGGAAACCAAGAGGCCCTTTTAGCAAATATACATATCGCCCCTGCTCTATATTTGATTGTAAATGAGCTTTTAAGGATCTGCGGGTCCTAAGATCCAGGTTCTGCCAGCCGAATTCCTAAATGGTCAAACTCCCCATCCCTTTACTAGGCTTCCTTTCCTATAGTGACAACACCCTTTACCTTTTTTCCTAGAGTCAGCCATCTTCTTAGTTTTAAAGATGTTAATTTAGAGGCCCTACTCAGGACGAAACAGAATAAAGCTATTGATCAAATTTTGAAGACCCCCTCTTAATTTTAGCCAGTAAAAGAATGCTGTCAGCAAATAAAAGGGTCGGGATGTTCTGTCCTGCCAAGGTAGGGGAGTCATTGACACAGTTAAACAAATATCTGGCACAAATATTGATGTACAAAGAAACAGGGTAGGCTCAAGGACACAGCACTGAGGTACACCCTGCTCAACAGGAATAGCCTCAGTCAGGTCTCCTCTTGTGCCACTCCAAACCCTTGCAGAATTCCCCCCACGGAGAAGCTTGATTATATGCAGCAAATTATAGGGATCCCATCTCTCGCAGAACCTCCCGGAGTTTCTTTCTGGTGAACAAATCGAACACGGCATGGAGGTCACAAAAAGCTCTCCCTCTCCTATATCTATAATCTTCTACTTGGCCAGAAAGAAATGGAAGTCCTGACCGATTGCACTTACTTTGGTCCTAAAACATGCCTGTCGATTCAACAAGATTTTATTTTCATCACACCAATCCAAAAGTTGCTCCAACACTTATTTACAGTAAACCTTTTCAAGGGTATCTATTAGACTGATTGGATGGTAGTTTGAGGAGATGCAAGAATTCCCCTTCTTAAAACCGTAACAATCTCAACACCTTTCCATTAGACAGGTAGAGCTGCCTTAGCTGCAATTCCATTTCTAACTGCATTAATATAAGGGACCCAGATGGAAGTGTCTGATTTGAAGGGGTCTGCAGAGACTTTATCCAACCCGGGTGCTTTCCCTTCTTTAAATGACACTACCACTCATGCAGTCTCTGCAAAGGAAAAACTATTGGGGATAGATGAGGGTTGGGCACAGAACACTCACCCCCAGTCACAGGTCTAGGTTGAATCCATCATCATTCTTTAGATTTGTTAGCCCTAAGTTGGCAGGGTATGCCCAGACGTGGGTCCCTTGCTCACTTTGCGTAGGGATTTGCAATAGGAACCTCTTATTACTAACCTCTCTGTAAACACCAGCATTGCCACCCTGGAAACCTGCCCTCTGTTCAGCACTGTATGCGCTGAACAACTACAACTACATACATACATACATGCATGCATACATCAGCTCACTAGCACAGCCTGATCAGCATAGTGTTAGACCAGTGAGTTTAAGGGATGATTGTATTGTTTTGTGGAGCACTGAAACCTAGACAGGAAGGTGCAGATTTACTAACGGCTTGCATTGCCCTTGTATGACATAAATGGTTGCAATATAACGCAATTCCTTAAGTGGGATTTTCTAAGCCATGCAAGTCCACCTTGCGTGGCTCTGCGTGGTTTAGTGAATCCAAAGTCACACAAGGCAGCGCAAATCACTGCCTTGCATTACCTTGCAGCAGGGACGTGTTTCATGGGTGGAGTTTGAGCGTTCCCATGCATTCAGCCATGGAATTTGACTCAATCCCAGACTTACAAAGGTCTGTAAACCTGGGATTGCACTAAAATGGTGCACCTCCGGGACCTGGGCGAAACAAGGGGAAATACTTTTATACTTCCTCTTTGGTGGCATGCTGCATTCTGCAGCAGATTTACAAAGAGGAAAATGCCTTTCATGAAAGTTTTTGTGCAGGAAGGTGCCCCTTCCTGCACAAAAACAATATTGCTCTTAATGCAGGAACCCTTGCAGCATGCCACAAGGAGGGAGCAGAAGTGTGTGATATCTTAGTGGGTATGGGTCATTTCTGCTCTCTCCTATTCACACAGCATAGCAAGCTTCCTTGCTGCATTACATAAAACCTTTGAACATCTTCCCCTAAGTTTGCAAGTATGTGTTTTTTATAGACTTGCCCAAAACTAGTTAGGCATTTTATTAAATTAAAAAGCATAGCAATCACTTCCCTGTCCTACGAAAATAAGGTATGGGATGAGAGAGAGAGCATTGGACTAATACAATTACAGGTAATAGAATCACTCAAAGAAAGTTGAAGTATGCTGTTAATGTCATTAGAATGTGCCTTGGGTTTCAATAGTGATCTTGTTTGTGCAAATGCCACTGGTTTCAGTTAAATGTTTGTGTAGGTGTAGAATGGTTACTTCTGATGTACACTAGTCTAGACCCCTATACTGTAAGATGATTAGCCTTCAGGGATTTCTGATTTCAACTAATATAGACTACAGTCCAATAATAACATCTTAAGCAGCCGTTCTGATTGACATCAAAGAAACAAATGGTTGAGTAAGCCCTGCCCCTCCATTAACCTTTATATTTAAGGTTTTGCATTTAATCTTTGTGAATAGGGCCTCACAAGTTCAATCAATCAATCAATCAATCATACCATTTGTATAGCGCACTACTCACCCGGGAGGGTCTCAAGGCGCTTGGGGGAGGGGGAATGCTACTGCTCGAACAGCCAGGTCTTGAGTTGTTTCCTGAAGGTGAGATGGTCCTGGGTCAGCCGAAGGTGGATGGGGAGGGAGTTCCACGTCTTGGCAGCCAGGTAAGAGAAGGATCTTCCTCCGGCGGTTGCTCTTCGGATGCGTGGTACGGCTGCGAGGGCGAGGCTGGTGGACCGTAGTTGGCGGGTGGGCGTGTAGAAGGTCAGGCGGTCGTTGAGGTACTTGGGGCCCAGGTCGTGGAGAGACTTGTGTGCGTGGGTGAGGAGCCGGAACGTGATCCTCTTGTCGACGGGGAGCCAGTGCAGGTTCCTCAGGTGGCTGGAGATGTGGCTGCGTCGGGGGACATCCAGGATGAGTTGGGCGGAGGCGTTCTGGATGCGCTGGAGTCTTTTCTGTAGCTTGGCTGTGGTTCCGGCGTAGAGGGCGTTTCCGTAGTCTAGTCGGCTGGTGACGAGTGCCTGGGTGACAGTCTTCCTGGTCTCGGTCGGGATCCAGTGGAAGATCTTGCGAAGCATACGCAGGGTGTTGAAGCACGATGAGGAGACGGCGTTGACTTGTCTGGTCATCGAGAGGGAGGAGTCCAGGATGAAGCCCAGGTTGCGTACGTGGTCGGTTGGCTTGGGTGCGGTGCCCAGGGCTGGGGGCCACCAGGAGTCATCCCAGGCGGAGGGCGAGGATCCCAGGATGAGGACTTCCATCTTGTCTGAGTTCAGTTTCAGGCGGCTGTCCTTCATCCACTCGGCGACGTCTTTCATCCCTTCGTGTAGGCAGGTTCTGGCGATGTCGGGGTCTCTGGTGAGGGAAAGGATCAGCTGAGTGTCGTCGGCGTAAGAGATGATGTTGAGGTTGTGCTGGCATGCGATGGCTGCAAGCGGTCTCATGTAGACGTTGAAGAGAGTGGGGCTGAGAGAAGATCCCTGCGGGACGCCGCAGATGACTTCGGTGGCCTCGGAGCGAAACGGGGGGAGGCGGACTCTTTGTGTTCTTCCGGCGAGGAAAGAGATGATCCACTCCAGTGCCTTGTCTTGGATACCGATCCTGCTGAGGCGCTGGACTAGGGTGCGGTGGCAGACAGTGTCGAACGCAGCGGAG
Organism: Lissotriton helveticus; assembly: GCF_964261635.1. Classification (NCBI taxonomy): domain Eukaryota; kingdom Metazoa; phylum Chordata; class Amphibia; order Caudata; family Salamandridae; genus Lissotriton; species Lissotriton helveticus. The sequence continues at coordinate 981,432,150 of NC_136072.1, forward strand.
AGGTCCAGGAGGATGAGGGCCACTGTTTCCCCTTTGTCGAGCAGGGTCCGGATGTCGTCGATGGCTGCGATGAGGGCGGTCTCGGTGCTGTGGTTGGCTCTGAATCCGGACTGTGAGGGGTCGAGGGATCCTTTCGTCTCGAGGAAGGCGGTCAGCTGTCTGTTGACGATCTTCTCGATGACTTTAGCAGGAAAAGGGAGGAGCGAGATGGGGCGGAAGTTCTTGAGGTCAATGGGGTCCGCTGTAGGTTTCTTCAGGAGGGCGCTGAGCTCGGCGTGCTTCCAGCTCTCCGGGAAGGTGGCGGTGTTGAATGAGGTGTTGATGATGTTCCGGAGTTTGGGTGCGATGGTGGAGTCGGCCTTGTTGAAGACGTGGTGAGGGCATGGGTCGGTCGGTGATCCGGAGTGGATGGTGTTCATCGTGCGGGCTGTGTCTTCGGTGGTTACTGTGGTCCAGGTGCGGAGGGTGGCGGTGGGGGGCGTTGGTTCGACGGTTGGGTGAGTGGGTGGTGCACAGAAGCTGTTGTGGATGTCGGCGATCTTGCGGTGGAAGAACGAGGCGAGGGAGTTGCAGAGGTCTTGTGACGGAGTGATGTCGTTGGTGCCGGTGCTGGGGTTGGAGAACTCCTTGACGATGTTGAATAGCTCTTTGCTGTCGTGGGCGTTGTTGTCCAGTCGTTCCTTCAGTGATTTCTTCTTGGTGGTGCGGATGAGCTGGTGGTGCTTGCGGGTAGCGTGTTTGAGGGCGGTCATGTTGTCGGTGGTCTGGTCGAGGAGCCAGGCTTTCTCGAGGGTTCGGCAGGTCTTCTTGGATTTTTTGAGTTCGTCGGTGAACCAGGATGCCTTCTTGCTTCTGGGTCTGCTGGGAGGGTTCTTTAGTGGCGCGAGGTCGTCGGCGCAGGCGGTCAGCCACTGGGTGAAGTTGCGGGCTGCTTCGTTGGGGTCCGTTGTGTTGGCGGGTGGGCTCTGGCTGAGGGAGGTGGTGAGCTGGTCCGCGGTGATCTTGCTCCAATTCCTGTGAGGTACCTGTTGCGGGTGGTGGTGGGTCGTGGATCTCTTGAAGCTGAAGTGGACGCAGCTGTGGTCGGTCCAGTGGAGTTCGGTGGCGTGGCTGAAGGTGATGTACTTGCTGGAAGAGAAGACGGGATCAAGCGTGTGGCCGGCGTAGTGGGTGGGGGTGTTGACCAGTTGCTTGAGTCCGAGGTTGGCGAGGTTTTCCAGCAGGGCGGTGGTGTTGCGGTCCTTGTTGTTCTCCAGGTGGAAGTTGAGGTCCCCTAGCAGGATGTAGTCAGAGGAGGGGAGGGCGTGTGGGCTGATGAAGTCCGCGATGTCTTCGCTGAATTGTGTGCGTGGTCCCGGGGGTCTGTAGACGAGGGTGCCTCTGAGGGTCGTCTTAGGGTCGGTGTGAATCTGGAAGTGGAGAAGTTTGGCTGCGGCGAAGGAGTCGTTGGCGTCGGTCGTGATGCGGATGGTGTTCCGGTGGATGATGGCGATGCCTCCTCCGGTCTGGTTGATGCGGTCCTTCCTGATGATCTTGTACCCGTCCGGGATGGCGATGGCGATGTCGGGTGCAGAGGAGGCGTTTATCCAGGTCTCCGTGAGGAAGGTGACGTCCGGTGAAGTAGTGTCGAGGAGGTTCCAGAGTCCACGGTGTGCCTGTGGACGGAGCGGGTGTTGAGCAGGATGCACTTCAGGTGGTTGCTGCTGGTGTTAGTCTTGGCGGGTGCGGGGCAGGTTCGGAGGCAGGTGAACTTGCAGGTGCGGCAGGTGAAAGGTCCGTGGGTGCGTCTCGGGGTGGCTTGGCAGCAGGCGTGGGTCTGGCCGGCATTGAGTGCATTGAGAGTGGCGGCGTCGTAGGTCAGTCGGGTCGTCTTGCATCGGCGGGGAGGGCCAGGGGTCCTAGCGCTGGGCACGGTCCAGGCGCGGACGGGCGCAGACGGGCTTACCTTTGGCGCACCTTCGGCGCTCATTCGGTGCTCCCGCTGCGCGTGTCCGCTGCGCGGTCGCTCAGGGGGCGTCATAAGTAGTGCGCCGGGAGGGCGGGTCACCTGGGTGGCGGGAGCGGAGCGGCCAGTGGGCAGGGGAGGGCGGAGTCGGCTGGTGGTCAGTGGCGGGAAGGAGGGCCGAGGGCGGCTCAGCGGCGGCTGGGTCGTCCGGCGGCTGGGGGGAGGCTAACAGGTAGGGGAGAGCAGCAGAAGGGGGGGAAATAGGGAATAGGGAGTTAGGGGTACAGAAGGCAAGGGGCAAGGGGAAGGTGAATACAGGAGACAGGAGGCGAGGCGAGGAGGAGACAGGAGGCAGAGAGCCAGAGAAACCAACAGGCAGAGGGGAAAAACGGAGGCAGCAGGAGGGGGGGAACTGAAAGGCAACGCAGTCAGCCGGCAGCAGGCAGCGCACTGGTGGTCAGCGGGCAGGAGCAGCGGTGGGTGGGGGCGACCTCGCCTGGAATAGGCTCAGCGGTTGCATTTACAATACTAAATTCTAAGGCAAGAGTAAAGTAAAGTAAAGTCCACATTTGTAAAGCGCACAATCACCCGTAAGGGTCTATAGGCGCTGGGGGCCGTCGGGAAGATTAAGCGAGCTATTGCCCAGAGTCACATGGTGCTGGGCTAACCTGCCGCCGGAGCCGGGGATCGAACCGTGGTCCCCAGATTCCAGCGTCAGTCACCCTGGCCGCGGCGCCACACCTCTCCCTGAGTCACAAGGTGAGTACGTATCCCCACGGTAAAAACATGTGGCCCTACTTGCAAAGGTATCTTCGGCCATAAACAGAAGTTTACAGCTGAAAATACCAAGGGTGGCTCCTCCATAATGGCAGAGGAACGTCGCCCCACTAGGTCATTCAGCGGACCAGGCATGGCTGGGAGGAGGGGGGTAGTGTGCACTGTAAAGTGCGCATGTCGGTTTGGCTAGCCGTCTTAGGCTGGCCAAACAGACATGCACACTTAGATTTCTCGCTGGGTTGTAGAGATGCCACAAGCACTAAGGCACTGTCTGAGTGGCAAACACGGCTGCTCAGACCAAGCCTGGTGCTGCTCTCATGCTGTGAGAGCAGCATCTGGATTGGGTGGTGAGCCTGTGCTGGTGTCCAAGGGACTGCTGGGACACCATCAGGAGTGAAGAGGAGCACCGACGAGTGGGCGGCAGGACTGGTATGTTTTTTAAAAATGGCATCTCCCTTATTTCCCCCAAATCCCCTACTGGCGTTTTGTGGAGGCCGCCACTGGAAAATACCTTATTCACACAGGGATTACTGGCACCTGTAAATGCATTTACTACTGTAGATTTCTGCACCACATTTGAAAAGAATCCTGCATTAGTAAATCCCAATCACAGGGTCGGAAATAAGCATTCTAAACAATGCTTGCCTTGGAAGTTTGTGATTGTCCGCAAACATATATGTTTATGGGAATTCTCAAACTCCTCCCCACCCATGCACTCTGTTTACACCCCCAGATTTACTGAGGGTGTAGGTGAGGAACTTTCTCCAAGGAATCAAAATTCTTCCCATGTTTGGAAAATAGTGTATTTGCAACAGGAAACTGCATTTCACCTTTGCAGAGTGCTACACTATGTAGCGCTGGGGCTCCCGCTCCCTATTTTCTGTCCCGTTTTTCTACTAAACTAATAGTAAAGAATAAACTATTATTCACTAGCACTAAAATAAAAATAAAAATATCGACTTTCGTTGTGAGCGAGGGTCAAGCAGTGTAAGGCAGTGTTGTCTCGAGTCTCCCCCTCTGATGATGCGCTCTGACATCATATTTATAGGTAGCCCAGCGAGCTTTAGGCTCAGGTCTGCAGTGGCCATGGCTTTGTGCCCTTCTGCCCATCACCTTACCCTTTCTTAATGAGTCAGAAGGGGGAAGTGAAAAAGCAGGGTATTTAAGAGCACCTGTGTGAGAAAGACAGCTTGAGTGTTTAGGAGAATATGAGAAAGAGAATGTTTATGTTTGTGAGAGAATGAGAGAGTGTGGTGTTGGGGAAGTGTGAATTAATATTTGATTTAGTGTGAGTGACTCTGAGCTTGAGACAGTGAATGAGACAGTGAGAGAGGACGTAAGTGAGACACTCAGTGAGCATGTGAGTGAAAGTGTGTGAGCGTATGAGACAGTGTGTGGGTTAGACAGTGAATGAGACTGTGTGTGTATGTATGTGTGTATGGGTTGGTGGGTGTGGGTTTGGTGGGTGGGTTATACTTTTGAGACTGCTGCTGGCCCTGTCATACTGGCAATTCTTGTCTGGTGGAGGCACCAATGGGCTGTCACTTAAATAGTGAAGGCAATTCTTGGCATACGAGAGGGCAACCAGGACATATGGGAGAGATGAGGGGCCAAATTTTGCTCCTGGCAAACTGTAGTGTAGGTAATTGTTTACATGTGTGAGCTCAATCCGGGCAAGACTGAGCTCCTCCTCCCGGGGAGAAGTGCCCATTTTTGGGGTCCTCAGTACTGGCCGACTGCGCTCGGAACACCTCCCTCTTCTGCTGGATGTGTCAAGAGCCTCGGAGTCTTGATTGATTCCGGGCTCACTCTCAAGGCGCAGGTGAGCGCAGTAACATCTTCCTGTATGTTCCAGCTCTACAGGATACGGAAAGTCGCTCACCTCTTATCACCTGAAGCCTTGTTGCAAGTCCTAATAGCCCTGGTGATGTCCCGGTTGGACTTCTCAAATTCAATCTATCACGGTCTCCCTAAATCTCTGTTGTCTAGGTTGCAGATTGTCCGAAACCAGGCTGCTCCCCTGGTCTTTAAAATCCCCAAATGGCAGTCGGCCCAACCTCTATTACGCCACCTTCATTGGTTACCAGTGAACGAAAGAATCACTTTCAAGGTTCACTGTTTAGTCTTCAAAGCTCTCACTGGTCCTGCCCCTGCTTTTCTCAAGTCTCTAATCACTTCTTATTGCCCCCCTCGTACCTTGAGGTCCACTCACCTCCTGCTCCTCGTCGTTCCCCGCTTCAAACTCTCCAGATCAGGTGGCCGCAGCTTTTCTTGTCTAGCCCCCAAGCTATGGAACTCCCTCCCTCTCTCACTCAAGTCATCTTGTTCCCTTTTTTCTTTTAGGAAATCCCTAAAAACACTACTCTTCCCCCACTAATTTTTTTTCTCCCCCTGCCTTTTCCCTTTCTTTTCTAAATCCGATTAGCGCCAGGAAACCTATGGTGACAGTGCGCTCAAGAAATCTGTTATAACATAACATGTGGGGTACCCAATGCATATTTTGAATACATGTGGTCAACTCCAGAGAAGCGACAGGCTTCATTGGCTTGCGACAAGGTTAAAGTACTGAGGGGCATATTACCAAGCAATAGCGATAATTATCGCTATTGCTTGGTTAGAGACAAAATTTTACAGCTGAGCTTCGGTGATTTTTATCGCAGATAAACCTTGGTATTACCAAGGTTTATCGCAAATGCGATAAAAAACGGACGCAATGCATGAATATCGCTGAAAAGTCCGCGATATTCATGCAGTACCGCGCTAATGCTCTTAGCCATGTTATCCACCTCCCATTGGATAACATGGCTAACAACTGCTCAGGGCAGGTGTTAGCTTTTGGAGATATTCGCGCTTAGCGCGAATATCTCCAAAAGTTGGTAATAGGAGATAGCGCTGTTAGCGACTGTTTCCAGTCGCTAACATCTTGGCACGCCCACTTTGCATGTCATTAGTGATAAATATCACTGACATGCAAAGTGGGGCCCAAGATGGTCGCTATCTCCTACTAGCTGTCGCTAACTGGTGTTAGCGACAGCTAGGTAATAGGGAGATAATTTTATCTCCGCTTTCTTGGCTTTTAAAGCCAAAAAAGCGGAGATAAACCCCCTTGATAATATGCCCCTGATTATTTATTGAGAGCCCTTTCAGAGCCCATGGCTTCAATTTCTGTGAAAACTGCGTTTGAAAATTCGCAAGTTGACCCAATGTTTCCCTCACACTTTTAGAAGAAATAGATCATGCGTCATGCCTGATGCACTCATTTATGGTAATACGAGGACAGTAAGGCGCCCGCCTCTTTCAGCAGCCACCACTGTGTGTATTTAGTTATAATTTCCTTACCACTTTGATGGGTCGGAGGGAGGATATGCTGTCGCTTCTTCGGCTGTTAGTCCAGGAATCCCAGCGCGGGTACTCTCCCTTTTCGAACACAAACTGTTCCCCTTTGCAGTTTGCATGTTCGTATCCGACCCAGCTGTGAGAGAAGAGACATTTTAATTCATTCATTTCCATGTACAAAACAACTGAACGACTTTGTTTCTTTCACATAAATGCCAAACGTTTTCGTGATCAAAGAACTGTAAATTACTCAATATTCAGCGATATAACTAAGGTTGCACCTTTTTGTGGCACAATAGGACTCATGTGCTTTAAAATACAGACTCGTATAACTTTAATAATTCAAGAAAAGGGAAGTTAATGTAATGCTTCTTCCTTCTTTATTCTCCAATGGCTTATCATTTTAGGTCGATTTTTCTGATACTTCAATTCATTTCGGTTTTCTTTTCCTCTCTTCGATTCTAAAGTACCCAAAGGCTGTGCACGGTTTCTTTTTTTTAACGATGACTTAGATAGGCATGTTCTTCTAGAGGTGAAATGAATATGAACCTGGAAATCTAATTCCAAATACCTTTTTTTAAATAAAATCACCTTTAGTGGACCCAAATATTGGAATAAATATTCCATTACAGTTGAGCAAATCTAATCTTTTCAACCTTTTGGATGGAACACTAATGTCCCCTTATAACAAAGGAGACGTACATGATCCCCAGTGCTACCCACCCATACATTTCATAGATAAAGAAGGGAAAACTTTCACTAAAATCATATTGAATTGAGTCGACACATGGACAGAAGACGAACGTGTGCTGTCCTTGGTACAAGGTGGATTCAGGGAAAGTTTCGCCACCGTTGACCAAGTTTTATTTTATAATTCTTGATGAACAAATATGCCATCAGAAAGAAGGCCCTGTTATGCTGCTTTCTTCTAATTCTCCCAACCGTTCAGTCGGTCCAAAGAAAACATTTCTGGGAAAGGCTAAATAAATGCGGTTTGACTGCTCACCTAGTTCATCTCATTTCAGTGATGTGCCGTTCCTAAACAGTATAAGCCTGATAAAAAAAACCAGGGCTACTACCCAGGCAGTTTTTAATTTGAATCAGTGGCTTCCAGTGTGGGGCACCAGTACTTATTTTTGGGGACCGGCACATAATTTTCAGATATTTACTGAGTGCAAGAGAGGGAAAACACACAAGATCAGAAGACGGAGGAAAAGAAGGATGGCAAAAACATCACAAAGGGAGAAAGCAGGGACCTGAACGACTGAGATAAAGGTGCAGGCAATGTCTGGTAGTTCGCTATAGAAGAATACAGTGGATTCAAGACTCAATCAATCAATCAATCAGGATTAATAAAGCGCTGCAAATCACCCATGAGGGTCTCAAGGCACTGGAAATGCTAGCTGCTTTGTGGTGATCTGTTCATTTGAACAGCCTCGTCTTGATTCCTTTCCTGGATTCCCTGAGTGATGAGGTGGCCCTAACCTGCAGGGCAAGGTCATGCCAAGCTTTGACTGCCAGGTGTGAGAAGGAGCATTCTCCACTGTTGCCTCTGCGGATCCTGGGGGGGAGTCTGTGAGGAATAGGGAGGAGTTTCATAGGTGTTTGGTCAGTTGGTGGAAGGTTAATCGTTTATTGATGTATGCTGACTACCAGCCTCGGTACTCGGCGGGCCAATGTTTAATTGCACCAACCACACACAGGCTTCTGAGCAGAGCTCCAGAGATCGGCACTCATTCTTTTGCAAATTAAGCACTGTACCCAGGAGATTTTAGATGAACAGGGGAGTCAAGCAAGGATACTTGCTAATCCTGGTGCTCTACGGTTTGTCTATCAACGACCCTTGGATATACTTAGGGAAGAAGCACAGGCCTTCTCAAAAGTAAATGGCATTCAAATACAAGTAGTACTGTATGCTGATGATTCAGTTTTACTCAAAAGATGTGAAAATGCTCTTCTGCTGCTAATGAATCAAGCAGAACATTTCTTCAAGAACCTTGGATATATTTTCATTAAAGAAAAACAAATTACTTTATATCTGTTGGGGTACAGGTGACATAACTTAGTAAGTTAGAGAATGAAGGTCAAAGAAGGAGTTTGTTGTACTTTAACAAGTATTAGCTAAGTCAAATGACAAATGGTAATATGCATGTCTGCAATTAGTATGTTAGCGCATTAAAGCCAGAATGAATTACTTTTTCAATGCTTCTTCGTGGAAGTCATTTACCACTTAAATTCTAGTCATGGGTGTATTTAGGCTTCAGAAATAGGGCATGATAACCAATCTTTTAGGCAGGACTTCCCATCCAAAAAAAGCTGAAAGGAAGGTTGCACCCAACACATTTTCTTGGGTCCTTAAATGACCACAGTACACATTCCCATACTGATCCAGTTATGTTGTTGCAATAACATTTCTGTTAATTGTTTTCCAATTTTTTCCAATTTTGACACCAGAGAGTTACCACTAGTCAGCCAACATATTTCTATCTTCTTGCCTTTCTATGGCACATCTCAAGTGGAAGAGAGGCACATGTCACTTTGATATTTTAGATGGCTGCATAGATCATTCAATCCCCCAAAAATCTGAAGTATGGCTCTTCCCTAATGGACTGTACTATGTAATATCGATGCTCAGAATATCGAGATATACTAATATCATGGACAGAATATCTAGCGAGAAATTATAGAAAGGTAAGTGCATATACAGGAAGTAGAGATTTGCTATTCTTATCTCCACATCCATGCACTTTTAGGATATACATATCATCAAGGTACATATATGTGGAGGTAGGCATGGAAAATCTATACTTACTTATCTTTTGGTATTTTATGCTTCGATATTGTGTCCATGTTTGGTGACATAGAGATTCCTACCTCGATATCCGAGGCACACCCGCTAATGGATGCTCTAGAGAAATGGTGACAGAGCACCACAGCCTCTTCCTTCAATTGTAATTAGTGGTATAATGTCATTTGAATTTGAAAGTATACATTCAATTATATAATTGTCAAGAGACAGTCTATGTTGAGTCATAATACCCAGCCAATTACATTTGGTTCCAGTTAGGATGACATTTATTCCATTGTATGTCTTTGCACATCAGCCGTAGTAGCCTTCTCAACACAATCTGTCCAAATATGCAATTCTTCCCTTAGCCTGTGTAAATACATTAGGTGGAAAGATACATACGGTCCAGAGTGTACCAAGATGGAGCCAACCTTCTCCATTCCAGCCTCCTTCAAACTGGTGCAGAGGGCATTAAGTTCGTGGCTGCGGCCTTGGAAATTCTCCTGTTCAAAGATGACGATCTAAATATCAAAAGAGAAGCGAGAGGAGTTGATAATGTATAACTGTGAAATGAGAGAAAAGCAGTGAGCTAGCAGAAAATGAAGCTATGGAAGACTATATGAATGCACAATGACATCAATATAATACAATAAATAAGGCAGACAAACTGCTGGATGTGGCTGGCAGGATAGATTTGGCGAACAGGTGAATTTAAGAAATAGTGGATAAGTAGGGGTTGGTAATAATGATACATTTTTGTGCATATCCGCAGATTATGTCTGGTTCTTCTATGATTCGCCAAAATCCCATAAAAACAATGATGATATTTCAACTTTTGTAGATGCACTTCTAGTGTTGGGAAAGGGCAATAGAGAAAGATTTGAAGCAGAAATCACATACGATGAGGTTATGGAGACATTTTCCAACCTTCAATTGGGGAAGTTCTTAAGGCTCAATGGTCTCCCATTGGAGCTACTTAAGAAGATGCATAGCCGTATTGTGCCTTTTCTTACCAGGGCCTTCTGTGATGTGCTGCATGAGGAAATAATACAAGAAGATCTAAGAATGAGCACTGTGGTTCTTATCTTTAGAAAAAGTTAATTTAAAGACAGATGTGAGTCCTACTGACAAATTTTCCAACACATTTTGAAACCGAAACCCTCACCAAAATGTGTCCAATCCTCCCGCAGGAGTGGTAGAAGCTCTGATAAGCCCTGATAGATCGAGGTTTATGCCAAATAGAGCCTTTACAGTTACATTTGGAAGACTACACAATTGCTTTGACTAGATGGGTAACTGAACCAATGACAATATTGTCAGTGATGCTCAAAGGCTTGGACCCTTTCAAGTGGTTGCTAAATTCCCACTGCTGGAAAAAGTGGGCCAGGGCCCTAATATCCTGACATGGATCAAACTCCTGTGTAACTCCCTATTGGCCAGTGTTAGGGTGAATGGAATGTTGTCACATACTTTCCTTCTACAAAGAGGGACCAACCGTGGTTCCCCTCTCTCCAATATTGTTTATCTTAATACTCGATCCATTAGTATCAGGTGGCCCACCTTTTAAGTGAGTCAGCTGTTGTTCAAGATGGGAATACAGGATCCCCCAATACATTGACAATATTTTATTATGCATTAAAGATCCGAATCATACTATAATAACATTATTGGAGGTGTTTAATATTTCTGGCCATTTTGGGGATTTAGAATTATTATTTATTTGCACAGTGGAATTGTTACTCAGAAGGGTGTCCTGATGCTAGAACATCTGCAATAAAAAAACATTTGCGGGAAAGAAAGAATCAATTACAGTGCAATAAAGCGCAAAGACTTAAGGGATTTATTGAAGGCCAGATGGTCTGGTTCCAACCTAAGGACAAGTGGAAGGCCATTTATTCTTTTTGGCCTTAACCAAGAATGAACGCCCAGCCGAGCATCACTTCATATGTTGAGGAATCAGAAGTGTGGCAGCTATGGAAGAGTAAAGCAATCTATTAAGGATGTAGTACAAGTCACTTACAGGCAGAGGTCTGTATTATACCTAGTAGTTGAATGTTGACCTGCAATTAATGTGGCAACCCTGCTTAGATTAAAATCAGAGGGATTTATATATCCGGTGATATACATAAGCAGGGATCAAAATAAATGTTATGAAAGCAAACAATATTCGTTAATGGGTCGTTTTTGGACAGAGACAGCTAGGTGGGAAATCCTTGCACTATTCCCGGTTGTACCAGAAGCACTTTTTAAAATGACCAAACTATTGAGCTGTCATTAGTTTTTCAAAAAATGCTCTCTTTTGGATCTCATATGTTTTTTTCAAATAAGTGGATGCTGTCTTATGGAGTTTAATGTGGAAAGGCAGTGTGCCCAGGATTGCACTTTTACCGTTGGGTGTTTGCCCTACGTAACCTATGTAATTATTTGCTGGTGGCACGCTTGATAGTGATTAATGCCAGAGATTAATAAATGGGCCTTCAAGGTGAAGGATGAAACATGTTTGAGAATGTATTAGTAAATGATGAGACATGGGTGATATGCACACTATGCGTTCAGAATTTTTATTAAAGCCTGGAATGTGGCCACCTACCATATTGAATGGCGACAGCGAATAACTGGGGAAGCCCCATTGTGATCTGGGAACTTCATGAAAGACTTCAATGGTTTGCAGGGATTCATGGAATGGATTCAGGGAATAAGACCTGGTGATTTTATCTAGGTTGAGAGATGTGTGGGGTGTGTCCCTTATTCAAGTTGAGTTTGGAGCATGAGGTGTGAAAGACACAGTTATTGGTTTACTTTGAGCTACGCTGTACCCTAAATAGACATGTCACAACAGGGAGACTTTTCTGGAATATACCCCATGGTAGAATAATCTTTCTTTTGAACGTGTGATGACCAAGGCAGTATTGTAAAACAGAAGGTATAACAGTAGAAGAAGAAGTGGAGGGCTTTAATGAGGAGGACTAACAGGAGGCCCTCATTTTTGTAAATAATTCTTTCTTTTTTTACTCAATAAAATGCTTAAATGCATTCCCAATACAATACATTTCAGCACTTCTATACTTGCAGTAAAAACAGGAGGCTCTAATGTGTCCGAAAGAAGGTGCTATCAGGGAGGGTGTAATATCTTCATGAGTTAGCGTTTTAAGCTGCTATAATATGTTGCTCATGTTTTGTCAAGTATCATGCTCATGTTACCCTATGGTCTTTCCTCTTCACTTTCCCCCTTTCCTCTGTGCGTGCGGACACCACATGCGCTTTCTTGAATCCTTAGGGAAATGCTGGTAGGTTTAGGGTAATGATTTCCCATTTTGTGTGGAGATGTGACAGAAGTGGATAAAAAAAAGTGTTTTTACACTCATCCAATTTCAAATCAGAAGGATATCAAATGGCACATTCTACCACCTATTATGGCTCAAATACAACAGTACTGGTTGGCGTGTAATGAGACAATTGTATGAGACTGCAGGCACTCGATCGGGGATGTCCCACACACTGACCCTTTTGTCTATATGGTGAGACCTATAGTGCAATAGTGGAGTATGGCTTTGAAGCCCCGAGCGCTCTGTGCCCATATTTGTAACTGGCTTGCGTCATTGTCCTTTGTAAACGCTGACTTCCGAGTCATAATTAGGCTTATTAGTCCTCCTTGGTACCGCCTTGTCTGCATTTGTTACCTCCCATAACGACTGGACCTTTTACTGGTGTTGTTACATGGTATGCTTTATAAGTCGGTGAGCACGCCCCTTTCTTTAGACGTGGCTTGTTTAAAGAAAGGGGTGCAGCCTTCATGAATGTGTAAGCGCTGCATGGGCGCTAGTGAAAAAAACAAATATTTGCAATGCAATAGGTCTCGCATTTGCCAGGGTTTAAACTATTCCATTGCCTATAGCTTAAACTCTTGTTAATGGGAGACCTATTGCATTGCAAATTCTTGTTTGAATCAGTTGTGTGGCAAGCTAGACTGGCTTATGGAAACTGTGGTGTTTATTAGCAGAATAGCCATGGTAAATTTGAGAAGGCATTGGGAAGCATGGAGGCGTGGATTACTGCAACACTATTGCATTATCTCTTTTTTAGCTTTCTAATTTACTTATGGGACCACTTTTATTTTGGGGCCAGTGCCTATTTTCTCTCTCAGTCTGTCCCTGAATATGAGAACAAATGTGTTTCATTTCATTTGACTTAGTACAATGTTATTCTATAGGGGGACTGGTATACCAGAATGAATTACAAATGTTTTTAAAAAAAGAGGCTCTCGCGTGGACACAGCAAAGTCACGTGCAGTGGCAAGGTTAGCGAGCCGAAGCTAAAATGTCAGCAGTTTTCTTTGAAAACACAGACGGGATTTCATCCAGCTGGTATTTGATGCACAGTGAGAGAATGTAGGCAGAGTCGGGCATTTTTCATCGATGAAGTCGACTTTCTGTGCTGCCTATTGCATTGTTCCAATTGTATGCGCTCATCCTGTTCATCAAAGGTGATTTGGGGGTCAACTCTATCGCTCATCTGAAAGCACCGAATTGGCAATCTGGCGAACAGCTCTTATTGGCTGCAGAAGTTAACTGTTTGCACTGAGGCAAACCGAAGGGAAGAGGCTACGACTGTGGTTTTCATATACTGGGGCAGATCTACTAACAGTTTGCACCGGGTTTGCATCACTTGTGCATAATGTTTATTTGGAATTTACTTTCCAGTGCAAATTGTGTTTTAGGCTGGAAAGTTCCCATAAAGTAATGCAAGGCAGCGTTTGCATTGTTTTGCATTACTTTGGGTTAAGGGGGAGTTCCCTGGGTAATACATGGGTATTCCCATGGAACCACCAATGGTTTTTGATTGCAAAGCCCTAGCTTGTAACAATAGTAGAGCAGGTTTAACACCAAAGAATAATACCTCTTTGAGGCAGGCGTAAAAAAGAGAAATGCTTTTATTTCTCCAAACTTATCTAACTTTGCATGTGTGCTGCATCATACTGCATCCATGAAACAGGGTACACTGTCCAGATATTTAAGCGTCTTTGATATAGCGGATTGAATCAAATCATAAACGCAGATAAATAAATCAATTGAACGGATAAAAAAACAATCATGGGTAACAAAATGAATAAAAAAATAATGAACAACAGGCGTAGAAAAATAAAGTTATTTCATTCACTTTATATATATTATAAATAAGGCTCACGGTTTTCCGTTTAAACGGATTTTTACATATAAATACAGACGGAAAACATGTTTTCCTTTGTCTCTATTTATATGTAAAAACGGCAAAATACTAGCACATTTTACGCGCTGCTGTGCTCCAGCAGAGTTGCCTTGTCACGCCCTCTTGCTGCTTCTAGGGCTGTGGCTGCCTTCACTACAGCGAAACACCAGCGTTAGTTTTGCTGGCCTTTTGTTAGCAAAGTCCCTCGAGTGAGCCTGGCCAGCCGTTTCAAAAGAAAGGCAAGTACGGGGGCTTGGGCTGGAGTCAGTGGCGTACGCTGTTGGGGGGGGCGGGGTGTCAAAAAGCAGGAATCGGAAGGTAGCGCATAGAGCTGAGCCCAAGGCACACAGATTCGAGCGTAATCACATGGGCCACTTCTAAATAATTCACTCTGGTGCTGCTGTTTGTCCGGTTCAGCTCATCAGCTTGTCGGACTGTGTTGTGTGCAGCCCCCCTCCGTCTCGCTCTCACAATGCCTGCTATCCTGTTAATTGTTTTAGCACTCAGTAAGTGCCTGCACAATGGGGGGTCGTGGCAGGAGGCACAGTGCCGTGAGCTCCCAGGTGATCCGTGGTTGTCAGCACCAGGAGGCCTGCATTGTTCTCAGCGCCCCACCTCTGAGAGGTGATTCACTCTCACACTCACGGCATTCAGCCCCCCCTCCCTTCCCTTGTCTCGGGCTGCGATCTCACTCCTGGGGTGGACAGGGGGGATTGGGCACTGGAGAGAAGAAACCCAATTCTATATTTTCAGCCCGGGCTGCGCTGGAAGTCAGGGCTCAGTCAGACACACCCAGGGAAGAGGGTGTAACTAAGTGAGATTCAGAAGCAGAGTATTTGCAGAGTTTGTGGCCAGACTGCATAGCCCATAACTATTGCTGTCTCTTCCTTTTTGCCCGTACATGACAAGGGCAGTGTCAAATTCTGCTGCCCCCCCTTCTTTCTTCCTCTTACTCCCTCTCTTTGTTGCGCTCCTCACTTGCAGAACACCGTGACTGTTCTTTCCTTTCCTTACTGTCATTCATTCCCCAGTGAAATGGATCAAAAAAAGGACACTTGTCTTACAAAAGTCTTTTCCTGACATTTTTCTATTCCAAAACGCGGCCTCCGGAGGAGAGAAAAAGGGTTTAAAAAAACGGATATTAAATACATAACTAAATAAAACAAGACAGAGTAGTTGCAAAGGGGCCAGATTGGTTTTATTCACACCCAAACACATTAGCGCCACCTTACAGAGTTTGCCAGTCAAGCGCTACTTTTCTTTTCATGTCCTTAGCTTTCTGAATAATGAGTGTAAAAGCTTTAAGTTGTATTCCCTATAAGTGTTTAATTTTGCCTGAATGTTGTTACTTTTTTTCGGGCAGCAAATTACTCTTGTCTAGTGCATAGTTTGAATTGAGTTGCTTTTAGGTGTTTATAGTAGGACGCGATTGGGTTGTAGCTGAAGGGAGTGTGAGTTTCTCTTAGAAGGGCAGAATGGGGTTCAGTGGGGGAGAGGATGTAGCACTCTTTGCATATGACAGAAACTGCAAGGCTCTGAGACAAATGGCTTGTGATAGCACTTTTAAAGCATATTTGGGACATTCTGCGACGGAAATGGCAAAAAAATAAATACCATAAAACCGGGAGCCCTAATTAATTATAAAATAAAACACATCAGTAGGGGTACAGAGAAAAGCAATCAGACACACATATGCCCAGTGTGTAGTTTGTAGTGTTTCACAGCTCCACTACTCTTCTCGAATTTACTTACCATTAGAACAAATTCTACAGCTTATGGATACATTCTTCTGATTGTTTTCTGACAGAAAAGTTAACATGCACACGTTAACATGCGCACAAGATTATTGAAACAACAAGGACCACATGGCAACATGGTTAAACACTTGATTGTGTTTAATTCTAATTGTTTGATTCAATGTCTATTATATGATTTACACCGAAATATCTGGACTAAGTTTTCTCAGTTTTATGAATGACCCCCTTTTGGCCATTGACTTCAGCTGATTCTGTTGCCCTTCCTTTAAAGCACACACTATACAACACATATCCATGGTATGAACATTTTAAAGTTTGTCTAGGCATAGTATTTTTTACTAGACATGACTCAGACACCTTTGCACTATGGTGGAAAGGTATGTGAGCGCGTCAGTGCTAAGGAGACAGTACAGTGGTACTCCTGTAGTACCATTTTACGTACTCATACATACCTTTGTGAACTGACCCCAAAACATGTCAAACCAGAATAAAATGAGATTGTTCAAGGAGTATGAATGTGCGGTGAGTAGAAATAGAAAGGATTTTTCACTTTTACTAACTAGAGTTTGGAAATTTCGGTATGGTTCACAAAAGGCATGAAAGTGTACTCAAAATAGTAGTCCTGTATTACTCTTTTACATACTCTAACAAGCCTTTCTAACTGAGAGCCCAAACAAATGTTTCATTCTCATATTAACAATTGAAAAGTACATGACACAATTTGATAGCAGATTGCTCTCAGGGTCATAGCTTGGTCAGTAAGATTGGTGACGGGGGAGGTTCGGATTTCCTAACAATCACACTGGCATATAATATTAATATACATAATACGACAAGCAGAGTACATGAGAGTGGCTAAAGGGGAAGTTGAAAGGAAGATTAATGATAATTGATACAGGTACGAAGTTAGAGAAAACACAATATTTTGTAAAATAACCAACATTTTTGAAGACTTTTAGGGGAGAGAGTGTGTATGCATTTTTATCTGTGTGTATGAAAAATCTCTGGTGAAATACGACGGACACCTCATGTTAGATTTGGGGGTCACTAGTTGGCACAGGTAGGTACTTGTGACAAAGAGGGACCCTTGCCGCTAGTCAGGGTAAGGGGGGAACATTCTGTGGATAACCCCTGCTCACCCCCTTGGTAGCTTTGCACGAGCAGACAGGCTTATCAAAGGCCACGTGTAAAGTATTTGTTCCAACACTCACAGTAACACAGTGAAAACACCATCAATGGACTCCACAGAAGTTTAGAAAAATAGAAGCATTTCATCTAAACTAAAGAAGACCAAAACGACAAAAATCCAACGTACACAGTTCAAGAATATGATTTTAAAATAGTTCTAGTGTTTGCAATATAATAATCCACAGTTGCGTCACGTTTAGCCCAAAGTACCTGTAGATGCAACAAAGTTACAAAATGAAGCTGCAGCGTTGAAAAACAAGCGATGTGTCACTCCTGAGACCCTAGGGAGGCGATGAGACAGCCCCGCTGGACGCAGCGGGCGTGTTGCGACGAATCCAGTCTGTATGGGGAGGGATGCGATACCTTGTATGGATTCTGGTGCGCAGGTTCGGTAGGAAGCGTCTCGCACAGGCACGATGCGACGATCTTTGGGATGGCGATGATCTCAGGTGTGGCGGCGATGCGCGGGTCGCGTCGATCTTCTCCTCTCGCAGCCCCTCGATGCGATGGCTTTGCGACGATATTCGAAGCAACGTGATGCGGTCTGCAAGCAAGCGGTGCAGCGATTTCACCCAGCGATGAGAGGCGCTGCAACGATCTCGATCCTTGCGGCGGCGGGAATTTCCTCGCACTGTCGGGGATGCGCTCCGCAAGCGAGCAATGCGTCAAAATTTCAAATTGTCTTTGTTTCTCCTTGTCCAGCTTCCCAAACAGCAGGCCACAACTTCCAGAGGCCCCCTCAGTCGGATTCAGCACTCCAGGAAGGGCAGAACTCTCTCAGCAGAGTTCAGCGGGAAGCTGGGGTGAAGTCCTTTTGTTCCTGGGACGTCTTAACAGGAGGCCAGCTCTCTTCAGGCCCTTGGAGATCTCTTCAAGCAAGGGGAAAAGAAACAACAAAGTCCTTCCCCTCTCCTTGGCAGCAAAGCAACTGCAGGTCAGCCCACAAACACACAGCAGGACAGTCCTTCCTCTTCAGTCTTCCAGCTTTCTCCTTGGCAGAGGTTCCTTCTTGATTCCAGGATGATATATTTTTCTGTAGTCTGGGGTCCTATACCCCTAAAAGTCTTTGTTCCCTTTGTGCAGGAGGGCTCTGAGCCTGGCCTGAACCAGTTCTGGGTGTTCTTTGAGCACTTTGTTTTCCTGGCTTCTACTTTCCTTTCAGAGAGAGGGGCAGGGTTGTGAGCCGCCCAGCAGGAGGTGGAGCCAGCATTGTGGAAGGCAGGTACAGCCCTATTCAGGCCCAGGTGCTAGCCTCTCCCACCACTCTAGATGCAGATGGAGCTACTCAACCCAGGGATGGCCCACTCAGCCTCTGGGAGCCACCCAGCCCCTGTCACTCACAAACCAGACAGTCAATTCACAAACAGGCCAAGGCACACAGAAAGGTCAGACAAGAGAACAGCCACTTTCTAAAAGTGCTATCCTCAAACACAGGATTTAAAAAACACCTTTCCTATAAGATGTGTTATCAAATTCTGAGTTCAGGGATGCCAGACTTTTATGTCCTATCTTGCTCCTATGGGAAGATATGCAGGTAACCACTGTACACAGCATTCCCCATTATAGCCTATGGGCAAGATAGCCTTACAATAGTGAAAAACGAAAATGGCTGTAATTCACTACCAGAGCATGTCACAAACACCAGTACATGCCCTAACTTTCATATATGCTGCACCCTGCCCAGGAGGGTACCATGGACCTTCCATAGGGGTGTCCAATGTGTACAGAAAGGGAAGGGTTAAGCCTGGTCAGTGGGGACACTGACCAGGTTGACATGGCAGTCCACAGACTGCGCACAGGGACTACGGTAGCAGGCCTGAGACACCATTTTAGGGCTACTCATGTTGGTGCACAATCAGTGCTGCAGGACCACTAGTAGCATTTGAATCACCAGCCCTAGCACACTCAGTGCACTTTACTAGGGACTTCCTGGTAAAACAAATATACCAACAATGGATAACCAATCACAATAACAATTTACACAGAGAGCATATGCACTTTAGCACTGATCAGCAGTGGTAAAGTGCCCAGAGTCCTATTGCCAAAAACCACAGGTCAGGAAAAATAAAAGAGGAAGAAGTAAAATGTTTGGACATAACCCTGCAAAAAGGGCTATTTCCAACACCTCACTATACCCAACTGAAAGCATCTGGCCCTAACTATTTACCAGAAAATACATTTAATAGGGGGTGTAACACCCCAAACAGCCCCCCCGAAACTACGCCCCAATTGCTTTGTTGAAGGGCTGAAAAGAAGAGTGATGCAGACCTTTATCCTACACGATGTACATGCTCAGCCAAAATCATTTGTGTATCAGCGATGGGGCTAGCCCAGGTAACATTTTGGATCCATCTGAAAGTTTTGCAAGCAAGTGGAGAGCATACATTGACATTAGGGCACTCTGGGGAAACACTATTCTAAAATAGCCGAATGCAATACATTTCTCATTAATATTTATTTATGACACATTTGAGCTCTTTCGAATGTTCTCTGTTTTGCGAGCTGCTTGAAGCTTTATAAATGGAAGTAACATCGCAGGAGGACACACTGGGTAGGCTGCATATCTATGTGCTCCCACTATTATTTGAGGAAAACAGTAAGGTCAATTGGATTCCTGAGGAACGTAAACCCCCTTTTGAAAACTAGCCATACCCTATTAATTTATTATACTACATTTTATCCCTCAGCAGTTCTATAAACAGGGCTTGACTGGGAACCCAAAGCAGCCCTGGCAAATTTGATGGACCTGCCCCCCAGGGGAGGAGGGGTGAGAGGGGGAGTAACAAGTGTGAAGCACTGCTGTTTTTGTTACTGAGGGCAGATATTGCAGCACCGCTGCAAAACTGCCCACCCGCTGTAACAAAAACGGCACCCCCAGCTGCAAAACCCCCTGGGAAAAGGCCTGATGCCTGCTACGGCCAGCCCGGCCCTATCTATAAACACCAAGAAAGATTCAAGATTTCCCAACACCTAAAATCAAATTGTTCCTGGTGAAAGTCTCTTCTTGGAGTATTTTTCAAAGTAATATACAGTGAAATACAGGTTGTTCTTGAATGGTTCATAACTCACAGTTTACCACCATACCTGGCAAGTAAAACTCCACAGCAGGAATATGTGTTGGATCAGATTGGATCAGATTTGCAATATGTTTGACCACTCAGTAAAAACTACTACTGGATTGGAAAGATAGGTGCAAACATTTTTCTGACTATTATTGTTCCCAGGTAAAGTGCAAAACCTGAGCTAGCATTTGCAATATACAATCAACTCACAATGGTAAATATGCACACAACTAATGCAAAAAACAAGAACAAACATTTTGAAAATTGTATTTTTTACTATGGGAGACACACTTAACACTAACTCCCTAAAAGTGTATGTAGATCATATAAGAAAACCCAAAAGGGACAGTTTAGTTAACTGAACACAGTAATCAGTTACTTTTATTTTAATTAAGTTTCAAAGTGGTTGGTATTATTAGTGGTTATTTTCATAGTTAAAAGTAAACAATCACGTTTAGGCACTTTTTCAAAGTGCTCTAAACTTCTAAAACAGAGATGTGTAAGACTGCATCTGTGGCCCATGAAACCTAAAATGTGTTATCTAGTTAGTTTTTAAGAAGTAACTTTAATAACTGAGGGCCATATGTATGATGAAGTGGCGGAGCGTGTCGTTAGCCACCTGGGCTTAGCGACACCCTCCGCCACTTTGGAATTGCAAGGCTGCACCATATTTACAAGAATGTGGTGCCGCCTTGCATTTCCCCCTGCGATGGCGCTAAGTTTCACAACTTAGCGCCAATGCAGGCCCCCTTGCACCAGAGGGCAAGGGTGTCTGTGTGCAGGGAAGGATTGGTTATGTTTAGGAATGTGTCCCTTCCTGCACATAAACAATCCTAAATTGCCATTTTGTAACTTTCATGTGTGCTGCTTCATGCAGCACACATGTGACTTACAAAATGGCATTTTTTAAAAAGGTTTGTTTATGTACTAGAAGGGACACCTTGCTGTACATGGCATTTTGCTTTTTTTATGTATGCACACAGGGAAAAAACATTTCTCCTCATTTCGCCACCTTAAGACCAAGGTTTTCCTGGTCTTAATTTTGGCGCTGCCTCCGATGTACACCACCCTTGTACATGGAGGGCAGCATCAAATACAATGGGTGTTGCAGTGGAACGTCCACCACAACACCCACTGCATGCCCCTTTCACGCTAAGCATAGCGTGAAAGGGTGCCGTATGTACAAGGCAGCATTAAGCCACGTTAAGTGGCTTAACTCTGCCTTGCACATAAGGCAAGGCCCCTATCAAGACCCCTATCACAATGGGAACGTCACAAAAAGTGACATTCCTGTGGCGATAGGGCTTGTACATATGCCTCTGAGTTTCAAAGGTGCATGGAAACGATTACTTTGTGTGAGGGAAGAGGCACGCAGGATAGAAGGAGCTAACTGGTTTTCTCTGAATGTCTGTTAGGACAGTGTGAAGGAAGAGGTGGGTGAGCAGCATCCTTGTTTACTTTGGGACAAGGTTGGCCCCTGGAAGAGGTTTGGAACCATTTGAGCATTATTTTGGGTAGCTGGAGATAAGTATTACAGACAAGTGATTAACATTGTCAAGGAGCCCAAAGAGAAACATAGCAAAATAATTAAAAGCTTCTTGAAAATTATTCCATCTGATTACTGATCATAAAGAATATATTTAGAAAATATGCATCTATTAAAATGTGGGCTTTCGCAGTGCTACATAATTAATAAGGTAAACTAAAATCTACGAGAATGTGAAGTTTCTGAAATGTTGCAAAGAGCTGAATAACTGATAATGACTGTTTTTGTCCAAAATAACAAATATGGTGTGTCTTATTGTTAATTACAAATATTGTGCAATATCTTATGTGATTGTTATATATGTTGAATATAAGCTTCTGAAAGGATGCCTAGATGATGATTTAAGTACAGCAGAATGGGTGAGCTTAGTTATTGCTTTCCCATTGGAAAGGGGGTAAGGCAAGGGTGTGTGCTCGCACCATTTCTTTATACCCTCTATAAAACCAGCTTGGGAGACTTTTTAGCACAGGAATGTCAAGACCTGCCCAGCATTGGCAACAGGGCAATTAGCGTATTATTATACACCGATGATGCGGTCCTGTTAGCTCGCACCTTGAACGGCCTGGAAAAAGTAGTGACGAGTTTCGTATCTTAAATGTGAAGCCTGAACCTTAAAGTTACCACCTCAAAAACCTTTGTCATGAAATGTAGTAAGCCCATTGTAAAGTGCCGCAATATATTCATACATAGCGGGAAACTTGATTTTGTAGATAATTTTTCATATCTGGGGGTTGTTTTTGACAATAGGGTTTTATGGGCAAAAGCTGTCAACTGCAGAAAATTACTTTTTGCTAAAGCTACAGGAGCTCTGATTAATTTTGCAAGGAGGTTGGGCAAGCGCCCTGTTGATGACCTCCTGGTAATATATAAAGCTAAATGTATCTCTGTTGCCTTGTAATGGGCTGGTATCTGTATCATGTAAATGTGGAGCCACTCCAACAAGTTGAAAATACTTTTCTGAGATACCTCTTGGCTGTTCCTGATAGCACAGTTACTTACATCTGCCATGCCGAACTGGGCCTGCCATACCTGTCTGACTTTATTAAAATCCAGCCGATTTTATTATGGCATAAGGTCTGGACAGGTGTGTCTACAGGCCTAAATCGGGAAGTGATTTTAGATTGTTTGAAACTGCAGCAGGTAAATGACATCCGCTAGCACGGATATATTAAAACATTTTTTGTGACCTTGACCACATTGAGTTGTTTGACAATCCTGACTCCATGCTTCATATCTCGATGAAGGACCTAAAAACATTATGTTTAAATCATCTGGAGACGATCAGGCTGCCTTCTAACATTATGAAACAGTCAGTCAGAGCCAATCAATTACTCGTGATTCAAACAGGGATACAACCGTATTTATTATGTACCCTGTTGGACTTGGCCCTTTTGGCAGGTTCACCCCGAAACTTTTTGCATTTACCTAGCCTGTTTCTGTAACCTGGTGTTGGTGATTTTAGGCCTCTGCGCACTTTTTCACTGTGGTCCAGTGTAAAGTGCATGCGCTCTCTGTGTATGTGTGGTGAGACTGGCCTGCCCTCCCATAGGAATGCATGGGGAATATGTGTGTCCATGGTAGTTCCTGATGTGTGGGGAGTGCAGGGGCGAGTTTGGTATATGCGAACTCGTGAGATTAAATGCTGCGCGATGATGTGCACGGATTTATGGTGTCTAGTGTGGAAGTGCCACTTCTAGAATTTGGCATATCTGTGCAGTAAATGTGAATTGACTGTCTGGCTTGTGATTGGCTGGAGCTGGCTGGTGTGCCTGGCTCCAGGAGTCAGGATGGGTCCGCCCCGGTGGTGAATGGAGAGATCCGCATGTTGATGGGAGGGAGGAGTGCACCTGGGACCTGAATAGGGCTGGGCCTTCCCTCCACAATGCTGGCTCTACCGCCTGTGGTGTGTCTGATGTCCCAGACCCACCCTGTGAATAGGCAGAGGGACTGAGCAAAACAAAGTGCTCAGGAACCAGTTGCATCTGGTTCGCCCCTTGCCTGCACGTTTGGAAACAAAGGGATTTTGTGTTTAAAAGAGGGGCTGTGACCCCATGAAAAGGTTCATGTGTTCAACTTGAAACTACCAGGGGCGTGCTGCCGCTGGGGCCCAGGGGAAGGCTTGCCTCCCTGGGCCCTGCCCTGCCCCTGAATTCCTGGAGAACGTTTCTTTGCTGGGAGCTGTCTTGCTCCACCCTTGATGCTTCAGGACCTTTTGGACCCTTTGGCTTGCTTTCTCCTTTGCCCAGACCAAATGCTGCCTTTTTGCGCCCTGGGAGCGCTGAGATTTGGCTCCCAGAGGAGCCTGGAGCGTGGCAGCCCTGAGGGAATCCCCCGAATATGGATTCCCCCAATATTGCTGGGATTGTGCAGATGCCCACCCTGCCTTATGTTTTTTTTTTTTAACTAAACGCGGGTACCACCCCACTTATTCAATTATTTAGGCGCGCGGGTGCCCACCCCGCGACTTGGTCCGTGTTTATATTTAAAACTAAAGCGGGGGCCCACCCCGTGTCTCACTGCCGCGGCACCGGGATGGAGGATTCCGGCAAAACCGGAAGTCAGGCATCATTGTGCCTGGCAGCGGGCGGGACTTCCGGTTTCTGGAGGAAAGCCTGCGCCATGCCCGGGAGAAGTGCTGACTGTGTCCCGGGTCCCAGGAGGGGGCCCGGGTGAGGAGGTGAAGCCGGTCTGCGGGGCTCTCGTGATGGAGAGAGAACCCCGCGTTGTGAGGGCACAAGAGGAGCACGGGGTCCCAAGAGGGGGCCTGGGTGAAGAAAAGACTGCCCCCGCCATGCACCAAGAGCAAGAGAGTCCCCGAGGAGCGGGGGCTCTCCAGTGCATGCCGCGAGTCCCTCCAGCACAGGAGAGAGGAGTGATGGAGACTCCAGGCCCTGCTGTGAAATCCCGGTCCCAGGAGAGGGACCGGGCAAAGCACAGAGCAGCTGCTGTCCAGGAGAGCAGAGAAGTGCCTACGAGAGCCCAGGTGAGTGGGGCTCACAGTGCTTAGTCAGAGCGGTCCCGTGTGTGCAGTGGGCCACTCCAATGGGGAGATGGAGGCCGAGAGGGCCCCGTGGGGTTCCCAATGTCCGTGGCCATATCGGGGCGATTTGTTGGTGCCCGGGCGGCCCAACTTGCGAGAGGGATGCCCCAACGACCGGGGGCATATTTGTTTAAGGAGCCTAGGTGGCTCCCCCACCCCCATTAGTTTTCAGGGCCAGAGGGGCCCGTGGTTGCCCCAGTTATGGGCACATTCCTTGTAAGAGCCAGATGGCTCCAGCATTTGGGCATGTTTTGTTCTAGAGCCTAGATGACTCCAAAGATGGGCACAATCATTTAGATGGCCCAGAGGGGCCCATGCTTTTCCCTGTGCGGAGGCACCAGGAGTCTAGGGGCACAGTGGTGCCCGCGTCTTTGGTTGATCTCAACTGCTCTGCGAGAGTGCAGGCAGCTCCAACAGTGGCGCAGTTTTGATTTAGGAGTCCCTGAGAGGGATAGAAGTGGCACAGTGGTGCCAGGCCTCATTGTAGTGTTTACAGCTCCACAGCAAGTAGTGGGCAGCTGCACCATTTAGGCGCAATTCTCAAGAGAGTCCCTGAGGGACAGAAGTGGCACAGAGGTGCCAGGCCTTCCACGGCTGTGCAGCACTTAGTGCCTGCTGCAGCATTTAGGCCTCATGTGATGGTTCTCAGCTGCCCAGCAAGTAGTGGGCAGCTGCAACGTTTAGATTTGCGCAAGTGGCTCACCCCTGACTGGCGCTGCGTTGGCAGCGTGCCCTGACATTCTGGACACAGGGCATTTGAGCCCCTTCTTGGATGGTCAGTTGGCCAGGGGGCTGGAAGATGTATAGGGCGCAAGGCCCTAATGTGATTTATGTGCTGAAGAGAATGTGGTGCTAGGAAATGTAATGCATTTAGTATGTTTTACGCACCCTGTGTTTTATACCTCTAAACTGTGAATTATGATTATGAGGTTATTTTGCATTCCATGTGGTTATGCTATTGAGATTATGTTTCACTGTGTGATGTACGCCCCTAATGTGAGTTATACTTAGGAGGTAGGGTCTAAGGTGTTTAGACTAGTGAGAGATTGCATAATGTGTTTATGCTGGTGAGGTTGGCGCAGGATATAATTCTCGCCTGATGTGGCTGTGCATAATGTAAAGTTATGTTACAGGTTGAGGTGGAGTACAGTGATTACCAGTGGCTACTGGTTGTAGGTTTATGATCTATATTTACTTGTACCAATTTCTACTAAGTGTTGATCCTGACAGTGGCCCACATGGCCCTGTCCAGTGTAAATAATCCCTTGTGAATATTGCCCTTGCCAGTTGGCACAATGCATATTGTCGGATTACTATCTGATGTGTTTTGAGAATACAAAGGCTATTTTTATATAACCTTGTGTGGAGTTCCTTTTGTAGTGTGCCTGGGATGTTGTTGCTGTGTGCGTGCGCAAATGCTTTACACATTGCCTCCGAGATAAGCCTGACTGCTCGTGCCAAGCTACCAAGGGGGTGACTCCCTTGCCCTTGCTAGAGTGGTGGTTTCTGCCTGGCTTTGGCACAAGCCTTAGCAAACAAGAAATCCCAGTTCTAACATACCCCCAAGTTATTATGATAGGTTCTTACTGACGCGCCTACGCTTAGGCAACTTTTACAACCTGGTTACATTTCCCCCATTAAACGACTGGTCACGTTCTCCCTGCCCCTGTCCTTGTGACAATGTATCTAATCAGTCGACAATCCACATTATGGGGCCGATTAGGATGGCGGACGGACTTGCGTCCGTCCGCCACCCTTGAGGAGGAGGGAACGTCCGCAGGGGCTGCGGCGTTCCCTCCGTGCTGATTAGGATGTGACCGCCAGGGTGGCGGTCACATCCTCTATATTTAACATTGCGGCGGGTGCAGCTTCAAGCTGCACCCGCCGCAATGTTAAAAAAGCATGTTTTACATTTACATGCACAAAGCGGCCGGCACCGCACGGTGCCTGCTGCTTTGTGCACGCAAATGCAGGGGGGTACCATAGGTACCCCCCATGTGCACCCCCCACCCCCCATTCACCCAGGGGGCCCGCAACGGGCCCCCAAAGTGAATGTCCGTATGCTTTTCCATGGCGGAAAAGCCGCCGTGGAAAAGCATGTATTTACGAACATCCTAATATGGCGGACGGTGTCTCATAGACACCGCCTGCCATGTTATAGCTTTTCCGCCGCGGTCGGAAGCCGACCGCGGCGGAAAAGCGGCGGACGGAATTCCAGACCCACCAGCCATCCTAATTTGGCGGTGGGTCTTTGGAGGCTCCGCAGCGGTTTTTCCGCATCCTCCAGGCCGGCGGACACTTCCGCCGGCCCGGAGGATGCGGAAAAACCGCCATCCTAATCGGCCCCTCAGTTTTTTTGCAAATGTTATACTGTACTTAGGAGAAGATGGATTGTGCCTTATTTGAAGATGCTAGGCTTGAGGTAATGTTGACCCACATTTATAAGGCTTCAATCTCTAGCTGATGAAAATGTCACTAGTCACATTGCAAAATATCTGAAAGGGGTGGTCAGAACAAGGTCATCGATGCAAGGTCCAACTCTTGTTGAAAGTAACTGATTCACATGATGATTTTGTTACTACCTGAGCATGCGGCTAACACTTTAAAATCTGTCTGTTATTTCATATCTATGGTAATTGTAATGGATTTTATTCAGTTTTTAGCTTGATAAACTTTTAAATTATGAATGCTTATTTTTAAACGTTGAATGATCCTTCTTGTGCTTTTATGATTTAATACTTGAATCGAATAAAGCAAATATTTATTGATTGATATTGATGATTTAAGCACTTAACATACATTGATGCCTTCTCTGCACCACTATAAAACCACGCAAAATAAAGAAAAAATGTTTTAAAAAAGCATACTAACCTTAGAGGCCGGTTGCTGTTGCTTGGAGGCTGGGGCTTGATGGTCAGATGCCATTGTTAAATAGGTTGGTCTTCTTCAAGAATTAAAACATACAAAGGAGGTCTTGTTATTTCAGTGCCAATACAGGTTACATGTTTCATTTATTCAGTAAAGTAGGATGTTATAACTGTCTAGAAAGAAAGTAACTAACTAACATGTAGGACACATCTAGAATCTAGAAAGAGTACAAGGAAGGATTCACTAGAAAAGTGGGCATGAACAGGTGTGATTTCAATATTACAATATGTATGTGAGAGGCTGGCCTTGTATATGATGTCCACTTATGTGAGTGGGCACCCTGCACCAGTCCAGAGAACACTTATGGTGATTTAAGAGGTCTTAGACAACCATAGAAAGCTCTCTAAGTGGTAGCTGTGGAGAGCAACCATCAGGCTTAGTCCAGAAGGAGTGTAAAGCAGCTTGTTTTACCAGAATGCAATCATATATGTATAGATTAAGTGGAAAAGAACCACACAAGGTATTTATAAAAATATGTATTCATTATATAATACTCTCTAACACATACAAATATCTCCTAACCGGATATATGCACAATAGTTTGTGATCCTTTCCAGGGAGACCGGAGATGAGTCCGAACTCGGGGGGACATCTCAGGGGACAGCTTCACTCTCACCTGAACGCCGTGAGGGGAACGGCCAGACACCCGAGAGAGCCGTGAGGGCAACGGCAGTAGTTCCAATCGGGAACTACATTTCCCAGCAACCCCGGCCACCCCGCACACCTGCCACGAGACCAGCACGCCTGGAGGCGCTACATAAGGCAGAGGCTACTCTCGCACCGCGAGTCGCGCGCGGGAGCTGTCCGGGAGAAGCCCGGGACAAGGGCGGTACAGTCTACGGCAGTCCACGGCAGGACTAGGCAGGGCTGGGCCTCCCATCGTACATTCGCTGACAAGATGGGTAAGCGCAAAAATGGTGCAACTGTGGATGAAGGGGGGAAAAAGGCAAAAGTCGCTAAACAGTCTGACTCTATTATGTCTTACCTTACTACTGCGGTTGGGGCTTTGTCAAAAGAAATCGCTATGGCACAGCAAGAACTGGGCTTAGTAGGCGTTTCTCCTACCACAATTGAACTAGCTACAGTGCAAGGCATCCCTTTAGAGCCTCATGTCACAACAACAAATCCCACTTCTGCCTCAAGTTCGAAACAAGTACGTACTCCACAAGTACTGCAACCTATAGTGACTCTGGACCCACCTGTAACTTCAAAATCGACATCAAAAAAGAGGAAGAAAGGAGAGGGGTATCCCGAAGTCAGAAAAGTGGTGGAGGACACTTTAAAGGATCATCTTGATGCTCTTTTTGAGGAACAGATTGAACCTTTATAAGTGGGTATTACGAAGGACATTGTCGACACCATGAATACATACATGCCTTGAAGGACTATTAAAAAAGTGTGTCTTGATAGACGATTTAGTTAAAAAATTTGATAGCGCCCACAAAGGTCACACACTGGGATCTGAATGCCATACAAATTTGCGGCCAAAATCAGTGTTACCACCGCCCATCAATAACACCATGGTAGTAAATAGCGTTGGGCCAGGTATGAATGAGAAACCCCAACCACCTATATCCAATCTCTCTCAGGGGGTTCCTCCTTTTTCAGCAAGGTAGAATACGCATACAGAATGTAAGATTCATCTAAATCTGCCCCCAGTAGTAGCACCTTTTGTTGCAGTTTTTATAGGGGTTGCCCCGCTAAGAAAAGGAGAGGCTGAATCTACCGCTACTCTTATGAGGAAGGCAAAAAAATGGTGTGATGACTCCAGTAGTGGAGAAACAAACACTTCCTCCAGTATTATTCTAGCGAGAAGGGTGGGTTGGGTGGGGAAACGAGCTAAAACCGTGAAAGGTGACTGTGTGGTGATAAATTTTGATAACGCTCATTGCCCGAATAGCTTGTTCTGGGATGGGTCAGATATACGAGAAAACGACACCCTTAGAGCAGTCCCCTTAGGGTTCTTTTATCCCCCGCTAAGAGGGTATATCCGACCAAACACACATGCAAACACAATCCCCAATACAGGGACAGCGGGAGATGGGTGGCATACAGTACCTAGTAATGTAAGTCAAAATAGATCTACACCCAATAGTTAAGGCTTAAACCTGGTTCTAGCTAATCGCTTTGAACGATTAGCCGATTTAAACACTAACGACTGACAACCAGTCTCACCAGTCATCTCAACATCAGTACCCCCCGAGGTGGCGGCTCCATCCCTATGTACATTCCTGACCTGGAACGTCGCAGGGACGAGAGCTAAAAGGTCAGTCCAACTTGGGTTAATTATATCTCTAGACACCAGGTGATAGCATTTCAAGAAACCTGGGATACCTCAGCAACCCTCTTATTAGATGGTTTCTCAAGTTTTACAGTTCCAGCAACCCCAAGTAGTGCAGGGAGAGCAAAAGGGGGGCTTACTCTACTCTTCTCCTTAGAGCTAGCGGGGTCTTTTAATCAGTTGGACTCAGGTTCGCCAAATATCCTGATAATAGAATGGTTAGTTTCCCCAGGGTGCACCCCACTTGTAATTAATTTTTATAATGCATGGGGAGGACTAACAGAAACAGAACACGTGGACCACTTGGAGAACCTCATGAATAACTATAGTCAAAATACACATACTCCTTTTGATATCCTTTTGATGGGAGATTTTAACAGTCACCAATGTAAACAACTGTGCCACTCAGATGTTTCAGAGTCTCCTAATGGAGCAGATATTCCTCACTTTGAACACACCAAAACAGGGGAGGCACTTGAACTAATGCTAGCTAGTTTTAACTTATATGAACCTTTTAACACAGGAATGAATGAGCTGGTACCCACCTACAAAGGCTCAACAAATGGGTCGGTTATTGACTACATATTCATTTCTCCAGGCCTTACTTCAAAGGTGAAAGATTATAAGGCATTTGCCTCACCCCATAGCGACCACAATCCTCTGTCGGTGAAGTTACACTGGAGTGACTTATGGCGCAAACAAGTGGGACAACCTCGAGTTTGTACCATGGCGTGCCCAGTGACCAGGGCAGACGTCTTAAATGGGGTAGGGTTGTGGAGGAAACGTTTATGGACATTTTATTGCCTAAAATTGAGGGATCAGTGGAAATTTGTATGGATCATACCACTCCAAACCCCCAAATTATAGCAGCTTTTGATTCGATCTGTGCACAAACTGCTAGGGACCTCACAAAACCTTTATCAAAATTCCGTACAAAGCCTCACAAATGGTTTGATACCAAATGCTCACGGTCCTATAGAGCCCTGAAACAGGCCTTAAAGGCCAAGGCAAGAGACAAGGATGAAATTTCAAACTTGAGGCATGACTATAAAGCAAATATTAAGGCAAGGAAAAATGAGATTAAAAACAGTGCATGGAATGATCTCCTCACCATAGATGTCCTTAGAGACAGTAAACGATTTTGGGACATTGTAAATCATTCCTTCTTCTCGGGGGATGATAATACGGTCACAGACTGTGTGATTCCTGACGAGAAGTGGGTGCAGCATTTTAGCAAGGTATATGGAGGTAAACGTAATGAAATAGTAGGCACAATGTGGATGGACCATAACTTAGCTACATTAGAGTTTACTGAGGAGGAGGTCCACAAAGCTATAATGGAGTCTACAAAAAATAAGGCCCCTGGCCCTGATGGTGTCCCGGCGGACTTTTTTAAATACTGTCCGACACTTTGGTCCAAAGTATTAGTCAGAGTCTTTGGGGCAATAAACGAAGGTATCTTCCTCGAAACATGGGCAACATCCATCATTGTACCCATTTTTAAGAAGGGAAATCGGGAGGACCCAGGGTGTTATCGCCCCATTTCCCTCATTGACTCTGCTTTTAAGATCTTGGGCAGAGTCTTACTGACTAAATTGAGGGAAAATTTAGAACGGTGTGGGGGGCTCTCAAACATTCAATACGGGTTCCGAGAAAAACGGGGGACACTTGAACAATGTTCCAATCTGCACCTTTTGGTCTCCAAATATACGGTGGCCGGGGAGGGGTCAGTATATCTGGCCTTCATGGATCTCTCCTCGGCCTTCGACTTGGTGAACAGGACCAAGCTATGGTCCCTCCTACTCGAGATGGGCATAGAGGAACACCTAGTAGGTCTTATTGCTAGCCTACATCAGGACCTGTCTGCTAAAATAAGGGTCACTAGGGACGGAAGGTGCACGGACAGTTTTAAATCTGAGAAAGGGGTGCGCCAGGGCTGTATCCTGGCCCCCCTTCTCTTTACCATTTATATAAATGGGCTGGGGAAATATTTAGATGCGGGAATGGCTGATGTGCCGCGTATAGGAGGAGAACAGATACCAGCCCTCCTATACGCGGATGATGCCGTGTTAATTGCTCGAACTGGCATTGTTCTACAGGCCCTTTTGAATCGCTTTGGCTCCTTTATGGAGAATCTTGATTTAAAAATAAATGTAACAAAGTCACATACCATGATTATAGGCCGAAAAGGAAATATGTTGCATACAAAATCTTTTACTTGCAAGGGGGAAGTTCTCTCTAGGGTTCCCGTTATCCGTATTTGGGGGTCCTCTTTGACCAGAGAGGCTCCTGGGTCCCCCAGATTAAGGCAAAGAGCATTAGTCTAGCTCGATCTACATCAGCCCTGTTGGCCTTCACAAAAAGATTAGGCGCTAAACCAATGTAGGCAGTGATAAAGGTATATAATAGTAAGTGTATCCCAATTGCCATGTATGGGTCTGCTATGTGGGAATATGCAAACTTGGATAGAATCCAGAGGGTGGAAAATGGACTCATCAGGAAATTTTTATCTGTCCCCAATTCCACCTTTACGATCCATGAGGAAATGGGCTTGCCTTATATTGTGGACAAATTGAGGTTAGCCCCACTTCTTTTCTGGACTAAAACATGGTTGAATTCTGAGCTAACATTAAATCATGCCATTCTTAAAGACGTTATCTCGAGGGACAATGCTATGAGAATTTTCTGGCTAAAATATATTAGATCTACTTTCGCCATGCTTGGGAGACTAGAACTCTTTGCCGATCCAACTAACATCAGGAGGGAAGACATCAGATGGGTCAAGCAGGAGTTTCTGGAGAGGGCTCATATGGAGAGAGAGGAGTTAGAACTGAGGAAACCCTCAGTAAGAGCCCACATAGTTTTAATTACCACTCCCTCTCTGGAACCGTACTTAAAAATTGTTACTAACCCACTCCACAGACTCTTGCTAACAAAATTTAGGCTGAATCTAATCCATTACTCACTTGGTAATTTCCCCGTGTGGTCAAAACCTGAAGACGGACCACCCTGTGATTGTGATCAGTTCTCAATTCAGGACACTCTTCATTTTACATTTTTTTGTGGCCTGTATACTAGGGAGAGGGTAAAATATTTACTTCCTGTTCTAAAAGCTACTGGCTTCATCCAAGTAAGGCCAGCCTTAATTTTCCTCCAATCACTAGCGGAAACCCATACCATCTTTAGCGTTGCATGTTATTTAACAGCCGCCTTCAGATTAAGGAGGAAAAAAACATCTAGAAAAGCTTTATTTTAACCTACTTTTAAATTTGGTTTTATCTAAAATTTTAATCATTGCAATTATGTGGAATAATGAAATAATAACTTATGTCATAAATTTAGTAATCAAATTTATTGATGTTTTAAAAAAGAAAAAAACATTGTACTGTACTGTATCTTGTCCTTTTATGATTTTAACAAAAATCGAATAAAGTGTATTTTGACTTTGATATGCACAATAGCACAAAATACACAGTGGACCCGAGGGGGGACCAAACCATATACTAAGAAAGTGGTATAAGAACCACGACTGGGACCAAGACAAGGTCGAGAGGATGTAGAAATGCTGGAGACCCAAAGAACCACCCAAGGTAAGAGACTAGGAGCCCCACGGAGATCGTGTGTAGTGTGGGAACACAACTGAGTTCTCCGCACAAGTCAAAAGGCGGTTGGAATTTTAAAGATTAAGGACCTTCCCCAGTGTATCCTGAAGAAACCCAGTGGAAGACAGAAGGTTGGAGAGCCACCCCACGCATGGATACCCTAGTACCCATGTTACCTACAGCAGAGAAGCCGAGTGCATAGGTGTGAACTAGTGTTGGTAACCGCAGTCGTACCCAATGGAGGACTTCAGGAAAGTGCCACCTTTGGAGAAGGAGAAAGTGTTAGGTGGAATATCAAGGTGGATTGTAGTTGAGAAGTACCTGCAAGTAGAGGGGACATAGTCTAGGTCACTCAAGAGTGACCAGGAGATCTGGAAGACAAACGACCATCGATGTCAGGTCTTGCAGGAGAGTTAACGGTGACCTTGACTCTGCAGATGAGAGTACCAGGCGACGTTGAGGAACACCAGGAGCCATGTATGAGCTGTCCTACGTCGATGTCGAGAGTTGAGGAGTCGGTGTCCATCAGAGCACCAACAAGCCTTGGCAACTGCAAACAACATAGAAGTTCAAGAAGGTGCAATGTCAGGACCAGCATGGTCCAGATGACACACCACAAGCAGGGAAGTCAGGTCAGACCCCAGGCAATCAGAGGAGCCCAAAATAAACAAAGGTGACCCTCAACAGGACCCACAGGCCGAAGGTACTGGAGTCGCAAGAGGACCTCAAGCAGCTCACCAAAAGATCCAGGTCATGGTGCAAACAATGCGATGTGGACAAATACTTTGGATACTGCAGATGCTTGAGGTGGGGGCTACTTTTAGCCTGAAGATTTTGATGGAAGGAAGCCAACAAGTCTTTGTAATGGCAATTTGGCGCGTGCACAGGAGTTCGGTTGCGGGCGGCTCCCAGGAGGGATACTGCCCTCAAACTTGGTGAGAGGGCGGGGTAGGCTTGAGAGCTCTGGAAAACCATCACCTGTGTTGCTGTGCCTTACAAACTCTGTAGGAGCTCAGGATCAGCAGACTGGTTAGCTTAGTTGTGGTGCCTGCAGATGCAGGGAAGTGACTCCTTCATTTCAAGGGAGATTCCTTTAGGTGTCTGGATGCCCACAGGTCTTGGAAGGTTTCTGTATGGTGCACAGGCACAGATGATGCAGCAGACTGAAAGGGGGATGAAGTTGAGTCCAAACAAAGTCCAGCAAAGTCCAGAGTGCCCAGGTAGAACTGGAAGTGATGTCTAAATTGAATCATGTCCCACGACGAACCTCGGAACCTACACTCAGATAAGCCCTTAAGTACCATAAGGAAAGGGTTGGGACAATTCAGGGGACCCTCCCAGGGTAGAGTTTGGACAGGGGTTGTTACTTCCATGTCCTTTGCCCAGTTTTGTGCCAGAGTGGGAGCCAACGGCTCCCAGCGCTGGTTTGAACTGAACTATGCAAGGGGACACCAAATGTGCCCCTCATGCAGACTGAGTGGTGCTAGCAAGTGCACTCACCCGGTCCCAATACAGAAAATCCTGTCTGAGAGAAGGTCACACCTCCCTGTGACAGAATACCAATTGTTCTGCCTTACCCTGCTCGAGATTGGCTCAGCAGAAGGAGGGCAGAATCCTGTCTAGAGACTGGCACAGGGAGCACTGAGAGCCTAACGGAGGTCCGTTCCAGTGCTTGTAATCATACCTTCCACACCGTTTACAGTGTGGGGTATGATTCTAGCATCATGTTTGATACCAAACATGATAGGATTCGTTTCAGCCAATTTTGAGATGGTCATCGCGAGATTATGCGATGCCCCTCCATATAGTATATGACTGTTTCACTTACAACCCGGGAGAATGGGCTCCGTAGGCTGTAGGGGTGTACTGCTCTTGCAGGGGCACCCTTAAACTTAGAACCAAGCACCCTGCCTTCAGTATTCATAAGGCATGCTATAGGGGTGACTTTTAGGTATTAAGTGCAGTGACCTTAGATATAGGAAACCTATATTTTGTGTAAGTGGTGCTAGCACCAGCTTACACAGGATGCAATTGCACGCCTGTAGTTGCATTTTGAGGAGCCTCCCTGGGTGGCATTATACATGCTTCAGCCCATAGGGGACTTCTGGGGGATCAATGCCCTGGGTACCTTAGTACCATATACTAGGGACTGATAAGAGTACCTCAGTATCCAATCTGGGATGTACCTAAGTACTGACCACAACAATTTAAGGGAGAAAGCAGAGAGATGGGGTCCTTATTTTTTTTTGTAAACACAATTTTATTGAGACTGGGGACCTGATTAGCAGGATCCCAGTCAGACTAGTCAAAAACAGCTTAGCACCAGGCAAAAAGTGGGAGTAACCATGCAGAAGGATCCAACCTTCCTACAATGTATCATTGAAATTACCTCTGCCTTACTTCACTGTGTCTCAGGACGTGGTATTGTATAGTGCAAGTGCACCAAAGGCTGGTGTGCTAATGTGCATTCATGAATGTGTGCTTGTGAACTTTACAAAATGCTGCTCTCAGTTGCGTCTTATGAAGTGGTTGTATGTCAGATTATTGATCATAAAAATGCCATCTAAGATAAATGTAGTGGCCTAACTATCATCTACAAAAACATGGTTCGACGGAGTGCAGATTTTCTATTATTAACGCCAATGGGGCAATATTATTGCTAATGATATTCTAGAACCATACAGTCGAAGGACAGAGCGCTACTTGAACCCCCTGAGCAATATATTAGCCCTTAATTGTCTTTAGCACTTTGAAGCCAATTGTTTCAGACATATCCGGCGGTTCTACTGCTATGATGAGTGTGGTCCTGAATATGGATTTTAAATTAATAAAAATTATTTATATATGTGTATATATATATATATATATATATATATATATATATATATATATATATATGTTCATTGGAAAAAAGCACTGTTAAAGGTCAATCATGGCTCAGCAACACACAAACCTGAAAATCCCGACAATTCACCTGTTTTTATGTGCAATGCACTCCATACCTCACTCCGCTACCATAAATTGCCCATTGTAGGCAGACTCTTTTTTTACATGTCATTAGCTGTGTGGTGTTGTGAGCATGGTGGCATACTATTGCATTGTCATTTTGTGCCAATCCAGCAGGACAGGGGAAACCCTGAAGGGGTAAGTGCAATAAAATTTGTCAGAGACTTGGCATTTTCATTGCTAGACAGTCTACCGTCAAAAGACCGCACATAACTAAAAACTTCACACTTGTCCAATCAGGGATCTTAAGCAACTTGCAGAGTAAAAAAGAAATAGTGATCAAACCCTCAGTTAAGGGCGGGAACGTTGTTCTTTTAAGTTACAATCAATATTGTCAAGAATCTCTAAAACAACTGGAAGATCCGAAATACTATCTAAGAGCAACTATGGAACAAAACAAAGAAAGCATTCGATTGTACCATCTCCTATTGACAAAGTGGCGCAACAAATCCATGTTGGATACAGATGAGTTTTTGTTTTTGCGCAATCCAGAACCTGTATTGCCTACCTTCTACCAACTACCGAAGGTACATAAAGACTGCAAAAAACCTCCTGGACGACCCATCGTCTCCTCAAAAGGGAGCTTAACTGAGAATTTATCAATCTACATCGACTCGTTTCTGTCCACTTTCGTCAATGCCCTACCTTCGTTTGTGAAAGACACCAAAGACTTCATCCAACAAATCGAACAGGTCACTTGGGATCCATCATACCTGTTGATTACTTTAGACATAACCAGTCTCTACACATGCATAGAACATGAACAAGGTGTAGAGGCTGCCAGACATTTTCTAGACATGAGACCAGCAAAATATGCGCTACATGGACAGTTTTTGATTGAATGTCTGCAATTTTGCTTGACTAACAACTTTTTCCTGTTTCAGAATGTCCTTTTTAAACAACTGAATGGGACCGCGATGGGAACCTGCTTCGCCCCCAGCTACGCGAATCTCTTCGTGGGCTGGTGGGAGGAGCAGGTTGCCCTGAAAGGTGGGAACCTTAAATGGGCTGGTCACATTGTTGTCTGGCGTCGGTATATCGACGACCTTTTCCTGGTGTGGAGGGGCTCCTCCACACAGGCAGAGGAATTTATCTCTGATCTAAACAACAATAATTTGAATCTTAGATTCACAGCTGACATTAGCCAACAGGAAGTACACTATCTGGACTTAAGGGTTTATATCCATCAAGGCAAACTGGAAACAGGCCTTTATCGCAAGCCAACGGCTGGCAACAGTACCTTGCATTATGAGAGTAGTCATCCCTCTAGTCTGATTCGGAGTATCCCGTATGGGGAACTCCTGAGACTTCGACGGAATTGTTCTTTGGAGTCTGAATTCATCAAAGCGGCACAAGAAAGCATTGCTAGATTTCTAGCTAGAGGATATGATAAAACTCTCCTTGATAACACCTATAGGAGAGTCCTGAGAATTCCCAGACAACAACTCCTCACTCAAATGCCCCGCTCTATGGGTGATACAGACTCCAGTAACAATTTTCGATTGATAACCACATACTCTGATGAAGTCTCAAAGCTACGACAAATTTTGAATAAAAATTGGCACATCTTGAAAACAGATCCCGTTATAGGCAAAGATGTCCCAGAGAAACCCCTCATAACCTTTAGGAAGTCCAAATCCATCAAAGACACCCTGGTACAAAGTCACCTCATGCCACTACCACCCAAATCTACAGGCACACTGAAGGAAATGAAAGGCTTCTTTCCGTGTGGCAAGTGCAAAGCTTGCGATCAGAGCAGGAGAACCCTGTCCTACAACGTGCCGGGATTAAATAAACCTAAAATGATCAACAAATTCATCACATGTTCGACACCTTTTGTGGTGTATTGTCTGGTATGCCCTTGTGGTCTCCAGTATATCGGAAGCACTGTTAACAGCGTGAAGCTACGAATACTGGAGCACCAAAGGGCCATCATGAATAAAGACCCTACATATCCTGTGGCACGTCATTTTGCCGAGAAACATGGGAGTAATAGGGAGCTATTACGTTACTACGGCATTGACCACGTACCTGCTAATCCCAGAGGTGGAGACAGACTACTCCGTCTCCGTAGGCTTGAATCCAGATTCATTATTGATCTACAAACCAAGCACCCAATGGGACTAAATATAGGTGAGGAATTGACAGTACACCTGGGTAAATGAACAACATAATCCATTGACTCATCTCCCTTAGCTGGGATCTTGTCTGATAAATTCCTGATACGATATATATCCCTTACAGTATGACCTTTGCATTTCTTTCGATTCCTTTGTCTCTTTATTCCAATTTTCGCAAAACTAAATTCTGGGTTTTATTTGTTGTTGTACTTTAGCACTTTAGTAAATAATTCACATTGATTTGTGGTGACTAGAATAACGAATGAAATAGAACGATGTTATTTGAATTAATACATGAATCAGAATGTGTACACTTACAGATTTATTGCTTTGTGTAGAGTATGAATTTATGCACAAATATCATGAATTTGTTTGATCAATTTTAATGTGGATTTACGAACATTATCTGATGTGCTATCTTACATGTTATTCTCCGGATAACATTTTAAATGTTACCGGAGCTACGCCGATCCACGGCTAGATTGTCTGCATCTCCTATGTTTTTGGAAGCCGCTGTGGTAATTGAGCAACAAGAACTATTTCTTTTGGGTTTTACTGCCAGTGCAAAGCCGATCCACGGCGATATACATGAAAGTCTCTGGCTATGGTAATCAGTCTGTAGCATACAAATGACTGTTTTATTGATCTAGTAATGTTATATATGGCAACATTGTTTGGAGAGTATTACGATATGCATTCATTTTACTCTGCATATATATCTTTTGTTATTATGTATGGTCCAATATGGCTGCCATAGTTAACCCAATTTTTGAACACTGTAAGAAACACCAGAAATAACGCTAAAACTCGATGGTGTATGTATTTATAGTCCACCTTTTGTTTCTATGATATGCTTCAAATAAGCGTCATTGACTTAATGCCGGCGACACTGATGAAGGACTATTGTCCGAAACGCGTCTGTTTTCTTCGTTGCCGTGTGAGAAATAAAAACACCTTTTGTCAAACCTGGAGTGCTTTTCCTCTTTCCAGGACGGGAGGGAGTTTAGGAGCTTCTATATATATATATATATATATATATATATATATGTTCATTGGAAAAAAGCACTGTTAAAGGTCAATCATGGCTCAGCAACACACAAACCTGAAAATCCCGACAATTCACCTGTTTTTATGTGCAATGCACTCCATACCTCACTCCGCTACCATAAATTGCCCATTGTAGGCAGACTCTTTTTTTACATGTCATTAGCTGTGTGGTGTTGTGAGCATGGTGGCATACTATTGCATTGTCATTTTGTGCCAATCCAGCAGGACAGGGGAAACCCTGAAGGGGTAAGTGCAATAAAATTTGTCAGAGACTTGGCATTTTCATTGCTAGAAATGGGATTTGTGGTTGACTGACCTATTCACCCAGACAAGGCAGGAACCACCACTCTAGTGAGGATAAACTAGATACATGCGAAAATGTAACCTTTGCTCATCCTCTGGTAGCTTGCCACAGAGCTGTCAGGCTCATAAAAAGAGGGAATGTGTAAAGTATTTGTGCAACACACATGTACACAGTAAGACAATTGGAAACACCACAAAACAAATCCACACAGGTTATGCAAAAATAGATCATATATTCTGAACAAAACAAGACCAAAACAACAAAAATCCAATATAAAGAGGTGAGATATTTAATTTTAGAGGAAGAAATGCAGTAAAGCGATTAGTGGTACGTAGCGCTAAAAAGGTTGCTCTAGGTTGCATGGACCGGGGCAAAGTCAAAGACCGCGCCAACCCTGATGAAGCGCAGGCCAACTACGGGACTCACACAGGCCCCTGTGAAGAAAGCACCTTTCCTGGTGGCATACAGCGAGATGCGTCAATGTTGAGGCCTGCAGCTGCAGGATGCTTCGATCTTCTCCACGCAG
This sequence comes from Lissotriton helveticus, assembly GCF_964261635.1. Taxonomy (NCBI): domain Eukaryota; kingdom Metazoa; phylum Chordata; class Amphibia; order Caudata; family Salamandridae; genus Lissotriton; species Lissotriton helveticus. The sequence goes on from NC_136072.1 coordinate 981,472,608, forward strand.
TGAAGGCAATGCATCAGTTCCAAAGATGGGTGGCAGAGTTGAGAGGTGTTGAGCGATTTGCCGGATTTTGCCATGTAGGCAATGGGATGTTTCGATCTCACCAAGCTGCAGGGGCGTTAAAGCACTATCTGATGCGTCGATCTCTGGAGGCAAAGTGCTGGTTCCGAGGTGATGCATTGATTTTACTCCTGTAACGTTGTTGATGCCTCAGTTCTGCTACATGCAGAAAGGAGATGCATCATAATCTGTGTTGCAAGTATCTGGGCCACTTCCAATGAGCCAGGGACAGGATCAGGGGCAGAGTTTTTGATATCCCTGAGTCTTAAGCAACAGGAGGTAGCCAAAAAGCCCTTGGAGATCACTTGGAGTGAAGGCAGAGTCCAGCTCTCCTTCAGCAGAGTCAGAGAGCAGCAGGAAGCAGGGCAACAAATAGAAACTCAAACCTTCCAGATCAGCAGCTCTGTTGAGTCCTTTAAGCAGCATAGCAGTTACTCTGGCAGAGCTTCAGTTACAAGTCCAGTAGTGTCTGATTGTATTGGGTCAGACACTCAGTACTTATACTCAAAAGTGTATTTGAAGTGAGGGTGATTTCAAAGCAGCTCTCTGAAGTGCACCAGTATCCCTTTTAACCAAGTCCTCTCTGCCAGTCTATCTGTGGGGGTTAATCAGTTGTTTGTGTGGGGGCAGGGTACTGCCTATTCAGGTGAAGTGTTACCCACTTCCTTCCAGCCTGCCCAGGCAAGGCCATCAGAATGCAGATGTATGTAGATGGGTACTCAGACACACCTAACCTTCCTGTGTTGTGTGTGTCTAGAGGAAATGCACAAAGTGTAGCTGTCACCCACCCCAGATGTGTATTGGAGACAGGCTGTCAGGCCCACAGAACAGTAAGTACAGAGAAATGTCCACATGTCCGCTTTGATTGAATCATTCAGCATTCTTTCCATCATTTGTTGCAGTTACACTTTTTGCCCTAAGTGGGACGGGTATGCCCAGACGTGGATCCCTTGCTCAGTGTGCCACTGGATTCAAGCTAGCCTGGCTGATGAAGGGTGACATACCCTGAAACCAGTCCCAGGATGTTTTTTTCCGGTCCAGGGAGGACCTGGCTTGGCAGTTCTGTCTGGACTGTTCCCATAGGCACAGGGTAAAGACTGATTTGCATATGGTTGGGTCCAAACTGGGGTGGCATAATGGACAAAAGAACAATGCATTTAGCCCAGATCTCTAGACTAGGGGAGAATGATTGAATCATTCAGCATTCCGTCCATCATTTGTTGCAGTTACACTTTCTAAACGTGGCATTTCTACAACAGTAATGTTAAATGCAACTTTACCAGAAAGGAGGATTTATCATTACCATTCCAAAGATGTGAAACATGAAAAAGCTACTCCTCTCTGATTAGTAATTACAGCTTACAAATGTATTAAGGAATTCCCAATGCTCGCCTATGAGAGGGGTAGGCCTCACAGTAGTTAAAAACAAATGTGGGTGTTTATCACTACCAGGGCATGTATATATTAAACCTATATGTCTTAGCTTTTGCTTACATGGCACCCTGCCCATAGGGTTAGTGTAGGGGTGACCTATATGTAATAAAAGGGAGGTTTAAAGCTTGGAAAGTAGCTTTAAATGTCAAGTAGAAGTGGCAGTAAACTAGATAAGGGTTGGTTATGGCTGAGTGAGCATAACAATGAAGAAAACACCCACAATTCACCAATTATGTTATGCAACTCACAATTCACATAGCTCATGCTCCCTACCTTGCATAATACGTAACTTGCTGTTAGCATGTGATAAAAAAGAGAAGGCAAACAAAATGAAAAATATGGTAGTGAGCAAGTTATGATATGCATTGCATGCCATAACCTGCCAATTTCAGGATTTTTTCAGTTTTGGCACACCTTAAAGTAAACTCAGATGGCCTAGTGCGCCATACCTGTCTATCGGGCTGACCGGCTTACCATCTGTGATGGTTATCAGTACTCCATTAGGCCAGATACCATCAAAATAATTGCAAAAAAGAAACAAGGTACCATGCCTTCTACATCAATACATGCAGGATCTGAATTGACATCCCTGTGTCCATCATGACAGTCTCAACCCTACTTTAATTTAGGAAAGAGCAGAAGACACAACTCTTTATAGAAAACCACATCAGGATGTAGCATCAGTTCACGTTCACTCTTAGAAAGCAGCTACTCCTACAAGCTCATGTTAACTGTGTACAGGCATTGGATCCCGTAGCGAACTTCACCGCCTTTAGCCTCTGTTTGTGCTATATAAATGCCACATAAATATATAGATACATATTTACATACGTGCATACATACGTATGTTATATATCAATAGGATGCATTCATAGAATGTGCACAATGATTGTCAAGGCTGTGTACAATGCATCCAGACAATTTGTGCTGTACAGCTTGCCACGATAAATACAGCAACTGGACAGCTATAACTTGCTGCTTTCTGCGTTTAAAATCGTTTCCAGAGAAGATTTGCTAAATAGAAAGTCTAGCCCTTAATGTACAACAAATGTTATCATTGCCAAGTGTGTGTGTAATGTAATGCACCAAATGCTGTTAATGTATGGACAAATACATTTAATAAATATACTTTTTTTGAAAAGAGACTCTTGTTTGGCCTTATATATTGATCCCTAGATAACAATGCTTGCTCACTTCCGTACACGCATTATTTACCATTTTTTAATCAATTTTTATATACTACTAACCCATTCCAACAACTAACCCATTCCCATCAGGGTGCTTTCAATTACGGTGAAAACAATGAAGATACAATAGTAAGCAAAACAGAGTAAGGAACACATTTGATACAGAGCAAACATATGAGTCAACATACCCCCCACTGAAGACCAGTGACAAAAACTGACTGACAAACAGCATATGTAACCTCAAAAAGGACCAGGTAGTTTGCAATTTTGGCATACAATTCATGAATGTAATAGCTCACTTCAAAGACGACATCCTAATTGACCAAGATGGCACCACGCAGGGTAAGAAGGATTTTCAATTAATAAGAGTTTGCATGGAGTTTACTAAGGAAATACTATTTTGAATAAATCATTAAATTCGTATAGAACTTCCTTTCCATTCTCCTATTTGGGATGCCACTATTCTGAAAGTAATAGCCAACAAATTTTCAGTAGATTTTGAAATGTGGCCACGCCTCAGTTACACACTAGCCAGTAATAGTTGAAGGCTGCTGGCACAAATCATGTGGGCTATCGAAGGGTAATAGACGGTATACCAGAGATAGATTGTGTGATGTGGATTTGAACACTTTGCTGCAGATTAACTAACATTTCACACACGCAGCAAAATAAGGCAACTTGCTGTGCTTTGTTGAGTGAAAGGGAGACATCAGAAATGCGCCATATTCACAAAAATAGGGGGCCTCATTTATGAGGCCTTGCGTCAGTTTTGCGCTTCCGATGCGTCACTTTTTGTGTTTAAAATCATACAATGTATACTTATAAAAAGCACACATAATAACACAGATCTATATTAAAAATGGTACCTTTTACCATAAAAACATGATATTCATTTTACAGATGTGCACACCTCTGCTGGGCTGTTTGCATTGCAGGAAGTGAATGGTACTAAAACCATCTAGCCACGCTTTATTTCACTCTGCGACCATAGTGTAGCACGAGCTTTCCTTAGTTGTTGGCCTTGTTTTTGCGCACATAGTAATGTAATAGTTTCTGTAATAGTTTGTAATATGTAATCGTTTGTAAACAGATAGTAGTTTCTGACCTGGGCTTCTGTTTACGGTTAGGAAAACACCAGCATAACACTACGCCCCCCCTCCCACTGCTGCTAGCCATTAGCCACGGGTCCTCCAGCACACAAGGTTGGCCCCTGTGAGACTGTGGCCCCTCGCTGAGGACCTGGCTGCTCAGCATCAGGCTAGCAGCTTGTCCTTCTGTACATCGTCTTGCTCATGGTACCCGCAGAAAACTCACAGCGACCAATCTGACCGAGCTAACAATGCAACGGTCGAGTCGAGCCACATACATCCCTAAAGTATTATTCTTCAAGCAGATGAATTCTTTACTATCTTGGTTTTACATATAGTTTGCTGTCACAGCCATGCAGACTGCATTTCTGTTAAGAATAAGAGCTCTGTTTCACCTTAGTTAATGTACTCATTTTATCATCCTTGAAATGATGAAAGAGTGAGTCAGCCCTCAAGGGTTTCATAAACACATCTGCAGCACCTATGTTAAAACAAGTGAGCTAAATTACCACCTGTATGCTGGTTTGTTGAAATCTAACACCGTTAAATTGAGTATCTTTTTATTTTGGCTAAACATCTATATTTCAAGCGCCATTTTAAAACAGTTTGCATACACCTGGGTCAACCCTTCATTCTAAGCAGCAATATTATCACAAACATCTGCACCTCTTCTTTCTACAAATACAATCTTTCAAGGAACTCTATGGTATGTTACTTTTCTTGGTTAAATTGTGTAAACTGTGGCATAAGTTCTAGGGTGTGCTGTTTCACTATCTTTTATCTCAACTTTATTAAGATATGAACCACTCCAACCCACCACTTAACTGGAGAGGAGCTGCTTGATTAAATGCTGGCATTCCCATATTTTTAGATCTAATATACATATTACAAAGAAGGTACAATATTTTTAAGCCTACTTTATTAAAGGCAAAATACAAGATAATACAATATATTAAATGCAACCTAGGAAACGTATTATGACTATTTTTTTTTATTTAGTTAGGATTTTTATATAGTGCCACTCTTACTCAAGGGTGCGTCACTTTCTGTAGTATATAGCCTAAACATCTGACTCAGAAGTCGCAAAACAATAAAAACGAGAGTTTAAAATGAAAGAAAAGAAACTGAGGCGTCTCTTACCAGTAGCACCAGTACCCGCTTGTCCCAGTGAAAGGCCCAAGGGAGAACTAGTGAATTTATACAAACCTGGAGCAGAGCGTTGCCAAATCTATTTACAAGATGCTTCCAGCATGATGCAGCGCGACAATGCTGGATTACAGCGCCCTGGACACGTCGTTCAGCTGATGCGCCGAGTGCATTGTTTGACGAAACACCAAGTGGTCGAATTATTTCATTAGCTTTCACATTTAGCGTCCGCCGCCTTTGTGAGGGCTGTGGGCCCGGAGATTTGGAGTTTGCATACATCAGCCCTCTGGCTGCCAAGACCTGGGACAGCTCTGACTGTCACACAATGCCGCACCCAGCGCTGCTGCTGTGATTCAGAGCCAAAACCATGTATTAATCAGGCAGCCACATCTAAGTCACTGAGTGACATCAAAAATGACTTGAACATTGTACAATATTGGAGCCCAGGCTTCTTTTTGCAAAAGCGTTAAGAAGAAGTTATATAGTTTAAAACATGGCAGGGCAACCCTATATGTATGCCCTAAGTATAAAGTAATAAAGTAAAAGAAAAAGAGGGGTTCGGAGGGCAGGGAGGATAGGGATCACTTTTCGCTTCTGATGGTTTTAAGACATTAACGTTTCTCCCAATACATTTGGAAGTTCAGACAGGGTCTTCCTCAGGGTAAAGCTGGCTTGCGTTTGTGTCACCAGGTAGCATTCAGTCTGGTGTAGCAAAGGGTCATCAGCAATTGCAGGCAGATAGGGATGACAATTTCTTTCGGTAAAGGAAGAGCAGGTCTGCACATTCCAAAAAATGAATCACAATGTTAGCTTCTGCCTTTAGTATCCCACTGTAAGTTGTACAAACACATAAATGACCGCTGTAGGACAAACCCTGTCATTGAAGGAGGTAATGTAAGAGGTCAAATACTATTTTCTTTATAATTCCAAATATATTTAAAAACAAGTTGCAGTAGGTTAATGTTGCAGTTACAGAAGATGACCTGAAGGGAAACTGGATTTGTACACTAGAGCGCAGGTTGTTATATCGTGCTGTAGATTCTTTGGTTGATGTCAGTAACATAATGGTACCTCTTTTTATATGCCAATAAATTGTGCAGGTGAGGTAATTTTATGGGAAAAGATTAACCTATAACCCATTCTTTGTCTAAAGCAAGCATTGGAAAAGCCTTTTGGCCATGTTTGCACTTTCAGTTATAAGCCCAACCTATTGGCTTTGTCAAAAGTGCCAAGAGTGCTGATTTTGAATTTCAACTGCGGCCTGGCAGCAGGAACAGAAAGGTTTCTGGGTGTGCAGAAACCTATCACCCCAGTGGCAGAGCATGATTGTTTGGAGTGATAGTCTTCCTCTAATTCAGTGGTACTCAAAGTACGGCCCAGGTGCAGCTTGAGGCCCTCCTGACCTGCTGAACAACAGCTCTGTCCTGCTGTAATTTCTTGAGAGAGCACTAACATTCAGAAATATATTAAATACATGATTAAGGGCCAGATGTAAGGTAAATTCCATTTACCGATTCTAAAATACAGAATTTTCCCGATTCGGTATTTCAGAATCAGTAAATGGTTTGTAGGTAAGTATTCGGTAAAGTTTACCGAATCGGTAATATTCGGTAAATACCGATTCGGTAAATACCGAATCGGTAATTCCCATTCATTCCTAAAGGCCTGGAGCCCCATAGGTATGAATGGGAATTACTGAATCGGTAAATACCGATTCGGTAATGGGGGAACACATTCAAGGGTGTCAGGGTGTCACATTGACACCCTGTTGCACCCCTGAATAGTGCATGGGTGCACATGTGGCAGACATACATGCCCTCAGGGCATGTATGTCTGCCACATGGCACTTTTGAAAAAGCACAAATTTGCTTTATCAAAGGTTTTTGATATTTGCCACCAACTTCTATTTGGTGGTAAATTCCGAATCCTTAACCATGCAATGCACTCATCTGAGTGCTCCCTACATTTCAGATTCGGTAATTTACCGATTCCTTAAATTACTGATTCTGTAAATTACCAAATTTGAAATGTAGCCACCTACATCTCAAAAGCCTAATACCGGTCGGTAACGGCCGAAATTCGGTAATTTCGGCCGTTACCGACCGGTATTGGGCTACCTATATCTGGCCCCAAGTGTTTATTTACACCTACATGAAGAAAAATAATCCTTTTGTTATTGTTTTTTTCTGGAAGACAAATTTCTCCACTTTACATCCAAACAAATAAACTGCTAGGGATGACAAATGTAAAAAAAGGCTTTGTCAATTCGGAATGCCTCTAGTCTATATATTTAACAAATATCAGCCAAAGTTGCAATGCACCTGTCATCAAGGTAATAATGTTACTAATAATGTCAAATGATGCATCACCCAAATATCAGCTTTAAATATATTTTGGAAATGCAACTACTTTTCTGTTTATGATCTGAAAATAACATTTTTCCATCTTGAATACACGGTTCTCAATTTTGATCTAAACTAAGGAAAAACTTCTAGTTTAGTAGGCTGAGCTGCACAGAGGAGAGCTACTTACAGGTAGCTGGAGAGCTACAACAAGCACACAAGTTACTCATTGGAGAAGCCTGATATTGAGCAACACTGACAAATAATATGATTGCGGTTTTAACAGTTGTTATTCATTCATTGTTCATTGCTATTTTTTTATAGTTATATATAGTATATTTTATCGTTATAATATGTGTGGGCGTGTGCATATATATATATATATATATATATATATATATATATATATCTCAACAAAGTCCAAAAGCAGTAAATCACGCTCTCGGGTTCCCAGAAACACAACACAAGTCAGCAGGTCCAAGGGTGTTTATTAACACCTACAACATGTTTCGGCTTCCACGAAGCCTTGATCACGTAAGTGTTGTGCATATAGAGTGCAAATTAAATACATCTCACAAATGGTAACGAAATAAACATAGGACTCAGGTCTCTGTTAAGGGAAAAATGTGTCAGCTATCTTGGAACAGTCAAAATATATGTACATCGTAAATGCTGGAGTCAAAGTCAAAGTCAAAAAGATTTTATTTGTGTAGGTACTCAACCGAGGACCACAAATGTAGAAAATGAGATAAAAATTAACAAAAGAAAAGTACATCACAAATTAATATAAAGCTAGTGTTGATTTAAAAAATTTGTACAAATTATAACATACAAACTCATTCGGGGGGTTGATACCTGCTATTAATATTTCGGAATCTTTTACTAACCTACAGGATCTGTATATCGGCGAAATATACTGAGCGCGAGCTGCTACTACTTTAAAGTTGGGGCAAATAAACAGTAAGTGTTCCACAGTCTGCTCACCCCCTTGACATAACCCACATAGATGAGAGAGATCTCCAAGTGCCCATTTTGATTTAAAAGATTGGACAGGTAAAATCCCAGTTCGAAACATAAAAATCACCCTCCTTGCACTATGAGAAAGACAAAATGAAATATAAGGGTGTATATTCTTGAACTCTATAAGTGTAGTAAAGGGTTTGAATATTTTAAGCCGCTGGCAGTGTACATAGTCCAAATCATAACTTAACCTAGGAGTAAAACATTTTAGAAAGAGTTTTAGTTGTGACGCGGACCAAGTCTTTAAGATTTCTATAGAAATATCAGCCATTTGGAACGCCGCAGACATGTTAACTGGAAAAGTCTGTTTATCTACGTCTGGGCCGAAAGTCTCTTTTTGTAGCAGAAATCTGAGGGTACCCTCCGTAGCATGAAGAAGATTGTAGGCCCATCTAATTAAATTTGCCACTGCGGTGGCAAAAGCACTAGTGATTCCGAATTCCAGCCGTAAAACCTGAACTGGTGTTGCAATTGGAACCCTCATCATTTTTTTCAGAATTTTCCCCTCTTGACGGTCCATGAAGCCCCATTGTTGAATGGGAATGTATTCTGTAGCGTATGACAGGACTGCAGGTATTTTTACTTTATATATTTTTATTAATGGGGAGAAATGCCTGCTCCCTGTGGCACTATATAGTCTGGACAGAGTTCCTGCATGTAAGTCAGATTTTTTCTTTAACTTATCAATATGCTTTATATTTGAGAGATTCTTGGTAAGAATCCTGCCAAGATAGATATATTCTTTTTCTTCTTCAACCTTTTCGTCTCCTAGCCTCCAATTGTATTTGGCACTTTTCTTCCTCCCAGAAAAGGCTACAACTTTAGTTTTCCCTATGTTCGGAATTAAGAAATTGTCCTTTGAGTATCCGAACAAAATATCAAGGGAATTTTGTAGACCAAATGGTGTGAGATCGAATAAGACTATATCGTCCGCGTAAAGCAGCGTATGAACTCTTTGCTGGTTAATTTTTGGGGGCAAGCTAAGGCCCTTTTCTAGTTGTTTTGGCAAGTCGTATAAATATAACGAAAACAGCATGGGGGCTAATAAACAGCCCTGTTTAAGGCCGTTTTCGGTATTTATTACTTTCGTGAGTCCTTTTTCGCCCCCCATTTGGACTCGACACCAAGTAGTTGTATGGAGGCTGATGATGACCTGTAGCAGATGTTCGTTAATTCCCAAACTCCTCAATTTTTTCCATAGTGTCGGACGGTCCACTCGGTCGAATGCAGTCGAGAAATCTATAAAGGCCATGTAGACCGTCTGTTTTTTTCTTGTGACATATTTGTCCAGGAAAAACTGAATAATTGCCATGTTATCTGTGACAGAGTGTTTGGGTCTGAAGCCTGACTGGAACATAGGTATCAACCCCAACGAAAAGGCCCAGTTTTTTAGTTGTAAGAGGATCTCTGCTGCGAAGATTTTCCCAGTAGCATCCAGCAGTGCTATTTGGCGATAATTTCCTGCTACCGTTTTGGAGCCTTTTTTATGAATTGGGATAATAGTGCTCCCTTGCCATGACTTGGGTACTTGACCACAGGACATAATGTGGTTAAAAAGTGGAGTTAATAGAAGGCTCCATTCCTTAGAGTTTGTCTGCAGGGCCTTTATAGGAATTTGATCAGGTCCGAAAGCTCCTGTACTTCTTGCCCTCCTAATGTGGGTTTCCACCATTATATTTGTTGTTTTTGGGATAACTTTTTCCTTGACTTTTTCCTCCACTTTATTTGAACCGTTTATTTGTGATTTATCCACATTTGTTTTGTAGAGTTCTGCCAAGTAGAGTTCCCACTCTTTGGGAGGAACAGGTACTGCTTGTAATTTCTTTTTTGTCCCCGATAGTTTAGCTATTATGGACCAATAAGTTCTCTGATTTGATTCTTTGGCAGCAATTTGTAATTCGACCCAGTTTTGGTCTTGCAAGGATTTTCTCTCACTTGTTTTTCCTCTTCTCAATTGATTTTTTACTTTGTTTATTTCCTTCTTTAAAGTAGGAGAGGGGCGAAGGTATTGAGCACGTATCAAATTATTTAAGGTCTTCCTTATCAATGAATTCCCTGTTTTGTTGTTATTTTTCCTTTGTAAATTAGTATTGTTTTTATGAGAATTCATTTTAGTTATTACCTCCTTAAGTTCAATGAGCATGATCTCAAAATTTTCAATAGGATCTTCAGAATATCGGTTCCTTAAGAAGTGCTGATGCTCAATCAAATTTGTTATTTTACTCAGGGATGACGGATTCCAAAAGATACGTCTCCGATAGCTGTTTACCAAAGTTTCTTTTCTTTCGAGAATCATCGGACCTTCTTCTGCGGACTGAACCGACCAACTGAATCTAAGTTGCATGACAGCATGATCACTATCAGTGGTGAAGTTGGAGCAGAGATGGGACATAGTTTCGAACTGGTCCTTGCTGCAAATGATGTAATCTATTATTGACGGTCTCCCATTACCCTGCCTTGTATAAGAGGCCGGGATGTCGCCTTCCACGTTCCCATTGAGAATGGTTCCATTTATGGTAAGCAGTACTGATAACAGTGTTTTCCCTCTTTTGTTAGATCGGATATCACTGGGGAATTGAGGGATTAAAGGTTCCAAGTTTTCTTCTTCCAGAATTTTTCCCCACTTTTTTATTTCAAAATTGGAAATCTTCCCGTTAAAGTCACCTAGTATCAAGTAATATGGGAACATAAGGGCTTCTATTATTTGTGTAATAATTTGCAGGGTATCGTCATATAAAGTGTCGTATTTTTTCCCTGGGGGGGCATAAACGTTAAAAAGCAACATTGTTCTCGTTGAGGTCAAATTGTTGGCTATCAGAGACAGTTTAATACATTGCACATTTTCACTATTAGTTTCCACTATCTCTTGTGCCCATAGGAGATCCTCTCTCATTAAAATTGCCAATCCCCCTTTGGCATGGCCCCGATATGAGGGTTTTGCACTTATGTTATACACATAGTAACCTTGTTGTACAAAGGGCTCGGTTTCCCAAGTTTCTTGAAGGGTCAATATGTCTGGCTGAGGAGCGAGGACTTCCTTCATTTTTTCCCTTGATCTACCAGCAATGTTCCACGTTATGACTTTTAGACCTTGGTTAAACAGGGTACTTTAATTGATTTGAGCCTTTGTTATTGTTTAACATCCCAGGTAGCCACGTCCAGGAGTTCTCAAATTTATTTTCGTCTGCATTTTTTGCCTTCGATTCTATGTGCCACACTTCCCTTTGCCCTTTTTTTATACGAATTTTTAGAATCTCTTCTCCCTGTTGTATATCACTAATTGGGATGTCCTCCAGATCTCTTACAGTCCCCAAAGATTGTTTCCCCTCATTCAGGTGCAGTGAGGAGAAAAATTGGGTGTTGATATTGGGTATTGGATTATTTTTATTTCCTTTAAGCTCGATTTTCTCAATGACATCGTAACCAAATCGATGTATTATCTCTTTTTCCTTCAGAATAATACTTGGTATTACTGAAGACCAGAACGAGACCACTGCGATTTTGCTCAGACCTCGCTTTGGAAAGGAGACTAAATCGATGTCACTACTTGTCATAAATTGAAGAGATTTTATGTTTTGTAAAAGATGAAGGATCCTGCTTCTATTCAAAGGAGTGTTGTCAGTTGGAAATAGTTCTTCAAATTGTAGGACGTTTGATTGAGTGACCCTCTTCCAGTCTTTACCCTCCTCACAGACAATTTTATCAGCATTTTCCTGTCTTGGCGTTAAAACCGTGTTTGATGGGAAATATACATCCGCCTTTGGGTTCAAGGATCTCTTTATGTCAGTGCTTGTTCCTTTAGGGGATTCTCCTTTTTTACTCCAACATGGCTTACTTGTCTCGTCATTTTCCTCCTGTAGATCTTTTTGTGATATTATAATTTTTTGAAATTTCAGTTTACGGCATTGTTTTTTGTGAATCCTTCTTAAAGGTTTTTTCCTCTTTTTGTTTTTTCCTATGATCAAGTCATCCTTAACTAGGTTTGGTGTTATTGCTCCTGAAAGAATTTCTGGGTTAATTTCCTCATGCAGTTCCTCGACTTCTTTAACTGAGTTGATATAAGATCTTTCTTTTTTCGTTATTTTATTAAAAATCGGGAATTGTTTTTGTTTTTTTGGAAGGTTTTCCCTAAACAATCGTTTTAAGGAGTATATAGTGGATTCATTGCAAGGTTCCGTTTTTTTCCTTTTATCCGTTGATTTAAGATCGTCATCTGATGTCTGAGTAGAAGAGTGACAGTTCCTTTCCTTGTATACATTTTCTTTACGCGAATTATTGTCTTCTATTTTTCCTTCTTTGGTTTTTGAGGTCTCCTTTTTCCTTTTCTCTTCTACTAGAAATTTCAAGATGCCAATTTGGACATCTAAAGTTTGATCAGAATTTTCGAGAATGTTACTTAAAAAGGAGAGAACTGATTCGAGAATCTCTTGTAATGTGAATAGAGCCTTTGAAAGAGGAATAGTAGATTTTTCTCGATTATTATCATCTATTAAAAAGGGATCCAAAAAGGAATCATGTTCATACGTAGAAAGTTTTTTTGCGTCAGTGATTGTTGACCTTTGATCTGGTCTATTCACAACCGATTTTTTGTTGGATATACTGAGATCCTTTAGTGTTTGTGGGCTCCCAATGCCCTTTAACAGGAGTAGATCGGAGTTCGCGCTTTTTTGTTCCGGTGTAAAGTTGAAAATACTCAAGTCTTCTATTTTGTGTAGACTCTCATGTTCTTTTAAAGGCGTTGATGATTTCACCAAACTAGAATTGGGATTTTCTAGTTGTTGTTCCATTGATTTATTAGGAGACTTGCTAGCAAACACGATTTCGCTGACATTTTGAAGTAAGTGTGCGGATGCCGATAAACAGGTTCGATCGTCCAAACTCCCAGATATTTTATTTTCAGAAGCAGACATTGTTTTTTCCGGTTTCTTTTTTACTGATAAAGACGAGAAGTATTCACTGATTGCTGGGGTCAGGGTGCTACGGCCGGCCTTTAAACCTTTATCCGTGGATTTTCTAACAGCTTCCTCTGTTCCTAATCGTTTCATGAAAATAGTTCTTGAGCGTAGTTTTTTTAAACCCATTAAAGAGATGTCTTGAGCCACTTTTGTCGCAAGAGAGGAAGAAGAAAATTACAGAAAGAGAGAAAATGTTACCTTTTTCCGATGCTTAGTCTCAAAGTTGGTCACAGTATGTACTTTGGTCGTAGATGTTAGGGTTATGGCCCGTCCCGTCCACGGTCGTCCCCGGACGGCCACAGACGGCCCGCCCTTTGCCCGGGCTTAGCCCCGAGCTTTGCCCCGCGCGCGTCCCGCTGAGCGCGTAATAGGGCTTCCTTTTATGATAATAATGTAACACCCTATTGGTGAAAGTGTGGGTGTGTCTCTGGGAGGGGGCGCGGCTCACGCGGGAAGAGGACCAGCTGAGAGGTGGTGATTGCTGGTCCTCGCAGTCCCGGGGCCGGCGCCTCTCTCTCCGCTGCGGTCACCAGGGGTTAACGAATGCTCCCACGACGAGTCGGTCGAAAGTCAGCTCCTCCGCCTCCAAACGACCTCAGGCAGAGCTCAGCAGCACAGCGTCTCAGTGGCAAACAGGCTTTAGAAACACGAGCGGCACCCGCGAAGCGGGGGCCGCGAGAAGTTATTGAGTTTGCAGGGGGTGTGACTCTGGGAGGGGGCGCGGCTCACGCGGGAAGAGGACCAGCTGAGAGGTGGTGATTGCTGGTCCTCGCAGTCCCGGGGCCGGCGCCTCTCTCTCCGCTGCGGTCACCAGGGGTTAACGAATGCTCCCACGACGAGTCGGTCGAAAGTCAGCTCCTCCGCCTCCAAACGACCTCAGGCAGAGCTCAGCAGCACAGCGTCTCAGTGGCAAACAGGCTTTAGAAACACGAGCGGCACCCGCGAAGCGGGGGCCGCGAGAAGTTATTGAGTTTGCAGGGGGTGTGACTCTGGGAGGGGGCGCGGCTCACGCGGGAAGAGGACCAGCTGAGAGGTGGTGATTGCTGGTCCTCGCAGTCCCGGGGCCGGCGCCTCTCTCTCCGCTGCGGTCACCAGGGGTTAACGAATGCTCCCACGACGAGTCGGTCGAAAGTCAGCTCCTCCGCCTCCAAACGACCTCAGGCAGAGCTCAGCAGCACAGCGTCTCAGTGGCAAACAGGCTTTAGAAACACGAGCGGCACCCGCGAAGCGGGGGCCGCGAGAAGTTATTGAGTTTGCAGGGGGTGTGACTCTGGGAGGGGGCGCGGCTCACGCGGGAAGAGGACCAGCTGAGAGGTGGTGATTGCTGGTCCTCGCAGTCCCGGGGCCGGCGCCTCTCTCTCCGCTGCGGTCACCAGGGGTTAACGAATGCTCCCACGACGAGTCGGTCGAAAGTCAGCTCCTCCGCCTCCAAACGACCTCAGGCAGAGCTCAGCAGCACAGCGTCTCAGTGGCAAACAGGCTTTAGAAACACGAGCGGCACCCGCGAAGCGGGGGCCGCGAGAAGTTATTGAGTTTGCAGGGGGTGTGACTCTGGGAGGGGGCGTGGCTCACGCGGGAAGAGGACCAGCTGAGAGGTGGTGATTGCTGGTCCTCGCAGTCCCGGGGCCGGCGCCTCTCTCTCCGCTGCGGTCACCAGGGGTTAACGAATGCTCCCACGACGAGTCGGTCGAAAGTCAGCTCCTCCGCCTCCAAACGACCTCAGGCAGAGCTCAGCAGCACAGCGTCTCAGTGGCAAACAGGCTTTAGAAACACGAGCGGCACGTAAATGCTGGAAATCTAATGATATGTACAACGGGACACGGGTAATGCAAATGAAGTGAAATCGCATGTAAATACAATAAGTATTGTGCCAAAAATTAATAAAGACAATGTAATCAGCCAGTTGGTGTGCATACACGCATTGTGGTGCATGCGGGGGCACAAAGTGCAGCTTACACATATACCAGGTGTTAATACCAATATGTGGGCACAAAGGTCCGAATAATGAAATAAAATGGAAATGCCAGGGAACAGTGAGGGAGCCGCTGAGGACCCGGCCAATGCAAGGGGAAATACCCAATTAATGACCGCCGGGAGAAAAAGCAGACCAAAGCATGTGGCGCTCTTCTGATCCCTGGGGACAACTATGTTTGAAGCGGGACTTTATAATGCTTTTGATGCATTTTGTGGCCCAAGCTGGATGCCACGCTCCTAGGTATTTCACCTGGTAACTTTGCAGCTTTAGCCATCCGGCGTGATTTTGTTGAATATGTACGCTTCAAACATAGTTGTCCCCAGGGATCAGAAGAGCGCCACATGCTTTGGTCTGCTTTTTCTCCCGGCGGTCATCCCCCGGGGCCAAAAGTGGCCACAGGAGGGGGGCAAGGCAGCCCCCCTCCAAATAAACAAAAATAATAATAAAAAAGGCCCATGCCCCGGGGAATGGGGTCTCAGGGGCAGATTATGGCTTTAGGAGGGGGGCCACGTGGCCCCCTTCCAAATTTTAAAATAGATTAAAAAAAATTGGGGGCAGGCCCTGGGGGATGGGGTCCCCAGGGATAAAAAATTAGAAAAAAAAGGGGGGCTGGGTAGCCACCCTTCTTTTTCTAATTTTAAAAATAAAATACTTTTAAACAAACAAGATCGGGCCGGAGGCCACTCCCCCTTATTGCACCACCCTGCAAACGTGCCCCCTGACATGTTTGCAGATGGGGAACAAATTCCCCTGGAATTTGGGGGTCCCTGGGGGCCAACTATCCCACCAGGTAGCTCCATTATGCGCCAGGGAGCTGTGTTTAATCCCCCAACTTAAAACACGTCACTGGGCGCGTTTGCACAGTGGTGAAGGGAGGGGCCTGAGTTCACATGTGTGCAAACACGCCCTGTGGCGTGGTTTAAGTTGGGGTATTAATTCCTTGTTAATACTGAGGGTCCCTGGGGGCCAACTAGCCCACCAGGTACCTCCAGTAAGCGCCACGGAGCTGCGTTGCAGAGTGTTGTAAAAAGGGGCGTGGCCTCTGAACACCTCTCTGCAACGCAGCCTCCTGGAGCATACTGGAGGTACCTGGTGGGCTAGGTGGCCCCCAGTCACCCACAGGATAGAGGAGGAATTAAATGTCTAACTTAAAATGCGCCACAGGGTGTGTTTGCAGACATATCACCTCAGACCATGTCCCTTATCTTCAGCACTGTGCAAACGCACCCTGTGGCGTGTTTTAAGTTGGAGGATTAATTCTCTTTCAATACTGAGGGTCCCTGAGGGCCAAATAGCCCAACAGGTATCTCCAGTATGCGCCAGGGAGCTGTGTTGCAGACAGGTGTCCAGAGGCCACGCCCCTTTTTACACCTCTCTGCAACGCAGCTCTGTGGCGCTTGCTGAATGAATGAATGAATAATCTTTTATATTGCGCATGGCTACCCTGGGGCATCCCAGCGCATTTAGGACAGCTAGAACTTTTCCATTACTCATGGGAAAAGAAAGGTCTTCAGCAGTTTCCTGAAGTGGAGAGAATGAATGAATACGCATTTCTATTGCGCATGGCTTACTGGAGGGACCTAGTGGGTTAGTTTGACCCTAGGGACCATTAGGATTGAAGGGGACTTAATCTCTCAACTTATAACGGTGACAGGGCGCTTTTACACAGTGGTGAAGGGAGGGGACGGGGCCTGACGTTATGTGTGCAAACACGCCCTGTGGCGCATTTTAAGTTGGGGAAAAAATTCCACTTCAAACATGAGGGACCATGAGGGCCAAGTAGCACACCAGGTGCTTCCAGGAAGCGCCACTGTGCTGCGTTGCAGCGAGGTGGTGCAGGCCGTGTCTCTTTTTACATCTCTGTGCTACGCAGCTCTGTGGCGCTTACTGGATGTACTACGAATTCCAATTTACTCACCTGTTATCAGGTGAGACCTCAGTGCTGCATCTTTGTGCCCAGTACTGATCCTGAAAAGTAATTCTAACCATACTTACCAGTAACTTGAATTTCCTTCCATAGGCTAACATTGACTGGTTTCCCTTGGAAATTCTTATAAGTGTGGAGTTTTAGAACTTTTAAATATTCATCCAAAATCAGCCGAACAACGAATTCCGATTTACTCACCTGTTATCAGGAGAGAACCAAGTGCTGCATCTTTTAGCTCAGCACTGACTCTGAAAAGTAATTCTAACCGTACTTACCAGTAACTTGTATTTTCTTCCTTAGGAATCCATTGTCTGGTTTTCACCTAAAAAGTTTCTGTCTATTTTCACAAACTAAATATATTCTTTAAAAATTGCCTGTATGACTTAAACGCATTCTTTCAACTGTTCACAGGAGATGCACCAGTGCTGGATCCAGGATCCACCACCGAGTAAGAAAAAGTAACGATAACAATACTTACCTGTTAAGTGAATTTCCTCCAATAGGATAACATTGGTGACTCTATGTGAAAAAGTTTCTATTAACTTTTAAAATACAATAATATTCCTTAAAATTCACTACTGTAACCAACACGCTTTTACTCAACTGTTTACAGCTGATGTCTCAGGACTGAATTTAGGATCCAGTCCTGTGGTTAGAAAAGTAATCCAAAAAGTAACTAATTGCATTTAACTAGAAATTCACATTGACATCAATGTTGCCTTGTGTCTGAAATTGGGTTGCTCATTACAACTGTAACTATTGTACTTAGAACTCTTTTGCCTATTTGCAAAGTATTTAAACTAAAGTAATTCATTCTGAGAAAGTATATTTTGTAATGTAATGTATAATGTATTTATAATGTAATTTAAAAAATAAAATATCTAAAAATAAACTGTTTAAAAAAATGTAGAAAAGCAGTATAAAAAAAAAATAACAATTAATACATTTAAAACTTGTCATTTACAAAACCTTTGAAATTCACTGAAAAAACCATAGGTTTCAGACATGTTATAATTAGGAATTAGCATTTAAAAAAACCTTTGAAATTCACTGAAAAAACCATAGGTTTTAGGGGTGTTACAGTTAGTTGGACATTTCACTCGTACAAAACCATTAAAATTCCCCCGTTATAGTTAATTGCATTAACTATAAATCTCGCGCCCACAATCCACTGCTGATGATGTCGCATATTACATCATTCATGACATGGTCAGTGACATCACTGATGACATCACTGATGACATCTCAAATGACATCACTGATGACATCATCCACGTGACAATCCGATACATGTTATCATACACTAGTATAACTTTTCAACACTCATTATAAAATATGAAGTACCATATTTGAAACCATTGACACACCAATATAAGTTTCTAAAAACCCACTCAGTGATTCCTACATCTACACACACATCTAAACACTTACCTATATATTCACTCATACATGCGAGCACAGATCAATAGAACACTATTAAATATACTTATACAACTACATCAACATTGCACACCAGCACACATCCTATTCACTTATGCAGTTATCCTGCTCAGTTATGCAAACAATTGGTCATACTTATATTTACTAAGCTACACACTTACACAAACAACACTTTATTTATTGATATAGATAGTAACTCATACTGTGTCTTATAAAATCACTATTACAAGTATACAGTTATCCATACGTCACTCATACGATCACTGAGTCTTATGTATACTTATTTATATACAACAACTGTCATGTACACTGCCTTGTATATTTTTAGTTTCTTGGACATGTATCATTGAGAAATATATTTACTCATCACCACACCTATATAGAGATTCACTCACCCAAACAACTGTTTCCACATACAGTCGTAACCTCATATACCTACTAAATCAACGATTTACACATCTGTGGACAGTCACACACCTCTCACCCAACCACACACACATTCATTCACTATCCCATACAAATACTCACTTAACTAATTAATAACTAATATAGACTTTCACATAGCTAGTAACCAACTTATGTAGTAGTTTACACAACAAGAGATAGAGTAATACAGGTATTCACACAGTTTAATGACTATTCCATACTTTTTGTGAGACACTTTAAATTCGTCACTTAGATAGTCAATTACCTTGCTATTAAATCCTCCATTCAGACACTTATACATCCACTCAGTCTTCAAGGTAGATTGCTATATATATATAATACTTATTTAAATATCGAACAAAACCACATTCACTGGATGATGTCATCAGTGATGTCATTTGAGATGTCATCAGTGATGTCACTGACCATGTCATGAATGATGTAATATGTGACATCATCAGTAGTGGATTGCGGGTGCGCGAGTTATAGTTACTACAACTAACTATAACGGGGGAATTTCAATGGTTTTGTACGAGTGACATGTCCAACTAACTATAACAACCCTAAAACCTATGATTTTTTCAGTGAATTTCTAAGGTTTTTCAAATGGTAATTCCTTACTATAACTTGTCTAAAACCTATGTTTTTTTTCATTGAATATATATATATATACAAACAAATGTGTATTCTCACAATAGTAGTGACTGTTCAATGAAATATATTCTAATTTTAGAAATGTTAAATATTATATTAAAAATTGAGTTTACATTATTATGTTTTCCTTCAACTACTGAGCCTATTCAGGCCTTGATGGAAGGAAGTAGAAAAAGGATGCACTTGCTCTTTTCATGAAAATGTTGACCATTTAAAGATGGCCGCCTCCTAAGCGTAATCTTGTTGCATTTTGGCACCCTTCATTTGATGTATTGGGAACTAATTGAATTACATTACTATTGTGAGTGGGGATTTGATGAGAGGGCTGATGAAAACAATCAAGTATATTTAAATTTTGCTGGCCCCTTGCCCCCAAGCCCGGTTCAATTATATACAAACATTAATAATTCTAAGATAGTTGACATACAAACATACTGCTGCTTACATGCCCTTTGTTGATTTCAATCATTAATGCATAATTAACTGCCTCCTTTTCTGTTTTGTTTGTTTTAAATGGCGGAATGAAATTATGTCACACCGACATTGAGAAAGGTGAATGTGCCAAAACGAATCTGTCTGGTCTTTTTAGTATGTTGGCAATAAAAAATCAATAATTTGATATTCCTGATGTGCACTTCATTGCTTGTGGTCGTGACGAGACCACCCATGTGGAGTGTATATATGTATATATATATATTGAAACAATCCTTTTCTGCAATGATCCCTGCAGACGCGGAATCAGAAACGTGACGGACTCCACTTTCTTGTGCACATTTTTTTATTTTCTCATTGCGTGCGCTGTGCCACCATGACACGTTTCAGCCTCAGAAAGGCCTTGATCACATGATGTGCTGTCATTTACTCCCCACATTTAAAGTGCTCAGTGCATAGCAGGATATGGAAAACAGAATACCCGTCTGAGTTCTGATTCACAGTACAAGTAACTAGCAAATATTTATATATATCCTCTCAAAAGCTGCTGCTTTGAGACGATTTGTTGGTACTCGCCACCCCGCCGCGCAAACACCGTCACAAGAGGCTTGGGTAAGAGCGAACTTAGTTGTTGGTTTATATATATATAATGTAATGTAATGTAATGTAGGTACAGTTATATAGCGCACTATCACCCAAAGGGTATCCTGCCGCTTAGAGGTACCAATCAGCTATTGCGAATACTACCCACAACAATAGGGAGCAAATTTTTGGGAAACAGCCTAGTTTTCAGTGCTTTTCTGAAACTTGACAAGGTATTTATTCGTCTCAGCTCCAAGGGTAGGGCATTCCAAAGTCTGGATGCTGTGAATGAGAAGGATCTACCGCCCATACGGGCCCTAGTCACACAGGGAACACAGATCAAATTAGCTCAGGAGGAACGCAGCCATCTAACAGAAGAGTACCATGTGAATTTCCTTTGCAGCATCTTTGGTCCAATTTTATATATTGCTCTAAAGACAATACAGAGTGCCTTAAATTGGACTCTTTGTGCAATGGGCAGCCAGTGTAGATCCTTTAAGGCAAGTGATGCGGAGGCTCTGCGTGGCCGGTGAAGTGCCAGCCTATCCACCATAATCTGCACTCTTTGTAGTTTTTTTATCGAGGAGGCAGGAGTGCCCAATAGGAGTGCGTTGCAGTAATCCATTCTGCTTAGGACGATACTCCGTACCACCTGAGATCTCGCTGCGGATGGTAAAAAAGGGAGTATCTTCCGAAGAGCCCGAAGCAGAGATAGACAGGTGTTCACAGTTTAATTTACCTGGGAGTCTAATTGTAGATTACTGTCTAACATCACTCTTAAATTGCGCACTGTCTTAGCCGGCAATAGGGTGTTATTAGCCGGACCAGGCCAAAAATCCGCAGGGAGAGGCTGCGGAGTTTTTCCTGCAGTACATCACAGGACTTCAGTTTTTCCCCATTAAATTGTAATGAGTTTTCTTTCAGCCAGTCTGCAGTTCTCTACGCATGCAGCTATGACATTTTTCTAAAGACACTGCTTCACTACCCTCAACAGAGAAAATAAGCTGCGTGTTGTCCGCGTAGTTAATTATATCCAAGCCAGAGGATTTGATCAAGATAATGAGTGGACGGAAATAGATTTTGAACAAAACAGGGCTGATAGCCGAGCCTTAAGGGACCCCATTTTTAACGTCCCTATTCTGGGAGGTAAATGGTGATAAGGTCACTGCCTGCTGCCTATTAGACAGAAAGGATTGCAGCCAGTCCCGTGCCCTACCCACCACTCCCATCTCCTCCAATCTCTTAACCAGGATCCGGTGGTTGACCGTGTCAAGCGCTGCTGACATGTCAAGCAGCACTAAAAATACTGTCTGACCATTGTCAGCCCGCATTCTCAGATCATCCAAGGCTGACACCAAGGCAGTTTCGGTCCCATGTGCAGGGCGGAATCCAAACTGGACTTCGTCCAACAACTCATTATCTTGAACAAATTTGGAGAGGGATTTACTCACAACCTTCTCCAGGATCTTAATCGGATACGGTGGCAAGGATAGAGGCCTGTAATTAGAGGGACACTGGGTATCTAGAGTAGCTTTCTTTAGTAGTGGGGAGACAACCACCTTTTTCCAGCAGTCCGGAACTACACCATTATTTAGTGACTGACAGCAAATTTGATACAGATAAGGAAAAAGTTCATCCCCGAACAGTTTCCAAAATTTATGAGGGAGTGGGTCCATAGGGGAGCCAGAAGTGGTGCCAGCTGCAATGGCATTAAATTCCTCCTGTGAAGGGACTTGAAATTGATCCAGAAATAGCAGATACTCATTGTCAATATACATATATATTCCTCCACAGCGATTATCCAATCATACAGGTTAGTCCAGCCGCACTTTCCCTCACAATTGAAATACACAACAGCATGGCCACAGGTCCAAGTGCTAGGTGATTTTTATTCTTGAATAACAAAAAATGTCTCAGCAACACCCCACAATGGAAAGCCTCTGCATTTCGGCTTGCGCCTTCAACCGGGCTATCCCAACAACCCCACAACCAGTGTTTAAAAAGCAACAAAGGACTTATGTGTCCACATCCTACACTTCCTGAATGGCAATATCTAGAATGTTGAAAGAGAACATCTCGTTAATGATTGACGGCCATATTGAAATTATCATTATCAAGGGCAGTCTTATAGCAGTCTCACAGGTCCCCAATGAATAATAGGTACATATTCAGATTTTCAATTGTATTAGGAAGGAAGGGAAGAGGGAGGACATACACCACTAAATAAATTACCATGACTGGAAAAGCGGATATTCTTTCATATAAATCAACCAGCTGGTATTATAAATACATAAATGATAAGGTTGTAAACACAAATGGTATAAAGGGTCCCATGTAAACATGACACTATGAAGATCATAAATGCACCACATTATTCCTATTTAAATATCACATAAAACAGTCAATCTTGATCCTGCAAGTGTCAGTATCCAAAATATAAACTGCTAATGCTTCTATCATATTGCTCAAAACCCATAAAGCGCTCTAACATGGGACAATTGTATATAAAGTGCTCATGCTACATAATGCACAAACCTCTAAAGTGCACTGACATGTATCGAATACATCCATTATTCAAATTGCTCACGCAATACAGAATCCTTCAACTGCTTGAAGGAATGTAAAGTGCAAGTGCATGTGCAAACAAGCAATAGTTATCATAAAAACCACCATGAGCGGGATATAAATAAATAATATCTTGAAATTAAAGGTGTTCGATAGTCCAGTCAAAAATACATACAATAAATGTTTCAATGCAATATTAAAATACCAATAAGTGTAAATGAATCCATCCCTGTTTCCCTAAAACAATATACTAGAGAGACAGCTTCTAATGCCCCCAATAGACTATATAGCTACATCTCATAACATAATAATGACTCAATTAGTGTGCCAACAATTTTGCAAGATCCATTGTATTGTAATCTACTGCTGTATAAAGTGCAAGTGCATTCTAAGTTACCATCTAATGGGGGTGCCAGCGGTGCAGTTTGGAAAAAATTATACATATACACAGCTACCCTTCTCTGTAAAATCAAAAGGAAAAACCATCTAAGGGAATAAAGACATCTAGGGAAATAAAAAACTCCAAGGGAATAACAAAAACAATCTGAGTCTCACTATTTATGTGTGTCACACACCCTCAATTAGAATCAGTAATGGGTAATGGAACACAGTGAAGATAAAGGCAGACTCATAAATGGACATGAAGTTTAGCATCAATGCTCTCGCCCCATGGTCTTTGGGTGCCAAGAAGGATAATCATACAGGATTCACATTGGCGCAATTCTAATTCCCTGTTACCTCTGCAAGGATGCGCTTTAATGTGTTTCAAACCCTAATATTGGAGAGGTCATAAAACCTTGATGCTGATCCCAAAAATGCTTGCCCATGGGGTAGGTATGATCTCGATGTTTAATTTCCCTGATGTGCTGCAAAATCCTAAGTTTTATCCGATTGATTATGCTGCCCACATAGCGCAGTCCACAGCCACATTCAATACATATGCAACGTATTCTGTTTCACAGGTAATCAGTTCTTTGATTTTGATCGTCCTACCCACAAATGTCTCGTACTCCATACAATTCAGTCCAAATTTACAAGCTTTACAAGTGGTACATTTTCTGAAACCCAAATTCCTTTCGGTCAGCCAGTTGGATTCTGAATGATACATAGATCTAGTTAACAAATCCCCACGGAGGGTGCCTTTCGATATATGATCTTGGGGTGCTGACTAACTACATCCTTCAAATGTTCATCTTGTTTCAAAATGTGCCAATTCCTATTTATCAAAAAACAAATCACACTGTGTTCCATGTTGTATCCCATAAAACAATATATAGTTTGGTCCTGGCCTCCATTTGCCCCAACTATTGGAGAAGACGAGGCTTGTGTGTTCAACAACTGTTCTCTATTTTTTGTTAAATCCCTTTGTTTAGCTTTTCTGAGGACCCTCATTAGATAGCCCCTTTCTACAAATCCCATAATCATCAACTTGGCTTTATTTTCAAATAATTCATCAGTGAAACAAATTCTTCGGGCCCTCACAGTTGATTGTATGGGATACTGCACTTAAGAGAACAGGACTGTCCACTATTTCCATGTAAAATCGAGTAATAGGCAGTCTTTTCTCGAAAAACCTTGGTTTGTAATGAGTCAAACGCCGTTTGTAATTTTACATCCAGGAAATCAATCTCTTGCATTCTTCAATTCCCAGTCAATTGTATATTGTATGGGTTGGCATGAAGAATCGCAATGTACTCATATAGAGATGCTTCATCTCCCTCCCATAAAATAAACATATAATCAGTAAAGCATACCCACATAGCAATCTTGTTCGTATACTCTGCATTACTTTCTGCCCAAGCGACTTCTTTCTCCCACCATACCTTGTAGATGTTAGCATATGTGGGTATAAAGGCTGCCCCCATCGCAGTCCCCTGCTTTTGGAGATATGTTTTCTTGTTAATATATATATATATATATATATATATATATATATATATATATAGAGAGAGAGAGAGAGAGAGAGAGAGAGAATTGAGATATCTTCATCCTGGTGGCTTAACTGTTAAGCACATTGACGCCCCCTGATTGAACCTTCGTTGTAATATGCATAGTAAATCTAAAAATATGGGTATGCCAGCATTTAATCAAGCGGCTCCTCTCCACTTCAGTGGTGATTTGGAGTTGTTCATATCTCAATAAAGAATAGATAAAAGATAGGGAAACAGCATACCCCAGCACTCACGTCACAGCCTACATAATTTAAAAAAGAAAAGTAACATACCATAGAGTTCCTCAAAAGATTGTATTTGTATAAAAAGGAGGAGCAGATCTTTGTGATAACATGCTGCTAAGACTAAAGGGCTGACCTAGTTATATGCAAACTGTTATTAAATGTGCTTAAAATATACATCTGTAGCCAAAATAATAAGATATTCCATTTAATGGTGTTACATTTCAACAACCAGCATACAGTTGGTAGTATAGCTCAGTTGTTTTAACACATGTGCTGCAGATATCTGTATGAAAGCCTTGTGGGGCTGACTCACTCTTTCACCATCCCTAACAATTAGAGTCTAATGGAATCTATTGTACAAACGTCCCTTAGTCATCCATAGTAATTGATTTGTTTTGCTGTAAAGTGAAGAAATTTATCTTCCAGAGAAAAGTAATAACAAAAGGATTGTTTTTATACAACCTGTGTTTGAAATAAATAATTGACTGTGGCTAAAAGTGTGATAACTGAGCATGCCTTTCAGATGTAAAAGAGGCCCCCATGCATCACAATACAAACAGAAGGTGGTGGGATACACCAAAACATCCAATAGCATGCTGGTGAGACTAAAGTATTTCTCTGGGCTAATCCAAGATGTGATTTACAATGTCTCAAGCAAATAGTTGAACGGGGCTTTCCCAAGCAAATCAGTAGTTTTAATTGGGCTTGACCAAAGGCTGTGTTCTCTGTTTTGAAGAGACAAGGTTTCCTTTCTGCCAGACTTTAAAATTGAGATACAGTATTGTGGCTATTTTGTTCACCCTAGAATCAATAGATTATAAATTCAAATCTTGGCTCTGGCACAGAACCAAAAAGTGTGTGAATCCATATAAATCATTGTAACTCCCTTTGAAGAGCTTTTAACTAAAATGTCTTTATGGTACCTATGCCTACTGAAAAACCATAAGAAGAACACAATCTTCACTGTGTTTCTTTGCTGACTCCATTTTAGTTATTTCACTTGGATGTTAAATATGTTTCTTAAATAAATGTGTAGGAGATTTGGGTGTCATTCAATATGAAACCCCTTTGAGTGCACTTATACTGCTTGTCTGTGTAGAACTGTATTGTGAGACCCTTGTTAATATCTTAAAACTGGAATATCAGTGCATATTATATTTTCATATTTCTCTACCGCTGCTACACTTAAAAGTTGTTAGGCATGCCCTACAATTAACAGTAATTAAATACTTTTGTGCTAAAATGTATTGACAAATGGTGAGAATCGTAAGAACAGCATAGTTGAAGGAGTCAGATAGATGGGGCCACTTAAACATGAAGAGAAGTACCTTCAGAGCAGATCAGAATACATGTGTTTTTTTTCAATTGTTTCCTTAATGAGACGAGATCAAATTAGGTCCTCAGTTGGAATGGTCGGAACCTCCATTACCGGGATGCAGCACCAGCAAAAGATTGGTTCAGTGTTAAATATGACTTACATTTTGGAATTTTCAATTTGGAAGCATCATTGAATAGGGGAACTAAAATAAAGTAGTAGGAAACCAATGCGTACAGAGGAGCATGGTAGATTTCTTATCACACAAAGATCAATGCATCATGAAAGTTGCTGGGTATCTCAATCCAGACACAGCAGTACTTGGCAAATGGCAAGTCCTGTGAATGTCGCAGTTCTGTGATGTCCTTGTATGGTGGAGGTTTGTTTGGAGAGGCATTGTAAATCTATTTATTAAATTATATAATCTGATGGTGTAAGTATTGTAAAAATGATTACATTCTAATTGTATTCAGTTTTTTGAAGTACACTATAGGAATAAAACTATAGATGTCTCCCAATATGTCACTCTGACACCAAATGTTCTTCCCTCTAACTAAGTTCTGTGTTAACTTATTTTGGCAAATGTATCTAGTCACCCCAGATTTGATGCCATTTTTCTGAACCCAAAATTCAATGGGGCCCCCAAAGGTAGGGTGCATAGTTCTAAAAATCAGGGACAATAGAAAAGATGTTTCATATGCTCTGGTAAGGAAAAACAGCCAAAGTCAGTTTTCCCCATTGTATTGTTGCTAGCACCATAGGCTAACAAGTGGGAAGCCTTTATTAAATATAATAAAGTCACATTTTGGATCAGAGCTAGCTAGGCATATCATTTAAAGTATCAAACTGATGGGTACATTAAACCCCACAACTTTGTAGAACTTACTGTCCTGAAGTTACCTAAAGCAGCCCTGTAGCAGCCTCTTCTGATTGTTCAGCCTTTGACAGCCTGAGTCAAGCTGCTACTGAGTAGGTGTGAAGAGGCATGGGGTTATAAATACAGTCATTTGGTGGGAGAAGATTTGCTTCCTGAAGAAGCCAGGGAGAGGAAGGGGCTAGGTAAGTAAGCTCGCTTTCCAAGACAGGGCCTCTGTGAAAAACAGATGTCACAGTATCCAAAGCACTTCCACGTCCTTGATTTCTAGTCATAGAGGAGCCCCCTCTAATTAGATTAGGAGAAGGGTGGAAGAAGAGCGTAGACAGTTTTTAACCACACCTCTGGGTTGGATTACACAGACACACACTCCAAGGAGAGATTTTCTCCATTTTGATTTTTGGAAGAATGTTTCATTCTCAGGCAGAAGTCTGGAACAAATCACAGGAAGTGGTCCTACTAGAGGGAGGTAGCTTAGTGTCTAATGGTTAGGGTGCCCCCCACCTCAAGCAGAGAAATGAAGGATAAATAAGGCAGCTCTGCAGAGCTTACCAGATCACTGCCTGGAAAATAAGAAGAGAAAAAGGACTGCCCTGCTGGATCCCTGACTGCAACAAATAAAGGATTGCACTGTGAAAGGACTGTGCTTGTCTCCAAAAGGAAAAGACTGGGCTCCCTGACCAGCAATGTGTACAAAAAAGCTGAAGAAGTTCCTTGAAAACCAAAGAGAGGACACCTCAGCTGACCGGTTGTAACTGGATTTGCTCAGGATTGCCTAGTGCATTGTGGAAGATTGAGTCCTAGACCCCAAATGGCATCGCAGAGCCTCATAACCCTTGGCTAGTGCTAGAGCCCACTTATGTCCCCAAAGGACCCAAGACGCATCAAGATCTGGAAACTCTGACACTTTCAGCAAAGCTTTGTGTTAAAGCTCCAGGAGAAGAATGGCTCCATGCTAAGAGTGAAGCCGCTGACCTCAGCTCGCTGGTTGGGCTGACCGAGCAGATTTGTCCTGCTGAAAAACTTCAGAGATCCAGAAAAGTTTCTCAGACCGAAGGTGATAGAAAAGACTGAGACCTAGTTGGAGAAGAAAGCTGCTGTCAATGACACCTACCACAACCTCTGACTTCATCTGACTTCAAGCGCTGCGAGGCCTCCGGGTAGCTATGCGCTATACAAGTGCAATTTTCATTTCATTTCATCTGCTCAATGGTAGATGTAAAGGAGAAAACTACCGGCTTCATACCGAGTTGCAGCAGGCTCCTGTTGTTGACTTGAACTTTGGATCAAACCTGCCCGAGGACCCACCAACGAGATTGTGGACAAAAGAAAGGGTTCAAGAAAAATTTGAAGTCCCAAGATAAAACTTTGACCAGGACCTAGCCCAGTAATTGTGATTGCGATTGGCGCTTTAGGTTTTGGGCGCTATAAAGTACACTTTCGTTATCTAATCTTTAGAAACTCATATCTCTGTTTACTTACATTGGATGTTTGTCATGTTGGTGTGACTTTAAAGTAAATTAAATATTTCCTATTTTTTTATAAATGGGTGTTGGATTTTTATTTTGCTGTGTCTTTTATTTAAATACCGTTTTGGTGGTATTATACATGCCTTTTTCTTAATTTAAGTGTTAAAAAAACAATGGTTCCTGTGGAACAATATTTATTATTTACTAATAATACCAATAGCGAGAATCGCATGTATAGGCAGGGATCAAGTGGGATGTCAGATAGGAAGAGACTCAAGTACACTGGTTTTGTTTATACAGTAATTTGTATTGGATCAAGCAAAATTAAGAAATACAAAAATAATACTAATAATGCATTCAAAACAGTCTGCAATAATTATATTTACAGTTGTGAGTTTGTGTCCCAAGTGAATTTATGAACCAAGACATACAGAAACATTTGTGAAACAATATGTGCAAGGTTTCAGTTAATTTTTGTTATATACAGAAAGCGACCAATTCCTTTTTCAAATACATAACATCTATAGAGTGATAGAATGTCAGTTCTATTAGTTCACTTTTCTCAGTTGTCGACGGCGTTTCGACCCTAGCAAGGATATTGGGTCCCTTCAGGACTTAAGATGTGTGGGACATGTGTTGTAAGAATTGCTCAATGGTGGTGAAGTGCGTGGGAACCATGTGCAGGTGAAGATAAAATTAAAGATACTCACTAAGAAACCCAGCCGGGTTCCCTAGTGAATATGTGGGTTGAGTTAATTCCAATGCAAAGGTCAATGGCTGTCCTTTTTGCTTCCAGGTGTAGCTTGCCTTGAAGTCGTAGCCCTTGTTTCTGCGGGCGCTGATAGCAGTTACCGCAGTCTGCGTAGAGTTCTTTCTTTTAAGTACAAGGGGCTTCTCTGAGGAACTGCGTATGTCCGTCCTCCGCGGTCGTGATAACCTGGTTCCGTTGTGAGTAGGGTCCCCTTGTTTTTCCCTTTCGACTATCTCTTAATTTAACCCTGACTGCTTATTGGCCATGCAATCAAGGGTTGAGCAATGATTAATTTACTGAGTCTTCACTGGATCTATAAGTGATTGTGATATTAATATTGGCTGAGGGTGAATGCTCCCACCTGCTAATAACCCACTTTGCTACACAGTGTGTGTGATCTGGCCTTAAAAAGGCAGTGGTAAAATTGCTTTCACCCAGTTTTAATGAATATATACATTTATTGATCAGTTAATTACAACTTTAACAATTAAAATCCATTACTTACATCTCATCAGCTAAAAAACACAGTAGTACTCATCAATACTTAATATACTGTTACTATAAAAAATATTAATAGGAACATCAAATACTTCTGTTTAAAATTAGAGAGAACTCAAGACAGTCATTTTGCCGTGTGCGAGATGCGTCTTAAAAAATCATAAGAGTGCTGTGCCCTGGTGAGTGCAGCAAGATAAACAGCACATGCCCCATTTTGTAAGCATGTTCTGTTTAAATGCCCTTAACGACATTGTTTATTAGGCCTGGCCGGAGTACGCAGAGAAGTGCAAAGAAAACTCAGCCGCGCTACACGGCGCTCTGCAAGCAATGGAGTGCATTAGATAAATGCAGTTTGCAGTGATTTTCAGTGCCAGGTACTTGTCCACACTGTGCAACCATCACGAATGGCATCATGCACAGTGCAAGAGGGTGCTGCGTCCTTTCTGCCGTTCAAGTAGATTTTTACTCAAACTGTAGCTTTCTCAACGCGAACGGACAGCTTCTCAACACGAGCACCACGAGCATACGCGACCACTTGCAATGAGAAATCTGATCACCACGTCTTGCCTGCAGGTTGATTTTCTAAGCTTGTGCTCGCCAACTTGATGTTGACAATCGCAAATGAGGAAAAATCTTGCAATGAGGTGGATTTTCCTTGCACACTCTTGCCAACTTGACATTGACGAACGTGAGCAAGGAAAAAAACTCCGCTCCGCGTAACGTGGAGTGCGGAAAACTCTGCAAACTCCACTGGCGGAGCAGAGTTCACCGGCCAGACTTATTCTTTATGTCCTGGTTAACAGGGATTATGAATGGCTCTCAGTTTTAAAGTTCTTAATTAGCAAACTCATCAGTCCTAAAATAGTGCTACTATATCAATTGTTAATAGAAGCACCCAATAATTAAGTTTAAAATTGGAGAGAGCACAAAACCATCATTTAGCTGTGCGAAAAGCACCTTGAAACAGCTTAGCAGTGCCCTTGTTCAGAGCATACATCATAATAAACAGTAAATGCACCATTTTGTAAATGTGTTCTGTGCAAATGCATCATAGGACATTAAGTATATCCCACTTTATAGGGATTATACTGGGCTCACAGTTTTAAAGAGCTAAATAGGCAAATAAGTGCTAAATCAGAGACAGTAAATTTAAGTTGTGTTATTCTAAAATTGAATTTAACAATCGTCAAGAAAGAAAACAAACATAAATAATAAAAACATGAGTTCCACCTTAGGAGCACAATCTCTCAGGTGTTAGTAGTTTGTAAGCTGGATATAAATTGAACTGCATGCCGAACTTGTCCTCAAATTTGCTCCTTCGGCCTTCCAGCTTATCTATTTTCATCAAAATGCAAAACGTTTCTTATATAGTCAGATTTCTTTGTTGTTGTAATTGAGGGCGTTACATTGTCAATTTATTTTCTGCTAGCACCATGATCTTCAGAATTTTTTCCACTGAGCACTAAGTGCTCTTATTGAGGCAAGTTATTACTGCCTGCTGATAGGTGTGTATTCCTTTTCTTATCAAATGGAACCTTATTTATTTATTTACTATTAAATTTGTATGAGCGCAACAGCTACCCAACAAGGGTTTCCCGGCGCTATCAAAGGAGCAGCAGAGTAAAAACAATCTACTGGCCAAATAGCCAGGTTTTAAGTGACTTTCGAAACAGGAGAAGGTCGGATTGCATGCGTAGAGAAAGAGAAAGAGCATTCCACAATACAGGGCCCAAGAATGAAAAGGACCGACCGCCCATATGGGAAAGTCTTATCTTGGGGAACCTTAGAAACCGTTTCTCTCTTCCACCAGTAAATTGATACTTGTATAGCGCACTACTCACCCGCAAGGGTCTCAAGGCGCTTGTACGAATACCGCTGTGGAACCCATCCTGGCTTTCCCTGTGAGGTGTCCACTCCTGGGCACCCCCAAGGTGGAGGCCAGGCATCCTTAGCATTGTGGGGGCCGTTGTGGAGATTAAGCAAGCTATTGCCCAGAGTTGCAGAGTGGGACTCCATGATTGGAATAGGCACGGTGGCGAGAATTATCAGGTCCGTGGAATTTTGAGCCCTAGACCCGCGGAGGCAGGGGATTGAACCCTGGTCCCGGGCTAGACCTCTGCATCAGGGTCTGCCGCTCTAACCATTGAGCCACACTTCTCCCAGTGTTGGACATGTGCATAAAATGTGTGTTATGTCCAGTGGCGGCCGGTGCAGGTAAGCACATGGGGTGGGGCAAGGGAGGAAGTGATGGATTACGGAATAGGCAAAATAAAATAAATAAATAAAACCACATACCTTGCACTCGCCGCATCACCCACTCTTTGATGCAGCAAGCGCAAGATATGTGGTTTTATTTATTTATTTACTTTGCCTATTGTGTCATCTGTCACTTACCCCAACCCCTGCCCCGCGCCGCTCCACCACGCCTACCTGCACTGGCCGCAACTAGTTATGTCCTCGCTAACATATTGCCACAGTCGTCAGGCAGTTACAGTGGCTGGCCTTAACCAGGCAAGGGCATTCCATAAAGTGGTAAAACTGCCCAGACAAAGGCACAGTAGCACTAGTTTACCCGTGAGCCAAAACGTCCGCCTAAATAGGCTTGTGGCTTCAGGAAACTATAAGATCCAATGGATATCCATGCATGTTGCCTTTTCGCCAACAAGGTCTTGTTTGTCTTCACCTAATGCTTTCTAACCACTAAGTTCACAGCCTTATTAAAAGACGACTGGCTAGGAGAAAGTCCCCATAGTGGCTCAATCTGCAGCCTTTGCATTGCCAGTTTCGTGTATTCATTTGCATGAATATTGCCTGTATCAGATATTGCTTTCCACAGGGCGTTATTTAGTGAACCTTCCTGCTTTCTTTTCATTTTGTGGTAAATACTCTCAAACTGGCCAGATCCTGCCTCTGCAGACCAACATCTAAGTTTATTTGGCTGGAGAAATGTGTCGCAGCAGTCAAAACATCCACTGGTAGGTGCAGATAATTGCACTTTCAATTATTCCATCTCACCTCCCCCTTAATGCTTTCAAGCCATACTAAGGAAGGAGCAAGTTGTGCTGCAATCACTTGTAATAGAAGTTGGATGGACAGACCTTTTACGGTGTTCCTTAGTATACAAAAAGCGGCTGTCAATGTATTACCTTTTCATGCTTTTGAACGATTATGTGTTATAAATGAACCTCTTGTGTCGAAGATTGCCCCTGGCATTTGTATTCAGACACTGATTCCAGTGCCGCATTCTCCACATAATACATAGGCGCTAAAGTTCTCCTTGTGCTGATCAACATAATTGTAATTTTTTTAATGTGGAAAGTTAGCCCGTATGCTTCCGCATATGTTGCCATGGTGTTGATTAAGGAATAAAGTCCCTTAGAAACCATCTCCCATCCTTCTTTGTTGCTGCTGCTCAGAAAGATAAGTAGCTCTTCCTTATCCTCTGACTTACTTGGTGATTTTAACTAGTGACCTTTCCCTTTTATTGTACTATTATCAGGAATTATTATAATACCTTTGTAGACTTTACTACATGTTTTTTATTGATTCTCATATACTTTGGGTTTGTCTTTTGATATAACACTAGATTTGTATAGATATGTACCCCTATTACGCTTTACCTCCTTGGTAGCTTGTATCTTTCTTCACCTTTCACTATGTCCCCCTCCGGTTCTATTTCGGACCGGTTTCATACCTTTTACCGCTTTCCAATCACTGTTATTGTTTGGATGCACGCACGCGCCGCTCACAACGTGTAAATCTAAACTACATGGGCTCACCTCCGTGATTCCCCCAGCTCCCCTTCCACTCGTAGACACCTCTCCGCCTCCGCTCGCAATCCGCTCTGCATTCTTTTCACGGACTTTGCCGGCCCCCTCGCTAACGTTACTCGAGAGGGGCCGGATTAGAGGAATTACGCTTACAAACGGCAGACGCACGCGTAAACGTGCGTGGCGGCCATTTTAGGACCTTGGGCAAGTCCTATTCTTTTACATTAAACAACCATCTTAAAACGTTGGTTTACTCTACTGTCGACGAAGTGACAGTTTACCGACACACATAACGTGCCCTTCACAGAATCAACAGCGTTTTTCACAGCGCTTTTACTACGAGAGATCCCTTTACCGATCCGCCTAATATCTAACCTTATTCCACCATAATCATTATTACTACCCTCTTTCTCTGGTAAGCATGTCAGAACCTATCCCAAACATCGAGGGTCAATTAGAGAAACTAGTCAATAAGGCCTTTGAAAAGGTCCTTGCCTCAATTGACGAAAATATTAATAAAAGGCTTGAGGCCTTACATTCCCCCCTCCCATCTACCAGCGGTACTCAATCCGGAGCAAAAGGAAAGGCTCCCAAAAAAAGGGCATTAGGAGGTATAGATCACAAAGATCCAAAGAAGCATAAGGCAACCTCCGCCCCTTCACGCCCTCGGGGTGGTGACAAGAATGGTGCCTCGGGCACCCCATATGGGCAAAATGAAGGCCCAGAGCCCCCTACTAATATGGATATCGAGGATATCTCAGAACCTGAAATAGACCTGTCCTATTCATCTGAATTCGACACCGATGAAGATGAATACCAAAAAAGAGGAACAGGGAGCTCAGAAGGGACACCTAAGGTCCCAGAGAAAAACATAGCCCTACTAGACCCCTTTGGAGACCCTATGTTCGACCCACTCCTAATTAAACACCCTTTGTCACCCGAGTGGACCCCCTCCCAACACGTCGCTGATTACCTAACTTTCTGGCTTCGGAGGGAGATTCCACAGGAAGTCAGGGCAAGACTTCGATCTGAATGCCCTAGACCCTCCCTACCTAATAAAATAACCACAACCCCCGAACTTGACCCCAAAGTGGTGGCTTTTATATCTAAAACCTCTCGAGACCCTAGAAAAGGACTAGATAAGGGCCTTAGATCTTGCCAGGATCGCCTACTAGATTCTATTGGTCCTATAACAAAAAATTTTGAGATGGCAGAAACAGCTTACTCTCGAGGACCGACAGGTCGACCCTAAGGAACTGAGGGAATGGGTCCAAAGGGCTATATGTTTAATTGGAAATGCCAATACCGCCTTATCTATCGAGAGAAAAAAGGGAGTCCTCTTCAAAATCGACCCTAAATTAATCGAACTAGCTAAGAACGATGGCGGTCAAACTACTCAAGGTTTCCTCTTTGGAGAGGAATTCATCAAAGATATGGCTAGATACGTAGGAGCCTTTAACTCCATTCAAAAATCTCAAAAAGATATAAAGAGAGTGTTCCAAGATTGTGTTTTTACCCGGGCCGGGAGAATGCGGGGTCGTTTTCCCGGCTGAGGAAACTCAAACTCAAGACCCTTCATGTCTCGTGGTGGTGGCAGATTCAACTTTAACAACTCCAACAGCTTTGGACAATTTTATCCCCAAAGACAAAGACCCCGTGGAAGAAACTTCAGAGGCGAGAGGAGACAACGCTCCTTTTCCACAGGTAAGAACCTTACCAGACCCTTCAGATACCCCTCCAAAGGTGGGAGGGAGACTACTCCAATTTGCTGGAAACTGGAAATTGGTGACAAAAGACCCGTGGGTACTCAATACAGTAAAGGGCTACAAAATAGATTTTATAGCTACTCCTTTTCAGAGGAAAGCCCCAAGAGAAATAACATTCTCGGGCAAAGACAAAATGCTAGTCTCTCAGGAAGTCCAAGAACTCCTAAAACAAGGCGCAATAGTCGAATCTTTTTCCCCAGGGTTCCTCAGCAATATATTTCTGGTAGAAAAGAAAAACAAAGAGCAAAGACCAGTGATAAATCTGAAGGAACTAAATCAGTGGGTGATTTATCAACACTTCAAAATGGAGGGAATTCACCTCCTAAGGGACGTGTTAGGGAAAGGAGACTGGTTGACGAGACTCGACCTAAAAGACGCCTACCTAACGATACCTATTTGGGAACCTCATCAAAGGTTTCTACAATTCACATGGCAAGGCCACCTATACCAATTTTGCAGCCTACCTTTCGGCCTCTCGTCCTCCCCCTGGTGCTTCACCAAAGTACTCCGACCCATCGCATCCTGGTTGAGACAAAGGGGAATCAGGATGATCATTTATCTCGACGATATCCTTATAATGGCACAGTCAAGAAAGACTGTCTCCTCTCATACAGATCTCACGATACGTCTTCTACAACACCTAGGTTTTATCATAAACCTAAAAAAGTCTTGTACAATTCCTTCTCAACAGACCCAATTCCTAGGGTTCTTGGTAGATACTATAAAGACAGAACTCCGCCTCCCCAGCGACAAAGTGAGGAAAGTCAGTAAAGAACTGAGGAAAACACTTCTTATGAAAGTCTTTCCCCTGAGATACCTAGCCAAAATCCTGGGCCTTCTTTCCTCCACAATTCAAGCTATATTCCCAGGTCCCCTCCATTATCGGGCTCTACAGAGACTGAAATCGAGACATCTGAGAGCCAACGGCTCGTACTCCCAACTAATTTCACTAGATCAAGAATCCAAAACCGAGCTACTCTGGTGGCTCAAAAATTTAGAAGCTTGGAATGGCAGAGCCATCTTCGGAGATCTGCCAGATCTAATAATAGAATCCGATGCGAGTTTAGAAGGCTGGGGTGCAAGATGCGGGAACTTATCCACTGGGGGTCGCTGGACCCAACAAGAAAAAGAATTGCACATCAATTGCTTAGAGTTACTAGCAGGCTCGTTTGCGGTTCGCTGTTTTACTCAAAACTCAATGAAATGCTGCGTAACTTTACGAATGGACAATGTGTCTGCAGTTCGCTATGTCAGTAAACTGGGCGGCCCTCACTCCAAAGACCTGACAGACTTGGCGAAAGGCCTATGGAACTACTGTTTGAACAAAGGTATTTCAGTTGTAGCGGAACACATTCCCGGACTGAAAAACGAAGTTGCAGATTGGTGTTCCAGGAATTTCAAGGACTCCAGCAACTGGAAATTGAACAGAGATGTATTTCTGTCCATTCAAGCGAAATGGGGTCCATTCAAAACAGATCTATTTGCAGACCGTATAAACACCCAACTGAAACAATTCTTCAGTTGGAGGCCGGACCCTCAATCCATGAAAGTAGATGCCTTTCTACAAGACTGGACAAACCTAGCACCTTATGCCTTCCCCCCTTTTTCAATGCTCCCTCATCTCCTTCTCCACGCTCGACGTTACAGTCAGAGCATGGTAGTGATAGCCCCTCTCTGGAGATCCCAAGCATGGTTTCCCATCATCCTAGAAATGAGCATAGATTTCCCAATTTTAATTCCTTCCTTCACGGAAATCCTTCTAGATCCAGAAGGTCATACACATCCCCTGATCGAGCAGGGCCTTCTAATTCTGACGGCATGGAAGATTTCAGGAGACAGTGGAATGTCCCTGGACTTTCGTCAAATGCTTTCAGACTCATTTCAGAGTCCTGGGCACCCGGAACAAGGAAAGCTTATAGACTGGCATGGAACAAATGGGTTCGCTGGTGCCTTCAACGACGTTACGATCCCGTTTCAACTGATCTAGTCAATGTTATCAACTACCTTTCGGACCTTTTTACTTCAGGTCTCTCTTACAGAACTGTTAACGTTTATAGATCCGCAATTTCAGCCGGTCATTCTTTAATTAACGAAACATCAGTTGGACAAAATCTTCTTACTAAAAAGATAATGAGAAGCATGAGGGTTTTAAACCCTCCTGGCCCTAAATATACCACCCTGTGGGACGTCACTCTTGTTCTTAGGACTTTAGCGTCATGGGGAGATAACTCTTCTCTATCGCTCAAACGCATCTCTTTTAAAGTTACTGTCTTATTGTGTCTGGTGTCTTTTCGTAGAACTTCTGACGTTAAGGCTTTAGACATTACTAGTAGGGCCTTTCAACCCGAAGGAGTTTGTTTCTTCCTTAAGAAAAGAACGAAGACCTTATCCTCTTCAATTTTCTATCCCCTTTTCCCTGAAAATGATAGACTTTGTGTGGTTAAATGTTTAAAGGAATATGAAAAAAGAACTAAATATCTTAGAATGAATGAATCACAACTAATAATTTCTTATAGATCTCCTCATAAAGGAGTCTCTTCCCCTACTTTAGCCAGGTGGGTTAAGAATGTCATGCATGAAAGTGGTGTTGATATTTCTGTTTTTGGTGCTCATTCTTTAAGAGGTGCTTCAGCCTCTAAAGCCTTCTGTTTAGGAGGAGGATTACAAGACATCCTTAGGGCTGCAGATTGGTCTAATGATACTATGTTTAGAGCATGTTATTTCAAACCAATTTCTAATGTGATTGATAATGTTCTTAATGCACTTTAAACTTGCATAATATGGCCTCCGTGTCGTGCCATAAAATTTAGATTTTTCACAGCCTGCTGGGCAGAAAATCTGGATTTTATTAAGGACACGGAGGCTAATATTATCCCACCTCCTTGTTATACCCTCCCATTTATGATGTTTACTTTTTTCTTTCAGAATAATGGGATTCTGGATTTTAACTATGGATTTTGGATCTTCAAGTTTTTTGGATCCTCCAGTTTGTCTCTAGTTGATCTTTCCTCGCAGTCCTAACAAAGAAGGATGGGAGATGGTTTCTAAGGGACTTTATTCCTACTAAGAATGTTCATTGATGTTCTACATTCTATTGTTGCTACTGAGCTGTGGTAATAAAGGAGATTTGCATAATATTAGCCTCCGTGTCCTTAATAAAATCCAGATTTTCTGCCCAGCAGGCTGTGAAAAATCTAAATTAACCTCCGCAGGCCTACCTTAGAGTGACTTAGCAGCACTATGTCGTCAGTGTACATCAAATGTGAGCTAATAAAGCTAGACAGTTTGGGGGTATGAGTATTTACTTTGCTGAGAGTTATTGTCAATTCTGCTAGATGCAAGTTAAAGAGGAACGACCCACCAACTAATAACCCACTTTCCTGCACAGTGTGTGCTCTGGCCTTAAAAAGGCAGTAGTAAATTGCTTTCACCCAATTGGTTGGTTTAACTTTATTGTAGAAACTGTAGATGGCATAAAAAATGCACCTATGGCAAATAAGTTATATGTAATATGTGAGTTGTGGTGTGTATTTACACCACCAACATATATGACTAACATATTTGTCCGCCAGGAGATATACTGCTCGTGCTGTGCGGCAGTTTCAATATACTGCAGTGAAAGATTGCAGATAAAACACGTTTACCATGTATCAAAAGCAGTTTTTTACATATTCATCACCCCTACAATGTACCTTTTAAGCCTATTGGGCAGGGTGCTCATATATAAAAATAAGCCAAACTACAAATTTGATGTATTGTGCCCTTACACTCAACAGCTATTTCACTATACAGAGCATGCTATATTTTTCTTAACAGGCCTAGGAAGGATTACAATATTTATTTTCCACTTCCACCGAAAACAAGCATTTGCAATGCAATAGGTCTCGCATTTGCGAGAGCTTGAGCTATTGGCGTTGTAAATGACAAAGCCTTTCATTAATGTGTGGGATTTCAAAACAGATAAATAATAGGCACTATTGTTCACAATGCCAATAGCTTAAACTCTCGCAAATGAGAAACCTATTGCATTGCAAATGCTCGTTTATGAAGCTTTCAGATTATTATGTAATAAAATGCTCTATTTTCTATGGTTCCTCCCTAAATATACCACCTAATTTAAAGTGTTTTATATATCTTAGGATATTTTGGCCAATTTTAATGGACTGCTTTCATCTAGATTTAATAGAACACCCTTTGGGATAACCACCTGGCCCCTTCCAAGCTCCAACCATGCTTTGACAAATGCTACTGCCATAATATGGTTTAAATGTATCCCTTAACCGCTAAAACCCTTCTTATGGTTGACTCAGAGAAGGGTCTGATATTTATTGAGCACAACTGATGAAATGTGACCTTTAACGCATACCCCTCTGACCCCTACATGCTGCCCATAAAAACTGCACTGTTTTTCCAGGGTTCACCACAGCAGATAAGTTCATGAGTCTTCGATGTCTCCTTTTTTCATTTTCTGTTAGATATACTATTATGTTCTGCAGTTATTTTTCCGATTGACGAGCTCCACACAAGGCTTCATCAGTGTAATGCGTTAGAAACCACTTTTCTGCTGCTGATCTGCATGAAGGAATCTGTAAGCAGCTGCTGCCTTGTGTTTAGTGCTTGAATTTTTGACACATTTTCTTAAAACAATGAAAACTACCACTGGTTTGTAGGGACCCGAATCTAGCTATGTTCCGTGGTTAGCATCTGTTATCTTGCTGCCTGCATGCTCACAATGTGTTGAGAACCTTGGTCCGTGTCTTTGAGAGCCCACTTGAAAGGCCAAAATCACAGTAAAAAAATAACAGCTCCTTATTGAATACACAAACCTTTCGTCCCACTCTGCCAACACCATGATATCTGATGCCCACGTCGCTGAGTCAGCAGCGGTTGGTCTGAAAATGGGTTCAAGGAAATCCCAGGAGGGATTTGCATGGGGAAATATGCCAGAAAGAGCAACAGCACCTAGTTTTACCACATTGTAAAAACCAAAGACACAAGTTATCCCTGCAAACCTTGGAATCGGGAGATACAATCACAGAGGGGGGAAAACTACAGGATGCAGTAACTTCTTCACCGGGAATTCCCTCTGTTATCATAGATTGTCTTTTTGCATGCTTGCAAGATACTGGAACACAACTTTTGAAGAATTTAAAAATATTTCCCTCTTAATCCAATTAACAGAAACCACGCTCGTTAGGCAACATTCCTGTTTTTTAGTATGCTGCCAATTTACTATATACATCGTACATTTAGCTCAAGCACTACTCGAGAAAGAGTGATTAAAAGAAACTAGCATTTGCAAGCAATCGCGGCACTCGTGCTTTAGCTGTAAACATCTTAAACTAAAACACAAGTGTCTCAATTGCTTCAACAGTAAAGGAATAGAAAAGTAAAAATATTTACAGCTAAAGCACGAGTGCCACGAATGAAACCAAAGTAAATAAAGAGAAAAAAATGGCTGACACACGTTTTTTCCTCTTTATTTACTTTGGTTACAATTGCCGCACTCACACTTTATTTATTTATTTATTTAATATTTCAAAAAGATTTGATTAGAGAATTTTTTTATATACAGTACAGATATAGTGAAGGCAATACTGGTGTCGTTATACGCCGTTGGGGTTACAGTATCTTTAGCAAGGTTGGTCACGCGTACATTTGAGTAGGTAATCACGATCTTGGCGTATGTTGCCATTGGTGGTCTTAT
This sequence comes from Lissotriton helveticus, assembly GCF_964261635.1. NCBI lineage: Eukaryota > Metazoa > Chordata > Amphibia > Caudata > Salamandridae > Lissotriton > Lissotriton helveticus. The sequence continues at coordinate 981,514,164 of NC_136072.1, forward strand.
GTATTACCCTCAAAGGGAGGAAACGGAAGTGGGAAAAGAGAGAAAGGAAAAGAGGACCGGCTGGTTAGCGAGTTAGTTAGCCGCCATATTTCCAGAGTTTGCGGTGTGAGGAGGTTGGGAGTGAGGCACCGAGCCCCTTAGCCTGGCTATGGAGGTTTGTGCGAGCTCAGGTAGTTTTCCAGGGAGTGCCACATCTCGCCCTTTGGGGTGGGGTTGGCTGAGTGTTTTGCTGTTATGTTGTCCGCCCCTCTTAGGAAGGTGATCCAATTGAGCCAGCTTTTGAAGGATGCCTTCCGTGTGTCTTTCCAGTTCGCTAGGATAGTTTTAACAGCCGCTGTTAGTAGGAGGTCGATCAGCTCACTATCATTTTTGGACTTAATTTCTGGAGCCATGAAGGCGGCGACTACCCCTAGGAAGACTGGTTGTAGTGAGTACCCCATTATGCAGTTTATGAATTCCCTTATTTTACCCCAGAATGTTTCGACCTTGGTGCAGTAGAAGATAAGGTGTGCTAGGTCTCCTTTTTGTTTATGGCAGTTCCAGCATAGGTCGGTATCGTGGAGCCCAACGGCCGCCAGGCGGCTTGGGGTCCAGTACGCCTTATGGAGGAGCCGGTATTTAGTTTGTGCTAAGGTTGGGATGACTTTATTTTTGGTTGCTGAGGTCCAAAGACAAAGCTTTTCCATCTCACTGAAGTGCCTATTGTGTTGGGCTTGGGATTCCCAGAACTCTAATGTTTTGTTGTTTATTCTTGTCTCTACCGGGCACAGGAGTTTGTATGGGTGCGACGTTTGGTGGCCAATTTTGTTTAGGTTCGCCGTGTATTGCAGAATTGATGGAGTATCCTTGTTAAGATCTGCTCTCGTGAGCGCCGCCCTTATTCTTAGAAAGCTATAGAATGCGATGTCTGGTAGGTTGTGCAAGCGTTTTAGGTTGTCGAATGTTAGCGGGGTACTGAGCCTTTCTAGCTTTTTAGCTGGTTGGGAGTGGATATCCCCCGTTCGTACCAGGATTTAATATTAAGTATTTTGTCTGTGTTCTTTATTTTAGTGTTGAACCAAATAGATTCCCATCTTGTATCTTTAATGCTCCTCTCCATTCTTTTGTCGACTTTAAGGAGGGCGTTCTTGGTGTTCTTGAGTATGGTGTTGTTGGCCTCGGGGTGTTTAATAGCTGTGAGTAGGGCTACGGGGTCGAGACCTTTAAGGATTACTCTCTCTAGCTCTAACCATACCGGTGGGTACTTCTGCTCTGGCGAGAGCCAGTGTATCCCTGTTTGGCTAGGCAAGCTGTCTGGAATGTTTTGAAGTTGGTTAGGTTGAGGCCTCCTAAGGTTTTGCTAAGTTTTAATTTCTGAAGGCTGATCCTGGGTTTCCTGTCCCTCCAGAGGAATTTATTTGTCAGGATATCCAGCTTTATGTGGAAGTCCTCTGTGGTTATGAGTGGGAGCATACTGAGCAGGTAGTTAACCATGGGAGTTAGCATCATTTTTATTGTTTCCACCCTGCCCCACCAGCTGATAAACTTTGGCGACCATGAGTCTAGTTTCTCTTTCAGCTTGTTTAGTATTGTTTTTTCATTGTGGTTGAGTGTTGATTTGAGGTCTCTACCGAAGTAGAGACCAAGATATTTCAAGAAATTCTTCTGCCAAGTTAACCCTGAGTCTCGTAATACTGCCCTAGTTGTGTGGACATTAAGAGGTTTGCATTCAGACTTGTCCTGGTTGAGTTTGTAGCCCGACACCTGCGCATATTCCTCAATGGTAGACATTAGGTCTGCTATAGAGGGGCCCGGGTTCTCTGTTGCAATGAGTACGTCATCTGCATATGCCGCTAGCTTAACCGTATTCCCCATGATTGGAATTCCTTTTATTTCAGTGTTATTCCTGATCATGGACAGTAGTGTTTCCAGGCATAGTAGAAAAAGTGCTGGTGAGAGCGGGCAGCCCTGTCTCGTACCTCTTCCCAGGGTTAGCGGCTCGGAAGAGCCCCCGTTGACTACAACACGGGCCTTCGGCTCGTTATAGAGCGCCATCACCATTTTCCTGTAGTTTTCTCCTAGGCCGAACTTTTGCATGCCTTGGTCAAGGAAGGGCCATGACACTCTGTCAAACACTTTTTCGGCGTAGAGTGCGATTATGACTGCTAGTTCATTGTTGGTGGAGGCGTGGTTTATTAAGTGACATAGGAGTCTCGTATTGTCTTGGGACATCCTGTTTTTGAGGAATCCCATCTGGGAGTTGTGGATTAGGTTTGGGAGCTGCGTGTTTAATCTTGCCGCTAGGACCTTTGCATAGATCTTGCAGTCTGACTATTATATTGGCCTCTGCCATTGAACTCGTCATTTTCCCCCTTTTAATACAGTGTGTGAAGACCTCTTCCATTGTGGGCTTGATTAGGCAGAGGAAGTGCTTATAGAGCCCTGCTGTGTACCCGTCCGGCCCAGGAGCTTTGTTACCCTTGAGGGCAGCTACTGCTTTCTCTATCTCTGCCCCAGTTATGTCTTGTTCTAGAGATAATCTTTGTACGTCCGTCAATTTGGGTAGGTTTAGCTTGTCTAGGAGGCTGCCCCCCGTCTGGTTTAAGTTTTTGTCCTCTCTGTATAGGCCCTCATAGAAGTCTTTGAAGACCTTGAGGATTTCTTTGTTTGACGTTTGCGAGTTCTTATTAGCGTCTGTTATTGCTGCAATTGTGTGTTGTCTCTGTTTGCTCTTAAGATATGAGGCTAGTGCTTTACCTGCTTTGTTCGCTGTACATAGGTTTATAGCTTTGTATTTATTTATCCACGTACCCGCCCTCTCACTTAAAATCTTGTTGAGTTTATATTTTTTCTTAGTTAGGTCTGTAAGGGTGTTTTTGTCTGTTAGGTTGGTACAATTACACCTTTCTATGTCTTTAATCTGCACTTCGAGCTCTAGCACTTTTTTATTTCTTTCTTTGTTCATTCTGGATTTGATGCTAAGTACTTTACCCCTGACTGTGGCCTTCATGACGTCCCAAAGGGTGCCTTTGTCTGTGTCTGGAATTTATCATTGAACTCTAGGTATTCTTTTATTGTCTCTTCTATTTCAGCTACATTAGTAGGGTTTTTGAGGATGTCGCAGTTGAATCTCCACCTGCGGGTAACGCGCTCATTGTGCCGCCCACTAAGTTTTAGACTGATCTGTGAGCTGTTTGATATTGTTCTTGGTACGATTTCTGTGTGATCTATCAGGTGTGTGTGTGAGGCTGAAATGAGGATGTAATCGATCCTGCTATAGGAGTTGTGAGGGTGAGAGTAGAAGGTGTTGTCCCTGGCATCTGGGTGTTGGAGTCTCCATGGGTCCCTGAGTTGGACCTTGGCGCACAGATTCTTCAGGGTATTCTGCCCCTGAGAGCAGTGGCTGATTCTTTGTGGGTGCCTGTCTGTGGCATGATCTAGTACTTGATTGAGGTCACCCACTACGATCAGGAGGTCATCTTGGGGGAGCTTACTCAGTCTGTTCTCAACATCTGCCCAAAAAGCATTGTCCTCTGTGTTGGGCCCATAAATATTGGCAATGTGTATCATCTCCTCCCCCATTTGAGGCTGGTTATTAGGATTCTCCCTTCCTCATCGGCGTAGCTCTCATGCACTGCTAGCCTGGCCTTCTTGTTTATCAGTGTGATTACCCCTCTCTTTTTGTGCACTGCTGGTGAGCAAAGCGATTGCCCTATCCAGTTCGCCCTCAGCCGATGTGCGTCCTCTGCTGACAGTTTAGTTTCCTGGAGCATGCACACATCGCTCTTAAGTTTGGTTAGGTACTCAATCACTTTCCTTCTCTTAACATTCAATGAGACTACTTTCATGTTTGAAAGTAGTTGGTTTTGCGTTGGCTGTGTCATCTCTCAACGTGGGTCTCGCTCATTGTTGAGAAGCTCTTGTGTGTGTCTAGCTGCCCTATATAAGGCTCAAAACCGCCCTTTACTATTTCCTCCCCATGGTGCATGTTTGCACGTGCTGGATGGCTTAGTCGTCGTTTGCCTCTGTCCGTGGAGAAGGCAAGGATAGCGCCAGATAGGGAAAAAGGAAAAAAGGAAAGCATAGAAAGCAGAGAATACTGTACTTGGAGACCCCCCCCCCCCCCATAAATTGCAATACGGGCGTGCAACAGCAAAGTTCCCTCCCCCCATTCCCCCCGAGGGCTTGTGGTGAGAAGAGTCCAGGCCATCTTTAAGGGTGATGCTTCTAAAGCTCAGTTTGTGGCCTTTGAACACCGGGGAGCACAAAAGACATAAAGGATATATAATTGTTCCTGCTGCGCTTAGTTCCTCCTGACCGCGGACCGGCGCGGTGCGTATGTTTGGTTGAGGTAATTGTCGTGTCTTGAGGTAGGTCAGTTAGTTGGACAGCACATATACATGCGTTCGGAAGCCTTATAGCTGTCGTTTAGCAGTGCATCAAACGGCAGGTTTGGTGGTCTTTTTGTGGGCCTATGCCCACGGTTTGTCCGTGGATTGGGTGGTTGATCGTAAGGTTGATCTGTTAGGTGTGTTGCCCCCAACCGTCATCTCTCCTGACTCAGTTGCTTTAGTCTCCAACACCTCCAGCCTCTGGGTTGTCTGGCAATGCTCTCCTCATTGCCGCCCCTGGCTTTGGGCTTCCATATCCTCTGATGCAGGGCCTTGGAGGTACCTTCTCAATTCGCTAGGATCGTCAAAAACCAGTGTACGCCATTTGTCTGTGATTCTCAGTCTTGCTGGTCCCATAAAGCTGAAGGTAACGTTATCTCTCCGCATTCTTTCTCTTAGTGCTAGGAATCCCTTCCTAGTCTCTACCGTTTGCCTTGAGAAGTCTTGCGTAATTATTATTTTGTTGCCGTTCCATCTTAGGTTCGGGTTTTTCCGCGCCACTGCGAAGATCACCTCAGTTTGTTTGCTCTTAGGGGCTTGCAGATGATTGGCCGTCGGTTGCGGCCTTGTGGCGGTTTAACTGCTGGCACTCTGTACGCCTTGTCCACTTCAAATTGCCTGTCAAACTTGATACCTGTTAGCAGCGGTATTAGCTCTTCTATGAGGGCTGAGCAGGAGCCAGGTTTGTCTTCTTCCCCCTCAGGAATCCCAAGTAGTCTTATGTTCCCTCTTCTGCTGCGATCGTCCTGATCCGCTAGTTGTTTCTGGAGGGTGCTGGAGACCTTAGCGATAGATTGCAGAGATTTATTTGATTGGGCATTTTTGTCCTCGATGTCGCTAATGCGCTTCTCCGCGACGTCTATCCTGCTATTCGTTTTGTGCTGGTCCACCCTTATGGCTGCCAGCTCCAGTTGCATATTGTCTATTGTCTGTTTCGTTGATTTGGACAGGTCGTTACCTTCGTTAATTTTTTTTAAGATCAAGTCCAGAGTTAACTTCTTACTTTGCTTTAGTGGCGAGTCTGGTGGGTCTTTTCTGTATTTCTTACTCTCATTAGATATTTTGCCCTCATGTCCTGCCATCGTTGCGAAGCCTCTTCTGGCTAGGTAGCTATCTAGTCTGCCGACTTTCTGCTGTCTGGCTAAGGGATGGTTGTTTCTCCTCTCAGTTCTTGCTGTCCTCTCCCTGTGACTTGGCGGTCTAGCCTGTACCTGCTTGGCTCCCGGATGGACCTTGTCCTTGTCTTTGCTCCTGCCAGCTCCGTACTTGTGTCGCCACTCTCCGCAGTGAGGCCCCTCTTCCGTGGTCAGTACTTGGTTGTTACGTCGAAGCTATGGTCACTGCCTGCAGTTGACTGGGATGTGGATCGCTTTGTTTGGCAGGGGGCGGCCTCCCCTGGTCTACTAGCCAGCCTGCAGTGATCGTTTTGCTTGCTCGACCATTTCCGTCGGCCCCGCTTCACTTGCTTGTGATCCTCGTTAGGCAAATAGTCGGTGCTTGTGGGCTCCGCTGTGTGGCTTGTGTCTGCGCTCGGGACAGGGTTCTTGCCGCAGTTGGGGCTCGGTTGCCTGTGGTGGTTTGGCCACTGGAGGAGGCTGGGCCCCTAGTGTTGCTTGGCTCTGGCCTGATCGGTTTGTGCCTCCTTTTGGTGCTGCCTTTATCGGGCTGTGTTCGCTATGCTCTGGTGTCTTCCCCTCAGGAGTAGCACTTCGGCGCTAACCGGCATTAGTGGCTCCCGGCATGGCAATGCTTGGGTGGGTTTTCCTGACTCTAATCGTTGTCACCGCTGTTTGCCGCGGTCTGGCTCTGGGACATGATGGCACCACCCCCCCCCCGGCACCTTTAGTTTCATTTTCGTTTTTAGCGGTGTTGCGCATGGGGTCTTCCACTGGTGAGGGCTCCCCTTCGTTCGCCCTGTGCTCCCTGTTAGCGCTTCTTGTGCACCTTCTTTGCCTCTATTCCGTCTCCTCTGCAGCACTGGTGTATGCTCGGCGGTGTTTGATTGAGGGAGCGGGGTGTGGCTATGACAAAATGGCAGCCCCCATATGCGCGCTTCAGTTTCTGTTCGGTTTCGTTCTTGCTTGCTGCGTTACTGCAGTGCTGCCACCTCCCCTTTCAGCTTTTTGGCACTCACTAGGGGTTACTTGGGGTTTTTGTCGCGTCCGGTGGTTCCGTGGCTACGCTCCGTGTTCCTGCCAGTGTCCCCGAGCCTCCAGCCACTTCGCGCCGAACTCCTGTTATTGTGTGGGCGCCATTTTGTCGGACACTCGCCCTCTCTCCCTCTGTGAGGAACAAAGTTGGTAACTCCTTCGGTGTCTTTACTGTACGTGCTCTTGGTTTGCGCCCCAGATGTTCCGACGTCCCTGTGGCACCTTGGATTTCTGGACGGCGCTCGTTTCGCTATTAAAATTCGCCTTTGTTCCCCTCGGGGAAGCAGAGGTATCGGACCTAGGCGCCCGTCCTCATTGCCGTCCAAGCCACGCCCCGCCGCACTCACACTTTAACTGTAAATATCTTAAGCTAAAGTGGGTGCCGCAAATGGTTTAAAAGTAAAGAAATTGAAAAAAAAAGTTATTTTCTATTTCTTTTCTTTTGACGCATCGTGGCACTGCGCTTTAGCTTAAGATGTTTACAGTTAAAGCGCGAGTGCGGCGATTAAAACCAAAATAAATAAAGAGAAAACAATTTGTAAGATTAAGTGAAGCTCTCCAGAAACGGCCGCCGCAAAGATGTGACGGTAGCATGGGAGGGAGCCCCCATCATCACAAAATACATTAAAGTATGTTCCAATAGCGCTGCGCTCACAGTTAAAGTTTAGCACACTAGCGCTACAGAATGTAAAACAAGGAGCGACGGGTGGCACACAGAGGGCGGGTGGCTGTGCAGGGGGATGATGGTGGCAAAGAGGGCGGGTGACAGTGCGTGGGGTGACGATGGTGGCAAAGACACAGACGTGCATCAAGCATGAAGCAATGCAATACGTACAAAAAAGAGTTCCCAATATAACAGTTATACTGTCTAAGCGTAACAAACCTGTACTTGGTTGGTGCTGCAGGGATAAAAAAACGGAAGTGACGTTAGATGTCTAATCCAATTACACAGTAGCAAAGAAGAACCGACTCTGCCCAGAACAAATAGTAAGCAGAAGGCGGGAGCCACATCAATTTACTGAATACTTCAGGTCTTGCGACAGAGTATGCGCTGTCTAGGATCGACCTAAAATTGCTTTCCTGTGAGTCCTAGTAAATGGTAGGACATGTATGGGTGCAGAGAGTCCAGTGGCCTTGATACGCATAAGTGAGCACTGCTGTGGTGTCTGATGTCATTTTAAAACCAGACCTGCCTTGCAGATAACCAGTTTTGCCCTGTCCTTTGGGCTTTAGAGTACAATTGATACTTTGTTAGTCTCGCATTTTCAAGCCACCCAGAAGGTGTGCAGGCTTTTCAGTCATGAAGATGTGTTTGGATATTTTTTTATCTCCTCATATGTATATTGCATTCTAATAGACAAAGATAGCCCCTACCGTCTACTCCTGTTGGCCCCTTTCTCTGTGCTCCTCCTATGGCCTGGTGCACTACAACCTCTAGCCGGCACCATAGCACCTTCCACAGAAAAGCTCCAGCAGCATGGTCTGGTGAAGCCTGAATCATTTCTGGGGCTATAACATGATCTCATTATTTGTGTTGTGTTGCTGCAGAAGGTATCAGTGTATTTCTTTTTTCCACCTTTAGCTCATACATGAACTCAAAAAGTTCCAAGTTAGTGCGTGTGCAGCAGGCAGAAGACCTAAAAAACATGAGGAGGCAATTACTGCCTTACTGCCTTATGTGTCCTACCTCTGCCGCCTGCAGCCTTTTGCACTAACTCAGAGATTTGTAGAGTTAATATATGTACTGAAAATGGGAAAAAGAAATGCACATACCCCATTTAGTTCACGAGATGGCTCCTACAGAAGATCTATTATATCAGTTGACAGCATTTAGAAAGTGTGCACGGCCACGTAGCCCCCCATCCCAGGCCGATCTTGGCCCCGGGGACCCCATCCCCTATCACCCAGGGCCCATCCCTTTTATTTTTTTTAAAGTAGGGGGGGCTGCCAGTTTCAGCCCTGGGGACCCCATATCCTGGGGCCCGGCCTCTATTCTGTGTGCCCTGGTCCCACCATGGGCACCCATTGAATTTCATTGGGGACCGCCAGGGGAGCCTGAGTTCCCCCACACAGTCCCTTCCACTTACTGCCTCCTGCAGGAGGTGACATTGCTTTTAGACAAAGGGAGCTGCTAAACATGCAGCTCCATCTGTCTAAAAGCAATTCTGCTCCACTTCCAGCAAGTGAGAGCATTTTTAATGTTCTCACTTGCTGGAAGTGGAGATTTTGCTGTCATATGGCGGGAGCGGTAAAGCTCCCACCAAGCCACAGCAAACAGCTATGTCCTCTTGGAGACCTAAATTCAATCACCTCAATTATTTAGAAACTACTTCAATACCACACACTCGTACACACCAGTCTTGAAAGAGCCAAAAAGACAACTATCAATTATCAAATTGAATATGAAGAATATGTTCAATAAATTCATCCAGAATTAACAATTCAATATATAAACAGGTAAAAAAAAATCATTGAAAATTATAGCATAGGTGCACAAGTTAAAAGGTGACAACACAACAGACATGCACATTTTTTAATAAAATTATGTTAATTTGTATGAATCCTTAAGGATAACACGTTGTAAACAAATTTTTTCTCAACATTTAAAACTTCGTTCCTCAAATTTAACAAAACTAGGCATTGACGCATTTGGGTGGCTATAGCAGGATAAAACCACCTTCTTCAGGACAACAATATTTCCCTCCTAATAATTTAAACAATATTTTCCTGCATAAAACATAGAACATATATAGATAAAAAAATCTCACATTTTACTTATTAGATCACAGTGAGTCTATGTGAGATAAAAACATTGCTTAGAATTTATCAAAAAACAGTAAACCAGTAAAACATCTATTCATTATTTATTTTGGTCCAGACAGTGCATACTTTTAGAGAGATTTTTTTATTAATTGTCATCATGGTCCCATCAAGATTGGAGGTACAGACCCAATCAATACACAAAAAGTCCCTCTGGTCCGTAAACCTGAGTGATGTCACAGACAGGAAACAAACTGACTTACAGGGGGGCGGTTCCCTTTTAAGGAAGGTTTCCCTCACACACCAGATGTTTTCAGGTATATAGGGTATTCCTAAAATACAATGAGAGCAAATAGAGTGATGGGATAAGTGCAGTGCAAAAAAGTGAGTGAGTAAAACTAGCTACAGGGTTAGCCTGACTAGTTTTATTCTTGCTACCCTGTGCCAGGGTTAAAAACAGAAGACAGAGTACGGCTGCAAACATTAGATGCAGGCAGACTGAGTAGTGATCAACATGTTTCAGCCTAAGACCTAGCAAGTCTCGTGGCTTTCACCAGGATCTCTATTATAGCTACTGCTGTGTGAAAAAGGTAATAAAATTAAACATGATAACAAAGCATCAGATTTTTGATATTCAGATACTAAACCAGTGATCCAAGAAATTTGAAAGAACAGATTCACTGGTTGAACCTGTGAATGAGAAATAAACAACAGACCGTGTAGTTACATCAGTTTGAAAATGTACTATACATATAGCCCATAAGTGACGTACCAAAGTTAGCAGAATGAACAATTTAAAATACTTCATCAGCATCAATTTGTTATAAGAAATAATCACAAGTTTATCATATCACAAAAAGATGTGTAGTTTGTTCAGACATGCTGTGCCCTTGTGGCGAAATGTCTGCGAATGGCGTCACTCACCTGCAAAAATCAGGCAGAGTGACACATCTGTCCTGGGCTGTTAGCCCTAGATACACACGTTGTTCCAACCTGTAGAGTTATGGTTATTGCGTTAAAAATGAGTAATACCCAGTATTGGCGGATTTGACAAGCTCAAAGAAAGAAATGGAGATCGACGTGCAAGAGGGTGCACGTCTTAATTAATTGTGTAATGGGGCTGTTGCTCTCAACCTCCATAACATAGATATTGTGGTTGGTTGATCAATGGGTCACGATTACCATGTGTATAGCGATAGAGCGACCCAAGAAGGACCCCAATAACTAGCAGTGATCTGCAGGTAGTGTTTAAAAAAAACATGGTGTGTGGTTACATAAGCAAATCTGTCTCTGGAATGGAGAACGTGCTCAGAGTTTAAATTGATGGAAGTCACACGAGCATCCTACAAGGTATAAATGTCGCACGCACACATCACTTTATGATATGCCTGTTCCTCAAGGGGCCCCATGAATGGGAAAATTATCCAAGAACGGGCGATCGATATGCGGGTAAAAGAAGGCTATATGCCCCAAGCGTGCAGAGTGCACTTACAAGGGGAGAAGTAAAATGAAACAATCAAACATCGCTCTTATCTGCTCAGACGGTGGACTCAGGGGCGTAACAAGCACCCCCGCAGGCCCCGCGGTGCGGGGGGGCCCCCAGTCTCCAGTAGATGAAGGGGGCCCCCCAGCTAAGCTCTCCGGTAGAGAGCTGTGTCTCTCTCTCTCTAAAGCAGCTGCTGCTGTCGCAGCCTGCTCCTCGCTCCTCGCGCTGCTGACCTTTGACTGAAGAGAAACAAAGTATCAACTTCCATTGTTTCTCTTCAGTCAAAGCCACGAGCCAGGCCCGGAAAGAGGAGGGGGTGGAGGCCCTAAGATAGTGCATTCTCCCCAGGGCACTATTCCTTTGAGAAGGGAGGCGGCCAGGGCTGTGATGGGTGAGGGGTGGGGGAGGAGGGGTTGTCAGGGTTTGGGGGCCTACATGGACTGGGGACCTCTTAATGTGATTGTGGCACCCTTAAAAAAACTATTGTGGCACCCTTAAAAAAAAACTGCTTCCCTGCCTCCTCCCTACAAGTTATCTAAATACACAATTACAATGCTGAAGATGGCTCTGTGTTTCCACATCAGCATTTTAAAAGCATGCTTACCTTTTCTGAATGATTTCAGCCGGCTCGACTACGCATGTCTTACATGCGAAAGTGAAAGCGATTTGCACACCCCTCTTGAGTGGGCCTCGGTAAATGTGGAGAGCTGGCATGCTGGCATATGGCGAATACGCAGTGTTCTGCTATGTGCTTGTGCACAGGTTGGCCCATGGTGAATTATAATTATAAGAAAGAACGCTCCAGATGCAGAAGCACTTCCTCAGCCACCAAGTTTGGGACAAGGAACGAGACAGTGAGTACGTTTCATTTTATTGCTGAAAGGTGAAACAGAGGTCTCGGTGGAATGGGATAACGGGCCTGCAAGCAAGGGAAGATTATCTCTGTTCAGACAGCCTGTAGGTCCTTTCTCCAACATACGTGTCTGTGTAATATAGTTTGTAATCACTGTGACATTTTTAAGAACTTTTATACATAATAGAAATTGTGTTTTCCGACAAGTCATGGTTCTTTTAAACAAAATACAATTTTAATTGCTTGCTTTATCGTAGTCAGTTTCACACTCACCCTGACATCTGTTTAAGTCCTCCAAGTCATTTGTTATTCTCTCGGTATACCATGTCAACCTTCCCTCTGAGTTCGGTAAGCTGAGTTACAGTGACAATCGTTATGTACAGCACATAGAGGTGTCAACATGGCATTTGTACAAACATTTATTTTATTGTCAGAGAAAAGCATCCGCATTAAAACATGAATGCATGTGAGGGTGATGTGCTCTCTGCCCACCCTTGTTTGGGTGATATATTGTTGGTAGTTCTTAGTATTTAGGGCCCGATGTAGGTAGCCCTTTACCGATCGGAATCAGCCGAAAATACCGATTTTCGGCCGTTTCCGATCGGTAAAGGGCTATCGAGATGTAGGGGCACATTTTCGGTAATTGTACCGAATCGTTATCATTTCCGAATCGGTAAAGTTACCTAATCGGTAATATTTACCGATTCTGTAATGATAACGATTCGGTAGTACTACCGAAAATGCAATGTAGGTAGCCAATGTTCCATCAGCACATGGCCTACAGAATCGGTATTTTACCATGGAATACAAATCCATGGTAAAAAACCGATTCCTGTGTACATGCACATCTGTGCATGTACACATGTGCCATGTGACAGACAGACGTGCCCTTAGGGCATGTCTGTGTGCCACATTGCACACATGCCCGTTTTGGGGGTGCTAGAGGGTGTCAAAGTGACACCCCCTGCACCCTTGTGAATTCTTAAATTACCGATTCGGTAAATACCGAATCGGTAATGCCTAATCATTCCTATGGGCTTCAAAGCCCATAGGAATGAATGGGCATTACCGATTCGGTATTTACCGAATCGGTAATTTAAGAATTGTTAAGGATTCGGTAACGAATCCAGATGTTGGGACCTACATCCCATTTACCGATTTTGGAATACCGAATCGGTAGGATTCGGTATTTCAAAATCGGTAAATGGGATTTACCTACATCGGGCCCTTAGTGTGTATCCTTGGCTTGGGGTGGTGGCACTTTCCTTGTATAGCCAGAGTACATATGGATACTGGATGAAAACTGCAAACTGATAGTAGAGCACCTGCCATGCATTTACTAAAAATAAAAAGCTTGTCTATTAGGTCAAAATTATTTTGTTTGAAGAAAGTGATCAGCTTACGTTTTGTAGTCCAGGCGGAGGGGGGGAAGGGTGCAAGGCAGAGGGGAGAAGGGCGCAAGGCAGAGAGGAGAAGGGTGCACGGCAGAGAGGAGAAGGGTGCAAGGCGGAGGGGAGAAGGGTGCAAGGCAGAGGGGAGAAGGGTGCAAGGCAGAGGGGAGAAGGGTGCAAGGCGGTGGGGAGAAGGGTGCAAGGCAGAGGAGAGAAGGGTGCAAGGCAGAGGGGAGAAGGGTGCAAGGCGGAGGGGAGAAGGGTGCAAGGCAGAGGGGAGTAGGGTGCAAGGCAGAGAGGAGAAGGGTGCAGAGAGAAGAAGGGTGCACAGTAGAGAAGGGTGCAAGGCAGAGAGGGAGAAGGTTGCAAGGCAGAGGGGAGCAGGATGCAAGGCAGAGAGGAGAAGGGTGCAAGGCAGAGGGGAGAAGGGTGCAAGGCAGAGGGGAGAAGGGTGCAAGGTAGAGATGAGATGGGTGCAAGGCAGAGAGGAGAAGGGTGCAAGGCAGAGAGGAGAAGGGTGCAAGGCCGAGGGGAGCAGGATGCAAGGCAGAGAGGAGAAGGGTGCAAGGCAGAGGGGAGAAGGGTGCAAGGCAGAGGGGAGAAGGGTGCAAGGTAGAGATGGGTGCAAGGCGGAGGGGAGAAGTGTGCAAGGCAGAGGGGAGAAGGGTGCAAGGCAGAGGGGAGAAGGGTGCAAGGTAGAGATGGGTGCAAGGCGGAGGGCAGAAGGGTGCAAGGCAGAGAGGAGAAGGGTGCAAGGTGGAGCGGAGAAGGGTGCAAGGCAGAGGGGAGAATGGTGCAACGGGGAGGGGGGAGAAGGGTGCAAGGCGGAGGGGAGAAGTGTGCAAGGGGGAGGGGGCGAAGGGTGCAAGGGGGAGGGCGAGAAGGGTGCAAGGGGGATGGAGATGAAGTTAAAAATATGCCCCCCAGAAACATTTCAGCGGATGCCCATGGAACGCACACTACTTTGTGAGAGAGAGTGGGAGAGAGTGGAGAGAGAGAGAGGAGAGAGAGAGGAGAGAGCGAGAGTAGAGAGAGTGGAGAGAGAGTGAGGGTGGAGAGAGAGGATGGAGAGAGAGAGAGAGTGGAGAGAGAGTGGGATGAGGCAGTGGAGAGAGAGTGGAGAGAGAGTGGAAAGAGAGAGAGTAGCGAGAGAGTAGAGAGAGAGAGAGACAGTGGAGAGAGAGTGGCGAGAAAGACAATGGAGAGAGAGTAGAGAGAGAGTGGAGAGAGAGAGTGGAGAGAGAGTAGAGAGAGAGAGTGGAGGGAGAGAGGGTGGAGAGAGAGAGTGGAGAGAGAGCGTGGAGAGAGAGTAGAGAGAGAGAGAGTGGAGAGATAGTAGAGAGAGAGAGTGGAGCTAGACAGTGGAGAGAGAGAGAGTGGAGAGAGCATGGAGACAGTCAGTGGAGAGAGTGAGCGAGAGAGTGGAGAGAGAGTAGAGAGAGTGGAGGGAAACAGTGGAGAGAGAGTGGAGAGAAAGACAGTAGAGAGAGAGTAGAGAGAGAGTGGAGAGAGAGTAGAGAGAGAGAGAGTGGAGAGAGAGTGGAGGGAGAGAGAGTGGAGAGAGAGTGTGGAGAGAGAGAGTGGAGAGAGAGCGAGAGAGTGGAGAGAGAGCGAGAGAGTTGAGAGAGAGTGGAGCTAGACAGTGGAGAGAGAGTGGAGAGGGAGAGTGGAGAGAGAGAGTGGAGAGAGAGAGTGGAGAGAGAGAGTGGAGAGAGAGAGAGGGAAGAGAGAGAGTGGAGAGAGAGAGAGCGAGAGAGAGGAGAGAGAGAGGAGGGAGAGAGAGAGGAGAGAGAGGAGAGAGAGAGAGGAGAGAGAGAGAGAGAGGAGAGAGAGAGGAGAGAGAGGAGAGAGAGAGTGGAGAGAGAGTGGAGAGAGACAGTGGAGAGAGACAGTGGAGAGAGAGAGAGAAGAGAGAGAGAGAGTGGAGAAAGAGAGAGAGGAGAGAGAGAGAAGAGAGAGAGAAGAGAGAGAGAGTGGAGAGAGAGTGGATAGAGAGTGGAGAGAGAGTGGAGGTATAGTGGAGGGAGACAGTGGAGGAGACAGTGCAGAGAGAGTGTGGAGACAGTGCAGAGAGAGTGTGGAGAGAGAGTAGAAAGAGGGTGGAGAGAGAGTAGATAGAGGGTGGAGAGAGGGTGGAGAGAGAGTGAGACAGAGAGTGAGAGAGAGAGAGTGAGAGAGTTGAGTTAGAGAGTGGAGAGAGAGAGTGGAGAGAAAGAGAGAGTGGAGAGAAAGTAGAGAGAGAGTGTGAAGGGAGAGAGGGTGGAGAGAGTGGAGAGAGAGTGGAGAGAGAGTGGAGAGAGAGTAGAGAGAGTGGAGGGAGACAGTGGAGGGAGACAGTGGAGAGAGAGTGAGAAAGTGGAGAGAGAGTAGAGAGAGAGAAAGTGGAGAGAGAGGCAGTGGAGAGAGAGACAGTGGAGAGAGAGTGGAGAGACAGTGGAGATGGAGTGGACAGAGTTGAGAGAGAGAATGGAGAGAGAGAGAGAGAGTGGAGAGAGAGTAGAGACTGACTGACTGACTCAGAGACTAAATACTGACTGACTGAGAGACTGACTGGCTGAGAAACTGACAGAGAGAGAGAGAATGACTGGCTGACTAAGATAGTGACTGACTGACTAACAGAGAGAGAGACTGATTGAGAGTGAGACTGACTGGCAGAGAGAGAGACTGACTGAGGTAGAGAGATACTGACTGACTGAGGTAGAGAGATACTGACTGACAGAGAGAGAGGCAGAGACTGACTGACAGAGAGATAGACTGATTGACTGCGAGAGAGACTGACTGGCTGAGAGAGACTGACTGACTGAGAGAGACTGACAAAGAGAGAGACTGACTGAGAGGGGGACTGACAGGGAGAGAGAGAGAGACTGACTGAGGTAGAGAGAGAATGACTGACTAAGAGAGACTGACTGACTGGGAGAGAGAGAGACTGACTGGGAGAGAGCGAGACTGACTGACAGAGAGAGAGACTAAGAGAGAGAGAGAGAGACTGGGAGACTTACTGGCTGAGAGAGAGACTAGCAGAGAGAGAGAGAATGACAGAGAGAGAGACTGACAGAGAGAGAGACTGACTAAGAGAGAGATTGACTGACAGAGACTGACACAGAGAGACAGAGACTGACAGAGAAAGAGAGACTGACTGACAGAGAGAGAGACTGACTGACAGAGAGAGACTGACTGAGAGAGACTCACAGAGAGAGACTGACTGACAGAGAGACTGACTCACACAGAGAGAGACTGACAGAGAGAGTCACTGACTAAGGGAGAGAGAGACTGACTGAGAGACTGGCTGACTGTGAGAGAGAGAATGCCTAACTGAGAGAGACTGACAGAGGGAGAGAGACTGTCTGGAAGACTGACTGACAGAGAGAGAGAGACTGAGAGAGAGACTGACAGACAGAGAGACTGACTGAGAGAGAGACTGACTCACTGAGAGAGACTGACAGAAAGAGAGAGATAGAGAGACTGACAGAGAGAGAGAGACTGCGAGAGAGACTGACAGACAGAGGGACTGACAGGGAGAGAGACTGAGAGAGACTGAGAGAGAGAGAGACCGACTGACTGACAGACTGACTGACTGACAGAGACTGACTGACTGAGAGAGACTGAATGACAGAGAGAGATAGACTGACTGACTGAGAGAGAGAGACTGACTGACTGACAGAGAGAGACTGACTGACTGACAGACTGACAGAAAGAGAGAGCTAGAGAGACTGACAGAGAGAGAGAAAGACCGACTGATGGTCAGAGAGAGACTGACTGACTGAGAGAAAGAGACTGACTGACTGAAAGAGAGAGACTGACTGACAGAGAGAGAGAGAGAGACTGAAAGAGAGAGACTGACTGACTGAGCGAGAGAGAGAGAGAGAGACTGTGATGGAAATGGGGTCACAGTGTGCATAAAGCTATGCAATGCCTCTTAAGATTGCTATTGTCTACTAATAAAAATGTATTATCAAAATGTGCTCTTTGTAGTTACATCTGCTTTTGAAATACTGCATTGTCGCATTGTGTAATGATTTAAAACAGAAACGAGAAGGAGCAGTGGATGCACTTTTTTCAAAACTGAGCGATGAGTGGGCCCGGTGTTGTATATCATGACAGGAGTCTGCATCAGGAAACCCACCTAATATTGGGCAAACTTCCCCGACGTAACGATGGCAGGGGCCCTGTAATGAATGGACCACCACCTATGACAGTCTGCTGGCAGGCTAAGCCCAACCTTTGACTCCACCATCCAGTGTTACTTATAATGGCTGTATTGGTGACAGCGGCGTAACAATCACCCCGCATCCCCTGCAGTATGGCGGGTTGCTGGCCTGAGAGCTCTAGACTGGCACGGAGGATGGGAGGGGGGGGGCCTCCATGAAGTTTGCAGGGGGGCCCCCTCAAGTTTCGTTACGCCACTGGGTGGACTTCGAGGGAGGTGAGCCCGATCATCTCTCTGACATATGGGGGGGGGTGACTCGCCAAACCGAACCAATACCAAACATTACATCACCTCTCCTCATTCATTTTATGATTCAAATATAATCAACTCACCTATATTAACACTAAGATAAGGCATAAACTCTGCGCGGACTATTGTTTAAATCTTGGAAATCCTAGATGGGACAAAGATAAGAGTAGGCATAGAGTCAACTAAGGATGGACACTAATGCAGAGTTTACCATTCTGAGGTACGACCTATATTCTAAACAGACGGAAAAATCTCTCGTTTTTTAACAGGACATACCTATTTTCAAATTAAACCTCTCCTGGAATATTTGTTCAGAACATGTAGCGGCAGACAAGGCCACTAATGAGGTATTTACTATATTTAATATCAATATCAAAAATAGGCTCTCTTGGATTACCGGACATAAATGTGGAAGCTTAAAAGCCTTCCTAACACATCCCTACTGGGCAGACAACACCACTACAATGTTTGTCCCAGTTTCTAAATAAATAGACCAAAGTTGTATTAACATATGGCTGTCCAATAGCACAAAAAGCTCATTAACGTATATTTGTTCTTAAAAGCAGAACTACTTTTCTAAAATGACAAAGAACCATTAGGTTTATCATTCAATGGTTCATTAGCTGAATCTCTTATTCTATTTTAAATCCTAACTCATACGATTGGACTAACTAGGGTCCACTCCAAAGCCCCTTATCCCTAAATTCTACAACCACCTGGTTCAGACCGCTTACCAAAAAGTACCGTAGCTCTCCATCCTGCATCCTTCCTCCTGTGTACACCGCCACAGAGTAAAATATTGTGGCTCACCCCAGATTATTATTATTATTATTATTATTATCAGCATTTATAGAGTGCAACTAACACCCTACGGTTACCCTGGCGCTGTGATACGAATGCCTGGCTAAGTGTAGATACCAGTGGAAAGCACTTACTGGTAGGAAGATTAACAGGATGTGAGAAGACCGACTTGAAGATAAGCCAGGTTTTTACCCTTTTTCTAAATTGCAGAAGATCGTCTGTTTGTTCCTGCAGCGTGATGCTGCCGTACTAAAGGCCCTGCTTCCTGATTTAATTTTCCTGACTCTAGGCACCTTCACCAGATTTGCCGAGGAGGAATGAAGCGTTCAGGAGGGGACATACCATGCACATTTTTCCTGCAGTGATTTGGGTCCACAGCCATGCAAGGCTTTGAACACTATGCACAATGCCTTAAAATGTATCCTCTGAGAATGGAAGCCAGTGCAACTCTGAGAGTGCCTGAGAGGCGGAAGAGCGGCGTGATCTCATCAATTCCAGCTTGGCCGCCGTGGTCTGTATTCACTTTAATCTCTCAATCCGATACTTTGGTGATTCCAACAACAGAGCGTTACAGTAGTCCAAACTACTGAGGATAGCGCTTCTGACTATCAGTTTTCTAGCCTGTGTTGAGAACATTGGGAAAATGTTTGGAATGCTCTAATCAAGGTAAAGCAGCTCCCGGCTGTTTTGTTAACATGATTTTCAAGTGTCAGTTTATTATCAAACATGACTCCCAGATTATGTATTGAGTTGCTGGGAACCAATGGAGTAATAGTGGAGGTAGGTCAGAAGTCAGACGGGAGTGTAGGGGGAATTCTACCTGCTGCACAGTGTAGGATCTCTGCCTTGTCAGAATTAAATTGAAGAGATTTCTCCCTAAGCCAAAGTGCTGTGTCCTGCAGACAGGCATGGAAGTCTTCTAGGGATACAGATTGCTCACCTTCTAAGGACAAGATAAGCTGGGTGTCATCCGCGCAATTTACTAAATTATTGTTATGAGCCCTTATAACAGCAAGTAAAGGGCTCATATAGATGTTAAATAATATGGGGCTAATCGCCGATCCTTGTGGGACACCATGCAAGGTATTGGAAAACTTAGAGCGAAAAGGGGGAGGGCTACTGCCTGTTGTCTATTGAATATATACGATTGGAACCACTTTAAGGCTGTGCCCATAACCCTCACCCCTTGAAGCCTGGACAGAAGAATCTCATGGTACACCGTATCGAATGCGGCAGACAGGTCAAGAAGAAACAGTATAGCTGACTGTCCCCTGTCTGCATGCATACGTAGATCGTCCATGACGGTCACCAACGCAGTCTGCGTACCATGGCCTGGGCGAAATCCGAATTGCACCTTGTCCAGGATGTTGTTCATTTCTAAGAACTGGGAAAGTGCTTTACTAACTAATTGTTCCAAGATTTTAACTGGGTAGGGTAGGAGAGAAATAGGTTTGTAGTTATTTGGACATGCTAGATCAAGTGATGCTTTTTTCAGGAGGGGCGTTACCAACGCATGTTTCCAGCAAGTTGGCACAGAACCACTAGTCAAAGATTGATTGCAAATTTGCCATAGTACCGAGAAGAGTTCAGGGGCCAGCTCTTTCCAGATTTTATGTGGTAGTGGAGCCAGAGGGGAACCTGAAGATACCCACATGGCCATTTTATACAATTCTTCCACAGAGATTGTGTTAAAATGATCTAGGGAGTAAGAGTTCTCCACCCCTTCCCGTTTTGCAGGCGGTGATTCCTTGGGCGTGTTATCCGATTTGAATCCATCAATGATATTACTAATCTTATCCTCAAAGAAGGTCGCCAGGCTATCACATAGTTCCTGACTAGGCACAATCTCATTCTTTGAGCAATCTGGATTGATCAGATTATCTCCTATCCTGCAGAAACTTTGAGTACTATTTTGTGCCTTCAGAATATAGACTGCAAAGAACTCTGGGGCATATTATCAAGGACCGGTGTTACAATTACCGCAGTTTTATCGGCAGGAAACTGCCGATAAAACGGCAATAATGGGCTTGATAATACGCCCTTGTTAATTCCCATAGAAGCCCATGTTAACACCAGAACATGGGATCCTATGGGAATTAACAAGGGCATATTATCAAGCCGATTAACGCCGTTTTATCGGCAGTTTCCTGCCGATAAAACGGCGATAATTTTAACATCTGTTTTTGCTACAAGAATTTCTTTGTTATACTCTGCTATTGCCACAAAGTAAACGCCTACGCGTGACGTACTCACGTGACCGGCGTTCCTTTAGATGTCAGCAGTAAGATGTGTTTCTTTAGCCATCTCCTGTAGGATGTGAAATTGATTTTACGAGAGGGCCGCCATATTTGAATGTGGAAGAGGGAAGCGCTACCAGTCAATATATAATTTAGTGATTGTTATTTGTCCCGTAGCCAACGCTCGTGAGCAATAAATAATCGTCCTCAAGATTTAGAGATCTATAACAAAATATATATATAAATTTTTTTAAATCATTTTTTATATCTCCGCTGCCTGTAGCCCTACTGCACTTACAAAGGGGCACGTGATACTTGCTAGGAATTACATATAGACCTCACATAAGTGTACCTAATCATAATTTCATTTTTGCTGGGATATTGGCACCTGCATTTCTTACCCATCAGTGTGATGCGGTAAGATAACCTACCTATCCAATATCAGCCACTATAAAATAGCCGCCATCTTTAAATAGTGTAATTACCATTAGGGAAAATGAGTCCTAATGGATATTATGTTATTTTTACAGCCAATCACTATATACCTAGTTATCCTCTGGAGATTAAGAACATCCTTAAGTCATGGGGCCACCACACTATCTCATCCCTGAAAAGTGTTGCAGTGAGTACACTATGAATGCCGTATAAGGCTGAGTGGGTCAGTGGGTAGGCACATGTGATTTCGACTAAGGCTAAGAAAGTTTATGTACAAAACTCAAAGGAAATTTTGCTGAATTTACTTAGCAGTGAAGAAGACGCCATATTTTAGCTAACCTAATCATACAATAGCATAATAGCATAATTTTACTCCTCAAGGAATCACAGCCGGAAGTCAGTAAGCAATTTTACATAAAAACATTCAATTAGTACTAAAAATCACTCCCTGTGATTGATTAATTAATTTCATCCAATCTTTCTCCGTATTTAACCCTTTCCTTACAGTGTCAAGAATAGATACATACCACTGTTCTCTATTTTTCTGTTGAACTCAAGGGCACTCCATAGCAGAAACCGGCCCTTGGGGTGGCGGTTCCCATGGCCATCTATGGCTCCAAGAGGGGGGCTTTCTAATTTGTGGGGCCTGTCCTGTGGAGATGGGGTGCCCCAGGGCCAAGGACGGCCCAGCAGGGGGAGCGCAGCTCCAATGCCAAATATTTTAAAAGACGATGGGCCCGGAGAGGTTGTAGTACTTGGTGCCCTGGGGGGTCCTTGAGGCCCCCTAATACAAATTGATCATGGCCATGGGGAAGTCTTGATCCTCAGAGCCAGGGGGGTTGGAGAGGCCCCAACCATAACACTGAATTAGCCCTGGGGAGGTGGTGGTCCCCAGGGAATGGGGGGTCCAAGAAGCCACTCATTTTGATTTTAGCATGTGGCCCAAGTGGAAGTGTAGGTCCTGGGGCCTGGTGGGGTCCCAGAGGCCCTCCTGTTTTTAAATAAGCTAGCCCCGGAAAGGTGGTGGTCCACAGGGCTTTTTTTTATCATACAAAATGCCCCTGGGCCCTTGCCCATGCAGGGGCTGATTACTAACAAAGGGCAGGAGCCTGCACTTTCTTTTTAAAAATATTTCAGTGGAAGCTGCGGATCCCGCGCATCTCCCACCCAACAATGTTTTTATTCTTCTTTGGCCCTGTGGATATGCATTCCTATGTATACAAATTGGGATTTTCTTTCAATATTTCTAAAACTACTGAATGGATTTACACCAATTTACTGATAGGTGGCTTTCTGGGCCAATAGCTACTTTCTGCCAAATTTGATGTAATTCCGTTCAGCAGTGTAGGCAGTAACCATGACTTAAGTTCCTATGGGAATTAACATGGAAATGCATGTTTTTTTACCCTCCCCCATTTTTTTGGGCCCCCAATTGACGGATCACCTTGAACTTTCCATGCGTAACAGGAATCACTGGCACACTTGTTGGGTAAAATTTTGTGAAGATTCATCAAAAGTTGCCAAAGATATAGGCAAGTCAAAAAACGCTTTTCCTATGGAAACATGGTCCTAACTATAACTACCTACTGTCGATGGCTAGTAGATAAATATATATATAAATACTTGTCCTTTGTGGGTCCTTCTGAGATCCATCCCTTCGCCAGATGGTGCACAATGCCGGCAGGAGCCCCAAGCCAGTGGGAAATTTCACATATACGTGAGATATATATATATATATATATATATATATATATATATATATATTCACTGAAAAAACCATAGGTTATACACCATATATAGTTAGGAATTAGCATTTAATAAACCTTATTTTACTCACACAAAACCAATGAAATTCCATATATAGTTAGTTGTACTAACTATATATCGCGCACCCGCAATCCACTGCTGATCATGTCACATATTACATCATTCATGACATGGTCAGTGACATCACTGATGACATCACTGATGACATCTCAAATGACATCACTGATGACATCACTGATGACATCTCAAATGACATCACTGATGACATCACTGATGACATCTCATTTGACATTACTGATCACATCACTGATGACATCATTCATGTGATAATACGATGAACCTCTTCAGACTCTATTATAACCTTAGATACACTCAGTGTAAACAGACACTCACAGACTGTCACTCATCCATGGAGTTACTTACACACCTAGTCAGTCATGCAAAGAATCAATCACACCTCCATTTTCACAACTATACAGTTATACACACCTTACTTATTCAAACATATACTAAAACATATTTACTCACTTATACAATCCTGGATACAAGTTCACAATGATCCATACAGCCACTCACACATTCACTGGCTCTTATGCACAGTTATTTATATATGTCAACTCTCACATGTACTGTATTTTACATATGTACTTACTTTGACATGTAGCACTGAGATATCCATTCACTCACCAATACACTCATGCACACAGTCAACCACCCATCCAGCTGTTTCCACATGCACTTTTGAACCCATACATCTATGCACAGAGTCATACACCTCCCAGCCACCCACACACACACTCAGTCTCCCATACAAATGCTTGGGCAACCAATCAATAACCCATATAGTTACTCATATAGCTACTGATCAACACATGCAGCAGTTTACAGAAGAACAGACATAATGATGCACAAATTAAGACAGTTTAGTCACTAACCCATGCACTCAGTGAGACACATTTAACCACTCACTCATACAGTCAGTCATGCACCTACTAAATCCTTCATCCAGACACTTATACATCCACTCATTCTTAAATATGTAAGACATATTTTAACTTTACAGAAAAATACAGTCACTGGATGTTGTCATCAGTGATGTCATCAGTGATGTCATTTGAGATGTCATCAGTGATGTCATTTGAGATGTCATCAGTGATGTCATCAGTGATGTCACTGACCATGTCATGAATGATGTAATATGTGACATGATCAGCAGTGGATTGCGGGTGCGCGATATATAGTTAGTACAACTAACTATATATGGAATTTCATTGGTTTTGTGTGAGTAAAATAAGGTTTTTTAAATGCTAATTCCTAACTATATATGGTGTATAACCTATGGTTTTTTCAGTGAATTTTCAAGGTTTTGTAAATGCTAATTCCTAACTATATATGGTCTATAACCTATGGTTTTTTCAGTGAATTTCATTGGTTTTTTAAAGGCTAATATCTATAGCTGTAAAATGTATTCTTCTTTAAATCCAAAAATATATTTTATATGTTTATTAATAATTTTTTTTAAATATTTTTTTTTGTTTCGCTCCCGGTCCGCGAACCGGAAAGCTTTCCGTTAGCTCAAATTGATGCCGCGACCCGGTCCGCGAACCGGTAAGAAATCAACATAGTGACGGTATTGCGTTGCCGCATAATGCGTCTTGTGACGTACCGCGTTAGCGCACCCGGAAGTGCCCCGGGGCGCGGACCGAGGCGCGAAACGCAGCTCCCCGGAAGCGATCCGCGGCGCGTCGCGAAAGCGCGACATATCGCGTTGCCGCGTAATGCGTCTTGTGACGTACCGCGTTAGCGCACCCGGAAGTGCCCCGGGGCGCGGACCGAGGCGCGAAGCGCAGCGACCCGGAAGCTAACCGGGGCGCGTTCCGCAGCGCGTAACATGAGCGTGAGAGGTCATGTGACTTGTTAATAAAACTTTTCATTGGTTCATTTCACTTTTGGTTTCATAATGATGTAAGGCTAGGTCAGGTGACCTAAAAATAACACTTTTCATTGGTTTAGAACTATTTTTTTTCCCAAATGATGAAAGCCCCCACCTTTTTTCTCACTCTGACTTTCAACTTTGAGAAAGGAAGACCTGATCATTTGCTCTGATTAAAAAATGGCTTCAATAGTAGCTTCAGCTTCTGCACCCCCACCACCACCACCACCATCTCCTCATAGGAAGAGAGGACCACCTGCACAGTTTATTGGAGACACAGAGGAGGAAGAGGAAGAACAAGACGGAGAGGAAGAAGAGGGACCACGATTTGTCAAAGAGTTACCCCGGGTATCTCATCGCAAAGTTAGCTTTATCTGGCAATTTTTTTCCATTCCACCAGGAGAGAAAAAAGTCAATGCACGCCATGCTACGTGCCTTATCTGCCAAGATAAGTTATCCCGGGGCACTAATAAAAAATACAGTTATGGAAATCACACGATGCACCGACATATGCAGAGGCGGCATCCAATCAACTATAGTCGTGCAGAGATGCGTGAACTACAACAGAACCCCCCAACTTCGGTGACAAGAACATCTACTGATATCTCTCTCACAGTTGGAGAGGCCAACGAAACAGTGCCAAATATTCAAAAAAAAATTGTCCATATGAAGCTGACATGCTTATATTGTGGCACTTTAATTTCATGCGCAAACATGAGTCTGAAATTAATTAATTTGGCTTTCGAGAAACACCGATGCTCCAAACGCAGCAAGTTTTAATTTTTTTTTTGCTCCTGTTGAGCCTTTTTTAATGCCTCTTTCTGTTCTTTCCCTTTGAAAAAAAACAAAAAAAACAAATAAGTGTTCAAAAAATACAAAAAAAACAAATAATGTTCAAAAAAGAAAAAAAAAATATAAAACAACAAAAATATTTAAAAAAAAGTTCTTTTCAGAACTACCTCCCCGTTATTAAAAAATTGCTAGAATGTTTAGCACTCTGGCACGCTCTATTTCTTTTGGTTCGCTTCCCGGTTAGCTTCCCGGTACGCGGACCGGGAGCTAACCCAAAAAATTAAAAAAAAAAAATAGAGTAAGTATAAGGAAAGTAAACAGAGAGGGATGTTAAAAGAAAGACAGCTATAGGGACTAAAGAAGAGATACTGTTTAATAGATCTATTTACCGAAGAAAAGACGGAAGAGGGTATAATTGTGAAAAACAAAATAGATAACGAAGTGAAAGAAAAAAAAAGAGAGTATAACATTAACAAAGAAGAGTTTCTTGGAGAATGTGAGTGAATGTTCAAAATAAGATTAAAACATGAAGAATAACAGAGAGAAAAAATAGAAAACAGAAAACAAAAAATAACAGAAAAAGATTAATTGAAACAGCAAAGAAATGTAAGTAACATAGAGCCATATCATCAACATATGCAATAAAAGTTTTGCAGCTTTTATTGGCAGAAATGTGTCGCTAAAGCTGCTTTTGCGGCAGAAAACTGCCGCTAAAACCACTTTTGCACCAGTTTTCTGCCAATAAAAAGAGCAATAATTTTATTGGCTGTGTTCATAATATGCCCCTTAGTGTGCTTCAACTACACAGAGAAAGCATTATGAACAAATAGTGATACAGTGATCAGTCAAAGACACTAAGAGTAATAGAGACGGAGTGAGTGAACAAGAGTGAGGAACTATGAGAAGAGAGGGACTGAGAAAAAGAGTGGAAGGAGTTGAGTAAGTAGGTATTAGAGAAAGGAATGAGGGAAGTAGCAAAGGCAGGAAACTGAGGGTTAAAGAAATGAAGCAGTGGAACTAATAGAAGATAAATGTGATAGAAATGTAACGAAAAGAGTACAAAACATTTACCTTATAATTGTCGTTAAATTACTCACTTTTTGTTTTTATACTTTCAATCTGTGAAAGAGAGAACAAACATTTGAAAAATATTAAAACATGTATTTAAAAATTACAAAAGACAAGGGAAAAGATTGAAGGACAAACAGTTTTTCAACAACTTTGACACTTACAGAAGCTTCTGCTTCTCCAGGCCCCCTACACAGTCCTAAAGATATACATTTTAAACTAACAGTATCTTGATGCAGATGAAGTGAGGCCTATCTTAAAACATGGTGCATCTTTTGCATTGCTGTTGTCTCAGAAAAGTGTCGCAAGACACTAAAATTTTAAATGATTGCTTCAGGATGCCAATAAGATGTGTCCTATCCAGAGGTTTGTTTGAGGTGAGGCCTACTCAGGGTTGCAGATGAAATTTCGAGTTGTTGAAGAGAATAGAGGACATAATACATGTGAAGGTCTACCAATGAAGTGAGTCATGTCCACTGCACTCTTGAACAAAGTCCAAACCTCCTATGTTTCCCTGGACAGACCTAAACTTGATCTGCACAATGTGATTCGTAATGATAGGAAACACAGGTGATGTAAATGAAATACGTGCAATTTATTTTGCTCATTTCACAATCACATCACTTGTGTTTCCTTTGCTTAGGTATCTCATTGTGCAGATGTAGTCCAGCATATGAAAGAATACGCAGAAGTGCAGCACTGCATGCAACAACTTTGACACTTACAGAAGCCTCACCTTCTCCATGCCTCCTACACAGTTCTACATATACATCATAAATGCAAACAGTACAGAATTAATTATACATGTTAAATGTTTTATTTTTGCTGTTCTCAGAATGTATCAAAATTCACTAAAAACAGTGACTTGAAGGTATTCATCATATAACAGCGGGGAAAAAAAAACACAATCAAAATGATTGTGTTTAAAAAACCCATACAACATAACAAATCCGAATTCAGAACTCTTTAAAGTTAACTTACTTTCCATGACGTCAAAGGATGTCCTATGAACAGCTTACACTCTGTTGTGCTGTTATTACTTTAAACCCGCCACTTTCTGAAAGAAAATCTCCATCGTTTTTAAAAACATGTTACATGCAATAAATGACTTTTTGCTCTCTACCACAAGTTTCCACAAGGCCAAATCTTGTCAGAGCCATTTATAACTCTTGGATTTCTTGTAAGCCAATCCCGTCATTTGGCATTTCTGCAACTTTCAGAATTAAAATGTTGAAGATCATTTTCACAATCCTGGAATAGTAATATCTTCCCCTTCTTGCTCAGTCATGTTCTACATTTCCTATGACACTGATACTGCTTACTATGAAGCAGACTTACACTACCTCTATGACTACTACAATTATTTAATTCTCTACATCACTTTTAATCACAAAGCAATGTAAAACAGTAGACAGCATTGCAGACTTACATTCCCTCTACTCTATGTTTTGATTGGCTGCTTCAATTAGCTTATAAAAAGAAATAGTTTTTCTGAACTCATTCAAAGTGCACTTATTTGTCCATGACGTCCAGTCTTATGGTTAGAAGTTATATCTCTGAACTACACTTATCCTCAAGGCCAAATCATGTAGGAGCCATTAGAACTTCTTGAAATTCCACAGAGCACATCCCGAGATTCTTTCCCTAAAATTTTGGTTTTAAAAACACCAGGTAAGAGTTTTTAAGGTCATACGGCAATTTTTTTTTGAAAATTAAAACAGAATCGTTGCAGAATGACCAGCCATTTCTAGACTTTAAATAAGCTGTGTAATGTCCTGATGTTATTGAAGGACCGTCATGATATATAATTGCTGCAGTTACAAAAGTCCTTCCTGATATTGACAACTGCGAAGCTACAAAATTTTTAATTAAAGTTGTCAATTTTGTTCCATCAGGCCTACATCGTTGGAACATTAAAATGACATACTGGCCATATGTTCGTATAAATAATGTGGACATCATTTCAGATTTACATTGGCTACACTCCATGTTGTGATCAGCTGCTTTTACTAGCTTATTAAAGGAGACTGATTTACTGTCTGGCAAAGTTAAATATATAAATCTTTCTGAGTCTACACTAGTAGTACTTGATACCATACAGTTCCCGCAGTCATGCTGCCATTGATAAGAAAGCCCAAACAGCTGATCTACATCTACACCTTCAGCATGCAATACATCAAGCATATACATTAAAAACTCCTGACAATCTTGCTGAATATTTTGAGAGAATTGTGTTTGGCCTGAACATCTGTCTAACAGATTTCGAATTTCAGACACACTTTCTATGTTTGTTCTATCAGTGCTACATTTCTCTAACACAGAATTTAACAAACTGCAAAATCTTTGATCAGAATTGACCACAATCTCTTCTTTTACATTTTCTAGAGAAAACAAAACATTAACCACTACATTAGCATAGCAGTTGACACCAGAACTGTTTTCAAATTGAAAACCAACAACATCTTCAACAGAATCCTTTTTGTTTCTGCTTGTAATTTTAGGTTCATCGACTTTTCGTCTTTTTGCTACAACCTCCCCAGTATTGGTCACATTTCTTCGTTTCCGGCCTACCACACGTTTCTCAAACAAAGGATACTGAGGCAAATGTGGCGCATACTCTCTTCTTAACCTATTGTATTCCTTAACACAATCTAGATCCGCACAAATGTTTGTGACATCACACTCAATCAAGTACAATCCCGATAAAGTTCTAACTCGTGACAATGCCACATATGCCATACCCTCCTTGAACACAGAACTGCCAATATTCACCAATGCACAGTCTACACTTAAACCTTGCGATTTATGGATTGTCACCGCATATGCCAAGCAAACAGGAAACTGCTTACGGCGAACATATAAGTCTTTTACAAGCAAAAATCTAGCAGAGCAACGACCAATTAGCTGTACTTCCTCAATGCCATCAAATTTAATTTTTTAAAATTCAATTCCATCTCTATTTCTGTATTTTACAAAATCAACAACATTACCCATTGATCCATTTACCAGACCTCTTTCAACATGTAAATTCCTTCTTAAAATTATACGGCAGTTCAAGCACACATTCAGAGTCTTTTCAAAACCTGCAGTTTTAGATATACTCTTCTCTAATGAATCCAATTTTGTTTTCAGATTCTCAGACAAAATAATTGTTGATCCCATATGCTCTACTCTGTCAATAGCTTCCAGTTTCACAATCTCTTGCTTTTCTAAATGCAACATTTTGTTGTTGAATTTGGCACATTCTGCAAGAGTTGGCATCAAACATATTCCAGATTTCTTATCAGTAATTTTCTGAAAAATATTCTCAGGCACAACATCTTGTTCTGGATATAAATTTGACAGTAATCATGCATGTAAAGCTTCTTTCCCATGCTCGGTCACTTTTCCAATTCTAACATCTTGTAGAATAGTCTTGTAAACTTCATCCTTCGCCTGACGCATATTTTCATGCAGTTCAGCATAATTGAAGTTTAACCATATATTGACGTTGCCAATGCTGCCTAGGCACTTCCTGGTATCTTCATGCGTGAGCATTTTGAACACAGGTTGCCCTTTCACTGGTGTCAGCTGCAAAAGATCTCCGAAAACAATGATGTGTTTGCCACCAAATAACACATCATACTCTGTTTTGAGAACTTCTTGCATTCTCAAATGCACAAAGGCAAGCATGACATTGGAAACCATGCTTACTTCGTCAATGATAAGAAGTTTCATTTTCCTCAAGATTCTTGAAACTTCAAAACAAGCATCTCCAGATAGCTTGTGATATTGTAATTTGTTGTCATGCTCCACTGGCAGCATCAGTAAACGATGTAAAGTAATCCCTTTAATGTTATGTGCTGCCAGTCCAGTTGGAGCGGTGACAACACAAGACAGCGATGACTCTGTCCTTTCCTGCAAATAGCATGAAATTGCTTTAATGAGGAAACTTTTTCCAGTTCCCGCTTCTCCACTCACGTACAGTCGGACAGGCTTCAACGACGTACATGAGCACTCTTTCTTGTCATGACTTAATCCATGATCAATTTGCATGGTAACTTCGTCATATATTTTCCTCTGCTCAACGTTGAGTTGTCTTTCCAACTCTTCTAAGTTAACCGCATCCTCCTGAGCATGTGCCATGGCTCTTTCTACTTCATTCATAGCAGTGGCAGCTTCATTTTCGATAACAGGTCCTCCTAGTGGATCCTGACTCAATGAAGCAGAACTCTGACTGTCCTGAGAACTGTCTCTGGCAATCTCGGCTGCAATCGTTGCTTCCTGCTCAATTTCCGCATTCAACATTTCTACATATTTGGGAAAAGCAGGACATTCTATGGTCTCCTTGGCAGCATTGAAAGAGTCTTCGTAACAGAGGAAATCTCCAAGCAGTTCCTCTTCTGCACGCCAAGGCTTGAAAAGTTGCAAAAGTGCTAAATAGAAAAACTCCTTTTTTTCAGGAGATTTGCCAGTCAATTTTCGATGGTTTACCAAGTGGCTTTTTCTTTGCTTGACCAGACATCCCTCACTTCCTATTACAGCATACACTCCTTTCTCAGTATCTTCTTTGATGTTCCTCTTGAATATGTAATTTTGAAGAACCTCATACAGACAAACATTGTCGAGGTGACTGCTTCTATTTGGATAATATGTATCCAACATGTTGGTCTTCAAAATGTCAGTACTGTTTGGCTCCTTTTCCGCCAAATACTCAATTTCCCGCACAGGTTTCAGAACTCGATTACGCGTTGCAGCAAGACCAAGACTCGCCCAAACGATACTCCTGGACTTGGCATAGAGACTTGCTGAAGACAACCGGTCAGAGCATTCGTACGCTCCGATTTCTCGATGCGACAACATCTTCAGACTGAAACTGTACAACTTCTTGCTGAGGCTCTTTTCATGGGAAATGTCCTCCCACATATCCTTCAATTCTGTCTTCTCTTTTTTGGTGATGTAAGATGTCACATACCGAGCCACAGCCATACAGTTATCAGCCACAAAGTGTATATCCATGTTAGCATTCCACATGGACAAAATCACCGGGTTGTAGTCGTTGATGTACTTGGACTCTTCGTTCCTCTTCAAATTGTATGTGTTTTTAGGTGATTTCTTCATCACATTATGTCGCAGCGAAGACATCAAACTGTTTACTCTTCCTTTAGAAATCACCGGTCGTGGAAAGCCGAAATGACATTTGGTGTAGAACTTGTCCTTGTTTCGGAATTTACGACGGCAGTACTTTCCCCATCGATGGCTTTGGAAACGCAGAACTTTTTCTCTTAGGCTTTTATTCTCCTTTGCGTTTGGAACAGCACACGTAGAATACTGTTGGATGAAACTCATCACTGAGTCTTCTCAATCCGTTCCAAATTTAGGTGCATCCTTGATCCACAGCAGCATATGTATATGAGGAGCACCTCTTGCTTGGTACTCCTTTCTCCAGAAGAAATCCAACACCTCTCCAAGAGGTGGATTCTTCTTATTCATGATGAAAGACATCATAGCTTCAAATCTATGATTGAAGTACCTACATACATTGACTGGATCCAAAGAGCACAGTTCTCCGGGTGTCTTGAATTCGATGTTATCTACGTTAGCATTTGCCTCTCGTAGAAATTCAAGTAAGTCTTCCCAGCCATACTCGGCACAGCTCAGAGTGAGGAACCATGTGGGAGTACCTAAGTTCCTCAGCATACATTTTAAATCACCATGACGACGGTACCAGTACTCATTAGTACCACGCTGACACGCCATGAGATTAATCAGGTGAGAATCCAAAATACTGTCTTGGACATTGACTTTATCCATAAAGTCACTTGCCGAGATGTTTTGCATGTGTATACCACTTTTCAAGATGTGGTTCACTGCATATGACAGTCCAGACAGATCGCTTTCAAACAGGAGATGAAACAAATAAGGAATGCATTGTCGAAACCTAGCATCTCCTGCATACAATCGCAAAGTCCGGTATTCAGAAGCAGGAATTTGATAAGGTCGCTCATCATATCTTCCTCCTTGACCTGTTGGAAAAAGCTGTGGGAAACACCGAGCTTCCAAACTTTCCTCCCAAACACTAATGGGACTCCCTTTGGCTTGTTTCATTTGAAACAACTCAATAGCATTCCCCATGACTTCCTTGGAATGCAAAGGATGAACACTATAATGTTCATATATTTCTTCACTAGTAGAGGGTTCTACTTTCTCAATTTGACCAGCACACAAATCGCTATCCTCTTCCTCACTTACTTCCTCTTCTGCAACATATACATTCTTATAGTATTTATTATTTTTTTTCAAATACAATGTTGCCTTTTTAACTTTCCTAACATCTACTAAATCTTGCCATATTTTCTTATTCTTTGTCGGAACCCCATTAACTAAGATAACCAGAGGTTCCTCTTCCACTTTTTCTACTCCAATTGTGTTAATGTTTTTCTTCAAATCTAGAGGCAAATAAACAACTCTTCCCTTTAATCCTCTCTGTAAATCTGATGGAGGCAATTTCCCTGTCTTTGGCTCCATTCTTACAATAGCCTGAAAGGGATGGATACTTTGAATCAAAATAGATTCATAAGTATTTAAATCCTTCAATTCAGAAGGAATCTCAACCAATTCCAGATTATTATGAACTGCTCTAGCAGGCATCTGGTTTTGATTTAATTTGCAACAACAATAAGTACACACACGTTGATCCAATCCCAAATCAAAACAATTTTCTACCATCAAGTATGTTGCGAAATCCTTCCATTCACTATTATTTTCCCTTTCACTTTTTGCATATAAATCCACTAACTTAGTCTGATTCTTATAATAAGTGCGTCGACAACACACACAAGTGAAATTTGGCCTCTCACTTGATTTGACCTGAAATGTGACAATTTCCCTCTGGAAATTATCTGTACTGGAAACCTGTACACTATCTTCCACATTACCCGCTTCTTCTTTGTCAATTTCAACATTCTCCTCTTTACTTCCAAAGTAAGAAAACTCAATTTCTTCACATATATTCTTCACATCTATTTCAGAACCATGCAAAAGAGCAGCACATAATTGTTTAAGCATAATTGCTGGACTCTTAGCATAATACAACATTCTAACTCATTTCCTCACTTTATTATGATGCACTGCTAGCATCCTGAAATGATGAAAAACACTCTGGCATACTCTCCTGGAAAGACAAGCCAGTGAATGACCATGCAAACCTGTCACTTCTCTCACTCTGCAAGGATCTAATTCTTGCAACAACCTTATTTTCTGCTTCAAACTTTTCTTATTAAATGACCGTACAAAATCACAAAGCAAATTGATGGAATCCTGTCGCACACTACAAATACTACTACACTTCCAGGTGTACACAGGACCCTTAGCACGTCTTCCTAAAACCTCATTACCTAACACCTCTTCTGCCTCTGTTGTCACAAGTTTTTCTTTTTCAACTGGACAACCATCTTTCACTTCATAAGCACGACCACTGGTGTCAACTGCATGCACCAAATCATTATCCTGGAAATAACTCTCCTCATTAAAAAATGCCTCAGAGCTTGAACTATGCATCCATTCTCCAGAAAAAACTTCACAAAAATGACTACGATTAACTATTCTCTTCCATCTACTATTTCTTTTGAAATCATAAATTGCCTTGTTTAGCTATCTAATTCTATTGATTATCAAAATAAATAACTTACGTTTAATTTCAAATGCCTGATCAATAACTTTCTCAACTTTTTTTTTCTCTTATAAAAAACCACTTTCTGTTGACCTTTCTTAATATTTTTTAACAAATTGCCAATTATCCTGTTGCGGAACATTCGTTTACGAATGTCCCTAAACTGTTGTTTCCTTCTACTATCATGCACAGAGTTATCTCTTGCTCTAGCAGTAACATTTTTGATTGGCCTTTCCTTTCCATTTGAATTGCTTCTCTTTTTATGGACTGAAACATTTTCTGTAGTAATATTTTTTTTACTACACATATTTCTTATGAATGTTTTTGTACTCTTACCCGGTGCTTTCTTCGTGACTTGACAAATCTTTTTGTTAGAGGACTGCTGCTTCTTTTGATTGGCCTGCTGTCTTTGACGTTTTGCAGCCTTTCTCTCTCTTTCTTTCGTTGGCATGGTGAAATGTTGAAATGATCTGCAGTTGAATCTGTGGTAAAATATATTAAAAAATGTTATTAACCACTATTACCAAACAGTAAATCAATAACAGTGATCAAAAACTTAACACACTACTTGACATTTTAAATAGAAGATTTTTTAGTCCTTGGCAAATTTACAATACAGAAATAGCAGAAAAGAAATGGAATTTATATTCATGTTACCTGTCCTATTTTATATGTGAATCTGATCTAATTTTATGAGCATATTTTAATATTTTATTGAAGACACTACACATAACCTGTTTTTGAAGGTGTCTTTATTTTTAAATTAAACGGTTTACACTTTTACTTTTTATTTATTATAAATTTTAAAAATAAATGTTTATAGTTCCATAGGCTCAAGCAGGTCAGCTTCCCACCCTATGTCATATAATTCGGACAAATCTGCATCCTCATCACGCTCTTCTTCATCCTCAGGATTTAAATCATCCAAGGGATCAACATCCACTGATGTTTCAATTACAAGTTCAATGATGAGGTCAAAATCAACTGATTGCAGATTGTCGCTCATGTTGATGTTGTCTTTATCTTTAAAGAAAGATAACAACAATGAGATGTTGCAGAGTAAGAGACAAATCTCAGAGATTATAATAGTAAAATTGTTTAACAAGAGTAACATTTTGCAGCTATTATTTAGCCATGTCCAGCGATGCTGAGCAGGTGAAGCCTATGTCTAATTTTTCAGTGAACAGGACTCATCTCTTCTTAACCTTGGATAAGCCTCACCGACTCTGTGTCCCCTGCACATACTTAAATGTAAAGGGGCAGATTTATGTTAAATGGCACATCCCCAGGCATGCACCAGTTAACGTGCACCGCTGCTCTGCTACCCATGGTGTGCCGCATTTACAATCAGATAGGAGAAAGCTGCGTCAAAACCCTGCGCCTGCTTTAAGCAGGCATAGGTCTTGACGCAACATTGTGGAGATGGGGCACCCCTGAGCCTTGCTGGAGCTGCATCGCACTTGCGATACAACTCCAGCAATGCGCCACCTTTACAGCACAGATACGTCACGGATCTGTGCCATTTTTGCCCCATGCTGCGCCGCATTGTAAATGCAGCACACCATGGGTGGCGGAACAGCGGCACAGGATGACTGGCACATCCCTGGTGATGCGCCAGTCATCATAAATCTATCCCTAAGCTTCTTATCTTGTTGGAGATGAACCGCCATATGTATCATCAAACTATTTTGCATTTCCTAAATAGCGAATTTTAAGGAATAAATAGCGATTCTTTACCATTCCTAATTTGCAATGAGCAAATTGCTAATTGCAAATTACCCATTCATTTCCATGGGCTAGGAGGCTCATAGGAATGAAGGTGCAATTTGTGATTAGCAATTAGCTCATCGCAAATTAGGAATTTTTCCAAGGGTGCATGGATGTCTCAAGAACACCCTGCTGCACCCCTGAAAAAGAAATTTGGTGGCATATGGCGCACATACATGCCCTAAGGGCATGTATTGGCGTCATGTGGCACCTTTTGTTTTTTTTAAAAAAATTATTTTTGAAAAGAATTCGCAAATTACCACCAACTAGAAGTTGGTGGTAGTTTCCAAATCCTTAATGTCATTTTTTACATATTTTTAGTTTGATACATTGCATTTAAGGAATCGCAAAATTTGCAAATCCTTCAGTGCAATCGCAAAATAAGGAATAGCAAATTTTGCTATTCCTTATTTTGCATCAAACTTGTTTGATACATACCATTTGTCTAATTAGCATTCGCAAAGGCTGAAATTTGCAGAATTTTGATCTTTGCGAATGGTAATTAGCTTGATACATATGACCCCAAGTGAGGTCTGTCTTGCAACATGGTGCATCTTTTGCATCACTGCTGCATCGGTTTCATGTGGCACGTTTTTTTTACACCATGACACATTTGCCTAAATGCATCAATTTGTAATTTTCTCGCCTCATAGCAAATCTTTTGCACCGCCACTGCATCATAAAAGTGACGCACAGTGGCGCAAAAGAGACATACACCTATCATAAATCTGTCTCTACCATTTTAAATGATTGATCCAGGATGACGATAAGGTGTGGCCTATCCAGAGGTTTGTTTATGGTGAGGCCTACTCAGGATTGCAGATTAAAGTTACGCTTGATAAAGAATACAGAGGAGATAATACATGTAAAGGCCTACCAATGAAGTAAGTAATGTCCACTTTATTGCGCCAGTCATCATAAATGTATCCCTAACCTTCTTATCTTGTTACAGATGAACCGCCATATGTACCATCAAACTATTTTGCATTTCCTAAATAGCGAATTTTAAGGAATAAATAGCAATTCTTTACCATTCCTAATTTGCAATGAGCAAATTGCTAATTGCAAATTACCCATTCATTTCCATGGGCTAGGAGGCTCATAGGAATGAAGGTGCAATTTGCGATTAGCAATTAGCTCATCGCAAATTAGGAATTTTTCCGAGGGTGCATGGGTGTCTCAAGAACACCCTGCTGCACCCCTGAAAAAGAAATTTGGGGGCATATGGCGCACATACATGCCCTAAGGACATGTATTGGCGTCATATGGCACCTTTTGTTTTTTGGAAAAAAATGTTTTTTGAAAAGAATTCGTAAATTACCACAAACTAGAAGTTGGTGGTAGTTTCCAAATCCTTAATGTCATTTTTTACATATTTTTTGTTTGATACATTGCATTTAAGAAATCGCAAAATTTGCAAATCCTTCAGTGCAATCGCAAAATAAGGAATAGCAAATTTTGAATTAAGGACATTTTAAGTCATTTCCACATGTGCAGTGTTTTCAAATTATGATTTGAAAATCGTTTTTGGGGAAAAGGAATGGTTTGCAAATTTATGACAAGGACATAATGGTGTATGCTTCTCTATAAGGCATTTCACTGTCTCTGATGTCATTTTTCCCATATTACATTATAAGACCTTTCCCCATGGAGCACATTCCTTGTAAATATGCTCCCACCTGTGCATGGTGAATTTAGATTTTGACTGTTTGAGTCACATAGCCATGTTAAAAGTGACCCAAAAAAATTTCAAACGCTTTAAAAAAACACATTCATGTGTCTTAAGCACATTTTAAGTCATTTCCCCGTGGACAGTGTTTTGTAAGTGGCGCAAAAGAGGCATACACCTATCATAAATCTGTCCCTAGCATTTTAAATGATTAATTCATGATGACGATAAGGTGTGGCCTATCCAGAGGTTTGTTTAAGGTGAGGCCTACTCAGGATTGCAGATTAAAGGTACGCTTGATGAAGAATACAGAGGACATAATACATGTAAAGCTCTACCAATGAAGTAAGTAATGTCCACTTCATTGCGCCAGTCATCATAAATGTATCCCTAAGCTTCTTATCTTGTTAGACATCAACCGGCATATGTATCATATAACTATTTCGCATTTCCAAAATAGCAAATTTTAAGGAATAAATAGCGATTCTTTACCATTCCAAATTTGCGATGAGCAAATTGCTAATTGCAAAATACCCATTCATTTCCATGGGCCAGGATGCCCATATGAATGAAGGTGCAATTTGCGATTAGCAATTAGCTCATCACAAATTAGGAATTTTTCCAAAGGTGCAGGGGTGTCTCAAGAACACCCTGCTGCACCCCTGAAAAAGAAATTTGGTGGCATATGGCGCACATAAATTTTAACAACATTCCATTACCTCAAAAACGATTTTCAATTCATAATTTGAAAACACTGCCCACAGGGAAATTACTTAAAATGTCCTTAAGACACATGAAAGTGTTTTTTGAAAGCCTTTGCAATTTTTTTGGGTCACTTTTAACATGGTTATGTAACTCAAACAGTAAAAACCAAAATTAACATGCACAAGTGTGACCATATTTACAATGAATGTGCCCCACGGAGAAAGGTCTTTTAATATAATATGGGAAAAATGACATCAGAGACACAGAAATGCCTTATAAAGAAGCATACACCATTATATCCTTGTCATAAATTTACAAACCATTCCATTTCCCCAAAAACGATTTTCAAATCATAATTTGAAAACACTGCACATGAGGAAATGACTTAAAATGTCCTTAAGACACATGAAAGTGTTTTTTGATTGCCTTTCCAGCATGGTTGGGTCACTATTAACATGGCTATTTAACACAAACATTCAAAATCTAAATTTGCCATGCACAGGTGGGAGCATATTTACAAGCAATTTGCGCCACAGAGAAAGGTCTTACATTAAAATGGGAAAAATAACATCAGAGACAGTCAATTGCCCTATAAAAAAGCATACACCATTATGTCCTTGTCATAAATTTAAAAACAATTCCTTTTCCCCAAAAACGAATTTCAAATCATAATTTCAAAACACTGCACATGGGAAAATTACTTAAAATGTCCTTAAGACACATAAAAGCGTTTTTGATTGCCTTTGCAGCATGTTTGTATCACTTTTAACATGGCTATGTACCACAAACATTCAAAATCTAAATTTACCATGCACAGGTGGGAGCATATTTACAAGCAATTTGCGCCACAGAGAAAGGTCTTACATTAAAATGGGAAAAATAACATCAGAGACATTCAATTGCATTATAAAGAAGCATACACGATTATGTCCTTGTCAGAAATATTATAACCATTCATTTTCCTCAAAAACGATTCTCAAGTCATAATTTGAAAAGACTCCACATCTGCTTTGCAGAAAAACACCCTGTCAGTACTAATACTTCACATTTTCTCCAATTACATTTTCTCAAAGAAACAAAATCTATTTGTAAAACACTTGAGACAAAGCAGCATTTGAAAAACACAACTTTCTTCATAATTTTCTCCTTAAAGCACACTATTCTCTATCTAAATTAAAGAAATATTTTCTCACCTTAGCAAATACTTTGAGTTTGAAAACAGTCTCAGAAACACACCAATTTGTCTTCAGCAGAGCAAAAGGTATGCACTCCAGAGTCTGCAGCTATCAAAAGCACAGAAATGCTGTAATTCTTCACACATATCTCTCATGTCACCCAATCAAAACTCTTCCCTCACTTTTTTTCAAATGAAAACCCTTCCCCCCTCTGCCATTTCATGCCTTTTCTGCATAGCAACCACCTCTTGCAAGACCTCTGGTGTTTGCAAGTTCACACAACAATGTTGCAATTGAACTCTGAACTCTCAGTGCACCTGCGTATCCACTGCAATCTTTCATTTAATGATTATTTATTGACCATTCAAAATACATCTTTCAAAGAACTCATCCATGCACCCTAACTTTCTGTTTTCAGCAATCAAAATCCACCAATCACTGTTACTGCTTTATTAACACAGAAACTCTACAGTTTTTTTCATTTTAAACTCTCATTTTTTCAACTGCCATTTCATTGCCACACTTCATCTGACTGCAGCAGAACCTTCTCTCACCATGTTTTCTGTCTGGATTGTTGGACATAGTTATATCCACTGGGCTCACAGGTATGCTGAGAACAGAAAATTACCTAACCTCAATTTACAAGATGTGGACATTAAGTGGTTTGGCCACAGAGGATTAAAATGTCACCAATTGATACCATTGGTGAAAACCTTTATGCATTTGCCCAAACCTGACCTGTTAATTGTGCACTGTGGAGGTAATGATTTGGGCACTTTGACTGGGGTAGGTCTGGAAATGCTTTTAAAGGACACCTTTGAGCAATTGATGGCACTTTTTCCTCAGACTGCCTTGGTATATTCAAATATATGCCAAAGACAGAAATGGAGGTGGTCAAACCAATTTTGTCCACAAATTGAGAAGTCGAGGAAGCATGTAAACAAATCTGTTTCAGCTTACATGAGAGACCATGGAATGGGCTCCATGTACAACAATAACTTGCGTTACTACATGCAAGATATCTACAGAGGAGATGGAGTTCACTTCTCAGATGAGGGCAACAGAATTTTCACTCTGAATTTAAGACTGTGCATTGGTACCTACTTATAAGTACCTAAATGTACCATAAACCCAAAAGCTCTTCTCAGAGCTACCCTACATCTGATCACTCACAATTATTATTTTACTCTAACTTTTTTCACTAATTTTCAACAAAGTACGCTCCCCGGGGCGCTACCCGGTACGCGAACCGGGAGCTAACCTCGCGAAATTTTTAAAAAAAATGTTTTTTTTCGCACATATAAGCCTCCTCAGCCACCCTCACAAAACCTAGGGGGTCAAGATAAGTCTACCGTGCCCCCTTCTACCCATTCTGAACATTATTTGCCCTCCATTTTGTATCTTAATTCGACCGAAACACAAAATGGTGGACTCCCGTAACGCTTAAGGTTCGCGAACCGGGGCGTTCAACAGTTCGCGTACCGGGTCGCTCCCTGGGAAGCGCACCATCAAAAAAGGTGGGAAAGTAGTTTACAGAAAAACCACTGGAGACAATTTCACCAAATATAGATTAGCTCATACTACATACCAATCCCTACCATTTTCACAAATTTGATTGGAATTCCATTTAGCCATTTAGCCTGTAGACCTCTCTTAATACCCTGAGGTAAATTACTTCTCAAA
Source organism: Lissotriton helveticus (assembly GCF_964261635.1). Taxonomy (NCBI): domain Eukaryota; kingdom Metazoa; phylum Chordata; class Amphibia; order Caudata; family Salamandridae; genus Lissotriton; species Lissotriton helveticus. Next base: position 981,555,313 of record NC_136072.1, read on the forward strand.
ACACATCTGAAGTGTTGGAATTGACAACCAATTAAAATGTTACTTTCATTTTCTACTTTTTTTACCTGACATTTGATTGGTTATGTACCTGAATATATATAAAAGAAGAGAATGAAACACAGCCATTTTGACTACTACTTCCTGGTGTACATTTCAATTGGATTTTCACTAATCACTTCAACTTCTTTCTAAAGGTAAGTTGTTATTTTAAAAACTGAACTATATTGTGCGCTATCAGTTAATATGGTAAACTTTTTCTGATAGTTATATACTATCCCTCTGTAGTAGTTATAGATTTAGATAGACTTCTCTGTTATAGTTATGGATGGAGTTAGGCTTCTCTTTTATAATTATGAATTTACTTACGTTAAATCACAAACACTTTTTTATATTCCTACTTCCACTCTGATACTATACACTGCCCAAAGATAAATTCACTGATAAAACATGCCTATCTAAAATTAATCCCAACAGTGCCCTATCTCTACTAATATATATTTTTTTAATCCAAATTTCAGGCAACATGGAAGGCGAACAGAAAGTTTCATTTTAAATTGTCCTGCAAGAGAGCAGCCAAGAATTAATTGATCCAAATTATATAGAATTTATGGATGAAACTTGGGACCAAGAACTACTGCAATGTGTACAAGCAGTGGATGACCTCCTTCAAAATGAGGACATTTTACACCCTCATAGATTACAAGCTATGTTCAATGAAAATGACGACATTTCAGACAGTGAAATGTTAGAAATGTTATTAAATTTTGAAACACAATCACAATAATAAATAATTGCTTAAAAAATTAAAAAATATAAAAAATAATCAACAAAACCAACAATCAATTAACATACAGTATTTGAAAAAGTCTATCATTCATTTTTCATTGCAGTACGCTGCCCAGAACGCTTCCCGGTTCGCGGACCGGGCGCTACCCACACAAAAAAAACAACAAAAAAAATTTTTTTTTTGCCCCGCGGGGCCCTTTTAAAACCTCCACATTAAACCTAGGGGGTCAGGGAGGATCTACTATGCCCCCTTATGGTTATTTCCCCCTTTGTTTTGGCCTCCTTTTGTCTCTCAATCCTACCGAGAGACAAGATGGCGGCCGCTCCGGACTGTTTAGAATGTTGACAGACACCGGAGAACCAATCAGCTTCGCTACGCGAAGTTCCGGTACGCTTAAGGTCCGCGAACCGGGGCGCTGCCCGGTCCGCTGTTACAGATATATATCTTTTTTTAAACGTTAATTTCTCAAAATCCACTGGAGCACATATATTGAGACCTACAAAAGGCACATCGGGCTACCAGTCCCTACAATTTTGCCAAGTTTCGTGCAAATCCATTCAGCCGTTCGGGCTAAAAGTGAGGCCAACCGCCCTATGGAAAACTGAATGTTAAAAACACGTTTTGGGACCCCCCTTTTTTCTCGACCCCCCCTGGACGAAACCCCCCCCCCAATGTTCAGGGGCTGCTCAGAAACAAAATGTGCCATTTTCCTGAAAATTTCAGCCAATTCCGTCCACAAACGCCAAAGTTATTAGACATAGAATTTTCAAAAATCCCATAGGGAAAAAATCCTAACTATATATACCTACTGGCGACCGCCAGTAGGTAATATATATATATATATATATATATATATATATATAAATCCCAACGTAAAAGGTAGCCCCTCTTGAGAGAGCCAAAAGGCGGGTGAGTGTTTCAACCCTTTATTTGGAGATGACTCGCACCCAAGCAGCAGCAAGAATCACCACATCCACAATGAAAACCAGACACCTTTCGGGAACAGCGTTCCCTTTCTCAATGGTTTGTGTTGCTCGCTTTACAAGAAGGTTTATCAGATTGCAGCTTTTAAATTCAAAAACCAATAAATGTAACTTGGTCGATAGAAAACAGCTCTTGGGGGACCACAAGGCCCCTAGTACCCAAAATGAAACCCCTGAGATGTTCAGATTCATTTTGGACTACAACAAGGAACACCTAGCGGTGAGAAAGATTATTAAAAGGAATTGGCATTTTGTTAAACAAGATCCAATTATTGGTATGACTGTTCCCAAAAACCCAATGATAACCTACAGGAGGGGGGCGTCAATGAAAGATGCCCCCGTAGAAAATAACCCAGGTGGACCACAAGCCAAGGGCACAAAGGAAGGGGTTTTATAAGTGCAAGGTGTGCAAAGCCTGTCAGGATGGTGTGAATACAACCGAATTTTCAACATCATTTGGAGGGCCAAACAGGGAGATTACGAAATCACTTAACTGTAAAACTGACCATGTGGTCTATGTGTTGGAGTGCCCATGTGGACTGAGATACATAGGTAGTACCATCTTACCAGGACACAAGAGGGTACTCCAACACACTAGAGCCATTAAAAATCAGCCGGTGGCCAGGCACTTCCACGAACGCCATGATGGCAATCCCAAAGACCTCAAATATTTCCTCATTGACTCTGTCCCAAAGAAAAAACGGGGGGTAACAGAGAGAGGAGTCTTAGATTGCTGGAGATGCACTCCATCCTGAGCCTCGACAGTAAGCACCGGAATGGCCTTAATAGTTGTGAGGAACTCCATGCTAGCCTGTAAAATGTGGGGAGTTATGAACTTTAATAACAGTCATACGATAAATATCATAAAAATGTAATAACAATAATTCTTTCCAACAAGTTGAATTGACACTTATTAATTAACATGGCAGCTTCCCACTAGTCCCCTTAATCCTTTCTTTTTTAACCATCTTAGATTTTTACACAACATGCATTTGCACTTTTTTTATTCCTGTTTAAAACAAATGTTTTGGACATTAAAAGGAAAAAGTATATAGTTGTTTGCACATGCACTTATCCTGTATAGTCAATTTCAGTTGTTTTAAAGTATTGCCATTAGATACCGATTGGGATGGTTTCCTTACCATCAATGAATTAGAGGAGGTATCAAATTAAAAAGGATATAGAATCCAAATTTGACGATTCAGACATTTAACTGTGTTATAGAACCAAAGTAACGGTTTGGTTAAAATTGAAATCCTAAATTATGAAATAACACAAAGGCTGTAGGAGGTATCCAGTATTTAACAGATTCTTATATAGCGATTTAAGTACCTATTTATCTATTTTTTGTGTATTTATACCTTTATACATTTTTAGCATATATTTATATATATATATGGTTATATAGTGTGTACTTATTTATTTACCTATTTATTTATCTATTTAGCTACAAAGTGTACAACAATGTCTGATGTGCCAATGCATTTATGCCAAAATATCTTTGCTATTTATGCCACAAAAAAGGTTCATGTTGATACCATATCCTCTAATCAAACTCAAATATTAATGTACGATTTAGGTACTCGATGGGGGAGGTTGCAGCAGTAAGAATCACCACATCCACAATGAAAACCAGACGCGTTTTGGGAACAACGTTACCTTTCTCAATGGTTTGTGTTGCTCGCTTTACATAACGGTTTATCTGATTGCACCTTTTAAATTCCAAAACCCGCCCCAGTGGGCGTGACCAACTTCACGGTATTACTGGGTCTTAAAGTGCTGAAAAAAAAGTTCTCAAGTGAGTCCATCTAAATAAAACAAAATAAAAGCAATTTTTACCCCTGTGGGTTAATGCGCACTCCGCCACACTGCCTGTTCCGCTTCGCAGCCATCTCCAGTTGAAATGTCGCCTCCTGATCAGGCTGACACCGATCACGGTGCCAGCTCAGGCCCGCACATAAGGGGTGGGCTCCTCTCTGCGGCTAGGCTCAGCCGCTAACATCCCAACGTAAAAGGTAGCCCCTCTTAAGTGAGCCAACAGGCGGGTGAGTGTTTCAATCCTTTATTTGGAGATGACTCACACCCAAGCAGCAGCAAGAATCACCACATCCACAATGAAAACCAGACGCGTTTCGGGAAGAACGATCCCTTTCTCAACGGTTTGTGTTGCTCGCTTTACATGATGGTTTATCTGATTGCACCTTTTAAATTCGAAAACCCGCCCCAGTGGGCGGGACCAACTTCACGGTATTACTGGGTCTTGTAATGTTGAAAAAATTGTTCTCAAGTGAGTCCATCTTAATAAAACAAAATAAAATCAGTTTTTACCCCTGTGGGTTGATGCGCACTCCACCACACTGCCTGTTCTGCTTCACAGCCATCTCCAGTTGAAATGCCACCTCCTGATCACGCTGACACCGGTCACGGTGCCAGCTCAGGCCCGCACATAGGCGGTGGGCTCCTCTCTGCGGCTAGGCTTAGCCGCTAACATCCCAACGTAAAAGGTAGCCCCTCTTTGAGAGAGCCAACAGGCGGGTGAGTGTTTCAATCCTTTATTTGGAGATGACTTGCACCCAAGCAGCAGCAAGAATCACCACATCCACACCGAAAACCAGACGTGTTTCGGGGACAACGTTACCTTTCTCAATGGTTTGTGTTGCTTGCTTTACAAGACGGTTTATCTGATTGCACCTGTTAAATTCAAAAACCCGCCCCAGTGGGTGTGACCAACTTCACGGTATTACTTGGTCTTGTAGTGCTCAAAAAATAGTTCTCAAGTGAGTCCATCTTAATAAAACAAAATAAAAGCAGTTTTTACCCCTATGGGTTGATGCACACTCCGCCACACTGCCTGTTCCGCTTTGCAGCCATCTCCAGTTGAAATGCCGCCTCCTGATCATGCTGGCACGCACCTGTTGGCTCTCTCAAGATCTCAAGATCTCAAGAGGGGCTACCTTTTACGTTGGGATATATATATTTATATATATATATATATATTTATATATATTTTTTTTTTTCTCCTACTGGCGGTCACCAGTAGGTAGTTATAGTTAGGACCTATTTTCCATAAGAAATCTGCAACATTCTATTTGGAATAACTTTGGCGCTGGTTCATGAATCTTCGTGAAATTTTCAAAACTGATGAAGCGCTCTGGTCTGCTTCTATCCTGAAAGTCTTGGGGTGATTCGTGAAGCGGGGACTGAGAAAAATGGGGGGGCCCAAAACATGCTTTCCCCATGCAACTTTCCATAGGAACTGTTCGTCACGGCTACAGCCCGAATTGCTGAACGGAATTACACCAACTTTGGCAAAGAGGTAGTTCTTGGTTCAGACTCGTGCCTTTTGCTTAAATGGTGTAAATCCGTTCCGTAGTTCCTGAGAAAATCACAATTAAAAGTACATATATATCTATGGCCGAGGTGGATCCGCGCATCCTGAGCGCACCCTAAGCGCACCGTCCCGATCACGCGCTGAATGCTAATTGGCTGTCAAGTGGTTGTCAACATTCGAAACCAGGAAGTGTTTGCAGCCATTTTGTGCCTCGGTAGAAGCGAGGGTCAAGAAATTAGTGGCACAAATGTTCAAAACGTATAAAGGGGGCAGGGTAGCAATATCTTGACCCTCCAGACCTGCATTTGGGGTCCCACAATAACCCCCAGGGCGCAAAAAAATAAAAACTTTTTTTTTTAAACTGAGAAATGTGCGCTATAAAAAAAAAATTAAAATGAAGCGCAGGTTCCTGTACTTGTTTGAAAATTAACTACTGAGGGGCAAATCCTGGGCTGTTATATTAAATTTGATGAGGGTGCAGAGGGGTCCATAGCCCGGGGACGGCCATCCCTCGGTGTTACAAAATAAATGGGTCGGGGGGCTCAAAGGCTACTGTCCCGGTAAAATACTTGGGATGGGGGGCTTTACGGTCTACTCCAGCCCCGGGGAATGCTCAAAAGTCCGTCTAAGCCCTAGGGATTACCACCCTCTGGGTCTTTTTATATTTTGGAAGGGGGTGTGTGAATCCTACCGATCACTGTCCTTAATTAATACTGATGTTAAAATCTTAGCTAAAGTTCTGGCAGATTGCAGCTGCTCCTTCCAGTTATGGTGCTGCTGGATCAGTCTGATTTTGTGCCCACCCGCTCTACCTCCCACAATCTGAGGACGCTATTTGTGGTTATGCAAGTCCTGGAATCCACGTTGCCAACGGTGGCAGTTCTCCTTGACGACGCCAAGGCTTTTGATTTGATTTCCTGGTCGTATCTGATTGCCATTTTACATCGTATGGGGGTTCCTTTTCTCTTTACTAACTGGATAAAACTGCTCTATACTCGCCCCACTGCACGAGTGAGGGTTAATGGTGAATTATCCAAAGTGTTTCATAGTTATAGAGGCACGCGGCAGGGCTGTCCGCTCTCGCCACTGCTATTTACACTTATTCTTGAGCCTCTGGCTTGCATCCTTTGGGAGCGTTACTCCCAAGCAGCCCTGCGGTTCTATCAGCGTCCTCTGGCAGTTTCCATGTATGCGGACGACATGGTGCTTTACGTGCGAGAGCCAGCCCACCATTTAGCCCCCCTCCTCCGGGAGTACGTCCGCTTTGAATGGTTCTCCAGACTTGCAAATAATTGGTCCAAATCCATGATACTGCCCCTTACGAATTGTATATCTCCCGTGGATCTAGATTATCCCTTGGTATGGTGTACTGATACAGTTAAATATTTGGGTATATGGTTGCACCGTGATCCTCAGGTAGTGGTCCGTGCTAACTATGGAACAGCCATTACGCGTCTTGAGGAACAAGTCACCCGCTGGATTAAGTTGCCCCTCTCCTTTGCTGACCGTATAACGTTAATGAAAATGATAATCCTCCCTCACTTTCCGTATTTATTTTTAAATAATCTAGTACATTTAACACGTCACTTCTTTAACTCCCTTCGCTCACTTTTAATTACACTGGCATGGGGGTAAGAAGCCCCACCTAAAATAGGAAACACTTACACTCCCTTATGAACAGGGTGGTTTTACCGCACCTGACTTCCAGTTATACTATTTGTGCGCACAAACCCACTTCGCTTAATATTGACCCTGCTTACATTCCCCATGTCGCGGTCATAGCTGGTGCAGTACACCCCATACCACTTGAGGCCATGCTTGTTAACACCCATACAGTGTTTGAAAAGGGAGAGTTTGATACAGTTCAAACTACAGCTAGAGCATGGCAGGAATTGGGTAGGTGGGCACAGAATGCCTCTACTTCATCATACAGGTCTCTCAGTTACCACTGAGGTGGGTGCCCTAAGTGTTGGGGGCCCTATCACTGCTATGCACCTTTTCGTTTATACCAGACAGAGGTTGGCCATGCGTGAGCTGTACTCACAATTTCCCGCTGAGCCACCGACACTAGATGCTCTGCAACTTTTATATACCACTCCCTCTAGGGTGAAGCTGGTTACTAGATTATATCCGGTTTCTCAGTAGGAGATGGCTTTTTCTGCATCAGCAGCTTTTGAATAAATGGAATGCAGTCTTATCACGCACTATAACTGAGGATGAATGGGAGGACTTTTGCTGTCTGACGGGGCACTTAACAGCCAATGGGAATCTGTGAATGGTTCATTTTAAATATATCCATGAACTATATTATACGTCTGCCCAATTGTATAAATATGGTGTGCGAGACTCTGCCGCCTGTAGGTAGGCGTTGCGGGGTTCCTGACGCCGATTTTTATCATCTATCCTGGGTTTGCCCCATGGTGTTCTCGTATTGGGACTCTGTTGTACAGATTATAAGCCAGATGGTTGAGTTCCCTCTAGATTGCACCCCTCAACTGTACCTTCTGGGCCTAGTTGCCTGTGTCAAGGTCTTCTGCAGAAGGTTTGTGGCTGTTGCATTGTTGATGGCCAAGAGGCGGGTCTCTATGTGCTGGGAAAGTAGACTGGCCCCCACTGCCAAATTATGGCTGCAGGATTTAACTTATTGACGGGACCTGTTATGCTGAAGAGCTGCCTGTGCCATCGAGACCACAGGACATTTAGATGCCCCTTACAACCTACTTGCTATCTGTGCCCACTATCTAACTTATTGTTCTCTATGGAAACAAGCTGGATAGACTCACTAACTGATTATATTGCACTGTTCTCTCATGCCCCCGTCCATTCTTTTTATTGCTCAAATGAAATGCCTTCTATGTGATTGTATGTGTAACCCCGACTTGCCTCCAATGGATGCTTCAACTATATGTATTGTATAGATACCAACCTGTATGCCATGTACTGTACCTTTTTGTTACGTTTGTTCTTTCTTGTTGAAAAGTGATCAATAAAAAAAATATATATATATATATTTTGGGAGGTATTGGGAGGGGGGCCGCGTGGCCCCCATTCTGGAGCAGTTGAGGGCCCTGGGGAACACTACCCCCCAGGACCGGCTACTGCTGTGTCTCGAGGTGCCTACTCGGGACACTGCTGTTTGCTATGGCAGGGCGGGAGTTGAGGTTCCCGCTCTGTCATAGCAAACTTGAGGGCATATTGACAAGGGCCATTTCACCGCATTAAAAAATATGCATTAAAAATTATATCACCCTGTTTACTAGGCAATGCTAAGATGCATTAACGCATGTTAGCAGCCTGTTTGCTAACGGTTCGCCTTGCATCTCCAATGAGTTGCAATGTAGGCATTCCCAGAGGCAAGGTAGGTGTTCCTATGACAATAAAACATGGAAGAGGGAGGCAGGACAACAGCGCTGTATTTACAAGGCAGCCCTGGGTTTGAGGACCGATATCAAAACTCTCGCTAATTGCGGTTTATGCCGGATCCTAACATCTGTTCTGAAGTAGACTTAAGCATGTTTAATATGCGAGGTGAATTGATATGTTAAGTCCACAGTCTTATATTAACAAGGTTTTCACTTGCAAACATGAATTTTTGCTGTATTTCTCGCGATATTGGGGGCATATTTACAAGGATAGCATCAACATTATCGTCACTTTAGCGTTAGGAAAGTTCTGTTAAAGCAGCAATAATAGGCTTAATAATAGGCTTTTGAGAATTCCAATAGAAGCCCAGGTTTACACCAGAACATTTTAACGCTGCCCTTGTAAATATGCCTATTACATACTCCTAATTTTACTGTTAAAAAAAATGATCACCTACTACTAATTTTTATTCTTCCTCGGGATCCCATCCCATGGGCGTATATACAACGTTGGGGACTGTGGGTGGAGCCCCAATGTCCCTACGGTCCCATCCAGCTCCCTGCGTCCTTCGGAAGCCGCCATTGCTTTTACACACGGGGACCTGCTAATATGCAGCTTTTCTTGGGGAAAAGTAATCTGCTTTGCATTTTAAAAGAGAGAGCAGGTTTTCTTGTTTTCTCTTTCAAAATGCAAACCAAGGCGCCTATTAGGATGATGGACGGACCGTCCACTACCCCCGAGGTGGAGGGACCGTCCGCAGGGGCAGCGGCGGTCCCTCCGGTGGAATTAGGATGTGACCGCCAGGTATATGTAACATTGCAGCCGGTGCTGCTTTAAGCAGCACCCGCCGCAAGGTTAAATATGCATGCTGTGCATTTGCATGCACAATGCGGCAGGCACCATGTGCGGGCCCCCAGAAGCTATTGTCCACATGCTTTTCTCCACGGCGGTAAATCAGCCGTGGAAAAGCATGTTTATAAACCCATCGTAATTTGGCTAGCGGTGTCTTGCAGACACCCCCACCAAATTGCGTCCAACACCCTGCGGATCAGCGGCGGACAGACCTGCCGTCTGCCGCTGATCCCACCACCATCATAATCTGGCAGTGGGTGTTTTGAAGGTCCGCAGCGGTGATTCCGCATCCTCCAGGCTGGCGTTGGCTTCCACCGGCCCGGAGGATGCGGAATCACAGCAATCATAATCGACCCCCATATTTGCTATGGCAGGGCGGGAGCCTCGGCTCCCACCCTGCCATAGCAAACAGCAGTGTAGAAAAAAGTCCATTATCGCCGTTTTAGTGGCAGTTTGCTGCTGCTAAAGTGGGGATAACTTTAATGCTTTCCTTGTAAATATGCCCCTAAGTTTTGGAATGTCGACAATCCTGTCTTCCATTTAAATAGCCACAAGGTATTTAATGAAGTGTACACTGTGAATCGTGAAGCAGCAGCGTCTGATTGGGATCGATAAAGAATTGCCCATTGTTGAGTACAGAGTAGGCAAATTGTACAAGGGGTTTTGTAACGCCAGTGGTTATGGCTCGAGCCCTCTCTTGAGGTTAATTCAAAGAGTTATGTACTTCTTTTGCTTCTAATGTACACAGTGTTCTTCTGTCGTCTCAGTTTTCTTTTCCCTCTGTCATGTAGAGGATCCTGGATAAATATAAGGGCTTCTGTACAGCCAGAACCTTTGAACCCTACCCACAAACTGCTTACTGCCTGTAACCATATTAACAGTTCATGGAACACGTAACTGAGCACACAGGTCACAAATTCAGCACACAATGTTGCTAATCAAATCAGCAAGTGTGCTGGACTTTTAAATTTTTTCCATAGGAACCGTTAATTGCAGCTACAAAAGGGTAAAGAGCTAGTAAAGAGTTATCCTCGGTATTACACTTTTAGTTATAAACATAATTTCTACTTTTGATTTTAAAATGTTCTCTAGGCAGATGATTATCACACTAAATATTAGTCAAATGTCAGAAAAAGAAGAGGTATATACCCAGTTTTTTTAAATCTTTTATTAGAACAGAAATAAACAATTAGAAACGTAACTTTAACATAACAGTATAATGAACAAAATGTGAGATGGACTCCAGTGGTAGGAGCGTAGGTAATCTGCAAAACAAAAATGAAAATAAGTCTTTAAAATTAGATTGATGTGATTGAATGAGGTGAGGTCATTACGGAAGACAAGATTGTTTTTTCTCACATGCACAATGAGGGTAGTGCACCCCGCCCCTCCTGCAGAATCACCCTCAACAGTAGTCTGTAGGGCAGCGCTGCTTGTAGGCTTAGGCCTATCTTATGGTATAGATGTTATTTAAAATGAGACAAAGATGTGACTGAATGAGGTGAAAAATCACAAATTAACATAACACTTGGCAATATTGATTATTCGCACGTGTGCAGTGTGCCTGATACATCTCACCTCTCTCGAAGGCCCGCGCTGAAGAGGTGTCTGTAGGGAAGCATAAAATACAAAATAAGAGATTATAAGTCAATTGACCAAGACTGTCATATGAGCTACAAGAGGATAAAACACCAGACACAACCAATTTGAGTAGCCCCAGGCTCAGTGAGTAAATCCCATCAGCCCACCACTTTGGCGGAGCATCGTCATTTGGGAATTAATGGAATGAAATCTGTGTATCCAGACCAGAAGTTGAATGGCTGTATAACACTAGACTTTCATATCCAATAGTTGGTTCAGCCAAGGTGCTCTCAAACCAATGGTACTGATGGCGTGCAGTGCAAAGGGAGTGTAATAAACTAAAAATGACTATAAGGATCCACCACTGACCCTGCCGAGTGGTTACTGCCAGCGTTCCTGCACTACTTGCCTTCTTGTTTGCCCGTCCGGCCACTGCGCCACGCCTCGCGGCCCCCGCTCCGCGGGTGCCGCTCGTAGGCTTGAGACTTTGTCAGCGGCAAATTCTGGGCTTCTACCCGTGCCCCAGGGCACCAACGCGCTTCGAGGGACTCCAAAGCTGACCCCAGGAACAGAGGCGGGACTGCGAGGACCAGCGTGCTCAGCGGCGCTGATCGGCCGCAGCTGGTCCTCTTCCCGCCCCCTCCTCCAGTTAAAAACAGCGTGGAGAGAGTTTCTCCTGGGATCCACCACTGACCCTGCCGAGTGGTTACTGCCAGCGTTCCTGCACTACTTGCCTTCTTGTTTGCCCGTCCAGCCACTGCGCCACGCCTCGCGGCCCCCGCTCCGCGGGTGCCGCTCGTAGGCTTGAGACTTTGTCAGCGGCAAATTCTGGGCTTCTACCCGTGCCCCAGGGCACCAACGCGCTTCGAGGGACTCCAAAGCTGACCCCAGGAACAGAGGCGGGACTGCGAGGACCAGCGTGCTCAGCGGCGCTGATCGGCTGCAGCTGGTCCTCTTCCCGCCCCCTCCTCCAGTTAAAAACAGCGTGGAGAGAGTTTCTCCTGGGATCCACCACTGACCCTGCCGAGTGGTTACTGCCAGCGTTCCTGCACTACTTGCCTTCTTGTTTGCCCGTCCGGCCACTGCGCCACGACTCGCGGCCCCCGCTCCGCGGGTGCCGCTCGTAGGCTTGAGACTTTGTCAGCGGCAAATTCTGGGCTTCTACCCGTGCCCCAGGGCACCAACGCGCTTCGAGGGACTCCAAAGCTGACCCCAGGAACAGAGGCGGGACTGCGAGGACCAGCGTGCTCAGCGGCGCTGATCGGCCGCAGCTGGTCCTCTTCCCGCCCCCCTCCTCCTCCCTCACTCAGTGATAAGCAACCAGAGTAACGCGCACGCGGGACGCGCGCGGGGCTAAGGCCGGGGCGAAGACCGGGCAAAGAGCGGGCCGTTTAAGGCCGTTCAAGGACGGCAGAGGACGGCCCTGGCCTTGAACCCCTGCCTTTTTGCCCCTAATTCCAAAACTGCTTAAGGTAGGCGGAACTGAATCCTGGATTTGCTTATTGTAACACCAGTGGCCGCCTCCCAGTTACATTTCCATCGTCCCTGCGCTACAGATGTCGGCCATGCGTAATAGAACTAGAAGTCGTACAAAAAAAGCTACGGTGGTAACACAGGTGACTGGGCCCATAGATCTTTTCATTTCACGGGTGAATGAGACTATTGATCAAAGCATTGTATTATTGGAAAAAAGAGTCTCCATGGATCTTGCGAATGCCAAGCGCTCATCCCTGGGTTCTCTTGCAAATGCTAAGTCACCCGCTCTGCAGTTATCGAATAATTGTTCTTTACCTTTATCTATGCCAACTACTAGTGCTATGACTGTACCGAATGCTGTTGATTTATCGGTTGCCCTATCAGACTCAGATCCGTCTTTTGTCGATCTGGAGGTCACACCAGATCTAGAAGCCTGTCAGTCACCTGGCAAAGCGGCGCTGAGTCCGAGTGGGCTTAATGATGTGGTAATAGCTCCTGCACCTATAGATTCAGGGGGAAGGGTTACCAATCCCCCAAAAGTCACTTCCAAGAGTAAACACAAAGTAAAAGTTGGAGTTAGGAACCATAATTTGATTTCACCTACCCCGCAACTGGCATCAGGTATTCCTTGTTGGGTGCAAAACATGGTAACAGATTTAAAATTGGACCTTGAAGCCACAATAGCAGCACAAATTAAGCCTTTAATTTCCAAACTTGATAGGCTTACGTCTCTAATTCATTCGAAATGGCCACATAAAACGAACGGGCAAGGGCCTGATCAGCCACAAGGGATCACAAAGGCAGTCCCTAAGTGCTCATCCTGTGTCCAGCCTCCTAAAGAGGTATTGAATAATGCTCAAGTAACTATAGCCCCCGGAAATCCTGTTTTATCTCATCTGTCGCAAACAGGGATTAATTCTGTTCAATCTACAGCTTTATCCACTCCAAAGGCGGTGGGCCCTATTCTGACCCACCAACATTCTGTTGTTTGTAATAAAACTACTACTCCTCAAATAATAGATGCTGTAGGAAAATCTAACACCCCTTCAGTATGTCTTCCCACAAATAAGACCGATGGTCCCAAGTCAAAGCAGGCACGTTTTAAGTCTATTAATTTGCCACCAGAAGTCTCCCCTTTTGTGGTCGTGTTGACAGCAGTTCCCCCGCTGAAGGAGGGAGCAAAAGAAACTTTCGTTGAGCTAAGAAATAAATGTGCTCAATGGCTCCACCTACATAAACCTCTACCTAGCAATATGAACGGTGAAATTCTTACTGTGCGTAGAGGGGACTGGGTGGGTAGAAGCAAGAAAACAATAGTAGGGGATGTAATCACAGTTAACTTTAGGGATATAGGGGCAGCTAGTTATATATGTAATGCACCCACTAGTGGTCCTGTGACTCAAATCAATCCACTCCCTTTGTCTTATTTCTTTCCGATGTCAACAAGACCGAATCCTCCTTGTTCTATTTTTCAAAGCAATGGAGGATCTGTGTATCCCCCGCAACATGTTATTAAACCCTGGCAGCAGCCATTACAGCCCTCTTCCTTTTTCCCACATTATGCTAATTTTCAGCAGCAGCCATCGCATGTTTTATCTTTTCCCCCGCACCATGTTAATCCTCAATGGCAACAACCTCCCCATCTTCTACCATCTTTATTTCAGCCTGCCCATCAGTGGCAGCAACCTTTTCAGCCTTTACGACCAGTTAAATCCCAGCGACAACAAACATGGCAGGACTTGCCCCCTTCCCAAGAGCCCATGTACTCACAATTTGCCCATCCTAATAGATATGCTGTGTTAGACGAGGTAGATTGACTCAGTTTTACTGATGTTTTGGATTTAAACATCCCTATGCCCATTTTAGATATGGAGAGTGTTCCTCCAGTTACCCCTTTACTCGCGCCTCCTGAAGTGCCAATGGTGTCATCGCTAATACCCCTCTCGTATATAGGAAATAGGGACAGCCTTGATGCATGCACAACTACTGTTACTCCCAGATTAAGCCCGGATATCAATCCCCGGGAAGGCGGTCCTACTCCATCACGTGTAATTCAGCCAGAGTCGACTATTGTTGGCGACTCTGGTAAACCAGCAGGACTTTCTCTCGTTTCCTGGAACATTGCTGGCCTTGCCAGCAAATTAGGTACACCCTTCTGGACTAGATTTATGGGGGAGGGATTGGACCTGATCCTGTTGCAGGAAACATGGTGTCTGGACCCCATTTATATCGAAGGGTACGCATCTTACTGTCTTAAAGCCACCAAATCTAGCTCGGGCAGGGCTAAGGGGGGCCTCTTGATGCTTTTATCCACTAAGCTGTGTGATTGTACGGTCAAAAGCAGCACGACAGTTGGGACCCATAGTCAAGTCATAAGGGTGGAGTGCAGGAAAAGCATTGATTTAGTTGTAGTAAATTTCTACAACAATATCTTTGATGCCACCAGAGGAGATATTTTACCACCCCTGGAAAGGGAAATTGTTAAGGCCCTGGGTAATTCGAAAAGAAAGGCCGAGGTTGTCTGGGCAGGGGATTTTAACTTGCAACCTTGCCATTTGTCTAATGGGAACATTTGCGGCTTTGGAGCAGCTTCGAGTAGTCAATGGGGGGGTTTGGGAGTGAGGGAGGATTCTCCTCATTTCCAACATTGCAGTTATGGTTCTATATTAAATAACATGCTAGCTACACTAGATATGACCCTGTTAAACTGTAACATAAACAACCAGGCAATAACATGCCCTACATTTACAGGTAGAGATGCAGGTTCATTTATAGATCATATTCTTTTGTCTAGCAGTGGAGACTTTACTGATCTGTATATAAATGAAGAAAGTCTCAGTGACCATAACAGCATTCGTGTTACCCTCTTAGGGCATGGTACTTCGACAGTTTCAGGCGAAAAATGTTCAACTGACCTAGTACCTATAAGACCGAAGGGTCTAAGGATTAAATGGACTGGATTTAATTCTAAGGTTAAGCAGAAGGAGGTTCTGACTAGTTGCAAGTATCAAATTAGTTCTTGTCTAGATAATGACTGTGACCCAGGCTGCTTATTAGCTCACTTTGTTTCCATGAACAGTATTATTGATGGTATTTTTACGAAAGCCCCGTCATCCAATAGTGGTCCGAAGCAGGGGTGGTTTGATAAGACCTGTATAGTCGCCCTCCGAGAACTGAAAAAAGCTTTAGGTACCAAACCACGTGATAAGATGGATGTACAATATTTTAGGGCTAGATATAAAATCGCAATTAATAATAGGAAAAAGGTATTACAGACTGAGGCGTGGGATAAGTTGAAGGAAGCAGCCGAGACCAAAAACTGCAAACTTTATTGGGAAACAATTAACAGCCCTTTTCTCAATAAAGAAGATGTTCCAGAACTAACATCTCATGTGGCGTGCAGTGATTGGGTTAGTCACTTTTCAAAAAATTTTAATCCAGAAGGGTTATCCCTTGAGTACTGTCACCCGAGTCTACCCCTTGGCTTCCCCTCCCGCTGGGAATAACATTAGAAGAAAGCCATGAAGCAATTTCTATTAGCAAAGGAGGCAAGGCCCCTGGCCCTGATGGGGTCCCGCTGGATTTATATAAAGATGAACCAGTTTTGTGGGATCCCATCCTGGCAAGGATATTTAATTGTGCGGCAGAAACTAATTTCCCGTCTACTTGGGGTCAATCGGTTATTATCCCTTTACATAAGAAAGGTAATAAATCAGAGGCTTCTAACTATCGGCCAATTTCATTATTGGATTCCTCTGTAAAGGTAATGAGTAGGATTTTGCTCAAGAGGCTGGAAGACTGGGCAACTGATTTTAATATTTTAACTAGAGTCCAGTATGGCTTTCGGAAAGGCATGGGCACATTGGATCAATGTGTCAATCTGGACCTTTTAATCAATAAATTTACTGTGGCTAAAAATGGCAACCTCTTTTTATGTTTCGCTGACTTGAGCAGCGCTTTTGATTTGGTTAACCACGCTATTCTTTGGGAGGTTCTGCTCGATGCAGGGGCTCCGAGGGAAATTGTTCATTTTTTAGCTAGACTTTATGAAAAACTCTCCTGTAAAGTCCGCTATGGCACCCTTGGCGAATGCACCCCGTTTTTCAAAGTGTCCCGGGGCATACGCCAGGGATGTGTTTTGGCCCCGCTTTTATTTTCCCTTTTTATTAATGATGTCGACCGTTCTTTGGTTGACATCCCAGCAGATGCCCCCTTGATTGGTGGTAAACCTGTTCCGCTGTTACTTTATGCGGATGACGCTGTTCTTTTATCTCGAACACAGATTGGCCTTCAGCGCCTAATCGATAATTTTATGCAGTTTATTCAAGTTAGGCGGCTCCGTGTGAATAAAACCAAGACATATGTTATGTCATGCGGTCGGGCAGCTAAGCAGCCTAAACATACTTTCTTCCTGGATAAGGAAAAGTTGACTCATGTTAAGTCCTTTTGTTATCTAGGAATTACATACAACAATAGCGGGTCTTGGACCTCGGAATTTGATTCTATTAGACTAAAAATGCTGCGGTCTACTAGCAGTATTTTTCGCTTTGCCTCTAAACTTGGCTCACGAAGCATTTTAGATATGATGAACATATACAATGTTTGCTGTGTCTCTTCTGCATTGTATGGGGCATGTGTATGGGGCCACAGCGAGGGTATTTCCCTGCAGAAGGAGCAAAATAAGTTCCTAAGGAGGTTGTTGTGTGTTCCCCCTTCTGCCTCCATACAACTGATCCATGAAGAGGTTGGGGTCGAGTTTATATCTGACTTAGCAGCAGTCCGGCCACTCTTATTGTGGCGTTCTATTTGGGCTAAGCCAGAGACTCGATTTACTCAGGATATTATTCTTGATTGTATAGGCTTGGACCACTCTTTACGCATTCAGTGGTTGAGATACATCCACCATTGGTATCTCCTCCTTTTTAATATCGATGTGTTCCGTGAGCCTGAAGAGGTTGTCTCCATCTCTAAAAAGGAAATTAAGACAACGTTTCTAAACTTCCGAAAGGCAGAGCGAGATAAAGTTTCTAGCAATCTAATTACCGTGAAATTTTATAAAAATCTGAATTTAACTTCGGGGTTCCAACCCTATCTTACGTATGTGACCCGTCCCTCTCATCAGTATGTCTTAACACGTGTCAGATTGGGTATTGTTCACCATCTGGTTGCATTCCCAAACACTGGAGCCAGTTCAGAGATACCCTGCCCGTGTGACAGTATTTCTCGTCAGAGTAGTTGCCACTTTTTACTTTTTTGTAAATTTTTTCATTCTTTCAGACTAAAATACCTTAAACCGATTTTTATTAGGTATAATATTTGCACTACAGAAACTGCACTGACACTTTTATCCTCATTAGAGAATGAGGAAATTTGCTTTTTTCTGGCTACTTTTATTCTGAAGTGTACAGCTGCCAGGAAAAGTATCATACTATAACATTTTTATATACTTACCTGTCTGTACCTATGTTATACAGCTGCCAGGAATTGTATTATGCTGCTATTATCTTCTACATTCCTGTCTGTATATATATATGCATTTAAGTTTTATATCAATTTTTGTAACTAAGGTATTATTTTATTGGTTGATGTCCACAGTATATTATGATTATTTAAATTGTTATGTACAGTTGCCAGGAAAGGCCTATTGAGTAAACCTTACCGTTTTCCTGTCTGTTCATTTATGAATGTCTTGCATTTCTGTAACAGTATGTTGATTTAAAATGGCAAGATTATTTTTCAATTGTTGCACCCCAGCCTTTGTACATCTTCCTACTCCCTTCTTATAAGTGTTAGTATGGTGATTTTTAATATTTTAACTATGTATCTTTCTGCTTGTATGATTTGATGTACAAATCGAATAAAAGCTTTTGAAATTGAATTGACTATAAGGACAAAAAATATGTTTATTAGAAATCGTCCAAATGTCAAGATTAAAAACAACCAGACAGTGTGAAAAAATCACTATCATTTGGCAATAGGTGGAAGGTCAACATGTTTCAGTCGTGGAGGTAACCATGACCGGCTTTCGTCAGGACCTAAAATAGATGGAATGCTACTGCAATAATATACACATGGTTTGACATACTTGTCAACAGAATTAGTCCTAAGAAAAATTATACATCAATGGTTCTGCACCATCCTACCAGAACCTGGTAAATGCCGCGGTATCAGGCAGGTCCGTACGTAATCTTCTTTCCTAGTATAGTTTATAAACATAAATATATACATTGAAAATGAAAATATATCCTCTTTGGCAAAATATACAGCTTGGTGATTGTTTTCTGTAATACATAAATAGGCCCAAAAAGTAGCCAACATGACCAGTTTCTTCATGGCCTGATTATATTTGAAAATCATTGAAATACTCACCCAGCTTTTTGTGGGAGTAAGCCTCACCTCACCCGGCAACTGCTCGGTGACTGAGGCCCCGCTCGATTTGTGAGTAAAATGAAAGGAACACAGGTCAACGTCTCGAAAAATGTCACTCATTATACAACACAAAATAAATTTAGTTAAAAAACCGTCATTGTTTGTATGATTCTAGTGATCTACGAAAAAATATAGATCGTCCAGGAAAGCCTGATGATGTTGTTCATAAGATAGATAGTTACTGTATAAAGACACAAGTCAATGTGAAGACCATAGACACCCAGCAGGTCTCATAGTCATCAGATTGGGTAAACCCATAGATCTACAAATGGGATTTATTGTATAAAGACCCTGTCCTGACATTGAGTAGACAGGGGGTTCTAAACAAATGGCCTGTTGCAAACAAACAAATAAACAACCATAGTCTACCTAAAGTTAAGGGACTCCAACATATATTGCATGTTAGTTGTAAATTGAAAGAGCATGCTGGTAATAGAAAGCGCTAATGGGCTGCTTACCTGTCCGTCGGTACTTCCGGTGTGAGATCAAGCCGAAGGGGAGTTACCGAATGGAAGGACAGCCCTCTTTAAATACAGCCATTGATTGGCTTAATTGGGAAAGTGATTTGCAAGCTGATTGGTAACATAAGGTCCATACCACGACCGCTATCTATATTAGCGTGTCAGCGTGTCTAGCGGTAAAAGCTCAGCGCATGCCCAAAATGAATGTTGTCCAGTGAGCATGCGCGCAGTGTGCCACACTGGCCTCGTGGACCACGCATGCTCACGAACTGTCCGAAAATCGAAGAGTGCGCATGCGCATCACAAGGGATCAGTGCGTGTAAAAGCCCTAAGAGCCTCTACTCTCTTCGAGCCGGCTCAAACGGCCACCTTGCACTGGTCTTTTGTTTATTGTTAAGTGCGGACACAAACTAAATAACTTTTGTATAGGGGAATTGTCAAATAATTATTTCGTCTCTACGTACAAGTAATGGTCGGTCCCCTTCAAGTATATACTGCTAGCTCTTCGAGCGTATTACCCTACATTATGTCGGCTCTTGGCTATTGAAACACCCCAGCGAAAAAAAACATATTCGCAAATTATGTGCAACTAAGCGGTAGCACTACAAAAGCATAGGCCTATTAACGCGTAATACACTATGTCAACTTCCTTGATTGGGAGTATAATGTGTAAAGAATATAACTCCTAACAAAAGGCCTGGTTATGTCATTCTAAGAGATACATACATAAGGTGTTTCGAAACAATGGAGCCCTGCAAACTGGCACCAAGATCTTAGAGTGCTGGAAGTCCAGTGATCTCCTACTGTATTTCATCAAAGTATAAGAGGCAGATTGCGCTTACCGCAAATAGCGTATAGTATCTCTTATACAATATTAAAATTCAAGTTGTGGTACATATGAAGATGGTATAATCAAAGGGAGACCCACGAATATTATCATTTAGACCGTTGGTATCACATTTCAGTTTAAAGATACATTTTTGTTCTTTAATAAAAAGAAACCGTGAAATGTCACTGACATGTGGTGGGATGAACGGGCGTTCAAGCACAAGCCACCGCATATCATCTGCTTTGTGTTTCAAAGCCAAGAAGTGGTTGGTAAGGTACGTGGATTGTTTATTACAGCGAATCGTGCTTTTATGCTCGCTAATTCTCAGTTTAATTTTCCATGTAGTATTTCCATTGTATCTCAATGCGCAAGGGCATGTGATCATATAGATCACTCGGTCTATAAAATGATTTAGAGATGAGACACAACCCTCACTGAAGTCAGATACCCCCCCCCTAGCTATCAACCAATCTCTCTCCTTCCTGCTGTGGCGAAGGTTTGCGAGAAGGCAGTTTTTAAACAGCTGTCTGCGTTCGTTGAAACCTCTGGTGCTCTTCACCCGGCCCAGTCTGGCTTTAGAGCCTCATACAGCACTGAAACCGCTTTGGTCGAGATAACAGAGGCTATCAGGGACTGTTGTGATTCTGGTGGCAGAGTGGTCCTGGTTTTACTAGACCTCTCTGCCGCATTTGATACGGTTCCACAGAGACAGTTGTTAGCTCGCCTGTCTAATATTGGAATTTCAGGCCAGGTTTGGGACTGGATAGAATCCTTCTTGGACCACAGATCGCAACAAGTCTGGGTCCCGCCCTTCTTATCCACTCCCAGAAGCATTACTACAGGTGTCCCCCAGGGCTCCACATTGAGCCCTTTGCTTTTTAACGTATATATGACCCCATTGATATATCTGTTGGAAGGATTGGGTGCCAAAATTATAGCTTACGCTGACGACACCCAGATGCTTTTCACTTGGAAGAAAGATGAGACTTCTGTGGAATCTGCTAGAAACTGCCTGATGGAAGTTTTTAATTGGCTGTCCCAGGCTCCTCTCAAATGTAATGAGGAAAAATCAGAGGTCCTTCTCTATGGGACCTTCCCGCCAAATTTTCAAGTTGATTGCGGCCAGTGGACTTCCCCAAACAAAAAACCAAGGGTAGCCCCGCAAAAAACCTGGGAGTTTGGTTCAGCGAAGATCTTGGATTTCGCACTCAGATCAATAAGCTGGCAGGAGTGCTTTGGAACATTGAAGCTTCTTAGGAAATTCTTGCCGCTCCTGGCAAAAGTGGCCAAAGAAATGGTGACACGCACTCTTATTTTGTCGCGTCTTGACTACACCAATTCCCTTTACATTGGCCTTCCTTGCTACCAGATAAAAAAGCTCCAGACCATTGAGAATGTGGCCGCTCGAATGCTGTTAGGCATTCCGCGCATCTATGGTATTAAGCCGTCTTTGCGTGACTTGCATTGGCTTCCTGTTGACAAGTGCATTTTGTTTAAGGCACTAACTATCACTCATAGTGCCCTTTACAAGTCTGGGCCCTGCTATCTTAGGAAGCGTTTTAATTTCCATACGACACCCCTGCTTCTCCGATCATCAGGTCAATGCCTTGTTGCCATCCCTACCTACCGCCTTGCCAGAACGGGAGGGAGCTCCCTTTCCATAAGGGCAGCCAGGGCCTGGAACAGTTTGCCCTTTGAGATTAGAAATAACTATGATCTGAGGATATTTAAGAAGCAATTGAAAACTTTACTTTTTAATTAGACAGCGTAGCTTCTACTTTCCCTCCTGCTCACCCCCTCACTGGTCTTTCGCGCCGGGACACTTCCGGGTAGCTGAGCGCATTATAAATTTGCGGTAACATAGCATAACATAACAATGAGGTGAGAGATCACGTCATTATGCAGGACAATATCGTTTGTTTGCAGCACGTTTAATTGGAGGGCTTGTGTACCTAGGCCGATCTGATTACCTTTTGAAACACTACTTTTAGCAGAGCTCACAACTTGAATTCTGCTTTGGATCTATACTGCAGACAGTGTTAAATTCAGCCTTGATTTATTTATCTGCAGTGTGGACAGCAGCGTTCATAACTTGAAAAGAGAAAGGGAAACAGTGTTAGAGAGAGGGAGAGAGGAGAGACAAAGAGATAAAGAAAGACATTGTGAGTGTATGAGAGAAAAAGCAATAGATGGAGTAGGAGAGGTACTGTTAATACTGGAGAAAATATGCGCAGCTCACCTTTTTGCCACCGGTGTATGTCCAACCACGTGCCGGTCCATAGTGCACCCTCAAGTTTAGTGAACTGAAAGATAGTATAGAATTAGTAATTGCAGAGTACATAAAACTGCACACGTATATTTCTGTGTTACGCCTTTGCACACCCAGGCGTCTGTATTATATCAACTCCCACTGCAAGAAGGTGTCTGTGTGTTCTTTTCCTCCCAGGGTGCTATACCCCAGGCACTCCTACTGTATAGCGGTGAGTTCTCATTACTACGCATCCAGACTGCTGCACCCCATCCACTCCCAGTGTCCAGAAGTGAGTGATCGTTCCTGCGCACCCAGACTGTTGCAGCCTATCCACTCCCACTGCCCGGAGGTGATTGTACATTCCTATGTACTCAAGTTGCTGCACACAATCCACTCTAGCCCCCACAGGTGACTTATCGTTGCTTTGAAAACAAGCTTCTCTGCTCACCTTGTGTCACTGGCATGTTAAAGAGAGGGTCCACCACGTGTCCAAGCAACCTTCTTAGGCGTTGTTACGATGGCCACGCATCATCGCAGATTCCTCAAACGTTGAGCTTTGGAGGTGTTGGGGGGACGCCAATTTGTGAAACACAACCTGTTAGATAAAAAAGAAGATAAGATTGTGCGTCATTTGTTCATCAAAGGAGAGAGGAAGAGAGAGAGTGACTCTGAAAAGAATATTCGCAGCTCACCTTCCTGTTACCGGTGTGTCTTACACCACGTGCCAAGCATAGTGCACCTTGAAGCTCCACATCTAAAAGATATTAAAAGAAAAATGTTATTTATTTTATTGATTTATAAAGTTTTATATAGCACATACATGACACACGAGGGTATCTAAGTGATTTACAATACAACATAATTGAACATTAGATGGTTGAAGTGGTGTACAAAGGAGGTAGGTTATAGTAAATAAATAGCTTAGGTGACTAGTAGTCAACAAAGAATGATGCACGAGGGAGTCACAGCCATTCACGTTACACAGTTTTTCAGCTTTAGGAGGTTGAGGTAGTAAAGGTACAATTGGTATTTGCAATTCAACACAAAAAAGTAGATAATAATATATATGGATAGCATAGGTGCCTAATAGTCGGCGGTGAGAGATCCACGAAGGAATCGGAGTGCATCACATTACACAGTTATTCAAACTTAGCAGGATGAGGAAGTATACGTACATTTGGTATGATTGGTAATTGCTACTATCTTAATGTGGAGTAGAATAACATCGCCCTTTAACACACCTTCCCTCCTCCATTAAAAATAGAACCATTTGTACGGTTGCAACTTGTTTAATGGGCTTCAATTTATGAACAATTAGTACAGTAGTAATGTTTTTCATTTGGTTATAGAAAACAAGTGGTACACAGTCATACACGTGGTTTCAATCATCACGCCCGTGTCTGGGCACGATAATTGAAATCTCATGTGCTATTGGAGTCTATTGCGCGCAGCAAACGCGTAATAGATACCAATAGGCCATGGACGGAGCAATGCATCCGCCTCTGGCCAATTGCATGCAGTCTTTTAGAATAAGTCAGACGCAAAGGCCAATGGTTTAGCACGGAAGGAAACAGACACGCACAACAATGTACGATTCGGAGGTTAGGTTCATATCCTCATTTTTTAACATTGAAATTGTCTTGCGCTGTGTGAGCAGTGCTGTGAACTCCAACAATGGCACGAGCTGTACTGCGCACAGCAACGGAGGCGCAAGTGCTAAATGAATTGAGAAAGGAAAGGTTGTCAAAATAAGATGGTAAATTTAACTGTACATAGTATAAAAAAATAAATACTCATCTACTACGCTACGCATGTGGGAGCGACGGACATTTGACAGACTATAAAAATATTCATGCTACTGGAAAAAAAATACAAATGCATTATGATAGGGTATGTAGGACTGCTTCCGCCTAAAATGCTGCGTTGCTTTCTTGTATCCCATCTGCTGTATCGCATCTACTCCTTCCAGTGCGCACCCAAGCCTCACTGCTCACCTTTTTGTGGACAGAACATCTTGTACATCATGTAGTCCAGCTCTGTCACCAAGAAGTCTTACATTTGGTGCTGTTTGATTTTGCGATGGCAAGGGACATACTCGTGCACCCATCATCATCGCAGGTTCCTCACCCGCTCAGTCCTTGCCGTACTGCTAACTCAGTGACGAAAGAGGACACACAGGTGGGGGTGGGGCCCCCTGTTCGGTAGTTCGGGCCTACATGAGGTGTCCGGACTACCAGGAAGGGCCATCACAGCGCCTGGGATGAGAGCAACTCTAAAATGGCGTAGAGCACATGAGTCTGGTCTTTTTTATCGGTAGGGTCACGTGTGTTGTGATGCCTGTGCTGGATGGGTGTGTTGTGGGTGTGTACCAGCCATGAGGGTGTGGGTGCCGTTCTGACAACTAGACCTGGAACTAGCAAATCACTACAATGAAAATCTGGGCACTGTAGCGTTGTTGTGTTTTCCATTAAGCGTAAGCGGAGTGGTCTGGCGTGACGTATGCCAGTGCTGCGCCAGGATGTGAACTATGACTCCGAAGCTATGGGTGTGGCTCCGTCGTGAGCTATTTGAGAAATCAACTGATTCAGGTGTTTGTGTTGTAGTGCTGCCATTACCCGGGTCTTAAACGAAAATGTGTCAATATGTCTGTGAAGTCACACAACATGGCGAACATGGAAGGTACGGGGAATCACTGACTCTTCATTTATGTATAGTTCCACGCAACAAAAGATGGTGGACATGACGCATTTCTGCGAATATGAATGTTTGTTGTACATTCAGTGGAGTTTTGTAGCTGTAGTAATACAGGACTATGAAAGCTTTAGGTTGCAGTTTTTGGTACATGAAGGGCAGTTAATATATATATGTATGTGGTCATTCGGGTATACTGTCGAACTTGATGCTGGAAATCAGTGTTCGAGCCTCAGAGTTGCATCTACTTCATGTTATTGTAGAGAAGTCACGTAATCTACGCGTGCCTGAAAATGTACTGTAAATATGGTGCTTATGTAAATCGCTGACATAGTTTTGGGTCGACTTCGTGCTATATAAATATGCTACAAAAATAACTCAAGCAATAGCACACACTTATTAATGTACTGGGTACTTTGCTTGCAGTATTGTAATAATCCAGTTTCTACGTTCATATTTGTGGAATGAGCGAAAAAAAGTTATAAAATCGAAGTTTTTGTTACTGCCAGAGGCCCGCACGACTCACTCTGGAGGTACCACATGGGTCTACGCTTTCGCCCACCATTTTCAACTTGTTCATAAAGCCCCTAATAGAAATCCTGAAATTGTCCAACATACATTAGCACATGTATGCTGATGACACGCCACTGTACCTGAAAGTCTCCTCCCCTCAGGACATCAGGTCCCTCAACTCTATTCTTCAGGAAATGCAAATTTGGTTGACTCTTAATTACCTGAAATTAAACGCTCTAAAAACAGAATTTCTCCTTATCGCACAAGCCAAACACTCTTCAGACATTGAAGAATGGATGTGTAAACAAACAACTCTCAACTGCACTCCAAACATCATTGAATCTGTGAGCTCTCTGAGCATAATGCTAGATAAGCATCTGAACATGCAAAAGCATATTAGTGCTCTCACCACAGGTGTGAACTTTCAACTGAGAGTCATAAGGAAAATAAAACCATTCCTATCCCACAACGACTTTAAGATTGCGGTGCAAGCCCTATAATCTCTAAACTGGAAGATTATGGTAGTGCAACCCTCTGTGGCCTTCCTAGATTGAAGACTGCGCCACTTAGGGCATCTCTCAACTCAGGCTCATTACAGGCTTCAAAAGCTACCATCACAACACGCCAGAGTTGAAATCACTAAAATGGCTCCCGTATGAAGCAAGGATACATCTCAAAATTGCATGCATGACCCACAAAGCATTACATTTCAACACCCCAGTATATTTTGCGCAAAAGCCTGAGCTCTATGGGGGCTCTAGATCCTCTAGAGGCTCTGGAACGTTACTGCTCAGACCACCAAAATTCCATAAAAAGAAAACCTAGAATCGAGCATTCTCGGGTATTGCACCAAGACTTTGGAACTCCTTGCCACCTGAAATAAGACTTAACAATTCCACGGCTTCCTTCAAAAGGTTAGTTAAAGAGATACTGATGGAGACATTTCTGGGCTGGGTCCCAATCACCGTAGGACGTGCTACTTTACACTTGTTCTTTATTGATCTGTTAAGATCTGTTATGTTTGTTTCTTGTTCTGCTTGTGATATGGTTTCTACTGCTTTTTACCTTCTTAACTGTCAAAATGTAAAGCGCTCTGATACCCATATGTGGTCTTGTTTGCGCTATATAACACTTTTCAATGAATGAATGAATGAATGAATAAGACGGTTGCATACGCTGTTTACAGCACAATATAATTTGGTAGGGCCCAGAAGCAGCATTTTACAAACATAATAAATACACAGACACAGATAGATAGTTCAAGCAGGTACGGGCACATGCCTTCGACTCCATTTTAATACGTTGCTGTTGGTAACAAGTACAATAGTAATCATGATATCATACACAGATATTTCATTATAAACAGTGTATGACTTCTGCTGTACAAAGGTAGGAGCACTACATGTGAAATAATATACAGAAGATTCTATAGTTAAGGGTTCATGAGTTGTGGTGCACTGAGGTAGGGGAGGTTTGTGTGGCACCTGGGATAATACGTGGTTCAGGCAGACCACACTGGTAAGAATGTCTTTCGACTACTGAATTTTGCCTTAATAAGGCCACATGGCGATTATATATGGTGTACTAAGTTAATGGTATGTCTGGTGCTCAACGTGTGCTCACCCTGCGATGATGCGTGGTCGGAACGGGCTGCACTCAAAGCATTGACTGTTGCATACTGGGCTGCATCATCTGTAATCATGATTCACATAAAAGACGAAACATATATGGAATACGTTGTCGAAATATGTAGGTTTCAGGGACATTATAGTTCAAATTGTGACCTGTGCTGTCCGGAGTGTACACTGCTATTCAGTGTTCCTTTGCACTTGTTGGGTAAATTTTATTATTCAACTAAACCTATAACTGATATAAAAGAAGTTCTTGAAGGAAGGACACTAAAGGGATATTGGGTAGGGTTGAAGGACGTTATACTTAGTTTGAATTCTGCCTGAATATGGCCACATGGCGATGACTTATAGTGCACTGAGTTAGTGGTACCTCTGGCACTGAGCTTGTACGTAACCTGCGATGATGCATGGTCTGAGGGGGGCAGCACTGGTAGCAATGTTTTTTGCCTAGTGAATTCTGCCTTTATAAAGCCACATGAAGATGACTTGTGGTACAGTGAGTTAGTGGTATCTGAAGAACTCAGCATGTGCGCACCCTGCGATGTTTCGTGGTTCGGGCGGGTCATACTGGTACAATGTCTCTTGCTTACAGGGAATGCGTCATCTGCAATCGCTATTCTACTAATCGTGAGCCTTCCCAATGTAGATCAAAGGCAGTAGTCAATACAGACATCGAGGAATGCTTTTTGTAACATCGTTTAACAAAATCTGAGGACATAGACTACAATTTTTTTCTGCATTAAATAAATCAAGGCTGAATTACCTACTGTCCGTAGTGTAGATGCAAAGCTGAATTGAAGTTGTGAACCCTGCTGTCCGCAGTGTAGATCAAAGGCAGTAGATAACACAAACATCGAGGAATGCTTTTTGTCACATTATTTAACGATACCTGAGGACATAGAGTACAATTGTCTCTACCTTAAGTAAATCAAGCCTTAATTCAATGTTGTCCGTAGTGTAGATCCAAAGCTGAATTCAAGTTGTGAACCCTACTGTCCATAGTGCACATCAAAGGCAGGAGTCATCACAGTTATAGAAGAATGCTTTTTGACACTTATTTTAACAAAATCAGAACACATACAGTATAATTGTCTCTGCATTAAATAAATCAAGGCTGAATTCCCTACTGTCCATAGTGAGGATGCAAAGCTGAATTCAAGTTGTGAACCCTGCTGTCCGCAGTGTAGATCAAAGGCAGAAGTCGACACAAACATCAAGGAATGTTTTTTGTCACATCCTTTAACAAAATCTGAGGACATAGAGTACAATTGTCTCTGCCCTAAATAAATCAAGCCTCAATTCAATGCTGTCCGTAGTGTAGATCCAAAGTTGAATTGAAGTTGTGAACCCTGCTGTCCGCAGCGTAGATTAAAGGCAGTAGTCAGGACAGACATCGAGGAATGCTTTTTGTCACATCCTTTAACAAAATCTTAAGACATATAGTACAATTGTCTCTGCCTTACATAAATCGAGGCTGAATTCAATGCTGTCTGTAGTGTAGATCCAAAGCTGAATTCAAGTTGTGAATCCGACTGTCCGCAGTGTACATTGAAGGCAGCAGTCAGCACAGATATCGACGAATGCTTTTTTACACTTATTTTGACAAAATCTGAACATATACAGTACACTTGTCTCTGCATTAAATAAATCAAGGCTGAATTCAATGCTGTCCGTAGTGTAGATCCAAAGCTGAATTGAAGTTGTGAACCCTGTTGTCCGCAGTGTAGATCGGAGGAAGTAGTCGATACAGACATGAGTCTGCGGTGCTGTGGCGCTGACTTCGCAATGGACCTGTATCAAGGAGGCACGTGGTCATGGCGGCAGCCATGTAGCAGCATGAGGACCTTCGCTGTGGCAGTGTCTTTTCTCTTTGCACAAGTGAACCACGCCCAAGGCATAGCCTAAATATTTAGGGAGAGGTGTGGCGCCGCGGCCAGGGCGACTGACGCTGGAATCTGGGGATCACGGTTCGATCCCCGGCTCCGGCGGCAGGTTAGCCCAGCACCATGCGACTCTGGGCAATAGCTTGCTTAATCTTCCCGACGGCCCCCAGCGCCTAGAGACCCTAACGGGTGATTGTGCGCTATACAAATGTGGATTATTATTATTATGCTCTTATGCTGCAGTTGCGTACGTTTGACCAGTCCACTCCACTTCTGTTCAAGGGGGGGAACAACATAGCTACATGACCGAGAAACTAACCAGTGTCTGAGATGATATGGCTGCGTCCACTGTGCAGTACACTACACGTATCAATAGTATATCTACACACGAAAATGTTTTTGGTTTTTATAGTGAGTTTTGCATAGCATATCACCGGTAGTCTTGGCATTGTGTAAATTACTGTTGATGTGCAAGTTCCCTCCCTTATACATAGTGGTTGCCACATCTCTGAACATTCAGCTAGTGCGCTGTTGAAGGGATATATTATTTTGGGAAGGTCCATTGTCCTGTTTTGCGCTGCCTCTGAGATAGTAGAGGTGGAGGGGTCAGGAAGGGTGGTTGTAGTTGTGGTGGCACTGGGTGTTGTGATTTTGTTAGGTGTCGGAAGTCCATAATTACTACCTCTATTACATATTTGTCTTTAAATATGGGTGTTAGTTGGATGTAATTCACACAGTACATAGTTGACGTCGTTACACTACTTAAATGTTGATGTTAATTTGTTAGTGGTAAGTAGAACTATCGCCTGTTTTCTTAGGTAGCATTGCAGATTTTGCTCATTGTTCAAAATATGGGGAAGTGGTGTTTTTTTATTTTTTTGTAAGGGAACGCCTAGTTTGTATATTATCAACATTAGTTGTGGTTCTGGTTTGTGGCGATTTTATTGGAGGAAGGAATCAATTGAAGAGTGGTAATATTTGCAGTTTTTACTAGGTTGATAATGGGTTGATAATTAAAAAAGATAGAAAAAAACAGATATGCTTAATGAACATTACAATTAGGAATTAGCATTTAGAAAACCTTTGAAATTCACTGAAAAAAACATAGGTTTCAGACATGTTATAGTTAGGAATTATCATTTAAAAAACCTTAGAAATTCACTGAAAAAAACATAGGTTTCAGGGGTGTTATAGTTAGCTGGACATTTCACTCATACAAAACCATTGAAATTCCTCCGTTATAGTTAGTTGTACTAACTGTAGCTCTCGCACCCGCAATCCACTGCTGATGATGTCACATATTACATCATTCATGACATGGTCAGTGACATCACTGATGACATCTCACATGTCATCACTGATGACATCACTGATGACATCATCCACGTGACAATCAGATGCACCTCATCATACACTAGTATAACCTTTCATCACTCACTGTAAAATACAGAGTACCATATTTGAATCCATTGACACACCAATACATGTTTCTAAAAACCAGATATTCACACAGTTTAGTCACTATCCAATATATTTAGTGAGATACTATAAATTTGTCAAGTAAACAGTGAATCACACTGCTACTAAGTCCTCCATCCAGATATTTATATATCCACTCATTCTTCAATGCAGATTGCTATATATATAATACATATTTAAATAACGAACTAAACCACATTAACTGGATGATGTCATCAGTGATGTCATCAGTGATGTCATCAGTGATGTCATCGGTGATGTCACTGACCATGTCATGAATGATGTAATATGTGACATCATCAGCAGTGGATTGCGGGCGCGATAGTCACAGTTAGTACAACTAACTATAACAGAGGAATTTCAATGGTTTTGTATGAGTGAAAAGTTCAGCTAACTATAACACTGCTGAAACCTATGGTTCTTTCAGTGAATTTCTAAGGTTTTTAAGTGATAATTCCTAACTATAACATGTCTGAAACCTATGGTTTTTTCAGTGAATATATATATATATATATATATATATATATATATATATATATATATATATATATATATATATATATAACACAACGAAAATACTCCTTCCGGACTTCCAGGGACCCGAGGAGAGTGGTGCACACGCCGGCGGAGTGAAAGTGGTTTTCAATACCTTCTCGTAACTTTTGCACTTCACGCCCTCTCAGGAACGACAGACCCAGCGTCTCATCAATATAACTGCTGTTTATTCACACACAATGCGTTTCACCTCTCCCAAGGCTCGATCATGTGTAAGGAACCCACCATTATCGGCAAACATAAATACTGCGAGAGGTAATGAACAGTGATAAAGGACTTTCACATATAACAGCGGCAGACATGTTG
Source organism: Lissotriton helveticus (assembly GCF_964261635.1). Classification (NCBI taxonomy): domain Eukaryota; kingdom Metazoa; phylum Chordata; class Amphibia; order Caudata; family Salamandridae; genus Lissotriton; species Lissotriton helveticus. Next base: position 981,586,714 of record NC_136072.1, read on the forward strand.
GAGTGGAGTAATGGTTGAATCTGTACATTTCTACACAGTGCCCTTATGTTATGAATCATGTCAATAGCACTAATGCAAACTCGCAATATAATTGGTAAAAATAAAATCTTAATATTCACATCAATCATAAATGTACAAACATCCTGATGACCTAAAATGTCATTCTCAAATACATAGTGTAAGTTACTCCCACCGGAATAAAACCCCAAGCCACTAGTCCATAGGCACAAGTGTGCTGCGAGCTACGCTGGGATACACTGTGTGTCCCAGATAGACCCAGCATAACATATTGGAGGGGCAGGAACATTAGGGATATGCTCATCCACAGTGACATCACTACTTATCAACCTAGCAACATACAGGGCCTCGAGGATTTTTACCTTTGTGGCCATTGTAAAGTATGCAGGAATAGTATATCACACAAGCAGGTGAGTCACAACGGTGTGAACAAAACCATCACTCAAATCTTGACATGTAGCTCCACGTTCGTGGTATATGCCATAGAGTGCACATGCAAACTATGGTATATAGGCAGTACCACATGAATGGCTAAAAAGCGTATTTTGGAACATTGTAGAGCCATGACCAATTTTGATCCCAAGTACCCTGTAGCATGCCATTTCAGGGAAAAACATTTCTCGAATACTAGGGAGCTGTGTTTCATCATCCTGGAGCAAGTGGATAAGAATCCCAGGGGCGGCAATAGGGTTCTCAAACTAAGACAGAGGGAGTCCAAATTGATTATTGATTTTCAAACCAAGACCCCGGGGGGATTAAATCTGGAGGAGGAACTGTCCGTACATCTTAAAGAATAAACAAAAGAGGCGTGGCTGGGTGGTGTCTTGCGCAGAACCAATTAGTAAGTAGGAAAGGATGTTTTGTTTATAACAACTACTCTAGGGAACTCAAAGGCAACGGCCACCAACGTGCCCGAAAACAATCTCCTGTGCAACACAGAAAACAGTAAATTATAAACAATGATTGGTCCCGAGCAGCAAAATACAGTAATAGCAAGAAATTTGTTTTCAAAGTTTTTGTCCAAAAGAAGTCCTCCAGATAATGCCTTTGCACAAACTTTTCTTTATTTTCTTTATGCAGATCAGTCAAATCACAAGTTCTAAGGGATGATCCTTTCTGATTGGATTCATCCAGTGTAGCCAAACAGCCGACACGTATTTCGTCCTGGGCGGAAAACACCCAATGACTTCCTCAGGGCAAAAACGTTTATAAAGATCTCATCATCATATCTTGCATTGGTCTTAAACAAATTCTCAAAGATTAGTCTTCTAGTTGCGGGATAAATTCTGTTGTCTTTAGTATATTCCAGAAGTAAGTCTAATTTGCGTCGCACAGTATTTCTTACAAGTGCTGGTAAGTCAAACCCAGCAATTGGGTAGGATCGCTCATCCCAAATCAAGTGCTGGTAAGTCAAACCCAGCAATTGGGTAGGATCGCTCATCCCAAATCAAGTCCCGGAGAGAACTCCCGCCATAGTATCAAAACGCGCGTCTTTAAGTTTTGATACTATGGCGGGAGTACTCTCCGGGACCTGATTTGGGATGAGCAATACTACCCAATTGCTGGATTCGACTTACCAGCACTTGTAAGAAATACTGTGCGACGCGAATTAGACTTACTTCTGGAATATACTAAAGACAACGGAATCTATCCCGCAACTAGAAGAATAATCTATGAGAATTTCTTTAAGACCAATGCAAGATATGATGATGAGATCTTTATAAACATTTCTGCCCTGAGGAAGTCATTGGGTGTTTTCCGCCCAGGACGAAACACGTGTCGGCTGTTTGGCTACACTGGATGAATCCAAGCAGAAAGGATCATCCCTTAGAACTTGTGATTTGACTGATCTGCATAAAGAAAATAAAGAACAGTTTGTGTGAAGGCATTATCTGGAGGACTTCTTTTGGACAAAAACTTTGAAAACATATTTCTTGCTATTACTGTATTTTGCTGCTCGGGACCAATCATTGTTTATATCTTAAAGAATAATAATGTTTGGATGAATAACTCCTTTACCGTAGCTGCTTTAAGTCATCCTCATCGACTGTGTAGATCTGTACTTTAGAGAAGTATTTTTGTGAACATTTGTTGTTAGAAGGTCATAATCCTGTTTTTAATCACTGTTTTTCTCGTTTGTTTTTATCCACAGGAAGAAAGGAAGGGGCCCAATCACCAGCACTCACCAACACGGGCTCCTACCCTTTCTCTCTTCTCACGAGCACAGGGATATTCTGGGGTACCACAGCAAAACACAGTGTGAAGATGGTAGTGTACTTTGTGCTGGGGTTCTATTGTGTATTGCATGTACATGGATACAACCAATTGGAGATCATATGTTTTGAAACAGTCTGTCTTAACGCTATATGGCACTTGCCATTAAGGGCCGGAATGGTCCATTGGACACACAGCACATTTAATAATAGACTGGGGGTTGAGCTGACATGAGCGGTTAGAGCCTCAGTGGGTGCATTGTGTGGGGCAGCCTTGTGATGTATTGGTCATTGGTCCGCTCACTCTAGCGATATCGATACATTTGCTTACTGAACGTCTCGGACAGCGCTGTCAAGACTTCATTGACCTGCACAACATGATGTATTTCGCTCAGAATGCTATAGAGTGTCTGAAACTGCGCTATCAATATACCTTTATTGACTCACGCAAGTAAGCAAGAACTAGGGTGGATGGATTGTCATATCGTACACACAGCATGAATCCCAGTGTAGATCGCAGCACACCTGTGCTCCTATGGACTAGTGGCTTGAGGTTTTATCCCAGTGGGAGAAACTTACACTGTGTATTTCAGAATGACATTTTAGATCATCAGGATGTTTGTACATTTATGTTTTATGTGAATATTAAGATTTTATTTTTACCAATTATATTGCGAGTTTGCTTTAGTGCTATTGACATGATTCATAACATAAGGCCACTGTGTAGAAATGTACAGATTGAACCATTACTCCACTCCAACATGTTTGTCGCTGCTATATGTGAAAGTCCTTTATCACTGTTCATTACCTCTCACAGTATTTATGTTTGCCGATAATGATGGGTTCCTTACAAGTGATCAAGCCTTGGGAGGGGTGAAAAGAGTTGTGTGTGAATAAACAGCAGTTATATTGATGAGACGCTGGGTCTGTCATTCCCGAGAGCGCGCGAAGTGCAAAAGCTACGAGAAGGTATAAATATATATATATATATATCTATATATATATATATATATATATATATAGATATATATATATATATAGATATAGATATAGATATATATAGATATATATACACACATATAATAGACTAGTGTTAGCCAGTATATAATAGGTGTCTATATATATATATATTAGTTGCACTAACTATATATCGCGCACCCGCAATCCACTGCTGATGATGTCACATATTACATCATTCATGACATGGTCAGTGACATCACTGATGACATCACTGATGACATCTCAAATGACATCACTGATGACAACATCCAGTGACTGTATGTTTCTGTAAAGTTAAAATATGTCTTACATATTGAAGAATGAGTGGATGTATAAGTGTCTGGATGAAGGATTTAGTAGGTGCATGACTGACTGTATAAGTGAGTGATTAAATGTGTCTCACTGAGTGCATGGGTTAGTGACTAAACTGTTTTAAATTGTGCATCATTGTGTCTGTTGTTCTGTAATCTGATGCATGTGTTGATCATTAGCTATATGACTAACTCTATGGGTTATTGATTGGTTGCCCAAGTATTTGTATGGGAGACTGAGTGTGTTTGTGGGTGTCTGGGAGGTGTATGCCTCTGTGCATAGATGTGTGAGCAGTTGATTCACTAGATGTATGGGTTCAAAAGTGCATGTGGAAACAGCTGTATGGGCGGTTGACTGTGTGCATGAGTGTATTGGTGAGTGAATGGATATCTCAGTGCTACATGTCAAAGTAAGTACATATGTAAAACACAGTACATGTGAGAGTTGACATATATAAATAACTGTGCATAAGAGCCAGTGAATGTGTGAGTGGCTGTATGGATCATTGTGAACTTGTATCAGGGATTGTATAACAGAGTAAATATGTGTTAGTATATGTTTTAATAAGTAAGGTGTGTATAACTATATAGTTGAGGAAATGGAGGTGTGATTGATTCTTTGCAAGACTGACTAGGTGTGTGAGTAACTCCATGGATGAGTGACAGTCTGTGAATGTCTGTTTACACTGAGTGTATCTAAGGTTATATTAGAGTCTGAAGAGGTTCATCGTATCATCACATGAATGATGTCATCAGTGATGTGATCAGTAATGTCAAATGAGATGTCATCAGTGATGTCATCAGTGATGTCATTTGAGATGTCATCAGTGATGTCATCAGTGATGTCACTGACCATGTCATGAATGATGTAATATGTGACATCATCAGCAGTGGATTGCGGGTGCGCGATATATAGTTAGTGCAACTAACTATATATGGAATTTCAATGGTTTTGTGTGAGTAAAATAAGGTTTTTTAAATGCTAATTCCTAACTATATATGGTCTATAACCTATGGTTTTTTCAGTGAATTTTCAAGGTTTTTTAAATGCTAATTCCTAACTATATATGGTCTCTAACCTATGGTTTTTTCAGTGAATTTCAATGGTTTTTTAATAGCAAATATCATAAGCTGTCGAATGTCAAGTACGTGGTAAGTAAAAACATTTTCGTGTTTATGCACACTGATCTGCTTTGAATGCTGCCCCCCCTCATTTCTATTAGGAGTACTCTCTCTTTGCAGATAGTGAAGGGTAGTTAACGCAGGCCTTTGCCCCCGTTGTAATCCGTCGTGCCTGCTTCTCTCTCCATTTGATTGATTGTTATCCAAGCATTTACTGTTTTAGAATTGGTTCTCTTTGGTTCATTCTCTATTTACAAACAAGCACAGAGTCGCAATACTCTGTTTAGTCTTTGCAGATAGTGAAAAATCGTGTAAAAAAACAAAAGGGATCAAGCAAAATCAGTAGGCCACTAATGGGATCTCTTTTTGACCTCGCTAAAATAGAAACATTAGGAACAACCCCTCATGAGAAATACGAAACTAGTGAGATGAACTGAACTCCACACCATGATGGCTGCAAGACAGCTCGGCTCCGCCACCCACCCCGCCCAAAATAACGATAAACTCTATGCAAATATTACAAATATATACAACACACCAGCAAAGTAACAGGGTAAAACATTTTATTAAATAACTATTTACATAACTATTTTATACTTTTTGTTGCCCGATCCGGCTAGCTCAATCGATCGAGCATGAAACTCATGCACTCTGATAGTTCAAAGTTTTGAGGAGTGCTTGTTAGACTGTCTGAAGCTTATTTGCACCTGCTACAGCTTCACTATTCTCAATGTAAGTGGGGGCTGATTGAGGACGTGACTGCATTTGAAAACAATGTGATGCGGTGCCTCCCTGAAACGCTTGACGGAGGCCCCCGAGGGACGGTGTGATGGCGCGGACTCAGAGGGGGCGCTTGGCTCCGGCCCCCTTCCCAAGTCGTGTTTCCCTGGTGTGGCCTGAGATCGCCCCCGACATAGGTGGCCGGCTCCCGGGGTTAAGCGGAACTTTTTGCCTTTTGGTGACTCTTCCATTCTGGACCTTGTCCCTCAATCCGTTTGACCTGAAGACACGCTGTAGTGGGGCGCCCCTTTACCGTTTCAGTTGCCATTCCGCCCGCTTTTGCTACACTGTGCCTCTTCCGCTATTCAGCTGTTTACCGCCCGCTCTTGCGACTACAGCGTTTCGCTCACCATGTAGTTGAGTTGCTCCCGCTCTTGCGGTGCAGCGATAGGCGGCTGCCACAGGACTCTCAAAATGGCGGCCGGCTCTTCAGATTTGGGCGTGGTCTACTGAAATGGCCCTGCGACACCTTGGAACTCGGACGCTTGTCTGCTAGGGCTTGGGCTCCATTCTCGAAAGCGTCCCCTCAGCCTTGAAGATTCTACAAAAGTCTTGGGGGCCCCCGACTCCCGCAGGCTTCTGGTGGGGAGCGGCTGCCATGATTGCTCGTGGAATGGCCACGACGGAGCTACGAGATGGTGGTGCTCTCATGCTGACGCCAGCTTCAGTCTGAAACATCCAGAAACACTGTAGACTACCAATTCGATCAGTTCCGGTAGCGCCCCAACGTGACCCGGTAGAGAAGAACTTGCCCTCCCCTTTTTGACTGATGGTTCTTGTTGCCTGTCCCTTCTGTTGTCATTTAGCAGAACTATTTAGCCTGCTGAAAGGGGTTGTGTTCCGACGGCTGGTTGGTGGAGACATTTTGACTATATTCTGGACCTGCGTTGTCGCGTAATGCGTTAGCGCATCCGGAAGTGCTCCGATGCGCGAAGCGCAGCTTCACGGAAGCGATCCGGGGCACGGCGCGCAGCGCGTAACGTAAGCATAACAGGTCATGTGACTTGTTAATAAAACTTTTCATTGGTTCATTTTACTTTTCTTATTCTAATGATGAAAGGCTTGGTCATATGACCTAAAAATTACACTTTTTATTACTTTCGAACATTATTTTTTCTTAAACATATATTGTTATAATGTTCCAGGCTAATGTACTTTCCCGGAAAATTTACAACTGTCCTGCAAGTAAAATATATTCCTTTTTCGAGAAAAAGGGCGTTTCTTCGTCCCATGACTGAGCCATTGAGCAAAAGAGGCTCGGCCTGCTGTCTTAGTCGCCGATACGCCTGAATATCAGATTCTTATCGATCACTTTATGTTGCAGGAGTAGAAAACACAACAGCCCTTGACCATTTATCTTTACTGCGTACCTGCGTATTATACCTTTTACCCTTCATGTAATTGGACTGCTTTATTTCACTTGCCTTTCACTGATTCGAAAACAGTGACTATTATTAAAAACTTTACCAATGTAAATACTACTACCATGTTTTCTTTTAAAAACCTTTATTGTGAAAATGTCAGTATACAAATACGGGCCTATAACCACGTGGGCCGGCCACGGAGCAAACTGTAATCGTATATGATGAGGAGACATTTACACTGTAGAGGAACGTAACGGGCGGGCCATTAGGTTGCAAGAACTAAGGTGTCTAACAGTTGCGGAATCGGTGGACGTACATTTTATAATTAAAAAACGACAGGGCCAGTTACAATAAAATTATCTAGATATACATTTGCGGGCAAGTACCATGGGTGACGTTAATTCGAACTTTCAATAGTACAGTAATCAATAACACATCAGAACTTAATATCAATAGGGATGTCGAAATATTCAATCAATTCTCGTCCCCGCCCGCCATGTGCTTCAAAACTGCATACGTATCTCGTGATATCAAGGTTGTGCAACCAGTACACAACAAGGAGTTACGAGTCCCATTTATTCCGGCGCCATTTTGGGCGAGGACTGGCAGGTCCAGGATATAGTCAAAATGTCTCCACCAACCATCGACTATGATGATGTTCATATGCTGTATTTATTAGAGTAACACTCATCTGTCCACATGAAATTTATTTGCCACAATTACCATAACTATATTTTTTTTCGGTTCCTCTGGAGAGTACATCGTGGCAGATGAGGCAGGTAACGTACCGGGCATTTATCTTTTTTGCATGTAGAGGAAAGGAAAAAAAATTAGAGCGTCTGAGTTCTAAGGTGTCCCAGGGCCATTTTAGTGGACCAGGCCCAAATCCAAAGAACAGGCCGCCATTTTGAGAGTCCTGTTGCAGCCGCCTGTCGCTGTAGCAGCAAGAGCGGGCTAAACTCAGCTAGACGGCGCTCCATTGAAGTAACATAGACTTGCTGAGGATCTTTCATCTTTTCAACACACACCAGTGCGGCAACTTGCTAGACACCACCTCGGTGCCATCCTGATCTCGGCGCCCCACTGCAGATGAAGTGCCTCCACATGGAGGGAGAGACTCGTTTGCGCCGCCTCCCCCCCGCTTCTCAGAACTCTCAACTATGACACCACCTCGGTGCCATCCGGATCTTGGCGCCTTGTGCTGGTTCCGGCCTATTCACACATCGGTCCGCTACTGACGCCACCTCACAGGCCAACGGGGCGCCCCACGCCGACTTTCGGCGCAGCATTGTAGGATGGCCACACCAGTGCGGCAACTTGCTGGACACCACCTCGGTGCCATCCGGACCTTGGCGCGTTGTGCTGCCTTCGGCCTATTCGCACATCGGTCCGCTACTGACGCCGCCTCATCTTGGGGGCGACGCACAGCATCACATTGCTTTCCAATGCAGTCAGATCCTCAAACAGCCCCCACTCACTGACGCGAACTCACAGGCCAACGGGGCGCCCCACGCCGACTTTCGGCGCAGCATTGTAGGATGGCCACAACAGTGCGGCAACTTGCTGGACACCACCTCGGTGCCATCCGGATCTTGGCGCGTTGTGCTGCCTTCGGCCTATTCGCACATCGGTCCGCTACTGACGCCGCCTCATCTTGGGGGCGACGCACAGCATCACATTGCTTTCCAATGCAGTCAGATCCTCAAACAGCCCCCACTGACTGACGCGAACTCACAGACCAACGGGGCGCCCCACGCCGACTTTCGGCGCAGCATTGTAGGATGGCCACACCAGTGCGGCAACTTGCTGGACACCACCTCGGTGCCATCCGGATCTTGGCGCGTTGTGCTGCCTTCGGCCTATTCGCACATCGGTCCGCTACTGACGCCGCCTCATCTTGGGGGCGACGCACAGCATCACATTGCTTTCCAATGCAGTCAGATCCTCAAACAGCCCCCACTGACTGACGCAAACTCACAGGCCAACGGGGCGCCCCACGCCGACTTTTTGCGCAGCATTGTAGGATGGCCACACCAGTGCGGCAACTTGCTGGACACCACCTCGGTGCCATCCGGATCTTGGCGCATTGTGCTGCCTTCGGCCTATTCGCACATCGGTCCGCTACTGACGCCGCCTCACGTGCCAACGGATTTTCTACGCTTTTTATAGCCCTATGCCGCATAACAGGTCATGTAACTTGTTTATAAAACTTTTCATTGGTTCATTTTACTTTTGGTTTCCTAATGATGGAAGGCTTGATCATATGACCTAAAAATACACTTTTCATTGGATTAAAACATTTTTTTTTCCCAAACGATGAAAGCCCCACCTTGTTTCTGGATGTTTCAGACTGAAGCTGGCGTCAGCATGAAAGCACCACCATCTCGTGGCTCCGTCGTGGTCATTCCGCGAGCAATCATGGCAGCCGCTCCCCACCGGAAGCCTGCAGGAGTCGGTGGCCCCCATGACTTTTGTAGAATCTTCAAGGCTGAGGGGACGCTTTCGAGAATGGGGTCCAAGACCTAGTAGACAAGCGTCCGAGTTCCAAAGTGTCCCAGGGCCATTTCAGTGGACCAGGCCCAAAAAGGAAAGAGCCTGCCGCCATTTTGAGAGTCCTGTGGCAGCCGCCTATCGCTGCACCGCAAGAGTGGGCGCAACTCAGCTGAATGGCGGATTTTGGCACAGTGTACCAAAAGCGGGCGGAATGGCAACTGAAACGGTAAAGGGGCGCCCCACTACAGCAGACGAGCCTCCACCTGGGGAGGCCCGTTCACGCCGCCTCACCCCCCCCCCGGGGCGCCCCACGCCGTTATTCGGAGCAGCATTGTAGGATACCAAAACCAGTGCGGCAACTTACTGGACATCACCTGGGTGCCATCCACATCTCAGCGCGTTCTGCTGCCTTGGGACTATTCGCACAACAGACCACTACTGACGAGGCCTCCCCCCGCACCCCCCGGGACGCCCCACGGAATGGCAACTGAAACGGTAAAGGGGCGCCCCACTACAGCAGACGAGCCTCCACCTGGGGAGGCCCGTTCACGCCACCTCACCCCCCCCCAGGGCGCCCCACGCCGTTATTCGGAGCAGCATTGTAGGATACCAAAACCAGTGCGGCAACTTACTGGACATCACCTGGGTGCCATCCACATCTCAGCACGTTCTGCTGCCTTGGGACTATTCGCACAACAGACCGCTACTGACGAGGCCTCCCCCCGCACCCCCCGGGACGCCCCCACGCCGTTTTTCGGAGGATACCAAAAACCAGTGCGGCACCCAGGTAACATCACCTGGGTGCCGTCCAGAACTCAGCACGTTGTGCTGCCTTGGGACTATTCGCACAAAACACAGCTACTGACCATTGTTGCTTCTTTTTTTTAAAAAATGTTTAAATGTATTTACTGTTTTTGTTGCGTTGTATATATTTATAAGTTATTAATGTTTTATAATCCTACTACTTTGTTGGAGTGCTATATATTTTTAATGTGATACATAATTGTAAAAACTTTGATGTACAAAGAGGCATCCCTGGAATCTTCCGCTTCAGGCTCGGTCCCCTCCCCAATCACAATACAGGATGGTTTTCAGATAGTAGGAACGCGTGTGGTGTGACGGATCTCATCGGGTGGGGGCCTTGATCTACTGTAACTCCTTTGAAGAGGGGTGATTCTTTACAGCTGGGGCCATAAACTACATCTGCATGGCTAGGTGATAGCCTGGGACCGGCCTGGACAATCGGACACAGAGGAAGAGGAGTGTCAGAGGGTGCGGTAGTGAATAGGGCGAAAGGGAGGTGTCGGGCGGGCACAGGGTGTGATTCTCAAGGAAGAGCAGCGCAGATGGGGGAGGTTTATTGCCCATGCATAAGACAGAGAGCGGGGGTGACCAGTGCCTGGGGGAGATGCTTGCGAGGGTGGGGACCCATGCTAAGGATCGACAGCGTGCAGAGAGTGGGTCTGGTCAAGGCATCTAAAATGGCTGCCGTGCACGACAAAAGTGTGGTATTTGAAAAAAGGCAAGATGGCGCAGACAATGTTTATCAACACTTCCTGATTTCCTTCGAATCGAACGTTAACAGACGTTATCTCTCCCACACTACCGGTCCCCCTGGGCTTAAACGCCGAGATGGTAGGGACCGCATCCCGTGGAGATAGGCCGAGACGTCACTCAGCAAAAAAAAAAAAAAAAAAGTCTATAAACATACAATAAGTTAAAAGTCAATCATTCTTGTTTTCTTGTAGTACGCTCCCCAGTCCGCTTTCCGTTACGCGTACCGGTCGCACCCCACGATAAAAAACGATTTTTTAATTATTTTTTTTGCCCCGCGGGGCCCTTTTAAAGCCTCCACATCAAACCTAGGGGGTCAGGTAGGATCTACTATGCCCCCTTATGGTCATTTGCCCCTTCGCTTTGGCCTCCTCTTGTCTCTCGATCCTACCGAGAGACAAGATGGCGGCCGCTACGGACTGTTTGGAATGTTTACAGACACCGGAGAGCCAATCAGCTTCGTTTCGCAAAGCTCCGTAACGCGAAAAGTACGCGAACCGGATCGCTGCCCAGAGCGCTGTTACAGATATATATCTTTTTTTGAACGTTAATTTCTCAAAATCCACTGGAGCACATATATTGAGACCTAGCAAAGGCACATCGGGCTAACAGTCCCTAAAATTTTGCCAAGTTTCGTGCAAATCCATTCAGCCGTTCGGGCTAAAAGTGAGGCCAACCGCCCTATGGAAATTAACATGGGAAAAACGCGTTTTGGGACCCCCCTTTTTTCCCGGCCCCCCCTTGACGAACCCCCCCCAAATTTTCAGGGGCTGCTCAGAAACAAAATGTTCCATTTTCCTGAAAATTTCAGCCAATTCCGTCCACAAACGCCAAAGTTATTAGACATAGAATTTTCAAAAATCCCATAGAGAAAAAATCCTAACTATATATACCTACTGGCGACCGCCAGTAGGTAATATATATATATATATATATATATATATATATATATATATATATATATATATATATATATATATATATATATATATATATATTACCTACTGGCGGTCGCCAGTAGGTATATATAGTTAGGATTTTTTCTCTATGGGTTTTTTGAAAATTCTATGTCTAATAACTTTGGCGTTTGTGGACGGAATCGGCTGAAATTTTCAGGAAAATGGCACATTTTGTTTCTGAGCAGCCCTTGAAAATTTGGGGGGGGTTCGTCCAGTGGGGGCCGAGAAAAAAGGGGGGTCCCAAAACGTGTTTTTAACATTGAGTTTTCCATAGGGCGGTTGGCCTCACTTTTAGCCCGAACGGCTGAATGGATTTGCACGAAACTTGGCAAAATTGTAGGGACTGGTAGCCCGATGTGCCTTTTGTAGGTCTCAATATATGTGCTCCAGTGGATTTTGAGAAATTAACGTTTAAAAAAAGATATATATCTGTAACAGCGGACCGGTTAGCGCTCTGGTTCGCGGACTTTTCGCGCAACGGAGCTTTGTGAAGCGAAGCTGATTGGTTCTCCGGCGTCTGTCAACATTCCAAACAGTCCGTAGCGGCCGCCATCTTGTCTCTCGGTAGGATCGAGAGACAAGAGGAGGTCAAAACAAAGGGGGAAATAACTATAAGGGGGCATAGTAGATCCTCGCTGACCCCCTAGGTTTGATGTGGAGGTTTTAAAAGGGCCCCGCGGGGCAAAAAAAAACCAAAATAATAATAATCGAACGGCTGAATGGATTTGCACGAAACTTGGCAAAATATTAGGGACTGGTAGCCCGATGTGCCTTTGCTAGGTCTCAATATATGTGCTCCAGTGGATTTTGAGAAATTAACGTTGAAAAAAAGATATATATCTGTAACAGCGCTCCGCTTCGCGTACTTTTCGCGTTACGGAGCTTTGCGAAGCTGATTGGTTCTCCGGCGTCTGTCAACATTCCAAACAGTCCGTAGCGGCCGCCATCTTGTCCCTCGGTAGGATTGAGAGACAAGAGGAGGCCAAAGCGAAGGGGGAAATGACCATAAGGGGGCATAGTAGATCCTTCCTGACCTCTTAGGTTTGATGTACCATTTTGCCAAGTTTGGTGTAATTCCGTTCAGCCATTCAGGCTGTAGACGTATGTAAATGTCCTATGGAAAATTGCATGGGGAAAACACATTTGAAAGTGTTGAAATTTAGAACCAATTAAAATGTTACTTTGGTTTTGTATTTGTGTGTGATGAAAGTTAATTGGTTATGTATATATGTCAAATGAGAGGAAACCACAGCCATTTTGTGATACTACTGTCTGAGGTACATTTGTGAGGAATTTTTGGTGGTGAATTTCTGGTGTTTGATTTACACAGTACTAACACTTCTGCTACTTTTAAAAAGGTGAGTTGTTAATTTGTAAGGGGAACTATGTTGTACACTTGAAGATAATTTGAAAAATGTTTTCTGTTATTTATTTGCTGTCCTTCTGTTATACTAAATACTTGATGAAGTTAGTTTTATATTATGTATTACTAAAAACGATAAATGAAAGTGATTATTTTTTTCTGCAATTTACAGCAAGCAATTTCAAAATAAAATGGCTCACAATGAAGAGACCGTGGCAATTTCTTTTGAATTGTCCACTACATTGATTGAAATTGAGAGCACCAATAATGAAATATTGTCACAAGGAGGACATGACTTGTATGATTCCATTAGATTGATTGAAATGGACAGCACCAAGAATGAAATATTGTCACAAGGAGATGACTTGAATGATTCCACTACATTGATTGAAATTGAGAGCACCAATAATGAAATATTGTCACAAGGAGGAGATGGCTTGTATGATTCCATTAGATTGATTGAAATGGACAGCACCAATAATGAAATATTGTCACAAGGAGGAGATGACTTGAATGATTCCACTACATTGATTGAAATTGAGAGCACCAATAATGAAATATTGTCACGAGGAGATGACTTGAATGATTCCACTACATTGATTGAAATTGACAGCACCAATAATGAAATATTGTCAGAAGGAGGAGATGACTTGAATGATTTTTTTGATCAATCTCTTGATGGCGAATTTATCGAGTGTTTGGAGACCATAGAGTTACAAGAATCATCATTGCAGACTTTTAATGAGGAGATTCCAGATGAGATGATTGAAGAGGAAATTACTGATGAGGACATGTTAGTAGTTGTTTCAAATTTAGAAAATTCTGAAGAATAAATTTATATTTAGAAATCAAAAATTGTTTGAGACATTATTTATTTTTATTTTTAATTTATGAGGTTGTAGCGAAGTGATTGTAGTATAAAATGAGACTTATAGTATAGAGTGCAACATTTTTATGTTACATGGTAAGTTTACTCATATTTACTTCCCTTCTGCCACTATATTATCTCCAATGTGTATTTGACATGTCTTCTTCATCTCCGGCCTCCTTTCTCTCACTGTGTGTCTCCGATGCATCTTATCGCTGGTATTTTGTGTAATTACAGAAGAGAGTAAAATAAAATAGTTCGGAACGTGAAAAGGGGGCAAAGTAGAGTACTCCTCACCCCCTAGGCCTTTTTAGGCGGTCCCAAAAGGATCAGTTTCTGCTTTCCTGAGAGATTATGGTATGAGTTCCATATACCACAATAACTTGCATTACAACATGCAAGATATCTATCTCCTATTACCAACTTTTGGAGATATTCGCGCTAAGCGCGAATATCTCCAAAAAGTAACACCTGCCCTGAGCAGTTCTTAGCCATGTTATCCAATGGGAGGTGGATAACATGGCTAAGAGTATTAGCTCGGTAATGCATGAATATCGCTGAGTTTTTAGCGATATTCATGCATTGCGGCCGTTTATTATCGCATTTGCGATAAACCTTGATAATAGTAAGGTTTATCTTCGATAATTTCTGACGATGCTTAGTGGTAAAAAATTGGTTGGTAAGCATCGTTAGCGATAAATATCGCTTAACTTTGGTAATATGCCCCAACGTCTGTTAACGTTCGATTCGAAGGAAATGAGGAAGTGTTGAAAAACATTGTCTGCGCCATCTTGCCTTTTTTGAAATGCCACACTTTTGTCGTGCACGGCAGCCATTTTAGATGTCTTGACCAGACCCACTCTCTGCACGCTGTCGATTCGTAGCATGGCTCCTCACCCTCGTAAGCATCTCCCCCAGGCACTGGTCACCACCGCTCTCTGTCTTATGCATGGGCAATAAACCTTCCCCCATCTGCGCTGCTCTTCCCTGAGAATCACACTCTGTGCCCGCCCGACACCTCCCTTTCGCCCTATTCACTACCGCACCCTCTGACACTCCTCTTCCTCTGTGTCCGAATGTCCAGGCCGGTCCTAGGCTATCAGCTAGCCCTGCAGATGTAGTTTATGGCCCCAGCTGTAAAGAATCACCCCTCTTCAAAGGAGTTATAGTAGATCAAGGCCCACACCCGATGTGATCCGTCACAGCACACGCGTTCCTACTATCTGAAAACCATCCTGTATTGTGATTGGGGAGAGGACCGAGCCTGAAGCGGAAGATTCCAGGAATGACTCTTTGTACATCAAAGTTTTTACAATTATGTGTCACATTAAAAATATATAGCACTCCAACAAAGTAGTAGGAATATAAAACTTTAATAACATATAAATATATACAACAAAACAAAAACAGTAAAAACATTTAAACAACGAAGAGACCGTGGCAATTTCTTTTTAATTATCCAATAGATTTATTGAAATTGACAGCACCAATAATGAAATATTCTTGTCAGTAGCGGTCTGTTGTGCGAATAGTTCCAAGGCAGCAGAACGCGCTGAAATCTAGATGGCACGAAAGTGATGTCTAGCAAGTTGCCGCCCAGCAAATAACGGCGTGGGGCGCCGCGGGGGTGAGTGAGTCCAGTAGGCACCACAGCTATTCTTACCGGCATTGCAGAATTACTGCTGGGGACAATGCCTGTGCTGTAGCAGGGTCACAGCAGAAACAAAAAGGATTCTGTTGAAGATGTTGTTGGTTTTCAATTTGAAAACAGTTCTGGTGTCAACTGCTATGCTAATGTAGTGGTTAATGTTTTGTTTTCTCTAGAAAATGTAAAAGAGGGGGAGGCAGTCCAAAGTTCCGTTAAAAGGGCAAAGGAAAGGATCGGTGGTTTGAACTATCAGTCAAAAAGGGGAGGGGGTGCAATAATTTTTCCTACCGGGTCACACTGTGCTTTCACCGGAAGTGAGGTCTGCAGGATTGTAGTAATTCAAAGTGAGGCTGGCGCCAGCATGGGAGCGCCGACGTCCCGCGGATACAGTTTCGTCACTCCACGGGCGATCATGGCAGTCATTCCCCATCGGGGGTCGGAGACTCCCGCGGCTCCTCTAGAATCTTCAAGGTCGTGGAGGACTACGGTGGTGGAGTCAACCAGTGACCGGGCCATTTCTTTATGTTGGGCCCGCTCTTGCCAGGTCGACCGCCATTTTGAGAGTTCGGCAGCTACCGGCGATCGCGGGGTCACATGAGCGGACGGGCTCCACCCTGCCGGGCGAGACGTTGCAGCATGGCCACAGTGGAAGAACCGTTATCTAGGTTGTTCCGAAACTGTGCAGCACTGGAGTTGTTAGGATGCCACCGCCTGGAGCGCTGAGGGTGCAGCTGGGAAGCCTCCACCTGGGGAGGCGGGAGAGGCCTGTTCGCACCGTCTCTCCCTCCCAGTGCACCCCACGGCGTCTCGCTTGAGATTTGTTATGGCCGGACCAGGCGATGAGGACGAGGGGGGGTCGGAGGCATGTGCAAGACATCCCCCTCCAGTGTTGTCGCAGCCATTATAAAAGAAAGAAGTGTCCCGTCCGTCTTCGGGCCGGGCTTCCGGTGGATGTCGGCCGGACGCCCCTGGCTCTGGCCCCATGAACGGGTTTCTTGGTTTATCGGCTGCAGCCGGATCCCGTCGGCCTCGGCCCCCCGACCGTTGGTGGTCGGACCGGAAGAGCATGTGGCGGGACTACCTGCAACTCTCAAGGGCCACCGCGGCCGGACTGGGAGAGAGAGGGGAGGGTCGAGGAGACATTCCCCCCCCCTGCAACTGTTCAGCGTTGTAAAGGCAATCCCCTGGCCGGGTCCCGCTGGTCTCGGCCTCTCCTCCGGCTACACCCTACGTTAGGATCTCCTGGCCGAGGCGTGGCAGCAGAACCTGCCTTATATGGGCTGCTCCCGGCTGGGCGTAGCCGGAACCCTGCCCCACCTTGGAAGTTTCCAGAGTGGGGGTGGATGTTCTACTGACTTGCATTTTCCCTAGTCTATCGATTTTTTTGGCGTGGCAGGCGGTGGGACAGCGAGGGGTGATTTGGTTTCTCTTACTGTTTTTCTGGTCTCTCACCACTGGCATATTTTAACGTTTTCTTGTTTCTAGGACATTAATAGGTTTTATTATTACGTTATGTTATCGTTTCTTTGTTCGTTGTTTAATAAAAGTTCATGTTCATCAGTGGCCTACTGATTTTCGTTTTCCTATTTTTTTCTTTCCAGGTTGTTTCATGGTAAAGTTTCTGTTAACAGGATACAGTGATCACTTCGTTATTATTGCATATGTCCTTTTCACTAGGGGTGCTCTCTGGTCGGGCCAGATGACGTATCTCTAGTAAATGGTCCGGGTGAAAAAGGTGCATCAATCAGTGGGGAGTAGATAGGCATGACAGATTACAACGGGGGAGAACGGTCCGCATTACGTACCCTTTCACTACTTGCAAAGATTTTCCTACGTTTATTTGCAAACAGGGAATACCTCCAAAAAGAACTAATTCCCAAACAGTCAATGTTCGGACAATCAATCAATCAATGAGGAATGAAATAGGTACGACGTGTTAAAGGCTTGCGTTACCTACCCTTCACTATCTGCAAAGGGAGATAGAATATTCCTATTCTTCCTCGTTTGCAGGTAGAGAAGATCGTTAAGAGAATTAACTTCGAACAATTCAATGCTCGATTGAAACAATCAACAAGGGGTACTGTGAACACAAATGAACGCCGCTTATATACATACGCATTGCTATTTTCAACAGGTTGTTCCTAATGTTTCTATTTTAGCGAGGTCAAAAGAGATCCCATTAGTGGCCTACTGATTTTGCTCGATTCCTTTTGTTTTTTTACACGATTTTTCGCTATCTGCAAAGACTAAACAGAGTATTGCGACTCTGTGCTTGTTTGTAAATAGAGAATGAACCAAAGAGAACAATCAATCAAATGGAGAGAGAAGCAGGCACGACGGATTACAAAGGGGGAAAGGGCTGCATTAACTACCCTTCACTATCTGCAAAGAGAGAGTACTCCTAATAGAAATGAGGGGTGGGGGGCAGCAATCAAAGCAGATCAGTGTGCATAAACACGAAAAAAAAAATTCTTACCACGTACTTGACATTCGACAGCTTATGATATTTGCTATTAAAAAACCATTGAAATTCACTGAAAAAACCATAGGTTATAGACCATATATAGTTAGGAATTAGCATTTACAAAACCTTGAAAATTCACTGAAAAAACCATAGGTTATAGACCATATATAGTTAGGAATTAGCATTTAAAAAACCTTATTTTACTCACACAAAACCATTGAAATTCCATATATAGTTAGTTGCACTAACTATATATTGCGCACCCGCAATCCACTGCTGATGATGTCACATATTACATCATTCATGACATGGTCAGTGACATCACTGATGACATCACTGATGACATCTCAAATGACATCACTGATGACATCACTGATGACATCTCATTTGACATCAATGACCACATCACTGATGATATCATTCATGTGACAATACAATGCATCTCCTCACATTTTAATATAACCTCTGTTTCACCCAGTGTTAAAAACAGAGTATAATTTTTGAAACTATTGACACACCAATACTAGTTACTACATACGTACTCACTGATTCCTACGTCTACACACACATTCACTCATTCACCCATACAATCATTCATACATACAATCACTCATGTTTACAACACAATCATATGCACTCATACACCTATACAGACACTCACACTCTGCCACTCATCCATGGAGTTACTCACACACCTAGTCAGTCCTGTAAAGAATCAATCACACTTCCATTTTCTACTCTATACAGTTAAACATAGAGCACCTTACGTTTTCAACCATATACTAACACATACTTACTCTCTTATACAATCATTGATACAAGTACACATTGATCTGTACAGAGTCACACACCTCCCATCCAGCCACACACACACTCAGTCTCCCATGCAAATACTTGGGCAATCAATCAATAACCCATATAGTTACTCATATAGCTACTGATCAACACATGCAGCAGTTTACAGAACAACAGACATAATGATGCACAAATTAAGACAGTTTAGTCACTAACCCATGCACTCAGTGAGACACATTTAATCACTCACTCATACATTCAGTCATGCACCTACTAAATCCTTCGTCCAGACACTTATACATCCACTCATTCTTCAATATGTAAGACATATTTTAACTTTACAGAAACATAGTCACTGGATGTTGTCATCAGTGATGTCATCAGTGATGTCATTTGAGATGTCATCAGTGATGTCATCAGTGATGTCACTGACCATGTCATGAATGATGTAATATGTGACATCATCAGCAGTGGATTGCGGGTGCGCAATATATAGTTAGTGCAACTAACTATATATGGAATTTCAATGGTTTTGTGTGAGTAAAATAAGGTTTTTTAAATGCTAATTCCTAACTATATATGGTCTATAACCTATGGTTTTTTCAGTGAATATATATATATATATATATATATATATATATATTTATATACATATGTCTTAGAAATATAACTGCTTATAATAGGAAGCATAGTTCATTCTACAATAACATATGTAAAACGACATCTCATCCCCATAACGTGAGAAACATAATTTGTCATGTCCGAGTATACTGTTGTGATACACCACTGTTTTGTGAGTATAGTTGTGTATGTGGAAAAAAAAGCCCGCTCTTGACTACTCTTCTGAAGCTGAGATGGTTGGCAGTGGACCTTATATTTCTGGGTAATGTGTTCTATATATAGTTTATCTGCTTGAACGGAGAAAGATGTTGCACCCATGTGTATTTTTCCTTGTATTGTTAATTAGTTATTATAATTATTCAGGCTTAAAGTTCCTTTTCTCAAGGTGAAACTATTTATGCCATTTGGTTTGCGCATTCTGAATGATATGAAGGATTAGGGCACATGCCGAGATTTAAGTAAAAAGTAAGCCTCAAGGGCCATACAGTGGACTTGTAAGAGGGCTTTGCTTAATTAGGCCCCTGCAGAGATATCGGTCAGTCGTTCATCTTCTCAACAGCAATAAAATGAGTACGGTTAAGAATGCAATTACACTTTTACTTAATATTTAGTGTGACATGCGTGCAGAATTATAAGTCGTCTCTCTGAAATCTTTGAAAATGTATGCTCATAAATGCTATAATGTGATTCATGTACTCATAAGATGGATGTGTCTCTTGCGCTCGCTTTTAAAATCAAAGAAACATTTTCTAACAAAAAACATAAGATAGTAATTCAATATTCCTCAGCTGATTCACCTAGAGTAGATTTGTGACAATGTAAGTATCTTAAAAGGCAAACTATACAATGGCATCCACATATATGGTCACATCTCAGCAGGCTCCACACTGTCGGGTCATTTTTTTCTGCCATTTGTATAATTAATAAATAAACAGCATGCTGTGCTTTTGAAAGCGTTGTGTTATATGCCAAAGTAAAGGTCAGTGTTTTTTCTCCTCCCAAAAGAGGAAAGGTCATTTTATAATATGTAAGTCAGGGGCATTGATCTGAAAGAACCTGGCACAGCCAAGGAGTATTGTATGGCAGATCCGTGTTAATGCATAAGCATAAAGAGGCAGATTTACTTAGAATTTATGCAACGCAGTGCAGCAAGCCATGTTTATGTGCAACACCGCATGAATGGGAGAGAGCTGAAAAGTGCTATATCTACTAAGATACAACGCTCTTCAGCTCTCTCACATAGCTGGTGCAGTAAGGCTGCCTAGCGCCAACGCAGGCACTGTTGCACCATCGTTCAAGGGTGCCTGCAATACAGGCAAGATTGTTTTTGTGCAGGAAGGGATACTTTCCTGCAAAAAAATATAACTTAAATGCATATTCCTCTTTCCATGCATGCTGCAAAATGTAGCACACATGGAAAGAGGAAGTAACCAGAAGAAATAAAGTTATTTCCCATTGTTAAAGCTCAGAGGGGAATGCGTATCATTTTGACACATTTCCACGGTTACTAGCCTTAATAAATCTGGGACTGCAATATAAACCATGGTGGATGCAAGGTAACGTAAGGCAGCACTATGCCCTCCTTTTACTTTGTATTTACTTAGCCATGCAAAGTGACTTTGCTTGGTTTAGTAAATACCAAAAATCAATTTGCGTCAGGGCTGCACCACAAAAGTGACACAACCCCAACTCAAAATCATAGTAAATCTGCTCCTTAGAGTGACAAAGCTGCTATCCTATTAGGTTCCTTGTCCCCAAATCTTCCTCAACATCCTTCTCACTTTAAACTACTAGATTTATTTTTAGCAGTTGCCCTACACATGATTACCTCCAATTGAAAGGACTCCTCAAAAGTTACTTATTCCGCTTGGTGGAATGCGATTTGCTTTAATCATAGGCTTGGTACCAACTATGTTACCCCCATTTCCCTAGCCGTTAAAAGAGATTTATTGTGGATTCCTCTTACCACATATTTATCCACTTATTCCCCTTCCAGCTCCCCCGCTATTCCAAATCCCATTGCTGGCTCTGATGAAGTTTGCAAACCTCCTTGATTTTTCCACTTGTTGTCTTTTTCAAGATCCTTTCCTGTGTACCTTTGCCAGATGTATTCTATTGCTTTTACTTTATTTTCACTTGATATAGCTTATACGCATACAATGTATACCTTGTTCTTATTTTTTCTCTTTGAACTTTTCATTTCTGTTTGACTTAGAATAAGTGTTTATTGATGCCATTTATTATATATTTGCTTCATGCCCAGATGTTTATGTATATATTATTTTTTTTACCCTCTGAATGCACTTTTGTATTCTCCTATTTTACTTGGTTTCAATAAACTTGAACTTAAAAAAAAAAAAGAGTGACAAAGCCGATCAGGAGCTAATATATGCTAGCTATAATGTTCCTACCAATTGGTATTACCTCCTTGTCCTTTTCTACAAGATTTAACGACAAAACTCTATTCTTGATTCACTATTTCAGAAATGGAAAACTGTAACCATCACAAATGAGGATTTGCCTATGCAGATTCATCTAGAGCTAATGTACATCTGTGTCAACCTTCTACATGTAGAATTCTACATTTGTTATGATTTTGCACACAAATATACTTTCAAATTTGAGGATACAAAAAACTTGCACAGATAACCAGAGTAATACCTGACCAGCATTTTAAAAAAAGACAGAAATGTACTCCAAACTTAACAGCGATCTGGACGTTTTGTTTATCAAAAAACGAGTTGTGCAGGAAAAGCTTGTAGTAACACATTACCCCATGTTTTTAGACATTAACACTCTGGCCCGTCATTATCACCTGCATTTTGCAGATAAAAATGACAAAGCCATCTGTACACATAATGCTGTTTTAATAATCTCTGATCTGATAAATAAGTAACAGTGCGCACTGACCGCAACAAATGATGCTAAAGACAACACTGGGCAACGGAAAAAAACACACAGAGCAATTTGGAGCGTGGGAGAATAGGACTAGGACGAGAGAGGACATAACAGGTGCAGGAGGGAGGCAGAAGGATATGGGCGATAGTGTGCAATGTGGAGAGTGGGAGAAAAGCATATGACAGAGACACCTAGAAAACACCTGCAGTCTCATGGATTGCTTAAACAATAAGAAAAGAGTAATTCCCTGAAAGTGAGCTGATGAAGTACAGAAGCCAGCTAATCAAAGATATGCTAAAGAGGCTATGCTTCATGGGAGGGACAAACTGAAAAAAGGAAAACCATCAACTAGAAATCAAGCAAAGGAGAATGGCATTAGTAAGCCCACAATAAGTCTTTTGAAACCTAACTGCTTGTTCTGTCTGGAAAGCTCGACCTAAAAATGACCCGGTGCTGCTCCCATTCACTTGGGTGGTGCACTAACAGGTTTCCTAAAGCCCTGCAAACACCTTTGCACCATAATGCAAAGGTGTGTGTGTGGGTGTTAGTGTGTGTTAGTGTGTGTGTGTGTGTGTGTGTGTGTGTGTGTGTGTGTGTGTGTGTGTGTGTGTGTGTGGTGTGTGTGTGTGTGTGTGTGTGTGTGTGTGTGTGTGTGTGTGTGTGTGGGTGTTAGTGTGTGTTAGTGTGTGTTAGTGTGTGTGTGTGTGTGTGTGTGTGTGTGTGTGTGTGTGTGTGTGTGTGCGCGCGTGTGTGTGTGTGTGTGTGTGTGTGTGTGATGTCCAGCATATGTTTTATACTGGAAGTATTCCCTTTCACTACAGAATCCTGTGCCTAGACAATTTCTAAAATGTTCTACACATTGGACTTGTGCTGTATAGTATAGCACACATGCATTGTGTGAAATGTTAGGAGAAATAAAAACATTTCTTCAACTTTGCTCCTGCTTCAAGGAGGTGTTATTTTTTCCTCACAAAGCATTGTCGGACAATTTTTGTAGATCAGGCTTCAAAAGTCATGGGTTACAGCGCTGTAATGTCTAAGGACCACCGAGGTAACGCCAACCCTTAATGCAAAGTGGCACAAAGCTTACATTTCTGTCAAGAAACAGACTTTGCGCCACATTTTTCCACTTTGTATGTCTTTTCCCTAAGTGGGATGGGTATACACAGACGTGGGTCCCGTGCACACTGTGTCACTGGAACCAAGCAATACCTGACTGATGAGCTCTAAATAGAGCCAAACTGGTCCTGGGTTGCTTGTGTTCTGGTTTAGAGAGGACCTGGCCTGGCTGTTCGGGCTGGACTGTTACCATTGGAACAGAGTCACAACTGATTTGCATAGAGGCATGGCCAACAAGATGGCCGACTGGTAACTCTCTTCACAGGCTCCACCGGCCCGTTCATGAATCCGCCTGTTATCCTTCATTCACCGAGACATCTGATCTTGTACTGATGGCCTGATCATTGGGGAGCTGAGAGCTGCTGATGGTGCGGACAGTGAATACTCTCTGGCGCCATTGTTGCCCCACCACTGTACCTGACAGTTACACTACCCTACTCCTCAGCACGGCAGTGAGGGGAACTACGTCCTTCACTACAGCACTCTGACGGATCTAAAACTGCAGCGGAGAGAATGGGGGTACTCACAGCTGTAAGCCTTCCCCCCCATCCTCCGGGCGGCTCGGGGCTGACTAGTGGTCCAGTGGAGGCATCTGCCCCACAAAGAAGACAATAATTCCCCATCAGAGGCAGAGGCGGGGAGCAAAGCCTGTGCACATTCATCCTGGAGGGCTCCTGAAAGTGCATCATCCACCTGAGCCTGCACTGAGTGCCCCACAGGGACCGTGGTGCCCCATTGCATGGATACGAGGCAGAGGCGGACAAGAGGAGGGACGCCTCTGGACAGGGCCATACCGGGCACCGGGAAATCCCACGGTGCGACGCACATGTGGGGGCCGGTTTTGGGCCCCTGGGGGCCATTTTTATTACAGGGGCGTTTTTGCAGCATAGCTGCAAAATCGGCCCTGTACCAAAATCGTCCAAAAACCGGCTGAGCACTTTGACAGGGCCGGTTGTAGTTCCAAGTCCGGCCCTGCCTCTGGAGGGTGGGCAAGGTGAAATGGAACTGCACGGCCCTAATTGCAGAGCGGTGGCCAGGACTCTGCCAGACGGGGGTGGACCGGAGGCCTACTAGGGTTCTACCCTTCTCTGTTTGGGCACGGCACTACCCTGCAGAATACCAAATAATAATGACCCTGCTGGCTGGGGCTTCTACGGACCCAGGGCCGAGTTGGTGAAGGCTGGACATGACTGGAGTGGTGATGGGTGGTGAGAGGCCCCTGCACTGAGACTCCAGGTGAGGGCCACAATTGCTACTCGTCAGACGTTGGTCGGAGAGAGGGAACCTGTGGAACCCCCTAAACCCTGGGGCCCTGGTAAATACAGATATTGTCTAACATGATGGTAGAAGGAGGCGGTGCTAGAGGGCCCTTTGCCCTGAGATCAATGGGGTTGTTCTGGGGTCGCCTTCACCCACCTCCTCAGTGAAGTGGCATGCCCGGTGGCCTAGAGAGGGTGCCTGAAGGGGGGAGTGTCACTCTACACATAGAGCCCCAGTGGAGCATTGCGCCGGACTCATAGAACTGGCCTGAGTGCCATTCTGAGACCCAGCAGACAAATAACTTTGAGGTGGTCCCTGACATTCTCATTTTGCTGCGCTGGGGCGGTGAAGCACAGACTCCAACCCCTGTTCACGTCCTGACACAGAGACTTCGCCAAGAGGATAATTGTAATGCTACCTGGAGAGGGGTCCCCCCCCCCGGATTCAAGGTGGAACTGCTGATGTCTGGGGACTCAGACACACACATTAAGGAGGTGTACTGAGCCTCTACCCCCTGGACCTACTTGCAGCACACAGGACAAAAAGGAGATAATCAGCAGAAGTGGCTGAATCCCAGTGTTCTCCAACGTTCAGCCGTCACTCCACACCCCATCATTATGGCCAGGAACAAAGAACTATGGCCCCCAAAACAAGAGTAAATGGACCGGTATACAAGGTTCCTGGCCCCCTAGCCTGGGCCAGCTGGGAAGACACCACAAATGCCTGATAATGTGACAATCTTACAGGCTATACAATCTTCCAGGGAGGTGATAGAGGGGAAAGTAGGTGATGTCCATTCCGAGGTCACATTACTCCACTAAGACCTGCGTAATGTTTCAGCAAGAGTCACCCAGGCGGAAAGCCGCATATCGGAGGTGGATGACACGACCCATACTCTCCTCACAGAGGTCACAGAATTCACCGCTACCCTCAAAGATACAACAAAACTGCGGGCCCTTCGCATTCAATACATGTTGCTCTTTCCAGCAAAGGTTGAGGTCATCTTCGAAGGTAAAGGTATATTTTTCCTGGAGTCAGAGGAGGCATGGACCTGGATAGAAGAACGTTCTCTCCTCGGCCTGAGACAGGAATCCTAGGGACACTACCGCCCTGCCCCAAACTCAGAGAATGAGGAGAGGATGGTTTAGTGGCCTCACAAATAGAAAATCCCCTTTTAGTGGTTGGCGTCCTTTCGAGGCTGACCCTTCCTCAGACATAGAGGGGGGACAGTCACTGATGCCGGATAAAAGAAAGCAACCTAGGCACCGCACCCGATAAATGCTGTGAAAGAACTGACAGAGCACAAACTCTCATTGGAATCCGACAGTGACCATCTACTACTGCAAGGGATCACCCACATGGAGAACATACCCTCAGACGCTGCCTCTCAAGATCCTGATTTGACAACAGTGTGAGCTGAAGATGATGATTGACAGGGCTGACATGCCTGGTGGAGAGCTGGAGGACAGTGAGTGGGCACAACATACCTCTTGAAGGACGTTTGATACACCTGATTGGTTGTACTGCTTTGAACTTTGTTGACATTTTCTTTTACCCCAGGGTTACTATTAGTTGGTCTAGCCACAACTGGGGTTTCTGAGTTCGAGGATGGGAGTTGGAATGAGGAGTTGTTGGAATGCAAACCTCTCAGGCCTAACCTGCATCACATTTGTCATGTTGACAGTGAGTATGATGTGCGCAGGAAGTGGGCGAGGGTACGGAGGGGAGGAATTGAACGGGTGTTTTGGGTCTAGGGACAGGATAGGGAGGGAAAGTTTGGTTTACATATTGATTGGAGTGGTAGCGAACACAGATACAGAGGCAGGGTGCATGGCCACAGGCAGTACACCACCTCAACACATCAAAGATGAACAAGCTAAACAGGCAAGGTGACATGGGGTACTCGTTGATGACGTAGAACGTCAACAGCTGGAAACAAGATCAAGAACGACTTGCTCACCACGTATCTTAGGAGATTGAAGCCTGATATAGTCCTCCTACAGGACAAACACTTACATGGCTCACAGTGTGGGTTCCTGGGCAGGAGGGCATATAAGACTTTGGCACAAGCTGGCTTCACCACAGAATCCAGAGGTGTGGCTAATCTAATTCGGAAGATGCCCCCCTTTACAATAAACTAATTGTGGGTTGACCTCAATGGCACATATGTAGCCATGAGAGGCATGTGGGGACGTAGTGACATCACCCAAGTTAGCTTCCATGCCCCTCCTTGACTCCAGCGACAGACATTGGACAGGTTACCTGAGATACTGTTGGAAGCTGGCTCCTCTACGCACTTCATAGGGAGGGACTTTAATGACGTAGTCGACCTATTCCTGGATCGCACAAGCTGGACCCCAGAACAGCCGGATGTCATGCCTCTGGTGGGGTTCCTGACAACCTTGGGATTTACTAAACTCTGGCACCATCACCACCCTAATGATCATACATACTCGTATTTCTAGTGCACCCACAAGGTGTTCCCCAGGCTAGATTATATCCAAGCCCCAGCAGGAAAGATAGGGGAAGTGGAGAGGGTGGATTACTTGGCAAGGGGTCTCTCAGACCACGTGCATCTCTGGCTCACAGTGGAGGCAAAATCCAGCTGGCTGAAGGCGTGATGGAGGCTCAACACATGGAAGTATAAAGATGAGGCAGTGGCTAGCAAAATTAGGGTAAATACTGAGCTGTAGTTTACTGAAAATAAGGTGTCAGTGTCATCAGCAATGATATTGTGGGAGGCATAAATAAATTGTACTTAGGGACAGGGCACAGAATGTAATTGCATATAAGAGGAGGAAAGAGCTCCGGCAGATAGAGGCCTTAGAGGGTAAACTCATGGAACTGGTGGGGAGACTTGGATCAGACACGGACCCCATAATCATGAGTAAGATCTCGATTACTAGCAGAGAATTCCAAACATTGGCAAGTCAAGAGGTGAAGTCCTCAATTTTTATCCATGCAACGTCGCCTGTATGAGGCGGGAGATAAAGCGGGAGACTATTGGCTGGGAAGAAAGGAGGTAGAGGCGTGATGGATACATTCTATTCAGACATACAATGGAGTAACACATACCTCGCCACGAGATATCGCCAACTCATTAGCCTGATTTTATGCTAACTTTTATAAGGCCCGACAAATGGATCTCACTTTGTGACTCGACCTGACCAGGTCAGAGCCGGTCGCTCCACCCACCTCGTGCCTGACCCCTGCCGCTGTGTCTCCGGTGTGCCCCTGAGCTGCTGTGACGCTGTGTCCCCGGTGTGCCCCTGAGCTGCTGTGCCCCTGATAATCGCCGCCAAGGATCCGGTCTTGTGCACTAATTAATTTTAATATTTCATGTAATTTATTTTCAGTTTTGCGCCAATTGTCACTGTTGTGCCTGTGTTCGTGTGCTCTGCTTTAATTTAGTCGTGCCCCCTATTTGCTGCCGCCTCCGCTACCCGCTGTGACTCTCTGGTCAGTTTCGCTTTCATCCTCAGATACCATTTGTTGTGCCCCTCCACCCCGCTCCCTGTTGCTGCTCAACCCAACACCCATCCCCTCCTGCATCCCCGCTCCTACCCACCCCGCTCCCGCCTCCCAGCTGCTCCTCCCTCCCACGAATAATATAGGCTTACATGGATGAGACGGGGAGCTGTGACTCGACCTGACCTGGTCAGAGCCGGTTGCTCCACCCGCCTCGTGCCTGACCCCTGCTGCTGTGTCTCCGGTGTGCCCCTGAGCTGCTGTGACGCTGTGTCCCCAGTGTGCCCCTGAGCTGCTGTGCCCCTGATAATCGCCGCCAAGGATCCGGTCTTGTGCACTAATTTATTTTAATATTTCATTTAATTTATTTTCAGTTTTGCGCCAATCATCACTGTTGTGCCTGTGTTCGTGTGCTCTGCTTTAATTTAGTCATGCCCCCTATTTGCTGCCACCACCTCTACCCGCTGTGACTCTCTGGTCAGTTTCGCTTTTATCCTCGGATATCATTTGTTGTGCCCCTCCACCCCGCTCCCTGCCGCTGCTCAACCCAACCCCCGTCCCCTCCTGCATCACCGCTCCTACCCACTCCGCTCCCGCCTCCCAGCTGCTCCTCCCTCCCACAAATAATATAGGCTTACACGGATGAGACGGGGAGCTGGGACTCGACCTGACCTGGTCAGAGCCGGTCACTCCACCCGCCTCGTGCCTGACCCCTGCCGCTGTGTCTCCGGTGTGCCCCTGAGCTGCTGTGACGCTGTGTCCCCGGTGTGCCCCTGAGCTGCTGTGCCCCTGATAATCGCCGCCAAGGATCCGGTCTTGTGCAATAATTTATTTTAATATTTAATTTAATTTATTTTCAGTTTTGCGCCAATTGTCACTGTTCTGCCTTTGTTCGTGTGCTCTGCTTTAATTTAGTCGTGCCCCCTATTTGCTGCCGCCACCGCTACCCGCTGTGACTCTCTGGTCAGTTTTGCTTTCATCCTCAGATACCATTTGTTGTGCCCCTCCACCCCACTCCCTGCCGCTGCTCAACCCAACCCCCGTCCCCTCCTGCATCACCGCTCCTACCCACCCCGCTCCCGCCTCCCAGCTGCTCCTCCCTCGCTCCGCCCCCTCCACGCTCCACTTATGGCAAAGTGGCAAACGCGCAGCGGTCACGTGCAGCGGGCGCACGCCAAAGGTAAGCCCGTCTGCGGCCGTCCGCGCCTGGACGGCGCCCAGCGCCAGACCCCCTGGCCCCCGCAATAACCACTCTACCCACCTAACATACGACGCCGCAACCCTCACTGCATTCAACACCGGCCGACTCCCCGACTGCCACCAAGCCGCCCCAGGACGCGCCCATGGACCCTTTACCTGCCAATCCTGCAAGTTCTGCTGCATCAGGACCCACACTGCAACCACAAACACCAAACAGGGCCCAAACAACAACCACCTGAAGTGCATCCTGCTCAACACCCGCTCGATCCACAGACACGCCATTGAACTATGGAACCTACTCGATACCACATCGCCGGAGTCGCCTTTCTTACAGAAACCTGTATGAACGCCTCATCAGCGCCGGACATCGCCATAGCCATTCCGGACGTTTACAAGATCATCCGAAGGGACCGCATCAACCAAACAGGAGGAGGCATCGCCATCGTCCACAAGAACTCGATCCGCATCACGACCAGCGCCGACAACACCCTCACAGCCGGCGAACATCTTCACTTCCAGATTCACACCGACCCCAAGACAACACTTAGAGGCACCCCCGTCTACAGACCCCCAGGACCATGCACACAATTCTGCGAAGACATCACTGACTTTATCAGCCCACACGCCCTCCCCTCCGAGGACTACATTCTCCTTGGGGACCTCAACTTCCACCTGGAAAAGAACAACGATAGCAACACCACCACCCTTCTGGACAACCTCGTCAATCTCGGACTCAAACAACTGGTAAACACCTCCACCCACTACGCCGGACACACGCTCGACGCAATCTTCTCCTCCAGCAAGCACATCTCCTTCAATCACGCCACAGGACTCCACTAGACGGACCACAGCTGCGTCCACTTCAACTTCAGAAAAACCGCGACACACCACCACCCACAACAAGTCCCCCGCAGAAACTGGAACAAAATTACCACCGACCAGCTCACCACATCGCTAAACCAAAACCCTCCCACCAGAGTATCGGACCCAAACCATGCAGCCATCAATCTCGCACAATTAATTAATTAATTAATTATGTGCTTATATAGCGCTGGAATCACTCCCGAAGGGGTACCTCCGCGCTTCAACCACTGCGAAACCCTTCCTGGCTTCCCTGAGAGATGGTCCCTTAATGGGTATCTCCAGGGTGAGACCAGGCATCCCCGGCGGTCTGGTGGGCCGTTAGTGAAGATGAGGCAAGCTAGTGCCCAGAGTTGCCGAGTGTGATCGCTGATCAGAGTGGGCACCGAGGCGAGAGAATTATCGAGTCCGCTGACCCTGGTCCAGAAACCTGCCGCGTCGGGAATCGAACCCTGGTCCCGGGCCGTCCTCTGCTCTCGGGTCTGCCGCCTCTAACCAGTGAGCCACACTACTCCACTCACAATGGCTCACCCGCTGCGCTGACGAATTAGCACCCTTGAAAAACCACCACAACAAGCCAGGAAGCAAAAGAGCCACCTGGTTCAATGACGATCTCAAAAACTCCCCAAAAAAATGCTGCACCCTCAAGAAAGCCTGGCGAAAAAACCCTACCATAGACAACATGACCGCCCTCAAGGACGCCACCCGCAAACACCACCAGCTGATCCGATCCCCCAAGAAATCAGCATTCAAGGATCGACTTGACAACAACGCCCACAACAGCAAGGAACTCTTCAGCATTATCAAAGAGCTTACCAACTCCAGCGCCGGCACCAACGACATCACTCCCTCTCAAGACCTCTGCGACTCTCTAGCCTCGTTCTTCCACAGCAAGATCGCTGACATACATAACAGCTTCGGCGAACAACTCACTCCCCTCACCACCGAACTGAAGACCCCCACCATCACCCTCTGCGCCTGGACCCCGATCAGCACCGAAGACACCATCTGCTTGGGTGCAGAGCGGGAATATCGTCGTAAAAATATCGACTAACCTTAATATCGCCGCAGAAATATCGACAAGAAGAAATATCGATGACAAAAATATAGTTTGACAAGAATATCGGCAGACAGGTAAGTAATATCGTTAACATTAATATAGTTGTAATAAATATCGTTTACAAAAACATAGTTTACAAAAATATCGTTTTTTAAATAATAATAATTAATTAAGTGTTTTTAATGAGTATTGGTTGTCAAAGTAGTATTTTTTGTTGTATTTTATTAGTGAATACCGTATTTTATGTTGAATTTAGTGTTAATAGTTCCGTAGCGGGTTGTGGGTTTATAGGGGAGTAGGGTGGGAAGTAATTTAAATATAATAAAATAATTGATTAATTAATGTGTTAATTGAATATAAATAGTGTAATAAATAATAGTTAATTAATTTCAATTAGTTAATTGATTAATAATTATGTAAATTAATTATGTTAATTGTTTAATTAATTTTAGGTGTGTGTAGTTGAATTTTTAAGTGAATAAGTAGTGAATTAATTACATTTTAATTGAATAATTATTAAATTAATTATGTTAATTGTTTAATTAATTTTAGGTGTGTGTAGTTGAATTTTGAAGTGAAAAAGTAGTGAATTAATTACATTTTAATTGAATAATTATTTAATTAATGATTAATTAAATAAAAATAAAGATTTGTTAATTTTTAAACATTGTAAATACATTTAGTAATTTTTACCCCCACACTATCCAACGCTTTCCCTACTGTTGCACCCTCTGGAGTGGGAATAGTAATTTTTACCCCTACGCTATCCAACGCTTTCCCTACTGTTGCACCCTCTGGAGTGGGAATAGTAATTTAAACCCCTACGCTATCCAACTCTTTCCCTACTGTTGCACCCTCTGGAGTGGGAATAGTAATTTTTACCCCTTCGCTATCAAATGTTTTATTTAATAATATATTTTATATTTTAATTATATGTATGTATTATTGTTGTTATATAAAGTAATGTGTTAAATATATGTATATGTACACATTTATTAAGTTTATAATGAAAAAGTGTAGTTAATTTGTTTTCAATAGTCAAAAAATAAAAGTAATGTAATGTATTTTGTTAATAGTACTTATATTTATTTAATATTGATTGTAATTTTAATTAATTTAAAAAGTCGATATTTTTTACATCGATATTTATTACAACGATATTTTTGAGTCGATATTTATGTACTTACTTGTTTAGGTATAGGGTGTCGATATTTTTGTAAACGATATTTTTACAACTATATTTTTGTCAACTATATTTTTGTAATCGATATTTCAACACCCTACCATCTGCTTGATGAACTCCATCCACTCCGGATCACCAACCGACCCATGCCCCCACCACATCTTCAACAAGGCGGACTCCATCATCGCACCCCAACTCCGAGATATCATCAACTGCTCCCTCCACAACGCTACCTTCCCGGAAAACTGGAAACATGCCGAACTCAATGCCCTCCTGAAGAAACCCACAGCAGACCCCACCGAACTTAAGAACTACCGCCCCATCTCGCAAGTCATAGAGAAGACTGTCAACAACCAGCTCGCCGCCTTCCTCGAGTCTAACGGCTCCCTCGACCCCTCACAATCCGGCTTCCGAGCCAAACACAGCACCGAAACCGCCCTCATCGCAGCCACAGACGACCTCCGAACACTACTCAACAACGGGGAAACAGCTGCCCTCATCCTCCTGGACCTCTCCGCAGCATTTGACACGGTCTGCCATAGCACCCTTATACAACGCCTCAGCAACGTCGGAATACAAGAAAAAGCATTGGACTGGATCATCTCGTTCCTCGCCGGAAGAACCCAGAGTGTCCGCCTCCCCCCCTTCAGATCAGAGGCCATCGAAGTCATCTGTGGAGTACCACAAGGATCATCCCTGAGCCCCACCCTCTTCAACGTCTACATGAGCCCCCTCGCTTCCATCGCACGCCAGCACAACCTTAACATCATCTTCTACGCTGACGACACACAGCTGATCCTCTCCCTCACAAAAGACCCAAACACCGCCAAAACCAACCTACACGAAGGGATGAAAGACGTAGCCGAGTGGATGAAGAAGAGTCGCCTAAAACTGAATTCAGACAAGACGGAAGTTCTCATTCTAGGATCATCCCCCTCTGCATGGGACGACTCATGGTGGCCACCGGCAGCGCGCCCAAACCAACGGACCATGCTCGCAACCGACTCATCCTAGACATACCCCGCCACAATCACATCTCCGGTCACCTGAGAGACCTTCACTGGCTCCCCATCAACAAGAGAATCAAGTTCCGTCTCTTCACCCACGCACACAAGGCCCTCTACGACATAGGACCCAGTTACCTCAACACGCGCCTGACCTTTTATACCCCCACCCGCCAACTACGATCGTCCAATCAAGCCCTCGCCATGATTCCACGAATCCGAAGAGCCACCAGGGGAGGAAGATCATTCTCCTACTTAGCGGCCAAAACCTGGAATTCTCTCCCCACCCACCTCCGACTTACACAGAACCACCTCTCCTTCAGAAAACAACTCAAAACCTGGCTGTTTGATAAATAACGAAACCCCCCTCCCCCAAGCGCCTTGAGACCCTCTGGGTGAGTAGTGCGCTATACAAATTTTGACTTGACTTTAGACAGATGATATCCTTTTGTATGTCACCCACCCGAGCACAACCGTTCCGAGTGTGTTTCAAGTATTTGGAAAATATGGTGCCCATGCGGGCTATTAGAGTAACTGGGATAAGTTGAGCCTCTACCCAGTGGGTGGCCACCTGGACATGCGAGATCTCCCAAGGCACCAGCTCATTGATAGAGAAATGTTTAAGTACCTAGGCGTTTACGTAATCACAAATGTCAAGGTTGGTCTCAACTGCAATATCTGGAGTGTCCTGACTGAATTCCATGGTGACGTGGATAGGTGGAGATTGCTGCCCCTAACACTTTTAGATAGGGTCACCATGTATAAGATGATCACATTGCTAAACTTCTTTATAGCCTCCAAAATATGTACCACAAAATCCTGTGGGATATTTTTGCTGCAATATAGAGAGAAGTTTGCACGCTTTTATGAAATGGAGGTCATCCAGGATTGGCACTACAGAAACTTCATTGTAATCAGTATAATGGGGCAATTGTACTTCCAGACATAAGATCATACTACCGGGCGGCACATTTGATAGTGATCAACGACTGGGGGCACTTGCCAGGAGATCACCAGTCCTATGCCCTAGAGAGGCTCCAATTTCAAGCCTGCACATATTCCTACTACATCTATGGTGGCACAGGGGTAAGACAACTACTCCCAGCAACCCAGACGGCTATAGAAGCCTGGAAGTGGACAGAAAGGCGAATTGGGTGGTATAAAAAAATGATCTGAGAAACTCCACTGTGGGATGGAACACGCCTGCCCGAAATTGGAAACTGCAGGGATTTAGGACATGGGACCTAATAGGAATTGCCAGACTGGGAAATCTCCTAAAGGGCGGGCCCTGATCCCCTTCAGCTCTCTCCCACGGGACTACCAGTAAAGTGTCACTCAACAGTTCAAATACCTACAACTGCAACATGCATGGAGGGGAGAGAGGCTAGACGTTGTGGATTTTCTTGAATATGCGTCCTTAGCGGGAAGATTGCTTCTGGGGGAAATAGCCAAAAAAGCAGCCTCATGGACCTATAAGACACTAATTAACAATATGTTCAATGGGAAACAATGGTGGGAGAAATGAATGACATCAATTGGGTGGGTGGCACTAATGCCTTTGAGGGAGATAGCCATCAAATCAAGACTAATATTGATGCAATTCAAGATCCTTCATAAGATATATTATGACAGGGCTCACCTTCGCTGTAGAATAGAGTGTGTATCATATATACACACATTAGGGAATGCCCTAATATATACTCCTACCGGTCCACAATCTTAGAAGAACTCAACAAGGTGCTGTGGGAAAAGATACCGATAGACACCAGGTACATCCTTTAAGGCATACCCACAGAGGTAGATATCCCCCGAACCAAACTCCTTCCCTGTAACTTGGGCCTCATACTGGCCAAGAGGCATTTAGTCAAATACTGGGGTACTCCAGAATCCCTTACCCTAAGGGAATAGAAAACTGGAATGTGCCTTTACATGCATGCTGAAAAAGTCACATACAAGGCAAGAGCCCAAAGACGTTTTATAAGGTTTGGGTCCTTTGTTGCAATACTATGGGCTAGATATGGAAGAAGAGGTTGAACGGACCGCATCATCGCAACCCTTGTGAAATGTGAGAACTAATTGTGAAATTGATGGTCTTCTTTTCTGTTTAATGGCCTTGCTTATTACAATGATTCAATGTAACATTGACTGTTCGACTGAATATGCTTCCACTCCCATTTATTTACAGTTCTCGATGCATGGTTGAGAATCATGTATTGTTTGCAAGAAGATCTCAAAAAAATTATATTTAAAAGAAAAAAAGACTGATTTGCATATGGCTGGGTCCAAACTGAGGTGGTGTGGTGTGCAACATAATGATGGATTGGGATGTAGCCCTAGTAATTACCAGTGACTGAGAATTATTCTAGCATTCAATCCATCACTATTGTATACTTTAGTGACTTTGCAATGAAAGTGTGACTTTGCGGTGGCACAAAGTCATAATAAATCCTCTCCAATTTTTTGTTATTGAGTTTAAACCAATAAACAAATATCACCTCCTGCAACCACAGTCTAGCAGGGAAATGACTCAAAAAGTAGCTATGTGTCCCTGAACTCAAGTATCAAAATACATAAATATATAAACCATCAACAATACTCCGTCATTCCCACTCTCCCATCCCTATCGTCATACCAAGCAGTCCGGGAATAATGCCATGACTTATGGGTTGTTGTCAGATTATATTTGTCTGGTTCAGATCGTCTGCTGGGGCAATTTAGAGTGTTCTAGCTGGATAAATAATAAATGTTTAATGTATTTCGGACAAGTGAGCTCCCTAAATTCAGATGTAGGAAAGTCATCCTTTTTGCTCCGATCACCTCCATTTGTGACTGATGCTGATGGTTACTGATTCTGAAATTGCCCTGGGCTCTGCTAACCAGGGTCAGAGCCAGTATTTGTCCTCTATAGGTATATGGTAATTGGCATAGTTATAATTGGCAAAGACAATATACCTATAAGTCCTTAGTACATGATAGGGCATGTAGGTTTAGAGATTCCAGTGGACTTAATGCACTTACGTGTGCACTGCTGGGGTGTCCGGCGTCATTTTAAAGCCTGGGCTACCTTGCAGACTGGTTTTGAAATAGAAACTTGACCAAATTTGACTTTAGAAATAAAGGTACTTATCTAAATCACCCCTAAGGTCTGCCCTAGTTGCCATAAGGGATGGCTGCATTGTTATAAAAAGCAGGGACAATATTAAAGATGTTTTACGTGCCCTGGTAGAGAAAAACAGGCAAAGTAATTTCTCCTCATTGTAGTGCTACTAGCCCCATAGGCTAACATGGGACAGCTTTAACAAACTTAGAAAGGCCTATCTTTGCTTGGGAGCTAGCTCACCATATCATTCAAATTATCAAAATAATGGTTACAATAAATTCAAATACTTGCCATGGTCGGATTTATTATAACTAGTTCAGGAAAGTAGTTCTATAAATTACTATCCTAAAGTTACTTAAGCAGCTCTGTAGCAGTCTCTTCTGATTGGTCAGTCTTTGACAGCCTGAGCCAAGCTGCTCCCTGAGTAAGTGTGAAGAGGCCGGAGGCTAAATCAATACAGCCATTTGGTGATAGGAGATTTGCTTCCCGTAGAAGCAATGGAGAGGAAGGGGGTTGGGAGATAGGCTGGACTACAAAGTCAGCAGAACAGTTGTCACAGGACCAAGGCCAGCCCCCACTTCCTTGATCCCCATCAAGATGGGATCCCCCTAATTAGGTTAGCAGAGGGACTGAAATGGAGTGTACTGAGTTGATAGCCACACCTTTGGTTTGGGTTACACAGACACACACACACCAAGGTGAGATTTTCTCTATCTTGCTTTTTGTAAAAACAGTGCATTCTGCATTAGAAATATGGCAGACTTCGCAGGAAGTGGATATAGCAGTAGGAGGTTACTTTACCCTATTGGCTGGGGTGTCCCCCCTCCTGCCTGTCCTGAATGAAGGTTACATATGGGAGAGCTGCAGGAGCTCCTCGGAACACTGCCTGGAACAAAGGAAGAAGGAGGACTGCCCTGCTGGACCATTGGACTACACCACAGAAGGCTTGAACTCAAAAAGACTGCACCTGCTGAACTTTCAAGGCTCCACAAACAAAGGACTGTCTCTCAGTGGCGGCTGGTGACATTTGAAAGTGATGGGCGTAAATACTGCACTGTGGCGAGCGAGTCCGAACCACCTACAGGTGGTTTGGGGAGTTTCTCCCCCGAGATAATTTTGAAAAAGATTGGGCAAATGGTGCATTTTCAAACAAATTTAAGTAAGGTAGCTTGGCGAACACAACTCTAGGAGTAGCCAGACAATGCTGCAAAATTCAGAGGCTCCCTTGAATGCCGGGAGAATTGCTTCTGCATGCATTATAGGCAGAAAAAATAACTTGTGTCTGAGAAATTAATGTGTAAGTGTATGACAGCTCAAAAAATGTCTGTTGTTTGATTTTGGATTCCTGTGGTGAACGTGTGCCACAGCTTTAGTCAAGGCTGATAAAAAAAAACTGTCCCTCTTTAAAAGATTGATAGAAACCTGACGCATTTACCTGGTGGGTATGCAGCTGCACAGTTAGAAAAGGTTTTTACTGGACCCAGTGCCTGGCACATTGGCTTAAACTACTAATCAAAATGTGTCAAAGCACTTTTCATTTGATTACATATTGCAGATTAAAACTGATAAGAGGTTGTGCTGGTTGTGGTTGGTGTTTTAAGGTTAACAAGTAGATTTTGTATTTTGTCCCACTGAGAGTATATAATGTAATGTTCCAAAACTCTGATTTGACGCCTGGATTGAGAAAGCCTTTGTGTGTGGTCATTTCCTATTTTGACCACAGTAACTCATGTCAAAGTGCCACATGATGGAAAAGTGGTCTCCGGACGAAGGTACTCTTCATGTAGCGTAGTTCAACCATCAGCTAAGAAAGTCATACCTTCTCGACACTTGCGTTGAAATCCTGAAACATGACGATTCTCTCTGCAAACCCTTTCCTTTGATGTTATAAACCTATATTACAGATTTCACCCTCCCCCGCCCGTCTTCTTAACATCACTTGTTTGGGGTAACTTTGAAGCAATAAGTACCACAGCGCAAAGAGGCATAGCCGGTGTAGTGCGCTTTGAAAATATCCTGGTACTCAGTGCATTGGATGTTTTAATTGTTCAGTGTACGTGTTTATTATCGATAAGTGTTGATACTCTCCCATTAAAAGCAGTGAACCCCTACTGAAAGATGCAGGTAATGTCCATTTCAAAATGAGGGCATGCCAGTATTTGGTAACTGACAGTACCTGCTCACCTACATCTACGGGACCACCGGTACCACAGCGCGAGCACCCGGAGGTGCCACACGTACAGAGTAATGTATCAATGCCCTTCCTTATGTGCAAGAACGAAAGACTACCAACACAACAGCACCTAGAGGCGCCATGCATGCAGTGTCATTATTTGTGGGATCAAAGGATTGCCAGTACTTGAGGGTACAGGGTACTTTATTGACACCCTTTTTTGTGAGCTCAAACGGATACTGGTGCCAGAGCGCCTAGAGGTGCCACACGTGCAGTGCACTCTATAAATGTCATTATTTGAGGGATCAGAGAGAGCTACCGGTGCCAGAGCACCTAAAGGCACCACGCGTGAAGTGCACTTAAATGTCATTATTTGCTGGATCTTCGCCAGACCCTCTCCCCCAGGAAGAGCAGTGTGGAGGGAGGGCTGCACTCACACAGTGGCTCAGACCGCACCCAGCTCCCGCCATCCCGACAGTAGCACTGCCTTCAAGCACAACTGTTTCCACATGCTCTGATATTCTAGGAAAGGATTCACAAGCACTCCCACTACAGCAGAAGACAATGATTGGAAGCGCCCATAGCAAGTGAGAGTCAAGCAATGAAATGTCACACACATCAAGGACCAAAATAAAATAAAACTTACTGTGCCACCTCAGCTCCTGGCCGGGCCCGGTCCCGCAGGCCCACGTTGTCCTGCTGCTCTCCTCAGGAAAGCTGCCCACAGGAAGCCTTCCTCCCCTCTGCCAAACACAACGCTACAATGGCAGCATTGTGATTAGTGTGGTGCAGGCTCACAGCACCCCAGCAGGGTGCCTAATGGGAGGCTAGATCCGGAGGTCTCTAGTTGGCTGAGGTAAGTACCTTAGTCCAAATAGGGACCCTTGCTTCTAGTCAGGGAAAGGAGGGACACACTCTTAGATAATCCCTGCTCACCCTCCAGTAGCTTGGCATGAGCAGCTAGGCTTATCTCTAAGGCAATGTGTAAAGTATTTGCAACCACACTCACAGTAACACAGTGATAACACCACAAATGGACACCACACTGATTTACGAAAAATAGCGGTATCTTTATAAAGAAGAAATACGATGAGACCAAACGATGAAAATATCCAGCATATGCGTATTCGTAATATTTCACTGGGCTGGTTATTAGGCCAACAATCACTTGTAGGTTCTTACGGTATTAATGAGCAGGTCACGATGATCTAATCCAGTCCTAATGCAATACTATGCAGTTTGTAATGTAGAAATAAGACACTCCTTAATGCAAGTACTAATGGGGTTTGCAAAAGCAAGTAATAATGCAGTTCGTAGTACAAGTACTAATGCAGATCGTAAAAGCAAGTAATAATGCAGTTCGTAATGCAAGTACTAAAGTGGATCATAAAAGCACTTCGGCACCGATCGCTGTACTAGTGAGGATCTCTATGCCACTCTTTGCTGACTCGCGGTCAGCGACTGCCAAAATATGCCCCAGGTACTGTTATGAAGGAAAAAAAGTACCGACACCGGTACTGCCACTCCTCGGCGAGTACGGGCCGTGATACTGACTTGAACGGAGGCTCACGCTGCAAAGATGGGAAAGGCCGAGGGTGGTCTCCCGTAGCACGCACTCTGCCCCAAGCGGTGACACATGCACGCTCGCTGAGTGTTACCTGGGGGGGGTGCAGTCTCTCTCTCCTCTCCTTGTGGTTTGGGCGTCACGCTGTGTGGCTTCGGGTTGTCAGCGACTGCTCCTTGCAGTGAGAGTCGGGCTACTAGGCGACGGCATCGCAGCTGATTGGCTCCGGGCGTGACTCCGTTGATCTTGGGCAAAAGGACCTCGGACCCACGATGGTGAAGGTTCACAGGTCTCTCCTTGACAAAGGCATGCTCGTGCCGGCGGTGGTGATTTCTCATGGCTCCCCTTTGGGAACCCGGTCCGGGCTGATGGCGATAACGATCACTGCACTTCTGGTCATGCTGTCAATCAAAGCAGAGCGCAAGACTGCTCCGGGGCACACGGTCACAGGGCAATTCTCACAAAGGTCTCAGGCTGCAAAAAGCACACCACGCACACAGCATCCCTCAGACACACTTGGAAACTTTGATGTTCCTGAGTTTCCACAGCAGGGAGCCAGCTCATCTCGGTTCCTTGGAGGCAAGTTACTTCAGGACACAGCACACAGCAACGTCCTTTCAAGCAGGGGGACACAGCACACAGCAAAGTCCCTTGTCCTCTCCTTAGTCAAATCAGCAAACTTCCTGCCTGCCTCAAAATACACAGCAAGGGCAGTCCTTCTCTTCAGTCTCTTCAGCTGTTCTTCTTTGCCAGAGGTTCCTCTTGATCACGAAGTAGTTTCAATCCTTATTCAGGCTTGAGTTCAGGGGTTCCAGCTCTCACATTTATACCCCTAAATGCCTTTGTAGTCTTTGTGTTCAGGAGGCCCTGAAAGCGGTCCAAACCAGACCTGGGAGTCTTCCTGCCAGTGCACACCTTCTCTCTTTGATAGTCAGCGTCTGGCCTCAGACACTCCGCAGGAGGTGGAGCCATTCTTTTGTGGCAGCAGCACAGCCCTCTTCGCATCAAAGGGGCTACTCCTCCCAACGCACCAAATGTAGGCCAGGCTGTTGCTGTCTCACCTACTCCTCCCTGGGGTCAGGACAATCCCCAGACCCTGTCACATCCAAACCCAGACAGTCAATACACAACCAGACAGAGGCACACAGGATGGTTAGGACAAGAAACCAGCCACTTATAAAAGCCTGATTTCTAAATACACAATTGCAATCACACAATTCAAAAACCCTCTTCACAAAAAGATGTATTATTACATTCTGAGTTCAGATACACTAAACTCCATCTCTCCATCGTATGCCTATGGGAAGATATGCTGGAAACATGTGACACAGCATTCCCCATTCTGTCCTATGGGCAAGATGGCCTTGCAACAGCGAAAAATGAATTTGGCAGTATTTTACTGTCAGGACATGGTACACACCTCAGTACATGTCCTACCTTTCACATACACTGCTCCCTGCCAAGGATGGTACCTTGGGCCTACTATAGGGGTGTCTGATGTGCATAAAAAGGGAAGGGTAAGGCCTGGCAAGTGGGTGCATTTGTCAGGACAACAAGGCAGTTAACAAACTGCACACAGGCACTGCAGTGGCAGGCCTGAGATCTCTTTTTAGGGCTACTTGTGTGGGTGGCACAATTAGTGCTGCAGGCCCACTAGTAGCATTTGCATTACCAGCCCTGGCACACATAGTGCACTTTACTAAGGACTTCACTAGTAAGACAAACATACCAATTATGGACAGCCAATTACCATAACACTTTATACAGGGAGCACTTGCACTTTGACACTGATCAGCAGTGGCAAAGTGCCCAAAGCATCTAAGCCAGCAAAACGAAATCCATTGCAGCATCAAAAATAGAGGGGGTAGAGGCAAAAAGTCAGGGGTAACCACGCCAAGAAATGCCAGGTCGAACAGAGGCCCTTTTCTCTATGTAGGTGACATAAAAATATGAATTTTTACCTTCTTTACTACTTTTCTGTGGACTCGCTCATGGCAATGTCCTCACCAGGAAAAGCTTGACGGAATGGCAGATCACAATCTGCATGTTGGGAAGCTTGGCTGGACTCTCTCTGTGGCCCGCCTTTGGCCCTCCCTCCGTTGACAAGGTGCAGGAGTGAAGTTAGGTGGCGGTGGGACTGCAGCGGTTTTGTAGCCGAGTTCGGTCAGATCGCCAAGGAAGTGGGCGGGAGAACAACCCCAAAGAAATTATAATCAGGCCCTAAGTCCCGAGGTAAACTTTTGAACGGGACATAACGGTCAGCCTATCAGACCCACTCTCCATCACTAGCGGCGTAAAACTTTGACCCAGTCCAGCGTGACCAGATAGCTGCAAGTGGCTCTCTGAGATTTTTGGTGCTAGAAACACAATTTTTTATTTAATACATGAAAATTCATATTTATGGTTCCCTACATTGGATTTATGTCATTTTAATGTCATTATAAAAAAAAGAAATATTCTCTAGTTTTCTAAATTGGTGTTGGATTTTTATTGTATTGTGTCTTTTACTTATTTACAGTTTTGGTGAAATTCAATGCTTTATAAATACCTGACTCCTAAATTAAGCCTCACTGCTCATTTGCCAAGCTACCAAGGGTTGCGCAAGGATTCATTTATTGAGACTTGACTGGACCTTTTAGTGATTGTGGTATTATTAATAGCTGAAGGCGACTATACACACCTTCTAATAACTCACTTTCGTACAACAGAAATCCCAGAAAAGGTCCTATGTATTTCAAATGCTTTCACTCTCTGATCTACAGACATGGTAAGCTTTCTTATGCCTATATTCTCCCATAGTCAGCATAGCCAGTCCATAAAGTTTGGCATTCTAGATTCCCCCCACTGTTAGGTTATCATTTATGTATCCTCTCATAGTGCTAATTTACTGCTCAGTGAGTACATGGGAATGGTTTGTCTGACAGTGTACGCTCATAATCAAGGGATGTTGGTTTTGAACATAAAATCAATTGCATCAAGCACGTCTGCCTAGAATGTGTAGAGTTCCGGGCAGTGCCAAAGGAGGTGTACCAAAGTGCCTGTGTGTCCACACACCCGCCAGTACTTGTCCAATTGACTTGTATCCCATTTATGGAACTTGATGGGTGTGTAGAACCAGCATAAAATAGATTTTTTAAAAGCAGTTTTATTGAAGGTTTTGAGGCAGGACGCATAATTTCACAAAAAAGAAATTGCATACAGGCAATGACAATCAAGAACTGACATCAGTATAACCAAACTGCATGGAATTACTATGACAGTCCATAATGGTTACACCATTTCCCCCATATTCAGTCATGCTTCTGAGGACAGCCAAGAGCCATAAAATCTGGCTGTTTCTGATGAGCACACCATTCCACCCCCTATACCAGCACCTGGTAGTAGGTGGAGCTCACTGCGTCCTTCTTGGTGACCAAACAGGCCACCCCCAAGAAGGCCTGCTCTGCCCCTGGACCCCCAAAGTCCTTCACCATCCTCAACAGTACATTACAAAGGATAAGTTCCACTGTGCGGCCTAGGACACAGGAATGCTCTCGACATATTCCCTCCTAGTAGGGCCTAAACGCTTGACAGTCCCATGCCATATAGAAAATACCAGCTGCCAGAAATGCACACCTTGCGCATGCGGAAAGAGCTTCGGGAGATAAGCCCTGTAAAAATGCTGAGGGGCGAGGTATGCAGATAATTAAATTGGACCATAAGCCGTCACGCTGAAATCACCAGCTGACGGTCACCATGCAAGCTTCCCTCAATCCATCTTCATCCAGGTCTCCCACCCAACCCTCCCATCACTGCTTAACATGGTCAAGTCCATCAGGAGTATCGATGACCATAAATCTTTGAGATGGTTCCCTTACCCATATGCCCAAAGATAATATTCACCTCGAGTAGACCGTATTCAGGTAGCAATGCGTCTGGATAAGCATGAGCCTGCAAGGCATGGCGTAGTTGGAGTTATCAAAAAACTGAGAGTTGGAAAGGGAGTCCCAAGACTTCAACTCCTGAAATGTCTCAAGGTGGCCCCCTCTAAAGACATCTCTCAGGTAAGAGATCCCAAACCGGTCCCAGGGGGCGAAACCCTCCAGAGTTGAGAGCTGACACAGCCATGTTCCACACCACAAGGGAGTTAGTTCAATGAGTCGATGGTCCCAGCCAATGAGCTGATCGGAGACCCTCCAGAAGGTAAGAGACACCCACGAACAAGAGAGCTGCATGGTGGGCAGGCACGCCCCATACAGGAGATGAAGCAGACTATCCAAGCTCAGCAAATGAGTCTCCAAGTGATACGCTGGGTCGTGCCACCCACCCGTAAACCATTCATTAATCGGTACCATGTTTGCTCCGAGGTAGTAAAGGTACATGTCCGATAGTCCCAGACCACCATCAAAAGGGGAGTTACGAAGTGGCTGAAAATCCACCCTGTGACTGC
This sequence comes from Lissotriton helveticus, assembly GCF_964261635.1. NCBI lineage: Eukaryota > Metazoa > Chordata > Amphibia > Caudata > Salamandridae > Lissotriton > Lissotriton helveticus. The sequence goes on from NC_136072.1 coordinate 981,631,605, forward strand.
CGCCTGCCCACACAAAGTTGGTGATCTTGGCGTTCAGAGAGAAGAAACGTTTGTGTGGGATACAGTGGGGGTAGTTACCCAGGAAATATAAGTAGCACTGTAGGCACACCATCTTAAAGAGGGCGGTATGCCCCATAGGATTCAATGGAAGAATCACCCATCAGCCCAGGTCACGCTTGTGGGATTGAGTAAGCCCCTGGAAATTAAGATTCCACACCGGTCTGGGAAGGGAGGCATATGAATCCCTAAATATTTAAAGGAGTTCAACCGGATGGGAATGTTGGGGCACAAAACCTGCCCCAGAGCTTCTCCCCTCACCTCCAGTAGGCAGGATCTGGCCTCTTTAATCTGGAGTCCGGATGCCTCGTCCTACAAACCGAAGGAGGGACAGGCATCTGGGACCAGAGCACTGCAGATGTTGCAAAAACAAAAGAATATCATCAGCATATAACGCAATGCGGGCCTCAAAGCCACTCCCCAACTGCCACCCCCAGATCTGTGCATCGCAGTGTATTAGCTGTGCAAGGGCTTCAATCACCTGGGAGAATAGCAGTGTGCACCGTTCAGTGGGTAATATGGTTGAAAGGACCCCATTCACACGGACCTGATCAGTTAGGGTGCACCATATGATGGAACACCTCCTTCAATATAGCCCACTGGAGAACACTGTCCAGAAAATCCCATAATACTGTGTCGAAGGCCTTGGTAAAGTCAATTACCAGAAGAGCCAGGGAACCCTCGATGTCTTGTGACTGAGAAAGCGCGTCATGGACCCCCCCCGACACAGTGATGCATGCTGTGACCCTGCAGCCATCCGTATAGATCTGGATGAATCAGATGTGATGCAGCACGTGCCACCCGCATTGCTAGGACTTTCAGATAGATCTTAATATCAGTTTTAATCCGTGAGATCAAACCATAGGTCGAATACTGATCACAGGGAAGACCCTTATGGGGAAGATAACAATTGTGGCACAGTCTAAATCAGGTGGAAAGAACCTGCGCTGCACCGCAGCTGTATAGTTCAAAAGATGGGGACATAGGATGTCTCGCAAGCCCTTTTAGTATTCAACGGGGTACCCGTCGGTGCCGGACGTTTTTCCAGATTGCAGAGCCCTCACTGCCGCATACACCTCCTCAAGCTTCAGGTCCTGTTCCAGTTCCTGACCCAAGGCACCCGGTATGGATGGCGGCAGCATGTCAGTCAGAAGTGGGTTCGCTACTTCCGAGTCAGGATGTGAGCAAGTGCTCCCCAAAATAATTTGGAAATTACATCCCTTGGCAGTCTAGCGATTATCCATTCTTTAAATGATCTATGGAGATTATCACCTTTTCTGCTCCTGTGGGGAGATCAAGCAATTTGACCTGCTCTGGTTTCAATTTCTGTATCTAGGGGTTCCCTGGACATATGGATACCTGGGAGGTGCTACATCCTCCTCTTGATAAAACTCGCTAAAGAAGGAGTTAAATGATTTAGCTGTACCATCCTTCCTCATTCTCAATGTACTTTTGCTGTGTTCTACTACTTTAATTCTGCTCTTTACTATCTTAGGGCTAGATGTAGGTAAATAGGATTTACCGATTCTAAAATACCGAATTTTACCGATTCGGTATTTTAGAATTGGTAAATGCTATGTAGGTAATAATTCGGTAAAATTTACCGAATCGTTAAGATTCGGTATTTACAGAATCGGTATTTACCGATTCGGTATTTGCCATTTATTCCTATGGGCCTAGAGGCCCATAGGAATGAATGTCAATTACCGAATCGGTAATTACCGATTCGGTAAAATAGGGAAAGAGTCAAGGGTGGCAGGGTGTCACTTTGACACCCTGTTGCACCCCTGAATTGTGCTTGTGTGCACATGTGGCACACATACATGCCCTAAGGGCATGTATGTCTGTCACATGGCACAGCTGTCAATGCACAGATTTGCATTTACAGAGGTATTCATTATTTACCACCAACTTGTAGTTGGTGGTAAATAACGAATCCTTAAAGCACATAAGCACTCTTCAAAGTGCTTCCTACATGTCATTTACCGATTCTGTAAATACCAAATCGGTAAATGATGATTCGGTAAATACCGATTCGTTATTTACCGAATCCTCCCCTACACCCCAAATGCCCAATACCGGTAGGTAATGGCCGAAATTCGGTAATTTCGTCCGTTACCGACCGGTATTGGGCCACCTACATCTTTTTTATTTTATTTATTTATTTATTCGATTTATATAGCGCGTTATAACCCAGGGGTCTCTAAGCGCTTTATCAGGGTCGGGGTCCAAACATCAGGTACTGTGAAGGACAACTGTTAATGAAAAAATTACTGAACACCCCATGCTTGCTGGAAAAGCACTGTTTTTAGTTTCTTTCGGAAGGCCAACAAGTTAGTTTCCTTCCGTAGTTCAATTGGCAGCTTATTCCAGACTGTTGGGAGCAAAAATGAAAAGGCACGTCCACCTACTGTGGCCAATACACAGCAATACTTAACCTGCTTAGTATCCCCTGTCAAAATAATGTTGCTGTAACCTGAGTAGTTCAGTTTGCTTTGTCCAAATCTAGACATGCATTTGCGCTCTTGGTACCAAGAGTTTTTACTGATATCTGTTTGGTCATTTAGTTGTGTATTAGCTCAAGCTCTTGCAATTGAGAACTCAAGTGTTTCACAATCTCAACCCTGTTTTTGTTTAATCTAGTGGAGGCCATGATAAGACTTCCCATAATGACTGCCTTAAAGGTATGCCGCAGAATGTTTATATTCATTTCGTCCTGACCATTCTCCACTATGTATGAGTTAATGCAATTTACTTCCCTAACTAATACATCTCTCAGAAGGCTGTAATTTGGTCTTCTTTGCCTATTCTTGCATGGAGCTTGTACTGATACTGTGGCCTATGTGACCGGAGCATGATCAGATATAGTTATGTGACCAATATCTGTGTGTCGTACTTTAGGACTCAAGAATGAACTTAAGAAAAAGTGGTCTAGACTGTCATAAAAAAAATTAATGAAGTCAGGGTATTTTGTGTGTCAAGCAACAATCCCTCTTGCCCAGCCATTCCATGCCATAGATGCACTGCCTGCCCGACCTGTTCTCAAAGAGGACCTGTGCTTACCACTATTCTTTACTATGTTAAGCTCTCCCCCGTTATTTTATCTTCTTCAGCATTGTTTGTCACATTTCTTAGATCCTTTTTTGAGGAGTATATTTGACCAGAGTTGGGTACCTATGTATATTAGATATTGTACAGACTTCTGTTACAATATTGAGAACAAGGGTAAGGGATAGACATGTATGTCATAATATTACTTTCAGGGCTTCACACAGACACCTCTGTGCCATTAGGATTGCCACCCCTCCTTTGTCTTCTGGCCAAGGCGATATATAGCGACTTGGGAACCACTTATATTTGAGACAGAACCAACCTCTTTTAAGCAGGCGTGTTTTCTGTATAATGCAAATGTCACCTTTAGAATTCTGAAGCATATTCAGTACTTCTCAGCATTTTTCAAGTGTATTTAACCACCTGGTGTGAAAACTATCTAGCTTTAACATCAATGAGAGTAAACAGTGTGTACCTAAAACCTCCATAAGTCAAAGCATTTGTGGTACAAAATGTCCTAGTGTGAAGACTGCCCACTATGCCGACAGGATCATGGGTGCAGAGAATTCAGCGAAGGAATTGTTCTGTGTCTATAAATCCCTGGCTGCCCCAAGTCCTCATCAGGACTAGAGGATTGCTCTGTTGCTGCATGCAATCGTATTGCAGACTATTTCGGCGATAAAGTGTCTAAAATCTACTCCGCCTTTTCTGCCCAACCCTTGGCAGGGGGGGAGCTCGAAATACCAGTTAGAGAGGCTGATGGACAAAATCTGTTGCTTAACTTCTCCACCCCACCAGTAGAATGTGTAAGTCACGGGACCCAGCATCACCTAAACGGCTGGGGGACAGCTTGCCGATACTAGAACCATACATTAGGCATTTGTTGGATGTCTCCTTTAGGTCCAGCAGTATGCCTAGGGAATGGAAACAAGCTGTGGTGCTCCCCCTCCGTAAGAAGGCAAATATCAGCTTCGAAAAGCTGGAGAATCTGCGTCCCATCTCCCTTCTCCCTTACTTCTCTAAAGTGGCGGAGAAGGTGGCCAATTTGCAGTTAATGCAATTTGTGGAAAATATGAATCTTCTACATCCAACCCAGTTTGGGTTCCGGCCTCGACACTCGACGGAGTCGGCGCTTCTCGTGGCATCTGAAACTATCAGGCAGGGCGCCGACGAGGGCCATACAATGGCCTTGATCCTTCTGGACCTTAGCGCTGCGTTCGACACTGTAGCTCATTCCATCTTGCTACAGTGTCTGAACAAAGGAGGGGTAGGAGGTGCAGTGCTAAAATGGATCCAGTCGTTTCTATCGGGCCGAGGTTTCCAAGTCAGGCAGGGTGACTGCTACTCTGAGCGAGTAGCCTTGGACCAGGGGGTGCCGCAGGGCTCGTCCCTGAGTCCAACTCTTTTTAATCTGTATGTTGCCCCGGTTGCCACCATAGCGGAGAGTCACGGCTTGCGCATGGTGTCGTACGCTGACGACACGCAGCTGGTCATCTCCCTATCGCGAGCGCCCGGTCTTGCGGCAGACATCTTCAGAGCATGCATGCAAGATCTAGCTGCCTGGATGTCTGCCAATTGTCTCAAGCTCAATGGAGGCAAGACTGAGGTGCTGGTGGTGGGGGGAGACCGAGCGGCCTGGACGTCGGCGTGGTGGCCACCCTGCCTAGGACCAACACCAATCCCCTCCCAGGAGGCGAGGAATCTTGGTGTTTGGTTCGACTCCAATCTAACCTTCGGACCCCAGGTCAATCGCGCGGTTGGTACCTGCTTTGGGATCCTCAAGACCCTCAGGAAGGTTCTAGAGCTCCTTCCTATCAAAGCCCGCCAAACACTCGTGCACGCATTAGTCACGTCCAAGATGGATTACGGCAACCTGCTCTACCTGGGGACTCTCGAGAAAAACATGAGCCGCCTGCAGGTTTTACAAAACGCCGCAGCCCGGTTGGTTCTCAGACTGCCCAGAAGATCTGCATCTAAAACCGCGCTCCAGGCCTTACACTGGCTTCCGGTGAGAAGCAGGGTGGAATTTAAAGCACTATGCACCTGTCATCGGATCATCAACGGCAGGGCACCTCTCCCCCTACAGGGTCTCCTGACACAATACGAGCCTGCTCGTTCCCTTAGATCCTCGGGCTCGGGACGCCTGTCCATTCCTAAGGTGTCCAAAGCAAGGATGGGCGGCAGGTCCTTCAGGTATCTGGCGGCATCTAGCTGGAACAAACTCCCTGTGGCGTTACGCCTGGAACCCTCAGAGCCCATTTTTAGAGCTAAGCTAAAAACATTTCTTTATGCCCGGTAGTGGTTTCCCACCTCAGCACCTTTTCTGCTAGCGCTTGCATCTTAGCGCGGGGACACGCCATATGGCGTCACCATGCGCTCTACAAAACCCCCTATTATTATTATTATTAAGACCATCAGGAAGCTGTATCAGCTGACACTGCAACAATGGGTTGCCCTTCCCAATCTCAAACCATACAAATAAACCAAACATTCTCAACAAAATTAGAAACTAATAGTTTGTCTGTTTCAGACATGGTACTAAACAGAATCCTTTCCCATCTGAAATTGCAGTTGCCAAGGTCATTGAGTGTTGGTGTTGTGTACATCCAGGTTCCCCTTGCACATCTTCCCTGGGATCCACTATTGAAAGTCTCGAAATGTACCTGTGGAGGTATAGTGCATTATCAACTTACTGATTGAAGACTGAACCATTTGATGTGGTTCAGTTTGTACACCATTGATCTCTCTCAGATGCTGCAACAAATTGCCGCTGGCAAAGTCACTTTTATCTGGTGAAAGTTTCATCTTTCTTCTATGTGCTCTCACTTCTTGCCACACTGGTCTTTTTTCTCTGGGGGACTATGTTGGGAGTGTCTAGCTCTCTGTCCTTTCTATACTTTCATCTACCAGTCACACAAGCTTTTTACCATTGAAAGATGACACAAATGGGATGTCCTCATTGATGAGGCATCTTTTTATTATTGTATTTTTGAAAGGAGGGGTCAAACCACTCTTCACCTTATACCACATACCCTTCACAGCCATCTCCTTGCACTGCAGCTGATCCAATTAGCCACCTGGTAGAGAACCATGTCTATGTTAACTGCATTGTACACCTACCAGAGATTTACAGACATTACACGTATACAACAGCTGCTGTTCTCGTACACAAAAAAGTATACCACATACAGCTGCTGTCCTTAATGTGCCATGTACTGCAGAATGACCTCTGACATACCACTTGCAGTGTGTGTGATACTGAGTGGTATGTGGAGCGTATTTATGTTGCATTGAGTAGAGAAAAATTATGTGGCATGTAAATATGTGGCACAGTGGGAATATGTGGTGTATTTCTGTTGCATTGAGTAGAGTGTAATTATGTGATGTGTAATTATGTGGTATTGAGTAGTATTATGTTAAGTGTATTTATGTTGCATTGAGTAGAGTGTAATTATGTGACGTGTGATTATGTGGCACAGTGGTATTATGTGGAGTGTATTTGTGTTTCATTGAATAGAGTGTAGTTAGGTGACATGTAATTATGTGGTACTGAGTGGTATGTTCAGTGTATTTATGTTGCATTGAGTAGAGTGTAATTATGTGATGTGTAATTATGTGGCACTGAGTGGTATTATATGGAGTGTGTTTATGTTACATTGACTTAGGTGTAATTATGTGGCTTGAAACTATGTCGCACTGATTGGTATTTTGTGGAGTGTATATGTTGCATTTAGTAGAGTGTAAATATGTGGTGTGTAATTATGTGACACTGAGTGGTATTATATGGAGTGTGTTTATGTTGCATTGAGTTAGGTGTAATATGTGGCTTGTATTTATGTGGCACTGAGTGGTATTTTGTGGAGTGTATTTATGTTGCATTGAGTTGAGTGTAAGTGTGTGACATTTAATTATGTGGCACTGAGTGATATCATGTGGAGTGTATTTATGATGCATTGAGTAGAGTGTCATTATGTGGCAATGTAATGATGTGGTACTAAATGGTATGTTCAGTGTATTTAAGTTGCATTGAGTAAGGAATGATGTGGTGTGTAATTATGTGGCACTGAGTGGTATTAGGTGGAGTGTATTTATGTTGCATTGAGTAGAGTGTAATTATGTGACTTTTAATTATGGGGTACTGATTGTGATTTTTTGGTGTGTATGTTGCATTGAGTGCAGTGTAATTATGTGGCATATAATTATGTGGCACTGATTGGTATTATGTGGAGTGTATGTTGCGTTGAGTAGACTGCAATTATGTGGCATGTAATTATGCGGCACTGAGTGGTATTATGTGGAGTGTATTTAGGTTACATTGAGTAGAGTGTAATTATGTGGCGTGTAATTATTTGGTACTGAGTGGTATGTGGAGTATATTTATGTTGCATTGAGTAGAGTGTAATTATGTGGCATGTAAATATGTGGCACAGTGGGATTATGTGGTGTATTTCTGTTGCATTGAATAGAGTGTAATTATGTGATGTGTAATTATGTGGTATTGAGTGGTATTATGTTAAGTGTATTCATGTTGCATTGAGTAGAGTGTAATTATCTGACGTGTGATTATGTGACACAGTGGTATTATGTGGAGTGTGTTTATGTTTCATTGAATAGAGTGTAGTTATGTGACATGTAATTATGTGGTACTGAGTGGTATGTTCAGTGTATTTATGTTGCATTGAGTACAGTGTAATTATGTGGTGTGTAACTATGTCACATTAAGTGGTATTTTGTGGAGTGTATATGTTGCATTGAGTAGAGTGTAATTATGTGGTGTGTAATTATGTGTCACTGAGTGGTATTATATAGAGTGTGTTTATGTTGCATTGAGTTAGGTGTAATATGTGGCTGTAATTATGTGGCCCTGAGTGGTATTTTGTGGAGTGTATATGTTGCATTGAGTAGAGTGTAAATATGTGGTTTGCAATTATGTGGCACTGAGTGGTATTATATGGAGTGTGTTTACGTTGCATTGAGTTAAGTGTAATTATGTGGCTTGCAATTATGTGGCACTGAGTGGTATTATGTAGAGGGTATTTATGTTGCATTGAGTAGAGTGTCATCATGTGGCATGTAATGATGTGGTACTGAGTGGTATGTGGAGAGTATTTATGTTGTATTGAGTAGAGTGCAATTATGTGGTGTGTAACTATGTCGCACTGAGTGGTATTTTGTGGAGTGTATATGTTGCATTGAGTAGAGTGTAATTATGTGGCGTGTAATTATGTGGCACAGTATTATGTGGAGTGGATGTATGTTGCATTGAAAAGAGTGTAATTATGTGACGTGTAATTATGTGACACTGAGTGGTATTATGTGTAGTGTATGTTGTATTCAGTAGAGTGTAATTATGTGGCAGGTAAATATGTGGCACTGAGTGGTATTATTTGGAGTGTATGTTGCATTGAGTGCAGTCCAATTATGTAGCATATCATTATGAGGCACTGAGTGGTATGTGGAGTGTATTTATGTTGCATTGAGTTAAGTGTAATTATGTGGCTTGTAATTTTGTGGTACTGAGTGGTATGTGGAGTGTATTTATGTTGCATTGAATAAAGTGTAATTATGTGATGTGTATTATGTGGAGTGTTTTTATGTTGCATTGAATTGAGTAAAATTATGTGACGTGTGAAGATGGCGACTGTGTGACAAGATGGCGACTGTGTGAGCTGGCTGCACGGGACTAGCTCTGGGAGCCTGGGCTATGCTATATTGAAACTCACGCTTGGCTAGAATATGGATATGGATATTCTTCCCCCTGATTGCTACTGGTACTATCTGGCTGATCTGATCTGATTTTGGTACTGGACTGCCCACATTTTGCCCTTTTCGACAGTATTAACCACCTGAAAAGCACTTGGGAGTTCGAGTTCGTGTTTTGGCCTATACCGGCCGTCATGCACAATCGGAGCACCTGAGTAGGAGACCCAAGGACGGGGGAAAGTGATTGCTATGACCCGATCTGACTTTATGCTTTTGCTGTATGCCGTGCTTGGCTGCGAAGGAGGACTGTGAAGGAGGACTCCGCTCCCTGCCTGCCCTCCCTCCCGTCTGCCTGCCGATCGCCTGATCGCCTGATCCTGGCCCGATTCTGACCCTGATCAACTCACCGTCCGTCACCGATGCTCAGATTGGGATGCAAAGGAAGAGCCCGCGATTGCGATCAGAAACGTACTGGGGGGACGGCTCCTTTGATTTCTGCCGCATCTGTCCACTTTCCTGCCCTTCTTACCCTGCAATTACCGGCGCTTTCTGCCTGCTCCTGCACCTTTCAGCTCTTCTGCTGTCCGCTTCTCATGCCTACTCGCCTGCTGCCGTATAGGAAACTCGGCGAGTGAGTGAAAACGTCATCAGGACACTGCTGGGTGAAGCTTGAAATAACTACACCCCGCCCCCTCAGCTTCGATCTCTGCAAAGCTAAGGGAGCTCAGGGAGCGTCAGCAAAGAACACCTGCTTTAGCTCTAGGTCTAGGAAGCGTCTAGAAACAACAAATCAACATAAAGGAAATGAAAGAGGTGAAGTGAAGTGAAGGAGGCCAAGGGGGGGCAGCTGACTCCCTCTCACCGCTAAAAGGAAGCCTCCAAGTAGCTTCATTCTAATAAACATACAAACAAACAAACAAAGTGGTTTAACTGGGCAAATTAAAGCGAGAACGAGAGCACCAGGAAAAAAAAAGGAAAAGAAAAAAAAGGGAAGCTACAAGCACAGTGGTAACTGCTGGATTCCTACATTGGTGTGGTTCTTCTGTCAGTGTATAGGTCAATAAGGTTTTAAATCCAAACCTATAAAAATACCCTTCACTCCAAGACTCATCTATTATTTACCGAGATTAAGACCCTTGTCACCCTGGTCACCCTGGTCACCCCTGAGTATTATAATATACCACACTGTATGTGGCTCAAAGACTTCAAATCCCAGGGGAAAGGTGCCTGTCGCATTCAGGGACTGTCCATTCAGATAAATGTGACTAAACTAATCTATTCCCCTAATGCTCATTTCTGGAAATTCAGGAGTAAAGTCAAACGCGAGAGGAGCCTTTACAGAAGCCATAAGGAGAAGTTTAACCAGAGGCCACCTGGCAGAAAGACTACACTGAAGGCATCTACCTTCGTGACTACCAGGACCGGCAGGGCGGCTCAGGTGAAAGCAGATAATCTAAGGGTTGGTGATCTTAGTAAATCCTGGAAACTATTTACGGATTTAATGGATCTAGATTCTACACACAGGATGACTCAAGTAATTTCCGACAAGCCTGGGGGTCTACAATTGATCCAGGAGATGTCCATGGTCTCCATAAATGACGATCGATCAGCACTAGAAACAAAACATACAGTAGCTGCATTGGAGCACGATAACGCTCTAAACCAACTGGCAGGGAGCAGCCAGAGAAAGATTACTAGCACTGGCAGTAGACCGGAAACGAGAGGTCTGAATGCCCAGGAGAGTAAAGATAAAGAAGAAAAAGAGAGCAATGAGAGCAACGATAACGGTACACCAAAAAATAAAGCCAACAAGGACAACCAAGACAATACCAAAAGTAAAACTATGAGTAAAAACACAGAGAAGGAGAAGGGGAAGGACAATGAGAGAGATAATGAGCGGGGAAAGTTAAAAAAGCAGGAACAGACCAATGAACGTCAGCAGCAACATCAGCAGCAACACCTTCTAAACATTGAAGATAAATCCGATGATCAGGCTGATGATCAGGCTGATGAAAAGGTGGAACTATTGGTCAAAAAAGCTAAAAGGTTACAAACCATTATAAACCTGAAGGCTGCAGCAAAGACAACCGGCCGGTCTGTGGTAACTCAACCAAGGATCTCCAACATATTTGCCCCATTACCGAAAGAAACCACGAATTATGACAACAAAAAGGAAAATAAAAGGGAAAACAAATTTGACAACCAGAAAGGGAAGCAACAAGCTACTGTATCGGAAACATTCCCTAAAAGGGCCCCAAAAGATTTAGTAAATGAAGGTGGTACAAGCTCTGCTACAGGTTCAGATCCATCCAGCCAAGAACCCGATCATACCGACTCCATGGGACAAACTAGCATTAGCAGCAAAATGCTACAATCAGAGAACGATGATGCCTCGGATGGATCAAACTCTGATATCTATGAAACTGGAATGTCTATTTCTAGTGAGAGTGAAGAGATCGACTCAGTAAATGAAGAAGAAAAACCGGAGGAAGCCACGGTAGAAATACTAGATCAAACAGGCACAAGAGAAAATAGAGAAAATAGAGGAAATAGAGGAAATAGAGAAAATAGAGAACCTGGTCAGATACAGTTCCAAAAAGGAAATTGGAGAAAAAGAGATCCAAACACAGAAGACTTCACAATCCAATGGATGAAGAAACCACGGATTAGGGGAGCAATCCTGACCAAACTAAGAAAAAATCCAGGCACACATGGAAAAACTTAACCCCTAAATCTGCAGGGGACGCAGACTCTAAATCACCGGTCAATGGGGGGACCGAAAGGGGCACAAACAGGTCATTTAGAGATTCCGGTAATCCGGATTTCCTGGAAGAACCTTCATTGAGTGAGGTACTGAAGTCGATCAAGGATTTCCATTTAGATGTAAAAATTGATAGTCAACGGAATCATGATGCTATACAACAACTTCAAGGCGCAATTCAAAAAGTGGGCAATACGTGCTCTGAGATAGTAGACAGAATGGCGTCGGTTGAAAGCCGCACGGAAAATCTAGAGACAGACGTTGCGAAAATACAAATTGGGGGCAAAGCTCAGGCTGGTAATATTTCTGATCTGATGTCAAAAGTAGAAGATCTCGAGAACCGTGGCAGAAGGAATAATCTCCGCATTCTGGGAATTCCAGAAGGGGCAGAGGGTAGCGACCCAAAGGGCTTGATAGTCAATCTTTTAAAAACCGCCCTGCCCGAACTTCAAACATGGGAATTGGAACGTGAAGTCCAACGCGCCCATCGCTTCCCCCTAATGCCACCCAAACACTCTCAACGAGCGAATCAATACCCACGAGCCCTGTTGGTCTGTTTTGGAAATTTCCTTTTGCGAGAAGCTATATATGACTTGGCCCGACCAACGAGCAAAAGAGTTTTTCGCTCGCCCGGATTTTGCCCACGCAACAGTGGAACACCGATGGAGGATGCGGCAACTCTTTGCCCCTTTTGAGCAGATTGGAGTGACGGTTTATCTACAAAACCCAGCACGACTAAGAATAATCTATAAAGGAACTTCAAAGAACTTTACCAGCGAGATTCAAGCGGAAGCCTATCTTCAAGAACTTTCAGACTCAGGAAAATCGGGGGGGGGGAAATGAGGTTAACTAGTTGTGTACATCAAATTAGATCATGAGATAAGGGGAATCAATAACTAAGATAACTGATCTTAGTCGAAAATATTCTAAAAATGTAGGCACTTTTTTCAAATTTTTCATATACAAGGTTAGCTCAGGCGACCACAGCGAGCAGCAATGCCCGGATCACTTGGACGCCCACACCTGGGTGCTGGACGACCCAGGAAGCCTCAAGATATGGTGGGGGGTGGTGGGAGGGGGGCGGGGGGAGCATAGAGAGAGCAGGGGTGCAAGAGAGGGGGGATAGTAGGGGGGAGGGGGAGGGGGGGAAGGGAAGACATGTTGCACAAGGATATGGTGTTTTGTTGCTGGCATTACAAGCTTGGGTAGGGAAAGGAACACAAGATACACAGCAAAGTAAAGATAAAACAGACAATCATCAGCATAGGGTGGAAAGTACTACTCTTTGTAAACACACACAAAAAAATAAGATATATGGCATGTAGAATAGCCTCGATAAATGTATGTGGGCTCAATGAGCAGAAAAAGAGGTTTAAGGTAGCAGCACTACTCAGAACATTGCACGTTGATCTGGTCTGTCTGCAAGAGACCCACATAGAGGGTACCAACGCATACCTGATGGGCCAATTAGGGTTCGAAGTTATGGCAAAATCAAATCAAGGGACCAAAACTAGAGCTGTGGCGGTGCTGGGCAGGAGCAGTGACACAATTGTAAAGAGGAAAAAAGAAGACCAATGGGGGAGGTGGGTGCTGATCGAGATAGCCTTTAAGGGGGAGACGATTACCTTAGCTACAATATATGGGTCCACAGAGGATGACCCAGACGTATTTCAATACCTGGATGTGGAACTGGCACAATGGCCTGAGCCAATTGTATGTTGCGGTGATTTTAATTTGCATGACCCAATTAGTTCATTCTTGCAGCCGGGGTCACAATATCGAGGCAGGAAAAGAAAATGTTCAGGGCACTGTCGGATATGGCGACTCATAACTCGTTGGTAGATCCTTGGGTAAAATGGCATCCGAACTTAGATGGTAGCACGTTCTTCTCTGCTCCTCACCAGGTGCTGGTCAGACTCGATTATTTCCTAATCTCAAATAGTCTAATCGCCGAATCAAAAATTGAAAAACAACCCCGAATTATATCTGATCGTAGCCCATTGGTTTTGACGCTAAGATTTGGGCAGTCTCACAAAAAAGAGATGCAATGGACCTTTGAAAGGGCGCTGCTGCAAGATAATGGATATCGGGTATACATGACAAAATGGATCAAGGATTTCTGGGATATAAATAGAGGGACAGCACCCCCAGGGGTAGTGTGGGACGCCTGTAGGGCCGGTGTTAGAGGGGAGACGTTACGCTTTGTATTGTCCGCACACAAAAAAAGAGAAACGGAAGACAGAAGAATTACGACTAAACATATTGAGGGCCGAAGAAGAATTAGTGGTAGCTATTCAACAACAGGTCCAGATAGAACAAAACATTCTCAAACTAATATCGCTTAGAGCAGATGCCCTGGAAGGAGTTGCCTAAAAGACGGCCAAGAAATACCTGGCTAACAGGGAGAACGCATATGAGCTCAGTGAAAGGGTGGGACATATTCTAGCTGTGCAGACTAGGCAGAGAGTAGCAGCAGCAGATATTAAAGAAATTGCTGATACTCAAGGAAATATGGTAACAGAGCTAGGACAGGTAAGGGATGTCTTTAAACAGTTCTATACAGATCTCTACTCCTCAGATATAACAGCAAGCACGGAAGAAATAGAAAAATATTTGAGCGAGGCGCCTCCTTCGGAGCTCTCTGTAGCCGAAAAGGAGGAGTTAGAAGCTGAATTCCGGTTAGAGGAACTGGTCACTGCTCTCGGCAGTCTTCCCTCGGGGAAAGCAGCAGGGCCGGACCAGATCCCGGTGGAATTTTTTAAAATATTCCAAACAGTGATCATAGGGGACATGTTTAATATCATGGTGATGGCACAAAAGGGTGAATCCGTCCCTGAGTCCTGGGGTGCAGCCAACATCATCGTAATACCCAAGAAGGGTAAGCCCATAACCGAACCAGGCTCGTACCACCCAATTACGTTGATGAACGCTGACGTCAAGGTCTACTCAAAGATACTGGCCAAAAGATTAGCAGGGGTGGTTGAGGGTTTAGTTAGCCCCTCCCAGCATGGGTTTATCCCAGGAAAAGGAACAACACAACACGTCAGGCAGGTCATTACCATGTTTGATGCAGCAGGTACCCTAGGAGACCCCATGGCAGCGTTGTTTCTAGACTCAGAAAAGGCATTTGATAGGGTCTCCTGGGGATACCTATGGTCAGCCATGAGGTGGAGTGGAATTGGGGAGGGCTTCATCAAGGCCATACAGACCCTGTATATCAACCCAATGGCTAAGATTAGGGTAAATAGGGGATACTCGGCAGCAGCCAAGATTTGCAGAGGGACTAGGCAGGGCTGTCCGTCATCCCCCCTGCTGTTTGCATTATATTTGGACCCCTATCCGCGTAGGCTGGAACAGAACCCACAGATTCCGGCAATGAATATAAACGGCTGCGCGATAAAAACTCTTGCGTATGCGGATGACGTTGCCATTCTGACACCTAACCCCTCCGTTGCCATTAGGGAGATTGAAGCAGAGGCTCAATGTTTTGGTCAAATCTCTGGATACAATCTGAACAACTCTAAGACACAGATTGTTGAAAATAGATATTCTGCGTGTAATGACGCTAGGGTAGTTGGATCAGCTGTGTACTTGGGGGTGACAATATCAGCAAACCTTGATATGGTGGTAGAGATAAACATGGCTCCACTGATGGCAAGGGTAAAAACGGATCTAATAAGGATGAATATTTTGCACTTATCGCTGGTGGGCTGTACCAACGTTATTAAGATGCTGATTCTCCCCAAATTTCTTTATTTTTTTAGATCGATCCCTTTACTCTTTGAGAACAGCTGGTTTAATACATTAGAGGCAATATGTAGCAGATTCATCTGGGCACATGGGAAGACGCGTAGGGCATACAGATATATCACGCTCCCAAGAGAAAGGGGGGGTGGGGTGCACCGGACTTCAGGTTATATTACATGGCAGCTGCTCTACAATACATGCAAGGGTTAATAGGAGGAACAGATCTGGATCAAAGAGTAAATAACCTGTCTACGAAAGTATATGCTACTGTGTTAGGGACAGATGTGGAAAACTGCTTTTTAAATTGTATTGACTTTGGCTACTTCAAAAGAACCAGGTTCAAGACAGTTTCTGCTGCTGTTAAGACTTGGACTGCCTTCTTGAAAAGAAATAAACTGGGGAAATACAACAGATATACTAGACTCTATAAAAACATTTCATTTCCTCAAGCAATCTTTGCAGATGAAGTAATGTCATAATGGGTAAACAGCGGTATTGTGCAGATTGGGGATCTATTTGACGCAGAGGGGATGGTACAGTTTGCAGATCTAAGAACTAAGGATGGTATTGGTAATAGAGGCTTCTTCAAGTACCTCCAGGTCAGGAGTTTTTTGAATAATAAGTCAAGGGGGTCAGCTGGATTGAGTAGGAATGAGATACTGGAAAAAATTAGACTTCTGGGGGACCGCACGATTAGGTCCTTTTATGCCTGTTTGGTTAAAGGGAAAACTGACGACCTAGGAAAAGTGGGTAATAAATGGGCAGAAAAACTTAGTGTGGATGCAGGGTGGTTTAAGGAATCACTGGACCTAGGCCGTACTATATTGTGTTCATCCTCCATGCAGTCACAACATTATAAAACTTTGTATTCACTCCATCATACCCCCGCTAAGATAGCTAAATGGGGCGGGACCATGGGTACCAACTGTCCCCGCTGCAATGCTAGTGAAGCTGATAGTATTCACATATTTGCTACCTGTCCTCAACTGCATACGCTAGTCAGGGCATTAAGGGTTTTCTGGACAGATCATTGGGGATCCAAATTAAACTAAACCCAGCTCGGATAATTTTAGGCATGGGATTGGAAGGGGATGACACACAGCAGGAATTTCAGTTCGTGGCAATGTCAGTATACAGATTGACCTTAGCAAGGGCATGGCTAGATAAAAATCCGCCGGCACTGCAAACCTGGCTGGCTAATCTGTTGAACGCATATAATATGGAGAAGAATATTTATGCACGAAAAGGGAAAAGGGGAAGGACATTAGGCTTAAGAATATGGCAACCCATAAGTAGGTGGAAGGAGGGACTTGGGCCGCAGGTAGACCCAAGAAGGGCTTAATGTTTAATCGTGGTAAAGTATGAAATATAAATACTGATGGTGGAAGTGCGTAATGAAATGTTTGTATATCTTGAAATAGAGCTTATTTAGCTATGAAGCATGAAGTAATAATGCTGAACAATGTATAATGTGTACAGTATGTGCAACATGGAAAATAATAAATATAATAAAAAAAAATTAAAAAAATTAAAGTTCCACAATAGTTGTGATAAAAAAATAACAAATTATGTGACGTGTAATTATGTAGTACTGAATGGTATGTTCAGTGTATTTAAGTTGCATTGAGTAAGGAATTATGTGGTGTGTAATTATGTGGCACTGAGTGGTATTAGGTGGAGTGTATTTATGTTGCATTGAGTAGAGTGTAATTATGTAACTTTTAATTATGGGGTACTGATTGTGATTTTTTGGTGTGTATGTTGCATTGAGTGCAGTGTAATTATGTAGCATAGAATTATGTGGCACTGATTGAAATTATGTGGAGTGTATGTTGTGTTGAGTAGACTGCAATTATGTGGCGTGTAATTATGCGGCACTGAGTGGTATTATGTGGAGTGTATTTATGTTACATTGAGTAGAGTGTAATTATGTGGCGTGTAATTATGTGATACTGAGTGGTATGTGGAGCGTATTTATGTTGCATTGAGTAGAGTGTAATTATGTGGCATGTAAATATGTGGCACAGTGGGATTATGTGGTGTATTTCTGTTGCATTGAATAGAGTGTAATTATGTGATGTGTAATTATGTGGTATTGAGTGGTATTACATGGAGTGTATTTATGTTGCACTGAGTAGTGTAGTTTGTGGCATTTAATTATTTGGCATTGAGTGATATTATGTGCAATGTATTTATGTTGCATTGAGTAGAGTGTAATTATGTGACTTGTAATGATGTGGTACTGAGTGGTATGAGGTGTATTTATGTTGCATTGAGTAGAGTGTAATTATGTGGCATGTAAATATGTGGCACAGTGGGATTATGTGGTGTATTTCTGTTGCATTGAATATAGTGTAATTATGTGATGTGTAATTATGTGGTACTGAGTGGGATTATGTGGAGTGTCTTTATGTTACATTGAATAGAGTGTAATGATGTGATGTGTAATTATGTGGTACTGAGTGGTATCATGTGGAGTGTCTTTATGTTGCATTGAGTAGAGCAATTATGTGGCGTGCAATTATGTAGCACTGAGTGGTATTATGTGGAGTGTATTTATGTTGCATTGAATACAGTGTAATTGTGATGTGTGATTATGTGGTACTGAGTGGTATTATGTGGAGTGTATTTATATTGCATTGTGTAGAGTGTAATTACGTGGTGTGTAATTATGTGGTACTGAGTGGTATTATGTGGACAGTATTTATGTTGCATTGAGTAGAGTGTATTTATGTGGCGTGTAATTATGTGGCCCTGAGTGGCAATATGTGGAGTGTATGTTGCGTTCAATAGAGTTTAAATTATGTGGCGTGTAATTATGTGGCACTGAGTGGTATTATTTGGAGTGTATGTTGCATTGAGTGCAGTGTAATTATGTAGCATAGAATTATGTGGCACTGATTGATATTATGTGGAGTGTATGTTGTGTTGAGTAGACTGCAATTATGTGGCGTGTAATTATGCGGCACTGAGTGGTATTATGTGGAGTGTATTTATGTTACATTGAGTAGAGTGTAATTATGTGGCGTGTAATTATGTGATACTGAGTGGTATGTGGAGCGTATTTATGTTGCATTGAGTAGAGTGTAATTATGTGGCATGTAAATATGTGGCACAGTGGGATTATGTGGTGTATTTCTGTTGCATTGAATAGAGTGTAATTATGTGATGTGTAATTATGTGGTATTGAGTGGTATTATATGGAGTGTATTTATGTTGCATTGAGTAGTGTAGTTTGTGGCATTAAATTATTTGGCATTGAGTGGTATTATGTGCAATGTATTTATGTTGCATTGAGTAGAGTGTAATTATGTGACTTGTAATGATGTGGTACTGAGTGGTATGAGGAGTATTTATGTTGCATTGAGTAGAGTGTAATTATGTGGCAAGTAAATATGTGGCACAGTGGGATTATGTGGTGTATTTCTGTTGCATTGAATAGAGTGTAATTAAGTGATGTGTAATTATGTGGTATTGAGTGGTATTATGTTAAGTGTATTTATGTTGCATTGAATAGAGTGTAATTATGTGATGTGTAATTATGTGGTACTGAGTGGTATTATGTGGAGTGTCTTTATGTTGAATTGAATAGAGTGTAATTATGTGATGTGTAATTATGTGGTACTGAGTGGTATTATGTGGAGTGTCTTTATGTTGCATTGAGTAGAGCAATTATGTGGCGTGCAATTATGTAGCACTGAGTGGTATTATGTGAAGTGTATTTATGTTGCATTGAATACAGTGTAATTGTGATATGTGATTATGTTGTACTGAGTGGTATTATGTGGAGTGTATTTATATTGCATTGTGTAGAGTGTAATTACGTGGTGTGTAATTATGTGGTACTGAGTGGTATTATGTGGACAGTATTTATGTTGCATTGAGTAGAGTGTATTTATGTGGCGTGTAATTATGTGGCCCTGAGTGGCAATATGTGGAGTGTATGTTGCGTTCAATAGAGTTTAATTATGTGGCGTGTAATTATGTGGCACTGAGTGGTATTATTTGGAGTGTATGTTGCATTGAGTGCAGTGTAATTATGTAGCATATAATTATGTGGCACTGAGTGGTATTATGTGGAGTGTATTTATTTTGCATTGAGGAGAGTGTAATTATGTGGCATGTAATTATGTGACACTGAGTGGTATTATGTGGAATGTATTTAGGTTGCATTGAGTAGAGTGTAAATATGTGGCACAGGGGTATTATGTGGAGTGTATTTATGTTGCAGTGCATAGAGTGTAATTATGTGGTACTGAGTCGCATTATGTTGAGTGTATTTATGTTGCATTGAGTAGAGTGTAATTATGTGGGTTGTGATTATGTGGTACTGAGTGGTATGTGGAATGTATTTTTGTTGCATTGAGTAGAGTGTAATTATGTGGCATGTAACTGTGTCACACTGAGTGGTATTTTTGGAGTGTATTTATGTTGCATTGAGAAGAGTGTAGTTATGTGGCATGTAATTATGTGGCACTGTGGTATTATGTGGAGTGTATTTATGTGGCATTGCATAGAGTGTAAATATGTGACATGTAATTATGTCGTACTGAGTGGTATTATGTTAAATGCATTTATGTTGCATTGAGTAGAGTGTATTTATGTGGCTTGTAATTATGTGGTACTGAGTGGTATGTGGGGTGTATATATGGTGCATTGAGTAGAGTGTAATTATGTGGCACAGTGGTATTATGTGGAGTGTACTTATGTTGCATAGAATAGAGTGTAATTATGTGCTTTGTAATTATTTTGGGATAAATAAGTTGTATGTCACTGGAGCTTCTTATAGAGTTGGCCTGGCTTAATCTTTTAAATGATTGAACTCAAATGTGGGAATCAATCCAATTCAGGCAGCCATTCTCTCTCACCCTCACCCGGTCTGTGCTTACTTTTAGAATAGCCTTCGGTCTATGTTTTGTCCTCTTTTCATCTGCTCCAATCTCAGCACTTGTTTCCTGATGACTGTCTTGCGAGAAAGTGGTTCCCAGGGCATGTGCTCCAAACACCATGTGGCACAATTAGCAGACAAGCTCAAGCAAAAACCCCTTGCCATAAACATGCATTTCCGAATACATTCTCTCATCACTGGGAATTCTGCCACTCTTTTACCAAAAGATCTCGCCGTATTTCCTGTAGTACGTGCTTTATTTTCAAAATGAGAGGAAACAAAGACTTGAGGTGGATTCTGTAAGTATGCTGTGAAAGTGGCCCCTTTGACAAAATGTTTACTTTGTTGGTATAAATAAACAAGTACCTCCTGCATACCAACTGGGGTTTCGTTTTCTTTGAGGCGGGCAAGGAGAAATGAAAACAAGTGCAGCCGGGAAAGTTAAAGCACCCCGCTGTGTTTAATTATCCATGACGAGGGAGGAATACGTCTGCCAGCCTCTGCGCCTCTGCTCACTCTCGAGACCGAAACGCCATGGGAGTCAACGTTTAGACAAAAGGCGGGACATGGACCCGCCTTTGGCCAATTGCGTGCTTTAATTACACGCAATGGGCAATACAAGGTGTGGGGAAAAAAAAGCCACACGCACGAGTTTGGTAAAAGGCTGAAGTGATTCCAAGAGGTCATTTTCTAGAGCAGCGCATGCACAATTCTAGGCTCGACCTAAAAAGGTGAGCTAGCGAGAGGTAGACAGGGAGAGAAGTGAGGTAGTAAGAGAATTAGAGAGAGAGAGAGAGGCAAGGTAGAAAGATAGTGGTGAGGTAGAGGGAGCAGAAAAATGAGGCATGGTTCAGGTAACATTAGTAGTGAGGTAGAGAGAAGGAGAGGGGTGAAAAGTGGAAAGAGTAATTGTAGAGAGAAAAGAGTGACAGAGAAAAGGAAATATAATGGTTACAGAGATAGCGAGGTGGGAGAGGGTGAGGTAGAAAGAGAGATGTGAGATAGAGAGATAAAGGAAGAGAGACAATGTAGAGAATTGAGAAGCAGTGAGAGGTGAGATAGAGTAGGTGAACTGTCAAAAAGTAGGTGCAGTGAAATAAGAAAGAAAGAGGAGGCAGTGATAGAAAAATGAGGTAGCGAGAGAAGCGAGGAAGAGAGACCAGAGGAAGAAGAAGAGGGGAGTTGAAGAAATGGGGTAGTGAATGAATGCTGAGATCAGTTCAGAGGTTCAGAGGTTCAGAGATTAGGTTGTGAGAGAGAGAGACCCGTAAGTGGGGTAGCGAGAGATAAGGTAGTGAAATACATTAAGATCAAGAGAAATGAGGTAGTGGTAGTGGTAGTGGTGCCATACAAAATAAGTGAGGTAGACAGAGGGGTGAGGGAGGTGGTAGGGAAGGGTGAGGGATAGAGAAATGGGGAGAAAGATGTAGAGATGAGTTAAAGCAAGAGATGATTTTAAAGAGGTGCAGTATACGGAGGTTAGATAGAAAGAGTGCATAGGGTGAGGTAAAGTGAAGACTTTGAGATAGCGAGGTTAGCCATATGTTATGTTATGTTACGTTATGCGATGTTATAGGGACTTGTACAGCACATGGTTACCTTACCTTTCCTAGTGCTAGCCTCCTCACCAAAAAAGGTAGCTCAGTCTATTACATTACATTATACAGATGGAAACAGCCAAGTCTTCAATTTCTTCCAAAACGCTGCCAGTGATTTGCAGGCTCTCATTGAGTTTGGAAAATCATTCCACAATTTAGGGCCAAGATATTCAAATTACCTGACAGGACTCCCTGCTCCTAGGATATCTAGCCAGGTCTAGATGGCTTGAATGCAAAGCAGGGTTTGGAACGTATGCACTTTTGCAGAACACCAAAGGTCTTATTTACAGTGACCTTGTGTTAGCAAGGCACTTGTGCATGTAGCATAAGGTCTAAAATTGGACCCGCTGCTCAACAAGCAGTCAGTGCAGAGTTAAAGCAAACTGGCTGTAGGGGTAAGCCTGGGTGGATGAAGAAGCATACGGGCTGCCACCTTTTGAACGATTTGAAGCATCTTGAGCAAAAAATCGAGCCACAACCAGATATAAAACATTTCCGAAGTCAATTGTGGAAATCACCAGAGCTTGAACTACCATTCATTGGGCTGGGACAGGTGAACATGCCAAGATTTTTATAGAGTTGGTAGGAACATTCAGATGTAAATATTGGAAGAGAGAGAGAGCAAGGCAAAGAGAGAGGGTTGAGGTAAGAGAGCTGATGTGAAGTAGAGAAATAAGAATATATTTGTATTTATTTGCCACATTACTGCCCTAGACGGGGCAGTATTACACATGTGCCCCAGGGGCACGACGGACGTTTGTGCCTGCTATGCACCCCCAGGGCACTTTGGCAATGCAAAAAGAGCTGCAAATTCTCTACTGGCCCTTCTGCAAAACAGAGAGCACTGGCATACATATTGCGCCAGCTCTATCATTAAAGGGCATTCCCACATTTGAATGGGGGCATGGCCCCATGCAAATGAGGAGAATGCCTTTGCGCCTGCGCCCTAGAACTGGCCTGGGCACAGAGGCAAACATGCCTTTAAAAGACGAATTACAAGTGTGCCATAAAAAGGTGGCGCACTTTCAGTGCACCTTCTAGATGCAGCCCTCTAAAGGGATAAAAAGGAGTCCTATGAGTCCCCCTGATATCCCCATGCACGCAGATGCAGTCACTCACTGCACCCACCTGCATGGGGATCTCTAATCCCTTGTAAAAGTGCAGTTGGCTTGCCACCTGCACAGAGAAACACAGAGCAGCTTTAAAACAGCTACTCTAGGGGGCATATTATCAAGGGGGTTTATCTCCGCTTTTTTGGCTTTAAAAGCCAAGAAAGCGGAGATAAAATTATCTCCCCATTACCTAGCTGTCGCTAACACCAGTTAGCGACAGCTAGTAGGAGATAGCGACCATCTTGGGCCCCACTTTGCATGTCAGTGGTATTTATCACTAATGACATGCAAAGTGGGCGTGCCAAGATGTTAGCGACTGGAAACAGTCGCTAACATCGCTATCTCCTATTACCAACTTTTGGAGATATTCGCGCTAAGCGCGAATATCTCCAAAAGCTAACACCTGCCCTGAGCAGTTCTTAGCCATGTTATCCAATGGGAGGTGGATAACATGGCTAAGAGCATTAGCTCGGTAATGCATGAATATCGCTGACTTTTCAGCGATATTCATGCATTGCGGCCGTTTTTTATCGCATTTGCGATAAACCTTGGTAATACCAAGGTTTATCTGCGATAAAAATCGCCGCAGCTCAGCGGTAAATTTTTGTCTCTAAGCAAGCAATAGCGATAATTATCGCTATTGCTTGCTAATATGCCCCTAGGTTCAATGCGAGTTCATTGCTGCCCGAGGGCAGCACATTCTTTCTGATAGGGTGCACTTTCCATGTTTGCATCTGGCACACCTGCATTAAGTTGTGCCATGGCGCAAACATGGAAAGTTTGCCCTATCTGTAATACAGGCCCAGGTATGCACACTAAGATTATGGGAAGCACATGTACAGGCAAATTAACAAAGGAATATGTTTTTAAGCACACCATTATTGGGACTTCTTGCTGTACTCATCACTTTACCATGCTACACTTTAAAAGGTAGGGGGCCTGTCAAATGACCACCTTGCCCATGACTTAAAACATCTCATAGACATTCAAAGAAGGTCCAGATGTAGATAATCCCCCATGCCCACTTGGCATTTGAGTGCAACTGATCCCCAGAACATGCAATTGGCATGCGCAGCAGGGATGTGAGCCTTAATGCTCTCTTCGTGCACACAAAGCGGATGTTACATGTGCACTGGTGATTTAAGTCCATGTTACACACACAAATGGAATAAGTACAATAGTCATGTCAGCTTTAACATATGCAAAAGTAGGTACAGTCTGAAAGAGGCAATGTGAGCTTCCATTCTGCCCATAGGAAACAATTTATGAATAACACTGTCAGAGATTACGATTTCCTCACATACTCACAAGGTATATACAACAACTATACGGTGTAAGCTTACCTGGAATTTACTGAGGATGTAATGTAATGCCAGGGCATAATCCTCTCACAGAGAAGAGCAGGAGCAGCAATTGTACAAGCTCCTCCCAGGCACCAAAGAGATGCAGAACAAACAGTTTCTCCAAGCACACTGCTGGCATTGCCGTTGTGACCTGCATTTTCAACAATACAGTTGGGTAAAACATGTACAGTGCCGGTGTAATCTATCTCAGTGAGAAATGCAAACAGTAAAAACAATGTGAAACTATCAATTCCCATTTCTGAATGTGAGATGCAGCATTCTTGCTAGCAGAATGTGGAGTTACCTGAGATAGAAGACGAGGCATTAGGAGGAAATGCAATACATCAGGACTACCTTACAATATTTAGTAGAAAAATCAAGGCCACACCTAACCATAAGATGGCCACCCACTGTTCTTGCACTGGAGTTCCCAATGATGAGGATATGCCCTATGTAGCCAATCACTAGGAACTCAGATCAGTCTGAGATACAGGGCTAGTTCTCCAGCTTGCAACAGTAAGAGATAGGGTGGTACCAAACGCCAAAATGGCTCCCAGCAGTGATGGAATTTAGTTGATGGCAGTATGTCAACTATCCTGAAATCTTCTCATGTTGACCACAGCACCAACACTAAGTTGTGCCATCAACAGCAGAATACAAAAAAATTATGGGGTAGGTGCACCCAGCAGATGGAGAAATGGCACGGATGGCTCGATATCAAATTGGTCATTAAAAACCTTAGATATAGGGGAGTGTCTTCGGCGGTAAGCGGGATGCACTTATGGCTTAGCTTTGGTGCTCCGTGCTGGTGGTTCACTTGATGGCTTACAATGAGAAACACACAAAACAATTTCAAGAGAAGTGGGACACAACATCTCCAGACTTACCTAGTAAGTGAACCTTGAAGCATTGTTGCCATAATTTCCTCAATTCTTGAGCTTTTCATGCTGCCAGAATCCTCTCAGGACTTGCAGATCCCTTAATTCCCTCCTTTGAAGGAAGCACTTTCTCTTGTCTTCTTTCACTGACTGTTTTTCCATCAGACTGCACCATTTATGCAAATCTGTTTGCATTTATCGATTTCTGCAGTTACACTGTTCGTTTTTGGCCGCCATTATGTCTGCTTATCACCAGTTTCTCAAGGGACACTGCCTTCCAGGTTACAGTGGATAATATATTCTTATCACTGTGAAGATATACTAAACACTTCAAGGTATAACCATTTCCATTTTATCTAGGTCATATGCTATATTGCAAGCTGATATAGATGTGCTGCATTACTCTATACGGGTATCTTATTAATCTTTTAGTTGAGGATTTTAAGTCATATTAATTGAATCTTGTATGTTTTAAGTGCATTGGGAGACTATGTTGAAGGAAAACACTTCCTAAGACAACCTCTAGTGGCTTGAAATATCATGATACTCCCAACTATTGCTCTAATAATGACAGAAACATCTCTTCAAAACTCTTAGGTGTCTATGGGTGTTCCTAAATCTTAAATAGTTCATAAACGTATGTCTACTTCTACTGAAAAAGATATACCCTCTAAAATCTCCTTTGCCTGTTTCCATGGAGTTGCTATTGGAGGAAATTTGTGCTTTAAAAACATATATGAAAAACAAAAAAAAACTTTACATTACCTTGAGGAAACATGGTGATTTATGGATAAACAAGTCTCCCGAACTAGAACAAAGGGTCGTGCTTTCTAACACACTGCCAATATAATGAACACATTATTGTTAGACATGACTTTTATTTATTTTATTTATTTAAAGAGTTTTATATAGCGCTGGCTAGACCCGAAGGTATCAGAGCGCTTTATATAAGGTTCCACATAGTTGCAAACTTACATCAGTTACAAGTTACCAAAGATACCAGTAAAAACATTTAAGGAGCATAGCAGAAAAGGAAATTGGGCGGTGGAAGGGAGAGGGGGTAAGGGAAAAAGGGGTAGGGTATAGATACGATGGAGAGACGATGGGGAAGTTTGCTCAAGGTCCGGCTGGGTAGGTGATGGCTGAAGGGGAATCCGCAGCCCATCTCCTCTTCAGCTATCAGGTAGCTCCACCCGGCATGGGTCAAATAGCTAGGTCTCAACAGAAACACATTAAAGGGATAGAAGGCAAGAAGAAGGGACCTAGAGGGGGAAGGGGGTAGGGTGAAGGGGTGAAGGGGTAGGATGGGGGTACGACAGAGAGACGAAGGCTGTAATGACTGTATTACAAAAACATACTAAAGACCTTGAAAATTGGAACCATAGGAATAACTTGAGAAGTTATGGTCTTCCGGATAATGTGAAGGGAGGTGATCTGCTATATTTTTGTAAGACTTTCTTCCTTTAGACTTATATCGTCTTCCCTCCAAAACTCTTCATTTCCATCGAGCCCATAGATTGGGTGAAAAATGTATTCTTAACCTAGTGGTGTTATCATATTCTCCTTGGAGCACTGACCAGCTTAATGTCCTCAATACTGCTAAGTTAAAGAAACACATCACAAGGTTATGTCATAAACTTTACTTCTCCCAGGATGTCGACAAAGCTACAGCAGACAGACTGAAACCATTTTTGGATCTCTGATCTGAGCTATGACCTAAAAATGGCAGGTTTGGTTTGATTCATTTGTGCAGATTCAAAGTGACTTACTAGGACAAAATAGTTACATATGAGGATTCTACAAAATGGAAGAATTTCCTTTCTAGGTGTAGAGAGGGAATGAAAACATTCACACTATAACTTGCTTTCAAAGTGTGCATGAATGCCATGTTTATGATGCACTCAATATGATTTATAATTAGGGCTTCTGGTTTTATGGTATTTACTCTTTTAACATTTCCATTTGTATTTATTCATATTTATTTTTGGGCCATTTTATTGGTATTTATCCATATTTATTTTATCTTTTGAGAATAAATGGAGTCATGAAACAGTATATTTCCACATTTATTTAACTGATAAACTTGTACTCGTACTTTGATACCTGCAGCGTTTTTGCAATTAAAGCAGCCAAGTAACATAGCACTACACTGGCAGGTAAATATTAGTATTATATACAAATATATGTTAACATATGCCTGTATTTAAAGGAATCTTACCCTGTTTTTACATCTTCATGATGTCTATCTGCTTAGCAGTTGCCCGGAAATTCATGCAGGACAACAAGGAGAGTCTTTCACAAGTAAAACACAATTTTCTGTCTTTTTCCACTTTTAAAAATAAATATAGACAGGACATAGATTGTTTTCTGCCTGCATTTATCTGTAAAAACCAGTAAAAACAGAAAACCAGATTTATAATCAGATAATACAGCTTTCTTCACAGTTACTTTCTCTGTACTCTTTTACGTTCATGATGTTGTGACTGTACAGTATGGATTTGTGTTCATTCTGTCTTGTGTTCTCACTACACTCCCTTAAATAGAAGAACTTCCCTTACAGGTATGTCTTTCAGTAATTAATTATTTGGCGTGTACTGTCTTCTTTTAATGTTATCTGTTTTTACTTATCTCCTATTTTCTGTTCTTTGCTTTCCTTACTCTTCTTTATCTCTGCCTGTAATCACTTCTTTTACATATGTTTCTCTACTTCTATTGCTCTAATGGCCAAACCTAATACTTGTAGTTGTAAGGATAAGCTTATTCCTATTTGCTACTTTACCAAATTCAGAGTACTCTCATGGATGTTAAAGGTTTAGGTAACCCAATTAGAAGTCCCATTTGTCTAAATTGAAAACAGACATTGATCTTTTACAAGAGACACACATACCGGAGTTAGAAGTGTTGAACCTCAAACAATATTGGCTGGGTTGGGTTTGTGTATCTCCAGCTTTACAGAAAAAGAATGGCATGATTACCCCCTTTTAACAAACATTTTAACTGACTAGTTGTATTACAATCCAATGATATAGAAAGTAGATGGATTACAGTTGGTTTTTTGATTAATCAGACACCGCTTTCAATTTGGAATGTTTATGGTCTACCACGGTGAATAATTCCTGTTAGAATGATATTTCTACTCATATGTGATATCTTACTGGGGATTATTTAATTTTAGGTTGAGATTTTCAACTAAGAATTAGATCTTATTTTAGACAGGAACTCTACTATTAAATTAATAAGTACCAGAATACCAAATCTTTTTGCTCTACAATCACACAAAATTATCTCACTGATGTGTGGTGATTTTGTAATCCCGCCCTAAAATAATATGCATTTCTATTCACCAACCCATTCTACACAATCCAGAACTGATCTTTTTAAATATAGCTTTAGTACAAAATCTTATATGTGCAAAAATTGGATCTATACTCACATATGATCATGCATCAATCCTTACTGATATTGATGTAATTCCCAATTAACCACACGTCCCTTCTTCATAATTCCTCTCTTTTTAAACTCTCTTTTATAATTTTCAAGTGATATATAAAAAGGCAAGCAGCAATAGAAATAACAGCAGGCATCTTGCTCCCGGTGGCTGGTAGACACAGTGCCATATTTATAACTTAAAAACACAGTCATTTTCTTTTTAAATAGGAGACCTTTAAATTGAAGAAAAGGCTTCTATGAAACTTTGTCTTAACGGTTTTCTCAACTTTAAATTAAGCCAATTAAGTCCTAATGTTTTACGAAGCATGTTTCTTCACTTTAAATTCCTCACATTTAATGAAATGACTATATTGTCCTGTTTCAAATATATCACTATGTCTTCAGGCCACTGGAAGTAAAATGCCTGCTGTTTGTAAAGACACTTGGACATGGGAGAAAATCAAAATGGTGAGTTTTATGTAATGCATATAAACATAAAGTTAACTCTTCAGTTGAATTTTCGACCATTTCAAAGTGTTGCATTTACAGACAACAGGCATCTTGTTCTGAGTGGTTGCTAGGCATGCTGCCACATTTATAACTGAAAAATACAGAAATGTAAAGTGCAAAGAAATTTTGCCTCAAGTGCATACAAATGTTCCCTTTTCTGAACGTTTTTGCAGATCATTTTTCTGCACTTTAAATTTCTCCCATTTAAAAAAAAATGTGTTGTATGTTTGTGTTGTACATGTAACGGTGCCACATATGCTGAAAAGTATATCATGAGCCACAAGAACAAATGACACAGGCTCTCAGTCACCCATACACATATATGCGATTCATTCACGCACGTTCATGTAGCCTCACAGACATGCACTCACTGGCGCACATGGCAGCCCTATCATAATCCCCCTAGTCGCAGTATTTTGGTCAAACCATAGTATCAGGCTCCATGGGCATTACGTTTAAAGTCAACAAAGCTAGGCAAGACAGTGTCTGATTACAATGTGCTAGTTACTTGGCCTTCAGCAGCTAACAACAATTTTCTCTGATCAGAAGTACCTCTCATTTCAGAAAAGGTTTGAGATCCCTGTGATAAAGACTCTGAGCATGTCAATGATTCCCCCTATACCTTATGGTGCTTATCTGGGAACCCCCTGAATCTCAAAACAAATGTTTCTGCTGCAGCAGCATAAATCATCCTGGCCTATTCAAGATATCATGGTTTAAAGTCTCGAACAACAGTGTCAGGCAACGTCTCTTTTAGCAATGATGAGGCCCAGCCCTACCAGGACCCAGGACATCAAACTTCAGGTCAAGAAGGACTACCCTGCTAACGATCTGGGAAAAGGTAGTACAGATGTATTTCCAGTAAACTGCTTATAGTAGCATTCCCAGACCATGTGGCAGAGGGTGCCCACTGGGTGTCGGCTAATGCAGCTTCACAATGGCAGGGTGCCCCTCATCCTGTGTTTCCCTGAGGGACTGTAGTATATACAATGTAAGTATTTCAACTGGATGTGGTGAAGTTTTGTTAATATTGCCAATGTCCTATGGGCCATTTTGGCCTCCACTTAGACATCCTCATCCAAGGGGACCTAGGGCCAGATGTAGGTAATCCGATTTTACCGATTCTAAAAAACCAAATTTTACGGAATCGGTATTTTAGAATCAGAAAATGGTATGTAGATAAAAAATCGGTAAAAAATACCGATTCGGTAAAATTCGGTATCGGACAATCGGATTTTACCGAATCGGCATTTACCTTTTGGCCCATAGGAATGAATGGGGAATACCGAATCGGTAAATACCTATTCGGTAAATACCGATTCGGTAAAATCAGAATCGGAAAGCAAACAAAAGTGAAACTTAAGTAGGCAGCCAATCAGGTGCTACCACCCTCCCCCTCCCTACCAGGCAGTGGCTACAGAGGCAGCTGCAACTAATTAGAAGCTTCTGGAAAGGCAGTTGGAGCTGAGCTGAGTCCCTGAGCAGCAGAAAGGGTTTTGAGCACTTTTAAAACTGCAAAATGGCAAGCAGCAAAGAAAAAGAGCAGGCAGAGAGGAAAAGGAAACTCAAATTCAGCAGCATGGAGCTGCAGGTCCTTGTTGAGGAGGTGGTGAAGGTGCACCAAAAACTGTTTGGCAGGCAGTCCCTCACTGTGGCAGAATCTGCCAAAAGGAAAATCTAGCTGGACATACTGGACAAAGTTAATGCAGTGGGGGTGACTACCAGAGACACAGAGGACCTTAAAAAGCGATGCTACGCCCTCAGGAGCCAAACCAAGAAAAAATTGGCTGAACACCACAAGCAGGCAACAAAAACTGGCGGAGGCAAGAACCCAGCACGCCCCCTTATTGACCTGGAGGAGATGGTGGCCTCAGCCATTGAACCAGACAGCGTCTGCGGACTGGGAGAAATAGACAGCTCAGCCAGCGCTGCAAGAAAAAAAGGTAAGAGACATGCACAGCATTCCCCCCCATACCATCATCCTTACCTGTACCCTTTGTGGCCCAGTGAACCCCCTCCAGTACTGCTAGCACTATACAGTAGCAATGCATCATGGTACATGTAGTCAGGAAATGTAAGAACATGTCATACAGCACAGCAACCACCAAGTTAGGGAAATAATTGCAGAGATAATAAAGCTAAAGTGAGAAATATTTAATTGTAGTGACTGTGAGACAGAAGCGCTTAGCTAATGTACGCTCATATCACAGGTGAAATGTCTCGCAGGCGTTCGCAGGAGACTGAAGGCACACCACCCGAGAGGGAGGAGAGGCAGGAGCCAGGTCCATCTACCCAAGACGTACAACAGGACACAGGTGTACCAAGTAGCCAGCCTCCAGCACAAGACTCAGAAATGGCTCCAGAGTTGCAGGCATCCCCTCACAGATCACAATCCCCTCTGTTGCTGTCATCACCAGAAATGCCAGCATCACCGCATGACACAACACCTGCATCACAACCAAGCAGGAGGCATGTTGTGGCCCCACTTCTAGAAATGGAGTCAGCAGCAGCTGACATGGAGGGTGAAGAAAGGCACAACTTGCCTGTGGATGTCAGCTCTGGCACAATGCACTCCAGTGCAGGAGTGGGCCATAGAGGTGCAAGACGCCGCAGAGTCCTAGAAAGGCCCGCAGATACACCTGTGGAGGGTACAAGTGTGTTCCGTGGCCTGGAGGGGAGCATGGTGAGAATCCAGAGGATGCAGGGAAGAGCCATCCAGGCATGCCAATGCCAAATGAGGTCCCTGAACAGTAACATAGGAGTAACATAGGAGACATAGGAAAGGGCATCAGGGAGCTTGTAGAAGTGAACAAAGAGATGGCAGCAGGGATGCGCCAATCGGTGCAGCTGCTATGCACCAAACTGGACACTGAATCAGCGGCAAGGCGCAAGGAAAGGCAGCGTGCTCATGGCCAAAATAAAGCTATCAACCGCCTGGCCACAGCCACATCCCTGCTATGCAGGACGAACAGTAACATGCAGGAGGCTATGACCCAAAACACCAATGAGGTCACTAGGGGCATGGGAAGGATGACCAGTGCTCTTGAGGCGCTGTTAAATGCCCAAACTGCACAGACAGCTGCTCTGGATGTACCTGTGAGTGAGGAGAGCACAAGCAGGAGCAGCATAGCATGCTCCCATGTCCCAGAGACAAGGAGGAGCAGCAGGCGCCACGCTGAGGCCACAGCCAAGCAAGAGAGTGAGCAGAGTGAGCACCAGACAAGTGGCACTGGGAAGCGAGGCCGTAAATGACTATTACAGTTCATGGCGAAGTGAACCAGGACTGACATCATTGAAGTTAACTACTTGTTGTTGCACATTTGTGCTTTAAAAACCTATATCATGACACAATTAAAATACATTGGGTGCATACTCCACCTGTCTGTGTCTCTTTACTTACTTAAAAGAAGTTGTGTGTGACCTCTTCCCGCCTGTGTCTGCCATCAGTTGGTGTTGCAACTTCAGATGTGTGTGGTTCAGGCAGTGCTTGCTCGTCATCATGGTCCTCGAAATCAGAGATGTCCACTTCGGTGCCCTTCTTAACCGCAAGGTTGTGCAGCATTGCACAGGCTGCAATCATCTTGCAGCAGGTGATTGGTGTGTACTGGCGAGCTCCTCCACTCTTATGGAGGCAGCGAAACCTGCTCTTCCACATACCAAAGGTTCGCTCCACAATGTTTCGGGTTGTTTTGTGTGCCCTGTTGTATATCCTCTGGCTTTGTGTTGTAGGGTTGAGGTAGGGTGTGGGGATGAAGGACCGGAGGGCATATGCACTGTCCCCTAATTGTAAGAAGAAAAAACATTACTCACATGCACACACACACATCCATCTGCAATACATTCAGATACAAAAGAAAGGTGGATTTGCTATTTTGACTTGCACATCAACATTAGTTCTCATTAGTCAAAAGTCAATTCAATTTTACACTCAATGAGCAATACGGAGTGCTACTTTGGCGTTGGATGCACATCCACCGAGGGCATCAAACAGTCACCACCTGCCCAAACCTCAATTCAGGCTGTAGGTCAACACAACGTTGAAAAAACACCAGTGCACCTCCAAAATAGTCACTTTGATCCCTTCGCTATTATAACGTTTCACATACAGTCCATATCCTTGATGAGAAGCCACTTCCACAAAACCAGACGGTGTAGAAAATTCAAGCTTTTATTTTGCAAACGTTATGATCCACACCTGTGGATCATAACGTTTGCAAAATAAAAGCTTGAATTTTCTACACCGTCTGGTTTTGTGGAAGTGGCATCTGCAATACATATCAAGGGAGTTTCACACAGTGTGTTACCTAGCAAGTATCCTTCGCCGAATTCCCCCGCTGTCAGGCGTGCGTAGATCCCACTGTTTTGGAAGATGTAGGAGTCGTGGGTACTCCCGGGAAATTTGGCTACTATGTCAGTGATCATGTACTTGGAATCACAGATCACCTTTACATTTATGGAGTGGGTGGACTTCCTGTTCCGATAAATGTACTCTGTGTCAGCAGGTGGGCATATTGGTATGTGGGTACCATCAATACAGCCAATGATGTTTGGGAAATTCGCCATCTGATAAAAGTCTGTCTTTGTCCTGAGCAGTTCAGCATGCGTTGCAGGGAAGCTGATGTAGTGATGCATTCTCTGCAACATGGCATCAAGGAATTGTTTAAAGAAACGGGACAGACAGCTCTGGGACACCCCACCTACCACAGCAACCACACTCTGGTAACTCCCAGATGCAAGCAGGTGTAGGCTGCACAGCACCTGCACATGAGGTGGGATGGGTTGTGCCCTTGGGGTTGGATGGTCCAACAGTGGGTGGAGGTCCCTGATAAGGTCCAGGATAGTTTGGGGAGCTAATCTGTATCTTTGTAGGATCTCTGGCTCAGTTAGCTGGAATAGAGTGATCCTTTGCCTGTACACCTGCTCCCCCCTCATCCAGACACTCTCTCCTTCTGCCTGTAGCCTTAGCCGCCTCGCAATGACATAGAATGCTGCCATTCTGGTATAACTGTTGCATTTTGGGGCCTTTTTTATAGCCTGCACCTGGTTACCACCGGATTTCAATCCATGGTAAATACCGACTCTTAAATACCGAATTTCATGGAAAATCGGTATTTAAATGGCTACCTACATCTCAAAATTCAATTTTACCATTTCTTATTTACCAATTCGGTAAATATACCGAATCGGTAAACTTTCCGAATCGGAAAATATACCGAAATGGTAATTTTTCCGATTCGGTACATTTTCCGATTCGTAACCTTTACCGATTCGGTAAATTTACCAAATCGGTATATTTTCCGAATCGGTAAGGTTTCCGAATCGTAAACTTTACCGATTCAGTAAATTTACCGATTCGGATGTTTTTGGGTCTCCTACATTCCGAATGCCCAATACCGGTCGGTAACGGCCGGAATTCGGTAAATTCGGCCGTTACCAACCGGTATTGGGCTACCTACATCTGGCCCCTAGTCCCCTCTCACTTCTCCCTCAGTGTAGTGTAAATGTAAATGTAGTATACTTGTAAAGCGCACAGCTGCCCCAGCAACGGGGCATCCCGGCGCTGTATAACTCTGGGGAACCCGTCCTGGCTTTCCCTGTGGGATGGTCCCTTGCTGGGAGTCCCCAAGGTGGAGCCAGGCATCCCCGGAATTGGTGGGGCAGTTGTGGAGATTAGGCAAGCTAATGTCCAGAGTTGCCGAGTGGAACCCCTGATTAGAGTAAGCACCGAAGCGAGAATTATCGAGTCCGCTGACCAAGGTCCACGACCCTGCCGCGTCGGGAATTGAACCCTGGTCCCAGGCTGACTTCTGCTCTCGGGCCTGCCGCCTCTAACCAGTGAGCCACACTACTCCAAAAGTGTAGGTCTGGAGTGTTATTTACTTATGAGCAAAAGTTGCAAGAGATGCCCTTTCTAACTAGTCATGATCCCAGCAAATGTGCCTCCAGGGGGTTATATTGGGGGAGGGTTCTGAGGAGTTGAAGAAAGCTGCAAGGGCATGTCGGAGCTGTAAAAAGTGACAAAATTGCATGTTATGCAGTGTACATGTCTACAGGGTTTTGAAAAGTACACATAGACATTCCCATCCAGACATCCCCTGGAGTTAAGATGCCTCTGGAGTCCCATGCTTGGAGGCCCTCCAAGGTGGCTGGTCGGCTTAAGCCAGGACCCGACCCACAGTAGCATCATTGCCATTGGGACCCCATGGCACCTGGTCTATTGCAGTCGACCAGGTAGCAGGCAGTAGATTTGTGGCTATGTTTTGTCCAGAGAGAAGGCTGAGTGTGCCATGAAGCGCCAACTTACTGAGTTCTCCAAGAAAACAGTTATGGGGAGGAGGTGGCTGGCACAGTAGCATAACTGGGGGTTTGAAACCCCATTCCACCATTGTACGGGTTCAACACGCATTTACAGACAGAGACTCATGGCTGGTCTCCAGCCCAAGTAAAGCGCACCACGTCAGATTGTAGTGTGCGGAAGAAGGTGTATACATTGGGGTGAAAGTAGTTTTGTCAAAGGATTGGCTGGAGCACTCCTTGGTTAATGCGGGATTCATAAATTGTTGCCCATTTTCTTTGCATGCAGTACAGTATTGCCTTCTGATCTAAGGTGTAGCAAATTCCGACCGAAGAGACAGTCCCCTAGTCGCAATGCCATAATCCCGGAGGGGATGTACATAAATTCATCAATTTCAACAAAGATGAATCTTTCAAAAGCACTTGGTGGCTGTTTAATTAAGTTTCTCTCTATTTCATTTGCGTGACGATAAAATTAAAGCTGAAATATTACCTTTTAACAAACTTCTTACTGACAAATCCTTTAAGACTATAGGTTTTGCTTGCAATCCTATCAGGATAGAATATTTAGGGATTTGGCTTTTGAATTCTATAATGGACATTATTAAACTAAATTCTGATGAACTCTCAAGGAAATTGGAAAGTGGAATCCATTATTCTTATGGTGGTGTGAAAGACTCAGTTCTATTGGGAAACATCGTTAACAATGCCGTCACCACACCGCAATGCTGTTACAACGTGGTCGTTACAACGATCGCGATGTAACCACGCTATGCCATTACAAAGCAAGTCTTTACATCGACTTGCGCTAGATGGCGTGCTAACATTACAAATAGTGTAGTTTACTATCCCAACACCTTCCCTACTGTTAAGTGGACTGGAGTTGGAATAGTAAATTACACTTTTCTAATGTTAGCATGCCATCTAGCGCAAGTCGATGTAAAGACTTGCGTTGTAATGGAATAGCGTGGTAACATCGCAGTCGTTGTAACAACTGCGATGTAACGGCACGCGTTGTAATAACTAGCGTTGTTCCGTCATACATCCTTTCTATTAACATGATGCTCTCACCTTTCATGACATATCTGATTTCCATGATTCCTGTTCCCATTTTGACTAACTCCTTTAGGCGTATAGACTCTATGTTGTTACACTTTTTATGGAACAATAAAATATCTAGTGTAGCTTTATCACGTCACAACTTAAGTAAGCACGGTGGAGATATAAATGTTCCTCCTTTTCAAACTTATCATAAAACTTTTTGTGTCACCAAATTGTACTTTGGCTAACACC
Organism: Lissotriton helveticus; assembly: GCF_964261635.1. Taxonomy (NCBI): domain Eukaryota; kingdom Metazoa; phylum Chordata; class Amphibia; order Caudata; family Salamandridae; genus Lissotriton; species Lissotriton helveticus. The sequence continues at coordinate 981,668,269 of NC_136072.1, forward strand.
TTTTGATGATATACCTAAACCTGTATGACTTTGTTAGAAATGGGGTTTCTGGCTGGCTAGGTTATGCACCTAAGCCAGGCAGAACCCTTCACTTTAGTCAGGGCCAGTATGTTACAAACCTAAGATAACCTGTGCTCACCCTCTGGTAGCTAGGCACAGAATGGCCAGGCTTATCATCAGAGGTAATGTGTAAAGTGCTTGTGCAACACACACACACACAAACACCACAAAAAAAACTCCACACAAGGTTATATGAAAATATGTAGTATATTGTACATACAATATTGACCAAAACAACATGAATCATAAATAATGTGCATATTGTGCAAATGCTGAGATAGTACTCATTCTCCTGACTGCAAGAATCAAAACGACATACACTAACATAGTGCATGACATGAAGCAGATAGGTTAGGGGAAAACACATGAATCACCAAATATCGTAAGAAACTCATAGGGCATAGTGCACCTGCGTGCCTACTATGTGTACTGCGGAAATTTAGTAACATTCCTCAATCCAGCCGATGCTTAGCACTGACTGGGGGCTGCTGTCGAGGGTGTACCCAGGGACGGATTGGTAATGCGGGCACTCGGGCATTGGCCGAAGGGCCGATGTCTCAGTGACCTCTGTGAGCCGTTTTTTCTCCATTTCCGAGTCCACATAGAGCACTGGACAGGGAGAGGAAAGCAGTCTCTCTGTGCAGTCATCAGCGATGATGAGCTATGGCCTCTCCTTGACCCAATGCCCTGCCAAGCAATCACGCTGATGGTAGACTGGGGAGGGGTGATTGTGTGCCAGAATCGGCCTCCCAGGGGGCCAGGTATTGATCAGGCCATTGAGTCATTTTCACCTCAGCCCCCCTGGGGCCCACACAGCCCTGAAACAGTGTTTGCATTAACACCTCCCCCACAGCCCTTCTCATTCAGGGCATAGTGGGTGAGGAAGAATGGGTCTCGCTGTGGGGGCCAGGTAATGTTGGGAACTGGCACCATCTTCACCTTAACCTCCCCCCCACCCCCATGGATGTCCAGTAGCTGTGTTTTTTTGCCTCATCCCCTCTCCTGCCAGGCCATTGCCCCGAGGCAGTGAAGGGCTGGGGAGGGCTGAGTAATTTACAAATAGCTGGGGCCTCGCTGTTTTTCAGGTCTCCTGCCCCGGAGGGCTGGGGAATAATTTTTTAAGAGAAAGGGACCTCATTGTTTTTCAGGTGCTCCTGCACTGGAGGGCTGAGGAATAATTTTGAAATAGAAAGGGGCCTCACTGTTTTTCAGTTGCTCAGCTTGCAGGACATTGTCACCTTGGCCCTGTGTGCTTCCCAAGAACAATATCCTCCCACTTACATTCCTTGTGTGTTTAATGAAAAGGGATGCCCGCAAATGTGGGCCATGCCCCGTGAATGTGGGCCCCGCCCCATGAATGTGGGCCACGTTATTCGTCAGTGCCCGGGCCAAATTGTGATTCCCAATCCGACCCTGGTTGTATCCCATATTGTCATTGAATAAATGCCCCCAAGGTATGTCCCACCGGGTGGACGGCACATCCACAGACGAATTCTGCTGAGAGACCTCACTGAGTCCCCTGTGTGTAAAAGACAAAGAACACCGGCCCATGAACGCACAGAGAAGCTGCTGAAAGCACAGGGTGTCCACAAAGGAGGGCAGGGAGTCTCCAGAAGGACCTCATGGGTCCAATTTCGATTGACTTTGTTCTGGGGTACATTTCTCAAGCTTGAATCAATGCAACACAGCCATCAGTGACCTCTCTCTAGCACAGATGTCTTCAATCTGTGGGTCGCGCCCCCCAGGGGAGCCGTGGAGTCCTGGGAAGGGGGTCGAAAATTCCTAGCCTCACTTTGCCTGGATTCTAAAACATTTGCTTTGGGGTTGGAAAAGGAGAGTGGTCATGGGACAACTAATTTTGATCGTTTAAAATGCTTCCACTGAGTCTCCTGGCCGCCTGAAGGAAATGCAAATGTGCCCCATTAGTAAATCTGAAACTGTAAAGGGTGCTTGGGACCAGTGAATCACTCCAAACTTTGTGATCACAAAGAGTTATTTTTTAGAGTGGTAGTGCAAAGATTTAACAACTGGGCTGTGAAGTGTTCGCTTTTAATCATAACTGTACCTACACAGCCCTTAGTACCCCTAAGGAGGTGTTCAAGGGACAGTTATTTAAAAAAGAAATTGCATTACATTTGCCCTGGTAGTCCAGAAATCTACATTTTGGAAGAACCATTTTATTGTAAAACTATTTATACATTTTGTGTCAGTCTATATTTTATTGTGTGTAATGCAATGCAAGTATAAAACAATGACTTACATACCCACAGTGCTTTCTGTCACAGGCTGTAACTACATAGCACTAACAATACACTATTCTCCTCTGCATAAACCAAGATTTAATTGTGTGTCTCTCTGGTTACATACAGATCTATGCAGTGCATTAACTAATAGAGGTTTCATAATGTACTACAGTGCATTTCCCACTGAGTAACAACTTTTTACATGTATTTTTCATTTACACTGCCCATTATTCTACATGTAGGTACCTGATGGTGAAACACCTAAAAACATACAGAATATTTAGGGCCTTATTTATGAAAGGCTTGCGCCACCAGAGCACCCGTTTTTTAACGCTCTGGCGGCACAAGCGTCTCAACCATAACCTATGAGGCGGCGCAAAGTCACCCTGCATGGCTTTGCATGGCCTCATAGATATGGAACAAGACAAAGCAGGCCAAGTTGCTGCCTTGCCTAACTCTGCATCAAGGAGGGGTTCCATGTGCGCTGCATGGGTGTTCACACGATACACCCATTGATTTTGATGCTGCCCCATATATCCAAAATCACTTAAAACTGGTGCAGCACCAAAAACGTACATCTCCCCAGTGAAAATATTTCTCCTAATTTTTTCCTCTTTCCATGTGTGCTGCATTCTGCAGCTCACGAAGAAAGAGGAAAACGTCTTTCTGGACTATTTTTGTGAGAGAAGGTGTCATTCCTGCACAAAAACAATCCTGCCTATGTTGGTGCTAGGCAGCAATTTGCGCGCCAACGCAAGGGGAAAGGACAGGAATGCACCATATTTCATAAATATAGTGCATTCCTGCCCTTCCACATTAGCGTAGGGCAGTGCAGCAAGAAGACTTGCAGCGCTGCCCGACCCCAATTCCACATAAATGAGGCTCTTTGTTTTTAGCTACACCTTTGACCATGCCACCATGCTCACTGACCTTTGGTTTGCCAAACACTGTTCACCCCTTTCAGTGCTCATGACAGAATGGTTCCATCATGAGGAGAAGTGTTGCTGTGCTCATGACGGAACCTATCCGTCGTCATGAGCATATGTTCAGAGAATCCCTCTGCTGCAAGCAGCAGAAGGATTTCCCATTTATTTTTTTGCCTGGGGAGGTGGGGAAGAGCTCCCTAAACCTCCCCAGGCCTATTTTTAGTTTTTGTTGCAATGACGATCACGCATGGTGCACCATCATCATTGAAACAAAATCAAAACTGAAACTTAGTTTCCTTTTCAGTGCTTCAGTGCTCGTAGAGCCATCTCAGCCCCCAGAGCACTGAAAAACTTGGAAGAGGTATCGTTGGAAAGGGGAGAATCTCCCCTATCCAATAGTACCATTTTCTAGTGGATCCCTGGAGGGCGATCCCCAAGCAGGGCTCCACTCACTAGCACCTGGGAGGGGGGAGCGGCCCCTTGGGCAAGGGCCTTTGCTCCCCCTATGTTTTTGGGCCAAATTTAGTCTTTCTGCTCCCCCCCCGGGGGGCAGGAAGCCCACTAGATGCAAGGGATTTTTTTACTGCAATATAGCGGTGGGAGCTGCCCTATATGGACACGCCAAAACCCCCACCCTCCCTGCACAATTAGAGTCTTTTTTATTGACATTGGGGTGGGTGCTGCCCAAAAAAGGGCATGGCAATGCCCCCCCCCAGAGAAATGTCAGTCTTTCTGCCCCCCTCGGGGGCAAAAATCCCATTAGATGCCAGGGATTTTTTGGGACAAATCTGAATTAGGTTGGGGGCTGCCCAAAATGGGCATGCCAATGCCCCCAACCCTCCCCCATAAAAATTACAGCCTTTTTGCCCGGGGGGGGGCAAAAAGTCCACTATATACCAGGGATTTGTTAGGTGCCCCCACCCTAATTAATATTTGCCAAAAAGAATCCCTGGTATCTAGTGAGCTTTCTGCCCCCCCCTCGGGAGGCAGATGGGGGCATTAGCCCCAATCTGCCCCCTCAGGAGCATAGACACCAAGGATTTTTTGGGGCAAATTTGAATTAGGGTGGGGACTCCCCAAAACGGGCATGCCCATGCCCCCACCCCCTTCCCAGCAAAAATTACAGCCTTCCTTCCCCCCCCCGGGGAGCAGATGGGGCAGTAGCCACCAATCTGCCCCCGGGGGGGCAAAAAGCCCACTAGCAGCAAGGGATTTTTTTTGCAAATTTTAATTAGGGTGGGGGCATTGGCATCTCCATTTTGGGCAGCCCCCAACCTAATTCAAATGTGCCCAAAAAATATCTATGGCATCTAGTGGCTTTCTGCGCACCCGGGGGGGGCAAAAAGCCCACTAGATGCCAGGTATTTTTTGGGCAACTTTGAATTAGGGTGGGGGCTGCCCAAAAAAGGCATGCCCATGCCCCCACCCACTCCCCTGCAAAAATCACAGCCTTCGTGCCCCAGTGGGGGCAGATGAAGCAGTAGCCACCAATCTGCCCTCCCGGAAGGGCAAAAAGCCCACTAGACGGCAAGGCTTTTTTGGGGCACATTTTAATTAGGGTGGGGGCATTGGCATGCCCGTTTTGGGCAGCCCCCACCCTAATTAATATTTGCCAATACAAATCCCTGGCTTCTAGTGGACTTTCTGCCCCCCTGCAGATGGGGGCATTAGCCCCGAATATGGCCCCCGGGGGTGCAAAAAGCCCACTAGATGACCAGGTTTTTTTTGGGCAAATTTGAATTAGGGTTGGGGCTGCCCAAAACAGGCATGTCAATGCCCCCACCCCCCGCAAACCCTACTGCCTTCCTGCCCCCCCTAGGGCTATATGGGGCAGTATCCCCCAATCTGCCCCCTCAGGCAGATTGTTCCCGAGTAAAATGACACCTCACTTGTGTGGGTGGGCCAAAGGCCTGTGGCTAGGAAGAGCCCAAAACATAGGGATTTAGAGTATAGCCCAGAAAATTCTAAGCGCTACATCTTTTTAAAAATACGTTTTTAGCCTGTTCTGCTTTGGACACCCAAACAAGTGAAGTATTATTTTAATCGGGAGAATAAAGGGAATGCTGGGTGGTAGGACATTTGTGCCAGCACGGTGATTCCACACAAAAATATGTGGGAAAAGTGTTTTTTTCAGCTAAATTTGAGCTTTGCAGGGGATTCTGAGTAGGAAAATGTTGGGGGACCCACGCCAGCCACACCTAGCTGGACTCCCCCGGGTGTCTACTTTTCAGAAATATGTGGACTTAGAAGTTTCCCAATATGGCTGCTGAGCCTGGGGCCAAAAACCCAGATGACCCCCTTGCAAATCCAGGTTGTTTTGTGATAGGTAATTTTGATGTCTCTTCAATACGTTCTGGGCCCTTGCCTGTCACGGGTACTTAACCCCTTTGCTGCGGCGGCAATTCCGCTACAGTGCTAGGGGGGTGGTGGTTCTGCGTGGCACTCCCATGCTCATGACGGAACCGCTCCGTCGCGAGCCTCGGGTGCGCTGTGCTGATGACGGAGCGGTTCCGTCACGGCCCGGCCCACTCATCAGAACGTGCAGCGCAGGTGCGGAATCTGCACCGTGCAGGCGCGCCAAGCGGGCCGTGATGGAACAGCTCCGTCATCATCACAGCGCGTCCGTGGCTGGTGACGGAGCGGTTCCGTCACCAGCATGGGAGGGGTTAAACCACCCACGTGAGTAAGGTACCATTTTTATCGGGAGACCTGGGCGAACACTGGGTGGTAGGAAATTTGTAGATCATCGTAGATTCCAAAACTTTCCCGCACAGAAATTTCAGAAAAAGTGATTTTTTTCAGCTACATATGAGGTTTGCAGTGGATTCTGGGTAAGAAAATGTTGGGGGACCCACACAAGCCATACCTCACTGGACACCCCCAGGGTGTCTAGTTTCCAGAAATGTGTGGGTTTGGTAGGTTGCCTTACATGCCAAAAAAAGGGTCATTTTTCGTTGTGAAATTGTGGTGTGTCCACGTTGCAATTTGCGCCATTTCCTGTCACGGCACTAGGCCTACCCACACAAGTGAGGTACCAGTTTTCTCAGAAGACTTTGGGAAACGTGGGGTGGGTGGAAATTTGTGGATCCACACAGATTCCAGAACTTTCCACCACAGAAATGTGAGGAAAATGTGTTTAAAAAGAAAAATTAGGTTTGCAAGGGATTCTGGGTAACAGAACCTGGTGAGAGGCAGTCAAGTCACCCCATCCTGGATTCCCCTGGGTGGTTAGTTTGCAAAAATGTATAGGTTTGCTAGGTTTCCCTAGGTGCCGGCAGAGCTATGATTCAAAAAGTACAGCTGGGCACTTTGCAAGAAAAGGGTCATTTTTCATTGTGAAAATGTGGTTTGTTCTCGTTGCGTTGTGAGCCGTTTCCTGTCATGGGCACTAAGCCTACCCACACAAGTGAGGTACCATTTTTATCGGGAGACTTAGGGTAATTTAGATTTGTAAAGTAATTTTGAAAAATGATCAATAATCCTCATGCTAGTATGAGTATTCCCAATTTCGGAAATGTGCAAATATCTACTGTTTCTAAACTCTATATTTTGTTCCCATTTCAGAAATACATAGGTGTCTTGCATACCATTTTCCCAGAATAATTGCTATATACCTGGTACATAATAAAAAAACAATTGCAAGTCGCTGCGGATATAAAGATTTGTCATAATTAGAAGTTACATGTGAAAACGTTGACACAAAAGGCTGTTTTTTTCAACACATTTTCAATGTTTCCAATATTTAACTGTTAATTTCTAGAAACCTTGAAGGATCTACACCACAAATGACCCCTTGCTGAATTCAGAATTTTGTCTACTTTTCCCAAAAAATGGATAGCTTTCCTGGCTCCATTATTGCTTTCATACCCATTTCTACCATTAACTGGAAGGAGGTTGAAAGCACAAAAAATAGCAAAAATAGGCAATGTCCCAGAAAATTGTCAAAACTGTGTAAAAAATGTTGGTTTTCTGACAAAAGTCTGCTTTTACCTGAAAGCTGGGAAGATGGTGATTTCAGCACCACAACCCCTTTTTTTATACCATTTGCAAAAAACACAGTTTTGCTGTATTTTGGCTAATTTCTGGGTCCCCTCCAGGGTACCTTTAGGATCCCCATGATATTGGAAAAAAAGCACGCAAATTTGGCATGGATACCTTATGTGGTCAAATAGTACAGGGGCCTAATCGTGAACTACCCCAAATAGCCAAAAAAGGCATAACACAGGGGGTGACAAGGCCTAGCAGCGAAGAGGTTAATATTATTTCCCCCCTGTAAAAATTATTTTGGGTGGGAATTGGGGGCATTTATGGTTGTCGATGATGAGGAGTACCAGGTTCTAGGAACTTTTATCAGGAGGGGGGCCTTATTCCTAAAAAAGTTTGACAAGTGGGTCTCAGCATTAAAAAGTTTGAAGACCTCTGCTCTAGCAGGACCCCATCACCATGAGAGACCCAGCGAACGTGGCTCCCGAGTCGTGCTGCTCAAGGAGGACACCATTCTGAGGCTCTCTCTGCAACAGCGGGATCTCCGGCAAAGGAGGAGGCACTGTGGGGACCAGGGAGGTACGGTTGCCTCCACCCCCGTGAGAGTGGAGAGTGGGAGAATGGGATGTCTTTTGTGATTCCTTTGCTGGGGCCACACTACAAATGAGCACACGTCGGTCCGGGTAATAAATTTGGGCTATCAAAGCTAGCTTTCTTCGGCGGTTGACAAAAGGCAGGAGCATATCATTATGAGCTGACTTGGGCGAAAAGGGAGCCCTTCAAAACGCACTGAATTTGAAAGGCAGGGGCTCTTCAACATGCGCTGTCTTGGGCAAATATGATGCACTTTAGCATGTGCTGACTTTGAAAGGCAGGAGCGTTTCAACATGCACTGGCTTGGGCGAATATAGAGCACTTCACCATGCACTTACTTTGAAAGGCAGGAGTGCTTCCACACTCATAGTCGTGGGTGAATATGAAGCGTTTCAACATGCGCTGACTTTGTAGGATAGAGGGCAAGCAATAAGCCCCGGGAGAACACTCAAGGGGCACCCAGAACGGTATGAGGCAGCAGGCCAGCACATTAAACCAGTTTATCATGAGGGTAATGTATCCTGGCAGCACAGCAATGCTCTGGCAATGTGCAGGCTATAGATCCAGCAGTGTCTGGTTATACCAGAGTCAGGGTGCAGTAAGGCAGCAGGTCAACAAGTAGAAAAGCAGTCCAATTGAGTCCTTTAAGCTACACAGCAGGCAGCAGAGCAACAAGCAGAAAAGCAGTCCAGATGCGTCCTTTAAGCAATGTAGCAGTCCTTCTGACAGAGGTTCATTTCCAGATCCAAAAGTACTTCGCAAACATAGGGTCAAAGTCCCTGTACCTATACTCATAAATGTCTTTGGTGTAGAAGGTGACTTCATGAGAAACCTTAGAAGTGCACAACACTCTCTTTTAAGCCAGCCCTGGTTCCAGACATAGATGGGGTAAATCAGCCCTTTGTGTGAGGGCAGGACACAGCCTATACAGTTGTACAGCGTGAAGACCCTCTGCCTCTCACAGCCTAGGGAAAGAAACATCAGTATGTAGATGAATGCAAATGTAATCCCTGTCACACCGAGCCCTTCCTGTGGGATGACTGTCTGGAAAGTATGCCCAAAGTGTAGCTGTCACCCTGGTCCAGATGTGGATTGGAGTCAGGCTTCAAAGCACAGAGTCATAAGCACAGAGAAATGGCCACTTTCTAAAAGTGGCATTTCTAAAATGGTAAAATAGTAATTTAAAATCTAACTACACCAGTAAGTAGGATTTATTATCACAGTTCTAAATATACCAAACATGGCAACGCCACTCCTTTCAGACCAGGAATTTCCTCCTAAAAATATATAAGGGAATTCCCAATGCTAGTCTATGAGAGGAGTAGGCCTGACAGCAGTGAGAAACAAAATAGGCCTTTGGTCACTACTATGACATGCCACACACTAAAGACACATGTCTTCCTTTTACTTACACAGCACCCTCCCCATAGGTCTACCTATGACCAATATGTAATAAGAAGGGAGTTTAAGGCTTGGCAGTAGTTTCAAATGGCAAGTTAAAGTGTCAGTAAACTGTGCACACAGTCCCTGGGGTGGCATTCCTGAGACAGGTTTTGAAAGGCTACGTCAGTGGGTGGCATAAGCAGTGCTGCAGACCCACTAGTAAAGTAAATTAAATAGGCCAAACAGGTGTAAACCAATCATAGCATGTTTTAAAGGAGAGAGCACATGCACTTTAGCACTGATTAGCAGTGGAAAGTGCTGTGTCCTAAAGTCAACAATAAAACGGTCTGAAAAATAGGAAGAGGAAGGCAAAAATAATGGGGATAACCCTGCAGAATGGGCCAGGTCCAACGGGCTTAAAATGGAGGAAACCTTCATTTTATCTTTTGCTTTTTAAAGAACTCATCTATTTTTCAGCTAAAACACCTTTATTTAATGTACAGGTCATCTCACATGCATATACTCTTTTCAGACCCTGATGACCAAAGGTCCTAAATGGATCACTCAATAATGGTAAATGATAATGTTCTACTGTTCTCTGTTAGTCAGTTACTTTTTGGTTTCCCTAACTCATATTTGACTAAATATAACTTATTGAGCACATAAGGCTTCTGCCTTTATATCACAGTTGTGTAATGAGACCATGATATGACCTTATGAAAATAAGATGGCTTCCTTATTGAAACATCATTCTAAGGCTGTTATCTTTTACAAACATCTTCTCTCTCGACTTGAAGCTAGAACTAAACCCAATGTTGAACTGCAATAGGATGATGACCTTGATGTTGTTTAGTCCATACCTTGCTGGCATAAAATCTGTTCAAAAATTCATAAATCGTATAGCGTAGCCAACACTATGCAAACTTGACTATATTTATAACAGATTATTATTAACACTTGAATCACTACTGAAAATTAAACTAGTCGCCAATGATAATTGTTTGTGCTCCAATGCTTTCCATGGTGAACATGTTATTTATTTCTTCCTTTTGGCCTAAAGTTTGGATTCAGATTAATAAAGTTGTTGAGGTTCACATTTTCTTTCCTTTTCCCAATGTATTCCTAAATAGTATTTCACCTGCTTGGAATATTTTACCTCATAGAGCTAATTTAATAGATATTTTACTAGCTATAGCATTTTATCAAATACCTACTAATTGGAAATATACTGTTAATCTTTCTTTTAATGGTTGGTGGAATGTAATATGTTCTCATCACAGATCAGACGGAGCTATCGGTTGAAGTTAGAAAAACCTCCCTAATTCTTTTAACAAATATCATTTATCTTGACATTTTTATTAACATACTATTTATTGTTTTTATTGATTAGAATATGCTCACATGTCTATCTAGAAATGCAGTATTTTTCATTTATAAGTACTTGGTTTTTGGATTACATATGTATTATAGGCATGTTCTATCTTTTCAATTTTCCTTTCCATTACCTTATCTTTAATCTACCTCTTTTAATCCATATGCTTTATTGATTATATTTATATATCTACATGTATTGTGCTCACTTATTATATACTTTGTTGCAGTTACTTGTCCATGCTTATGCAAAATATTTTTTAAAGTATGTTGAATGATTTAGATTGTGTTTATTCACTGATAATACTGTAGTGTACTTTCTGTTCTCCCCTTTGTAACGTTGCTTATTTTCTCAATAAAGCATATATAAAATAAAACAAACAATAAACAGTATACAGGAGCTCCATGGAAGTGATGTTGTATCATTGCTATTGTCAGAAGATCAGGAACTTTAAAGTAAGGAAGAGCAGGACAGCAAGATGTCTCAGTGACTGCTCAATGCTCTTACAAAGCAAAGGCAACAGGTGCACATGGCACCTGGTAGTCTGTAGTTTTATTTTTTTCAGGGGCGGCTTCTCCGTGATGGCGGAGGAGCGTCGCCCCTCTGCTGGAACCATCAGACGCACATAAAATAAAATAATAATAAAGCAGTTAATAAAACTGCTATATTATCATTTTATTTTACTCTGGAGCAGCCGCGTTTTGACGATGGGGCTTCCGGCAGCAGGAGGAGTGGTGAGCTCAGGCACTACCAGTGCACATGTAGGTTTGGCCGTCCGTCCACAGCCGGCCAAACCTACGTTTGCATCTGGATATAGCTAAGCTGTTGCTTGGAGATATCCGCAGGGCTCAGAAGCACAGGCTCCCAGTCCCTCCTGGAGCGTGGAACCATTCTGCTCCGCCCAATCCGTACACTCCTCTCATGCTGGGTACTACCAGCATGAGGATAGCTTTGGGATTGGTGCAGGGCACTCTGGCAGACAGTGTGAGGATCCTCGCGTTGGAGCTGAAGAGGCGGCGGATGTCGGGCTTTCAGGTACATTTTTATTTTTTCTATTTACCCACCACCCCATTGATTTCCCCAGCTAGCGGTCGCCACTGATTTTTACTGTAATTCAGCTAGAGTTGTAGGGATGTTTATCCACTTAATCAGTTCAGTACAAAATGTCAGGACAAATAATGTAAACTCCATACAATTCTGTCATCAGACGCAAAACATACCGGCCACTTCATAGAATCAGTGGGTGAAGGAGGCTGAGCACAACAAGCTATTAGCTGAAGCGAACTGACCAACGCATATTTTTGTATATGATTTTTGTCAACCCCGCCAGGTGTGCTATCTCCCGCAGGGCCCTCTTAGTGTACCATTTTTTCTATTAATCATGGACACCAAGACTTTTGTTATTATTTATAAGCTGATAAATAAGTTAGCAATATAGCATTGGACATTAATATGCTCAGTTCTGTGGATATCTTCCACTCCAATGTAATTCATTCTGCTCACAATTGATCATATAGTGAACATTATTACTTTAGTATATATTCATAATCCTTAACTTGCTATGCATCTTCCTTACAGTCATAACATCTCTTTAATGGTTGCCATAAATCACTTTTTATCAACTGCTGTGACAGCTCCTTCTTTCATTTGCTTGGTACAGTAGGTCCTGGCTTCGATGCCTCCCTTGCTACTGAATCACAGGTATTCGCTGCCCTCTGGCCATGCCTGGGAAGTGTTGTGTCCACTCTGCGCTGACCATTTCTTACCACTTAGTTTGCCCTCAAGTGCCCCTGCTGTAAGGCTTACCAAGAACCTTGTTCGGGCAATTGTCTTTTTATGTCCTTGAGTGAAGCTATTTATCCTTAAATCCTTGTAGCTCCTCCACACTTCTTCCTCTTTGAGGCTGCGATGCCCGCAATATTTTGGTATGGGTGGGTGGGATGAATCTCAATTGATTCAGTTGTCTTTTGGCCCCGTTTGTAACTCTGCCCTCTTCTTCTCATCGGGGATTTTTAAATAGTAAATCTGTGCTTGGCGCACTTTTGCGCTCACTGGACTTCCTGGTACTTAGTTGCCTCTGATGGTGGAAATGTTTGTTGTTCTTCTTGTATTAACATGAGCTCAGGTGATATCTTAAGCTGTCAAGACAGACCTGAAAATGTTTGGTAAACAGTTGACTGCACATTTTGCCAATGAAATTAGTTAACTGCACAGTTTTCCAGTGAAATCAGATTTCCACAGTAACATATATATGCACCTATCACATGAATCTATATCCTACCGATCATTAGGACAATTACATGCTGAGAAACCTTTAGTGAAAACTGATATATTCGCTCTTTCAGCACCATTCCTAACTATGAATGCCTTTTTCCTGGACTCCAGGCCACCAAAGGGTTAAAAATCTGCAATGTTGTGTTCCTGTGTGCTCATTCCAGCCTTACTACTTCATCAGTGTGCAGTAATTTCTTAGACAATTGCATGACTTTTTGGGGCTTTATGATATTATAATATACTTTATTTTACTTCCTATCAATCTCTTAAATGACTGTATGAAACTGATCCTATATAAAGTACTGTGCCACCCGTTGGGTCTTGAATGTGCAACATGATACGACTTAAAAAATAAATGTTAGAATGAACTTTGCTCCAGGACATGTTAGAAAAAAATGGCAGACAGTCACCTAGTAGTCTAGGTTAAATGGGCTGCCAAATTTTGCTGGAAATAAATCTAATTGAAAAACCCTAATTTTAAAAAAAAGGGTTGCGCCCAAGTTACTATAGTTAGCCTAGCCCATCAGTGACTGAGCGCATACCTTGTAGCCACATTTCTCTTCCTGTCAGGGAATATATTTACCAAAGTTTTAAAGAATACCTGTTTTAAGACTGTAGCATAATAATCAAACATTGGTTATTAAAATTTTTATTGTAAGTGTCCCTGCCGTGTGGACCACCAAAGTCAATCCGATGAAACAGTTGTGTTGAAAATACCCTTCAACTCCAGAATGCCACACTTGCTGTTAGACTTAGCCGATCCACTATTAATAAACAATGTACAAAGAAAACAATGAAAATGAAATTTCCACTATGCCTTTTAGGTTATTATCTCATGAGACAACAATTTTACTAAAGGTTTTGGTCATTATTTTTCACAAAATATCGCTGCATATTGTTCTAAATGTTTGTTTTGTTATTTTTCTGTTTTTATCTGAAATGTCTAAGAACACCCACCCCCAGCTTGCTGAACCCTAAGGCTCCCGAGAAATTAGTAGAACTAACCTGGAGAGGCTTGTGAGAGCAAAAACGAAAAAGATCAATCATAATCAATCATAGGCATTTATACCGCGCACTACTCACCCGGAGGGTCTCAAGGCGCTAAACAAATTCACATCTGATGACATAATATTAGCAGTACATTATAGCACTACGAGGGAGTTAATTATAAAGGCAGCCTGTAATGTTCATAGAAATATTATATATATATATATATATATATATATATATATATATATATATATTTTTTTTTTTTTTTTCTTACTGCTTCAAGAGTTGCATCTGCTCCGTGCACTCCCGTGCAGGTGCTTTTTCGCGGATGGTGCTCCTGCAAATATGACTGCTCCCAACTTTGTGCAAATCACTCCCACACAAAGAAAAGCACTCACGGTGGCGAGTCCAAGGATTTTATTCAGGACTCACGGTGTCCAGAAGCGTTTCGGCGAACGCCTTTATCGATGGTGAAAAAACCATAGGCTTCAGAGACGTTATAGTTAGGGGTTAGTATTTAAAAAACCTTAAAAATTCATTGAAAAAAACACAGGTTTCAGGGACGTTATAGTGAGGCTCCCATTTCACTCGTACATAACCAGAGAAATTTGTTCTGTTATAGTTAGCTGAGCTAACTATAACTCGCACCCCTGCAATGCACTGCTGATGACGTCACATATTACCTCACTCATGACATGGTCAGTGACATCACTGATGACATCTCAAATGACATCACTGATGACATCATCCAGTAACTGAGTGATTTTAAAACGTTTAAGAAATATATGTACATATATAGGTATGTATATATATATATATATATTTATATATATACACACACATATATATATATATATTTATATATATATATTACCTACTGGCGATAGCCAGTAGGTATATATAGTTAGGATTTTTTCTCTATGGGATTTTTGAAAATTCTATGTCTAATAACTTTGGCGTTTGTGGACGGAATTGGCTGAAATTTTCAGGAAAATGGCACATTTTGTTTCTGAGCAGCCCTTGAAAATTTGGGGGGGGTTCGTCCAGGGGGGGCCGAGAAAAAAGGGGGGTCCCAAAACGTGTTTTTAACATTGAGTTTTCCATAGGGCGGTTGGCCTCACTTTTAGCCCGAACGGCTGAATGGATTTGCACGAAACTTGGCAAAATTGTAGGGACTGGTAGCCCGATGTGCCTTTTGTAGGTCTCAATATATGTGCTCCAGTGGATTTTGAGAAATTAACGTTTAAAAAAAGATATATATCTGTAACAGCGGACCGGGCAGCGCTCCAGTTCGCGTACTTTTCGCGCAACGGAGCTTTGTGAAGCGAAGCTGATTGGTTCTCCGGCGTCTGTCAACATTCCAAACAGTCCGTAGCGGCCGCCATCTTGTCTCTCGGTAGGATCGAGAGACAAGCGGAGGCCAAACCGAAGGGGCAAATGACCATAAGGGGGCATAGTAGATCCTCCCTGACCCTCTAGGTTTGATGTGGAGGTTTTAAAAGGGCCCCGCGGGGCAAAAAAAAAAAAAATAATAATAATGAAACGGCTGAATGGATTTGCACGAAATTGGCAAAATTGTAGGGACTGGTAGCCCGATGTGCCTTTGCTAGGTCTCAATATATGTGCTCCAGTGGATTTTGAGAAATTAATGTTCAAAAAAAGATATATATCTGTAACAGCGCTCCGCTTCGCGTACTTTTCGCGTTACGGAGCTTTGCGAAGCTGATTGGTTCTTCGGCGTCTGTAAACATTCCAAACAGTCCGTAGCGGCCGCCATCTTGTCTCTCGGTAGGATCGAGAGACAAGAGGAGGCCAAAGCGAAGGGGCAAATGACCATAAGGGGGCATAGTAGATCCTCCCTGACCCCCTAGGTTTGATGTGGAGGCTTTAAAAGGGTCTCGCAGGGCAAAAAAAAAATATATCGTTTTTTTAGTTTTTTTGCGTGGAGTGCGCCCGGTTCGCGAACCGGGAAGCATTCTGGGGAGCGTACTTTCTTGAAAATTAGTGAAAAAAGTTAGAGTAAAATAATAATTGTGAGTGATCAGATGTAGGGTAGCTCTGAGAAGAGCTTTTGGGTTTATGGTACATTTAGGTACTTAATAGTAGGTACCAATGCACAGTCTTAAATTCAGAGTGAAAATTCTGTTGCCCTCATCTGAGAAGTGAACTCCATCTCCTCTGTAGATATCTTGCATGTAGTAACGCAAGTTATTGTTGTACAGGGAGCCCATTCCATGGTCTCTCATGTAAGCTGAAACAGATTTGTTTACATGCTTCCTCGATTTCTCAATTTGTGGACAAAATTGGTTCGACCACCTCCATTTCTGTCTTTGGCATATATTTGAATATACCAAGGCAGTCTGAGGAAAAAGTGCCATCAATTGCTCAAAGGTGTCCTTTAAAAGCATTTCCAGACCTACCCCAGTCAAAGTGCCCAAATCATTACCTCCACAGTGCACAATTAACAGGTCAGGTTTTGGCAAATGCATAAAGGTTTTCACCAATGGTATCAATTGGTGACATTTTAATCCTCTGTGGCCAAACCACTTAATTTCCACATCTTGTAAATTGAGGTTAGGTAAATTCCTGTTTTCAGCGTACCTCTGAGCCCAATAGATGTAACTATGTCCAACAATCCAGACAGAAAACATGGCGAGAGAAGGTTCTCCTGCAGTCAGATGAAGTGTGGCAATGAAATGGCAGTTGAAAAAATGAGAGTGTAAAATGAAAAAAACTGAGGAGTTTCTGTGTTAATGAAGCAGTGAGAGTGATTGGTGGATTTTGATTGCTGAAAACAGAAAGTTAGGGTGCATGGATGAGTTAGTTGAAAGATGTATTTTGAGTGGCGAAGAAAAAATCATTAAATGAAAGATTGCACTGGATATGCAGGTGCACTGAGAGTTCAGAGTTCAATTGCAACATTGTTGTGTGAACTTGGAAACACCAGAGGTCTTGCAAGAGGTGGTTGCTATGCAGAAAAAGCAGAGAGGGGGCAGAGGGGGGAAGGGGTTTGATTTGAAAAAAAGTGAGGGAAGAGTTTTGATTGCGTGACATGAGAGATATGTGTGAAGAATTACAGCATTTCTGTGCTTTTGATAGCTGCAGACTCTGGAGTGCATACCTTTTGCTCTGCTGAAGACAAATTGGTGTGTTTGTGAGACTGTTTTGAAACTCAAAGTATTTGCTAAGGTGAGAAAAGATTTCTTTAATTTAGATAGAAAATAGTGTGCTTTAAGGAGAAAATTATGAAGAAAGTTGTGTTTTTCAAATGTTGCTTTGTCTCAAGTGTTTTACAAATAGATTTTGTTTCTTTGAGAAATTGTAATTGGAGAAAATGTGAAGTATTAGTACTGACAGGGTTTTTATGTGAATAGGAGCTGTGGAGTGTTTTCAAATTATGACTTGTAAATCGTTTTTGAGAAAAAGCAATGGTTTTAATATTGATGACAAGGACATAATGGTGTCTGCTTCTTTATAAGGTAATTGAGAGTCTCTGATGTTATTTTTCCCATTTCAATGTAAGAAGTTTGTCTGTGGAGCAAATTGCTTGTAAATATGCTCCCACCTGTGCATGGCAAATTTAGATTTTGAATGTTTGCGTTACATAGGCATGTTAAAGGTGACTGAAACATGCTGCAAAGGCAATCAAAAAACGCTTTTATGTGTCTTAAGGACATTTTAAGTCATTTCCCCATGTGCAGTGTTTTCAAATTATGAGTTGAAAATCGTTTTTGAGGTAAAGGAATGTTTTCAAAATTTATGTGCGCCATATGCCCCCAAATTTCTTTTTCAGGGGTGCAGCAGGGTGTTCTTGAGACACCCCTGCACCCTCGGAAAAATTCGTAATTTGTGATGAGGTAATTGCTAATCGCAAATTGCACCTTCATTCCTATGGGCCTCCTGCTGCATGGAAATGAATGGGTAATTTGTAATTAGCAAATAGCTCATCGCAAACTAGGAATGGTAAAGAATCGCGATTTATTCCTTAAAGTTCGCTATTTAGGAAATGCAAAAAACTTTGATGATACATATGGCGGTTCATCTCTAACAAGATAAGAAGCATAGGGATAGATTTATGATGACTGGCGCATCACCAGGGATGTGTTAGTCATTCTGTGCCGCTGTTCCGTCACCTATGGTGTGCTGCATTTACAATGCGGCGCATCATGGGGCAAAAACAGCACAGATGCGTGACGTATCTGTGCCGTAAAGGTGGCGCATTGCTGGAGTTGTATCGCAAGTGTGATGAAGCTCCAGGAAGGCTCAGGGGTGCCCCTGTCGCAGGGTTTCTGTTCTCACACAGAACTGTGGACAGAGGATTGGAACCTCGGCGAATTAGGGTGCCCCAAAACTCACCTTAGTAATCAAAAACCCCTTAGCAAGCTAGGTACAGTGTCACATTGGATATAACAAACTCTCAATGTTTAGACAATCCAGAATATGAACTTATAGTACCTCAGGATACGTGGAACTCATGAACACTCGGTCGTTATATATTTCTTAGAAACCAGAACATGGAGTTAAGAAGAACACATGTGTATTTGAAATGTTTATTTACTAATGCCGTCTTCTCAGGCGTAGTATCTTAGATAATACAAGTACACATATTATCAGTAGCAAAATTACCAGCATAGTTACTAGTACATAAAAAGCGTATGGTGACAGTATGTTAACATGCTGTAAATGAATAAGAGTTAGCAACACTTATAAGCAGCCGCGGGCCGTGGAGGGAGTTACGGTGGGGCAGGGAGGCGGGGAGGGGGAGGGGCAGGGTGGAGAGGGCTCCACCCTGCCCCTCCCCCTCCCCGCCTCCCTGCCCCACCGTAACTCCCTCCACGGCCCGCGGCTGCTTATATCTCACCCTCCCTAATACACATATTATATTATTTGCTAAGAAGGTCTCTTTGTGTTGGTTTAGGGCGTGCCCATACTTTAGTGTCTTAGATTTGAAGGAATCACATCAGCATACACCAGCTCTCTCTTCATGTGAACCGCATCAAGTGTTGTGTATGTGTGTTCGGCAAAGCAATATAAAACCCGCCTCATGCCCAGAATTGGCAGAAGCTGCACTTATGTTATGAGTATGAAGTCGTGGAGATCAGACCTCATAACAATTCTGTATCGTGTTGTTCTTGAAACTTCAGCACTTGCTGTACAGATATAGTTGAACAAGTAAAGCAGATAGTAGAGCAATAACATATTATTCTCATGTAAATCACGATGAACTATTAGGTTGAAAGCTAAAGCAACAACTAAGTGTCGTGTGCAGAAGTTGCAAAAAAGGAAAAATGGCGTTTAAACCGGTAATGAGCCCATGCTAACTTAACACGGTGTAAAGATATCCAGGATCTAGATGACACCTCCCCATGATCCGGAAACGAACTGAATAAGATAATAGAAGTGCCATCTCATGAGAGCAGATTGCAACTTTATATGTGGACGGTCCGCAAGGTAAAACATTAAAAACTAGGAAAATTTAATGCTAAAGAAAAATAAAACAGCCAACTACTTTATCGAGGCTTAAGCCAATAGGCAAGCTAAATAATAAAAACTTGACAAATAAGTCAATGAATTGTCAATGAAATGCTAGTACTCAGCATATCAAACATGAAAAAGGTCTATGACATAACTGTGTATGCAAAATAAGCCTCTAATAGGAAGTCACCATCTTCATCCGAAAAGAGTTCAGCCATCCAATTTAAAAGCGGAAAAGAACATACGTGCTCTCCCAGCACCGGATCCTCTATCACCATCAGAGGACAGCTCGGTGGGTTTTCAAGAAAGCTCTGTTCCAAGAAAGACTGTGTTGCCGCCAGTAAATTCCAGGGACCAATTAGTCCATGCATCAATGCCACAGCCATAATCCTTTCGCCAGGACAAACCAACTCGTGAGTAATGATAGGAGTCATCAGCTGATTAAAGTCGACGTCAGGAGAAACCGGTCCGCAGAGACACAAATCAATGGCCCAATCGAAATCACAGGTCCGGCAGTGAAATACAGGCTGGACACAGGTGAAGTAGGAGAATCGAAAAGATAATCCATATGCCGTGCTTAATATTGCCAACGGCATTGTGTCATAATATTCAAGCATGCGATTGCGGAACAGCGTCAGCAGCTGCAGGGCGGGAGCTTGCACAGGAGGGACATCCATATTTAAAAATGTAAAAAAGCACAAGAGCGTCCGTTGGTAATGCAAGTAAAAATGGGAATCCACCAAGCACAGTGGAAAAAATAGAATGAAAGAAAGCAAGGATGACTCCAAAGATTTTCTCAAATGAAGTCACGAGACCACTGGTAACAACTTTAAAAAAGTGCGCCAGGCCCTTTGTGGAGGACGCGTTAAAGATAGTCCGAACCATGTCGCTGAAATGCAAAGGCGAATCAGTATTTAAAAGGGTCTGCACCTCTGTACGGGTGTTCGCTATGTGAAGCACGAAAGTTTCACGGGCCGAACTCAAGGCCACCTCTCTCTGAGACAAAAGAGCTCTTATTCTTGCCATGCCGTTGAAATGTGCTCCCAAGGTTGGTATTTGTGGCCAGATTGAAAACTCCCTATGTTCATGTGTGGGAGGAAATAGAACATTTCTGCAGCAAATAACCCGTTCACTTACTGTTACGATAAAAGGAATACTTTTAATTAACCCAGAACAATCTTCATTATTGAGCATCAAATAACTACCATTTTCCAACAACTTGAACGTGGGGATGATAGCAGGAACTGGCGTGCCTTGCAACACGCAAGCCATATTTGGTCGGTGTTTGTTGCATGAACCGTGTAACTGTATGTGCCTACACATTAGTGAATGATCTGGCGTCTCAGTGCATTCCTCTGCATTCAGATAAACTTCTTGATCATCTTTGAAAATCTGTATGTGTATGGAAGCGACCAGACCTCATGAAGAAAACCACTACCTAAAGGTTCATAACGACCTATTTGTATATATTTCATACAATTTGAAAACGTATATAAAGCAAAAGGCAGCGTTATTAAACCGTGGATAAGGCACGTTGCCAAAGCAGCCAACCTTTTGGATTTATACTGGAAATGTTAAAGGAAGAATTACGGAGTAGGGCCTGTAAATCTTTAATGGACAACCGAGTAAAATTACTCCAACCATCATATTCCTCTAACTCCGGGATAGTAGGGGTGTTTAATTTTTTA
Organism: Lissotriton helveticus; assembly: GCF_964261635.1. Classification (NCBI taxonomy): domain Eukaryota; kingdom Metazoa; phylum Chordata; class Amphibia; order Caudata; family Salamandridae; genus Lissotriton; species Lissotriton helveticus. The sequence goes on from NC_136072.1 coordinate 981,689,258, forward strand.
GAAGTAGCCAATCCAAAGCATTTGGTCTGGGAAATTGTTTCATTCACAAACAACATATGATTTGGGATGAGACATGCACGGTGCAAAGCCTCAGTGCCTTGTACCTGCCAGGTTCGTGAACCCCAAACTGATGTAGATCCTGGATATCTTTACACTGTGTTAAGTTAGCATGGGCTCATTACTGGTTTAAACGCCATTTTTCCTTTTTTGCAACTTCTGCACACGACACTTAGTTGTTGCTTTAGCTTTCAGCCTACCTGCGTCAAGATCTATGCCTGCTTCAAGCAGGCGCAGGGTTTTGATGCAGCTTTGTCCTATCTGATTGTAAATGCGGCACACCGTGGGTGGCAGAGCAGCGGTGCACGTTAACTGGGGCATCCCTGGGGATGTGCTAGTTAATATAAATCTGCCCCTTTACATTTAATTATGTGCAGGGGACACAGAGTCGGTGAGGTTTATCCAAGGTTAAGAAGAGATGAGTCCTGTTCAGTGAAAAATTGGAGATAGGCTTCACCTCCTCACAGCCGCGGGCCGTGGAGGGAGTTACGGTGGGGCAGGGAGGCGGGGAGGGGGAGGGGCAGGGTGGAGGGACCTAAAAACTGGCATATGGATAATTGCAGGTAAGTACACAATTTAATTATTTAAACGAAATTCGTAGCGCGCACAGCATCGCATTTTGCGATGCTGTGCGCGCTACGAAATTCGTTTGAATAATTAAATTGTGTACTTACCTGCAATTATTCATATGCCAGTTTTTAGGTCCCTCCACCCTGCCCCTCCCCCTCCCCGCCTCCCTGCCCCACCGTAACTCCCTCCAATCCCCGCGGCTGCCTCCTCAGCATCGTTGGACATGGTTAAATAATAGCTGCAAAATGTTACTCTTGTTAAACAATTTTACTATTATAATCTCTGAGATTTGTCTCTTACTGTGCAACATCTCATTGTTGTTATCTTTCTTTAAAGATAAAGACAACATCAACATGAGCGACAATCAGCAATCAGTTGATTTCGACCTCATCATTGAACTCGTAATTGAAACATCAGTGGATGTTGATCCCTTGGATGATTTCAATCCTGAGGATGAAGAAGAACGTGATGAGGATGCAGATTTGTCAGAATTGTATGACATAGGATGGGAAGCTGACGTGCTTGAGCCTATGGAACTATAAACATTTATTTTATACATTTATAATAAATAAAAAGTAAATATTTAAACCGTTTAATTTAAAAATAAAGACACCTTCAAAAACAGGTTATGTGTAGTGTCTTCAATAAAATATTAAAATATGGTCATAAAATTAGATCAGATTCATATATAAAACAGCACAGGTAAAATGAATATAAATTCCATTTCTTTTCTGCTATTTCTGTATTCTAAATTTGCCATGTACAAAAAAATGTTCTATGTAAAAATGTTAAGTAATGTGTTAAGTTTTTGATGACTGTTATTAATTTACTGTTGGGTAATAGTGGTTAATAACATTTTTTATTATATTTTACCACAGATTCAACTGCAGATTATTTCAAGATTTTAGGATGCCAAGCAAAGAAAGAGTGAGAAAGGCTGCAAAACGTCAAAGACAGCAGGTGAATGAAAAAAAGCAGCAGTCCTCTAACAAAAAGATTTGTCAAGTCACCAAGAAAGCACCGGGTAAGAGTACAAAAACATTCATAAGAAATATCTGTAGTAAAAAAAATATTACTACAGAAAATGTTTCAGTCCAGAAAAGGAGAAGCAATTCAAACGGTAAGGAAAGGCCAATGAAAAATGTTACTGCTAGAGTAAGAGATAACTCTATGCATGAAAGTAGAAGGAAACAACAGTTTAGGGACATTCGTAAACGAATGTTCCGTAACAGGATAATTGGCAATTTGTTAAAAAATATTAAGAAAGGTCAACAGAAAGTGGTTTTTTATAAGAGAAAAAAAATAGTTGAGAAAGTTATTGATCAGGCATTTGAAATTAAACGTAAGTTATTTATTTTGACAATCAATATAATTAGGAAGCTAAACAAGGCAATTTATGATTTAAAAAGAAATAGTAGATGGAAGAGAATAGTTAATCGTAGTAATTTTTGTGAAGTTTTTTCTGGAGAATGGATGCATAGTTCAAGCTCTGAGGCATTTTTTAATGAGGAGAGTTATTTCCAGGATAATGATTTGGTGCATGCAGTTGACACCAGTGGTCGAGCTTATGAAGTGAAAGATGGTTGTCCAGTTGAAAAAGAAAAACTTGTGACAACAGAGATAGAAGAGGTGTTAGGTAATGAGGTTTTAGGGAGACGTCCTAAGGGTCCTGTGTACACCTGGAAGTGTAGTAGTATTTGCAGTGTACGACAGGATTCCATCAATTTGCTTTGTGATTTTATACGGTCATTTAATAAGAAAAGTTTGAAGCAGAAAATAAAGTTGTTGCAAGAATTAGATCCTTGCAGAGTGAGAGAAGTGATAGGTTTGCATGGTCATTCACTGGCTTGTCTTTCCAGGAGAGTATGCCGAGTGTTTTTCATCATTTCAGGATGCTAGCAGTGCATCATAATAAAGTGAGGAAATTAGTTAGAATGTTGTATTATGCTAAGAGTCCAGCAATTATGCTTAAACAATTATGCGCTGCTCTTTTGCATGGTTCTGAAATAGATGTGAAGAATATATGTGAAGAAATTGAGTTTTGTTACTTTGGAAGTAAAGAGGAGAATGTTGAAATTGACCAAGAAGAAGAGAGTAATGTGGAAGATAGTGTACAGGTTTCCAGTACAGATAATTTCCAGAGGGAAATTGCGACGTTTGAGGTGAAATCAAGTGAGAGGCCAAATTTCACTTGTGTGTGTTGTCGACGCACTTATTATAAGAATCAGACTAAGTTAGTGGATTTATATGGAAAAAGTGAAAGGGAAAATAATAGTGAATGGAAGGATTTTACAACATACTTGATGGTAGAAAATTGTTTTGATTTGGGATTGGATCAACGTGTGTGTACTTATTGTTGTAACAAATTAAATCAAAACCAGATGCCTGCTAGAGCAGTTCATAATAATCTGGAATTGGTTGAGATTCCTTCTGAATTGAAGGATTTAAATACTTATGAATCTATTTTGATTCAAAGTATCCATCCCTTTCAGGCTATTGTAAGAATGGAGCCAAAGACAGGGAAATTGCCTCCATCAGATTTACAGAGAGGATTAAAGGGAAGAGTTGTTTATTTGCCTCTAGATTTGAAGAAAAACATTAACACAATTGGAGTAGAAAAAGTGGAAGAGGAACCTCTTGTTATCTTAGTTAATGGGGTTCCGACAAAGAATAAGAAAATATGGCAAGATTTAGTAGATGTTAGGAAAGTCAAAAGGGCAACATTGTATTTGAAAAAATATAATAAATACTATAAAAATGTATATGTTGCAGAAGAGGAAGTAAGTGAGGAAGAGGATAGCGATTTGTGTGCTGGTCAAATTGAGAAAGTAGAACCCTGTACTAGTGAAGAAATATATGAACATTATAGTGTTCATCCTTTGCATTCCAAGGAAGTCATGGGGAATGCTATTGAGTTGTTTCAAATGAAACAAGCGAAAGGGAGTCCCATTAGTGTTTGGGAGGAAAGTTTGGAAGCTCGGTGTTTCCCACAGCTTTTTCCAACAGGTCAGGGAGGAAGATATGATGAGCGACCTCATCAAATTCCTGCTTCTGAATACCGGACTTTGCGATTGTATGCAGGAGATCCTAGGTTTCGACAATGCATTCCTTATTTGTTTCATCTCCTGTTTGAAAGCGATCTGTCTGGACTGTCATATGCAGTGAACCACATCTTGAAAAGTGGTATACACATGCAAAACATCTCGGCAAGTGACTTTATGGATAAAGTCAATGTCCAAGACAGTATTTTGGATTCTCACCTGATTAATCTCATGGCGTGTCAGCGTGGTACTAATGAGTACTGGTACCGTCGTCATGGTGATTTAAAATGTATGCTGAGGAACTTAGGAACTCCCACATGGTTCCTCACTTTGAGCTGTGCTGAGTATGGCTGGGAAGACTTACTTGAATTTCTACGAGAGGCAAATGCTAACGTAGAAAACATCGAATTCAAGACACCCGGAGAACTGTGCTCTTTGGATCCAGTCAATGTATGTAGGTACTTCAATCATAGATTTGAAGGTATGATGTCTTTCATCATGAATAAGAAGAATCCACCTCTTGGAGAGGTGTTGGATTTTTTCTGGAGGAAGGAGTACCAAGCAAGAGGTGCTCCTCATATACATATGTTGCTGTGGATCAAGGATGCACCTAAATTTGGAACGGATGCAGAAGACTCAGTGATGAGTTTCATAGAACAGTATTCTACGTGTGCTGTTCCAAACGCAAAGGAGAAAAAAAGCCTAAGAGAAAAAGTTCTACGTTTCCAAAGCCATCGATGTGGAAAGTACTGTCGTCGTAAATTCCGGAACAAAGACAAGTTCTACACCAAATGTCGTTTCGGCTTTCCACGACCGGTGATTTCTAAAGGAAGAGTGAACAGTTTGATGTCTTCGCTGCGACATAATGTGATGAAGAAATCACCTAAAAACACATACAATTTGAAGAGGAACGAAGAGTCTAAGTACATCAACGACTACAACCCGGTGATTTTGTCCATGTGGAATGCTAACATGGATATACAGTTTGTGGCTGATAACTGTATGGCTGTGGCTCGGTATGTGACATCTTACATCACCAAAAAAGAGAAGACAGAATTGAAGGATATGTGGGAGGACATTTCCCATGAAAAGAGCCTCAGCAAGAAGTTGTACAGTTTCAGTCTGAAGATGTTGTCGCATCGAGAAATTGGAGCTTACGAATGTTCTGACCGGTTGTCTTCAGCAAGTCTCTATGCCAAGTCCAGGAGTATCGTTTGGGCGAGTGTTGGTCTTGCTGCAACGCGTAATCGAGTTCTCAAACCTGTGCGGGAAATTGAGTATTTGGCGGAAAAGGAGCCAAACAGTACCGACATTTTGAAGAGCAACATGTTGGATACATATTATCCAAATCGAAGCAGTCACCTCGAGAATGTTTGTCTGTATGAGGTTCTGCAAAATTACATATTCAAGAGGAACATGAAAGAAGATACTGAGAAAGGAGTGTATGCTGTAATAGGAAGTGAGGGATGTCTGGTCAAGCAAAGAAAATGCCACTTGATAAACCATCGAAAATTGAGTGGCGAATCTCCTGAAAAAAAGGAGTTTTTCTATTTAGCACTTTTGCAACTTTTTAAGCCTTGGCGTGCAGAAGAGGAACTGCTTGGAGATTTCCTTTGTTACGAAGACTCATTCAATGCTGCCAAGGAGACCATAGAATGTCCTGCTTTTCCCAAATATGTAGAAATGTTGAATGTGGAAATCGAGCAGGAAGCAACGATTGCAGCCGAGATTGCCAGAGACAGTTCTCAGGACAGTCAGAGTTCTGCTTCATTGAGTCAGGATCCACTAGGAGGACCTCTTATCGAAAATGAAGCTGCCACTGCTATGAATGAAGTGGAAAGAGCCATGGCACATGCTCAGGAGGATGCGGTTAACTTAGAAGAGTTGGAAAGACAACTCAACGTTGAGCAGAGGAAAATATATGACGAACTTACCATGCAAATTGATCATGGATTAAGTCATGACAAGAAAGAGTGCTCATGTACGTCGTTGAAGCCTGTCCGACTGTACGTGAGTGGAGAAGCGGGAACTGGAAAAAGTTTCCTTATTAAAGCAATTTCATGTTATTTGCAGGAAAGGACAGAGTCATCGCTGTCTTGTGTTGTCACCGCTCCAACTGGACTGGCAGCACATAACATTAAAGGGATTACTTTACATCGTTTACTGATGCTGCCAGTGGAGCATGACAACAAATTAGAATATCACAAGCTATCTGGAGATGCTTGTTTTGAAGTTTCAAGAGTCTTGAGGAAAATGAAACTTCTTATCATTGACGAAGTAAGCATGGTTTCCAATGTCATGCTTGCCTTTGTGCATTTGAGAATGCAAGAAGTTCTCAAAACAGAGTATGATGTGTTATTTGGTGGCAAACACATCATTGTTTTCGGAGATCTTCTGCAGCTGACACCAGTGAAAGGGCAACCTGTGTTCAAAATGCTCACGCATGAAGATACCAGGAAGTGCTTACGGAGCATTGGCAACGTCAATATATGGTTAAACTTCAATTATGCTGAACTGCATGAAAATATGCGTCAGGCAAAGGATGAAGTTTACAAGACTATTCTACAAGATGTTAGAATTGGAAAAGTGACCGAGCATGGGAAAGAAGCTTTACATGCACGATTACTGACAAATTTATATCCAGACGAAGATGTTGTGCCTGAGAATATTTTTCAGAAAGTTACTGAGAAAAAATCTGGAATATGTTTGATGCCAACTCTTGCAGAATGTGCCAAATTCAACAACAAAATGTTGCATTTAGAAAAGCAAGAGATTGTGAAACTGGAAGCTATTGACAGAGTAGAGCATATGGGATCAACAATTATTTTGTCTGAGAATCTGAAAACAAAATTGGATTCATTAGAGAAGAGTATATCTAAAACTGCGGGTTTTGAAAAGACTCTGAATGTGTGCTTGAACTGCCGTATAATTTTAAGAAGGAATTTACATGTTGAAAGAGGTCTGGTAAATGGATCAATGGGTAATGTTGTTGATTTTGTGAAATACAGAAATAGAGATGGAATTGAATTTTTAAAAATTAAATTTGATGGCATTGAGGAAGTACAGCTAATTGGTTGTTGTTCTGCTAGATTTTTGCTTGTAAAAGACTTATATGTTCGTCGTAAGCAGTTTCCTGTTTGCTTGGCATATGCGGTGACCATCCATAAATCGCAAGGTTTAAGTGTAGACTGTGCATTGGTGAATATTGGCAGTTCTGTGTTCAAGTAGGGTATGGCATATGTGGCATTGTCACGAGTTAGAACTTTATCGGGATTGTACTTGATTGAGTGTGATGTCACAAACATTTGTGCGGATCTAGATTGTGTTAAGGAATACAATAGGTTAAGAAGAGAGTATGCGCCACATTTGCCTCACTATCCTTTGTTTGAGAAACGTGTGGTAGGCCGGAAACGAAGAAATGTGACCAATACTGGGGAGGTTGTAGCAAAAAGACGAAAAGTCGATGAACCTGAAATTATAAGCAGAAACAAAAAGGATTCTGTTGAAGATGTTGTTGGTTTTCAATTTGAAAACAGTTCTGGTGTCAACTGCTATGCTAATGTAGTGGTTAATGTTTTGTTTTCTCTAGAAAATGTAAAAGAAGAGATTGTGGTCAATTCTGATCAAAGATTTTGCAGTTTGTTAAATTCTGTGTTAGAGAAATGTAGCACTGATAGAAGAAACATAGAAAGTGTGTCTGAAATTCGAAATCTGTTAGACAGATGTTCAGGCCAAACACAATTCTCTCAAAATAGTCAGCAAGATTGTCAGGAGTTTTTAATGTATATGCTTGATGTATTGCATGATGAAGGTGTAGATGTAGATCACCTGTTTGGGCTTTCTTATCAATGGCAGCATGACTGCGAGAACTGTAGGGTATCAAGTAGTACTAGTGTAGACTCAGAAAGATTTATATATTTAACTTTGCCAGACAGTAAATCAGTCTCTTTTAATAAGCTAGTAAAAGCAGCTGATCACAACATGGAGTGTAGCCAATGTAAATCTGAAATGATGTCCACATTATTTATACGAACATATGGCCAGTATGTCATTTTAATGTTCCAACGATGTAGGCCTGATGGAACAAAATTGACAACTTTAATTAAAAATGTTGTGGCTTCACAGTTGTCAATATCAGGAAGGACTTTTGTAACTGTAGCAATTATATATCATGATGGTCCTTCAATAACATCAGGACATTATACAGCTTATTTAAAGTGTAGAAATGGCTGGTCATTCTGCAATGATTCTGTTTTAATTTTCAAAAAAAAATTGCCGTATGACCTTAAAAACTCTTACCTGGTGTTTTTAAAACCAAAATTTTAGGGAAAGAATCTCGGGATGTGCTCTGAGGAATTTCAAGAAGTTCTAATGGCTCCTACATGATTTGGCCTTGAGGATAAGTGTAGTACAGAGACATAACTTCTTACCATAACACTGGACGTCATGGAGAAATACGTGCACTTTGAATGAGTTCAGAAAAACTGTTTCTTTTTATAAGCTAATTGAAGCAGCCAATCAAAACATGGAGTAGAGGGAATGTAAGTCTGCAATGCTGTCTACTGTTTTACATTGCTTTGTGATTAAAAGTGATGTAGAGAATTAAATAATTGTACTAGTCATAAAGGTAGTGTAAGTCTGCTTCATAGTAAGCAGTATCAGTGTGATAGGAAATGTAGAACATGATTGAGCAAGAAGGGGAAGATATTAGTAGTCCAGGATTGTGAAAATGATCTTCAACATTTTAATTGTGAAAGTTGCGGAAATACAACATGACGGGATTGGCTTAAAAGAATTCTAAGAGTTATTAATGGCTCAGACACGATTTGGCCTTGTGGAAACGTGTGGTAGAGAGCGAGAAGTCATTTATTGTATGTAACATGGTTTTGAAAACGATGGAGGTTTTCTTTCACAAAGTGGCGGGTTGAAAGTAATAACAGCACAACAGAGTGTAAGCTGTTCATAGGACATCCTTGGCCGTCATGGAAAGTAAGTTAACTTTAAGGAGTTCTGAATTCTGATTTGTTATGTTGTATGGGTTTTTTAAACACAATCATTTTGATTGTGTTTTTTCCCCCGCTGTTATATGATGAATACCTTCAAGTCACTGTTTTAGTGAAATTTGATACATTCTGAGAACAGCAAAAATAAACCATTTAACATGTATAATTAATTCTGTTCTGTTTGCATTTATGATGTACATGTAGAACTGTGTAGGAGGCATGGAGAAGGTGAGGCTTCTGTAAGTGTCAAAGTTGTTGCATACAGTGCTCATATTCTACGTAGTCTTTTATATTTCATTACTTTCACTGTTTCTGACTGATCAAAAAAAATTTTTTTAAAAAGAACAGTAAGTATAAGGGAAGGAAACAGACAGTTATGTTAAAAGAAAGACAGCTATAGGGAATAAAGTAGGGATACTGTTACCCGCAATCCTCTGCTGATGATGTCACTGAGCATGTCATGAATGATGTAATATGTGACATCATCAGCAGTGGATTACGGGTAATAGTATCTCTAGTTTACTCCCCTATAGCTGTCTTTCTTTTAACATAACTGTCTGTTTCCTTCCCTTATACTTACTGTTCTTTTTTTTAAAAAAATGTTTTTGGTTCGCTTCCGGTTCGCGTACCGGGGAGCGAACTGGGAAGCGAACTAAGAGAAATAGAGGTTGGCACAGTTCCAAATATTGTACCAGTTTTTTAATAACGGGGAGGTAGTTCTGAAAAGAACTTTTTTTTTATTGTTTTTGTTGTTTTATATTTTCTTTATTATTTTTCTGAACATTTTTTTACTTTTTTTGAATTTTTCTGAACAGTTTTATATTTTTTTTGTTTTTTTTTCGGAGGGGGCAACGAAAACGATTCATTGTAAAGGGCTCAACAGGAGCAACAAAACAAAAAAAAAGAATTTATTATTTGGGGCGTTTCGTACAAACTTGCATATGATAGTCAATAGCTCTGTTGATCAGAGTGATGCTACTTTCTCCGTAGCAAATGAATCCACTGCAATGTACGCAGACTTGTTTTACTTCACGAAATCTCGTTTGCATATTTGGCACCATCTCCCTGCCCTCTGGTCCCGTTACTTCCGGTACAACAGATCTTCTGGCCATAATAGGGAGATTATCTAGGTCGTTACGAAACTGTGCAGCACTGTAGTTGTTAGGATGCCACCTAGTCATATGGCGATGCATTGTGTAGTTTCCGAAACTGTATTTTTTGTCGGTCCCTCTGGACAGTCTATCTTGACATATAACGCAGGTTACGTATCTTGCATTTACTTTTTTCTGACCTTTGGGAATTTTAAAAAATTGCCAAATGAAGTTTTCTTTCCGGTGAGACGTCCTGGGCTCCTCAGGCAAAAAGTGCCTCTCTTCGTGCTCTTCCTCCTGTTCCTCTTCTTCCTCTTCTTGCTGAATTATAACTTCAGCAGGTGGTCCACTCTTCCTTGGATGTGGTGGAGGTGGTGGGGAAGCACCAGCTGAAGCTACTAAAGAAGCCATTGCTCACTGGTAACAAAGGGTCTTTCTCTCACAATGATGAAAGTCAGAGTGAGGAAAGAAGGAGGGATTTTCATCATTTGGGAAAAACAATAGTTCTCAACCAATGAAAAGTGTTCATTTTAGATTATATGACCTAGTCTTACATCATTAGGAAACCAAAAGTGAAATGAACCAATGAAAAGTGTTATTACCAAGTCACATGACCTGCTGTGTTTACGTTACGCGCTTTGCAGGGCCTCCCGGTTTGCTTCCAGAAACCTGCGCTTTGCGCCTCGGTAAGCGTACCAGTTCGCTAACGTAGCACGTCATATGACGTATCACGCGACAACGCGAAACGTCATGCGGACGGGAGGCGTCACGATGTTGTTTTCTAACGCGGCAGTTGCGGTAAAGGAACGTTTACCGGCTCGCGGTCTATTTCGCGGCATCAAGGTCAGCTAACGGGAAGCTTCCCGATTCGCGAAGCGGGAACGAAGAAAAAAAAATATTTAAAAAAAAAATTATTAATAAACATATAAAATATATTTTTGGATTTAAAGAAGAATACATTTTACAGCTACAGATATTAGCTGTTAAAAAACCAATGAAATTCACTGAAAAAACCATAGGTTATAGACCATATATAGTTAGGAATTAGCATTTACAAAACCTTGAAAATTCACTGAAAAAAACATAGGTTATAGACCATATATAGTTAGGAATTAGCATTTAAAAAACCTTATTTTACTCACACAAAACCATTGAAATTCCATATATAGTTAGTTGCACTAACTATATATCGCGCACCCGCAATCCACTGCTGATGATGTCACATATTACATCATTCATGACATGGTCAGTGACATCACTGATGACATCACTGATGACATCTCAAATGACATCACTGATAACATCTCAAATGACATCACTGATGACATCTCAAATGACATCACTGATGACATCATCTAGTGTCTGTGTGTTTTTGTAAAGTTTAAATACGTTTTACATATTGAAGAATGAGTGGATGTATGGAAGACTGAGTGTGTGTGTGGCTGGCTTGGAGGTGTGTGACTCTGTGCATATCAATGTGTACTTGTATCAGTGATTGTATAAGAGAGTAAGTATGTGTTAGTATATGTGTGAAAAGTATGGTGTTCTGTGTTTAACTATAGATGAGGAAATCGAAGTGTGATTGATTCTTCACAGGACTGACTAGGTGTATGAGTGCATATGATAGTGTTGTAATAATGAGTGACTGTATGTATGAGTGATTGTATGGGTGAATGAGTGAATGTGTGTGTAGACGTAGGAATCAGTGAGTGCGTATGTAGTAACTGGTATTGGTGTGTCATGATGTCATCAGTGATGTCATTTGAGATGTCATCAGTGATGTCATTTGAGATGTCATTAGTGATGTCATCAGTGATGTCACTGAAGTATGGTGTTCTGTGTTTAACTGTATAGATGAGGAAATGGAAGTGTGATTGATTCTTTACAGGACTGACTTGGTGTGTGAGTAACTCCATGGATGAGTGGCAGTGTGTGACTGTCTGCATAGGTGTATGAGTGCATATGATAGTGTTGTAATAATGAGTGACTGTATGTATGAGTGATTGTATGGGTGAATGAGTGAATGTGTGTGTAGACATAGGAATCAGTGAGTGCGTATGTAGTAACTGGTATTGGTGTGTCATGATGTCATCAGTGATGTCATTTGAGATGTCATCAGTGATGTCATCAGTGATGTCATTTGAGATGTCATCAGTGATGTCATCAGTGATGTCACTGACCGGATATATGACGGTACAACGCGTACCGTCACAACGCATACCTTTACAACGCGGCCGTGACAACGCAAGTCGTTACCACGACTTGCGTTGGGGGGCGCGGATTTCGAATAGTTTAATTTACTATTCTAACACCAGTCCCCGTGGACCCTAGGGAAGGTGTTAGGATAGTAAATTAACTATTTTTAGACCTTGAGCGCCCTCCAGCGCAAGTCGTGGTAACGACTTGCGTTGTCACAGCCGCGGTGTAAAGGTACCGCGTTGTGAAAACATCGTTGTAAACGATGTTTACCTCACTGACCATGTCATGAATGATGTAATATGTGACATCATCAGCAGTGGATTGCGGGTGCGCGATATATAGTTAGTGCAACTAACTATATATGGAATTTCAATGGTTTTGTGTGAGTAAAATAAGGTTTTTTAAATGCTAATTCCTAACTATATATGGTCTATAACCTATGGTTTTTTCAGTGAATATATATATATATATATATATATATATATATATATATATATATATATATATATATATAAAGAGGGAACAGGGTGCGAAAGAAGCAACACAGGTGCATAAAGAAGCAAGAGAAGTGCAGAAAGAGGCAAGCGAGGTGCAGATACAGGCAGGAGAGGTGCAGAAAGAGGGAACAGGGGTACAGAAAGAAGCAATTGAGGTGCAGAAAGCAGCAAGAGAGGTGCAGAAAGAGGTAAGAGAAATGCAGAAAGACGCAACAGAGGTGCAGAAAGAGGCAAGAGAGGTGCATAAGAAAGAAGGAATAGAGGTGCAGAAAGAAGCAACAGAGGTGCAGAAAGAAGGGAGGTACAGAAAGTGGAAGAGATGTGCAGAAAGACGCAAGAAAAGTACAGAAAAAGGAAGATGCACAAAGAAGCAAGAGAAATGCAGAAAGAGGCAAGAGAGGTGCTGAAAGAAGCAAGAGTGGTTTGCACACCATTCGTACCAATGTAACGCCCACATTTAGCAATAAGTAACAGGTGACCATTCGAGGTTTGCAAATGGCCTTCCACCGAGCTGTAACACTTGTTGCTGCTTTTTTGGTAACGTTTGAGCCGTTTGAGCTACAAACAAGGTTTTTTTGTTCAAATCTGCAGATGATGGAATATGTGCCAAATGCGGAAAATGTCTAATTATGCGAAAATCGGTGCAGCTGAACAGTTGCATAATTCCAGTGGCCCTGTTCATACCTCTGACTAGGTCCATAAGTGCTCCTCAGTGGTTCCTTCTTTTTTTGTCTCATTGTGTTTATAGTTTAGCTTCTATGGAAATGAAGAAGACTAAACCTGAGGTTACCCCTCTACAACACAGTCTACCATATCACATAATTACTCTCCACAACACATAATCTCGCTCTACATAATTCCTATACACTAAATACTACATACTTTCTATCCACATAATTTCACTGTACACCATACCGCATAATTCCACTACACACAACGTACATAAACTCCACTCCCAAAAACATTAGTAAAAAATTTTCACATTTACAACGCCAATAGCCGTAACTTTCACAAATACAAAACCTATTACATTGCAAATGCTTCTTTAACTAGTAGCCACGTTTGCAGAGTGGTGGAGAAAGGGGGCTGGGCCTCCAACCAGTGCTCAGGAATTTTGCTGCATAGGACTTACAGGAGGTACCAGGAAGGTTTATTGGCCCCCAAAGTCCCTCAGGAGTAAAGTGGACTTCATTCCCCAACCAGTAGTGTGCCACAGTGGTGGAGAAAGGGGGTGTGGCCTCCAAAGACTTCTTAGCAATCCCAATGTATGGGACTTACTGGCGGTACCAGGAGGGGTAGTTGGCAACTACTCCTCCTATTACCGCCAGTAAGTCCCACACAGCTGGTTTGCTCAGTTCTCATAGCAGGCCACGTCCCCTTTTTACACCACTCTGCGAACGCACCTCCTGGTGCACTGCTGCTTGGGGAATGAAGTCCACTTTAGTACCGAAGTCCTCAGGACACAAGGGGACCTCATCGCCCCACTGGCAGTGTGCCCAGAGGCACGTTTGCAGAGTGGTGTTAAAAGGGGCGTAGCATCGGACCAACCACCTCTCAGCAATCCCACTGTCTGGGGCTTACTGGAGGTACCTGGTGGGTTAGATGGCCCCTAAGGACCCTTAGGATTCAAGGGACTTAATCACCCAACTCAGCACATGCCAGGAGGCACATTTGCAGAATGGTGCAGGGAGGGGACGGGCCTCTGGCGAGCTGCCAGTTTCGTTATTTTTTTTAATTTTAGGAAGGGGGCTGTGTCCCCCCCTTCCTATGAGCCATTTGGGCCCCGGGGACCATGGGCGTCCGCAGGGGGGGGAAGGAGGGGTGCTTGCCCCCCCCTGGAGCGCCCCTCCGGTGCCTGCCCATGCTTTTACAGATGCCTTTTATCCATAATTCCGGGCCCTGCAGGGAGCAGAGCTGTTCCCTGCCAGAGGCCTAAACTCCCTGATGGGGCGCCTCGCACTTCTCCAAGCAGCCCCTCCCGCCCATTGTCATTCTGTCTGTGGCTGATTATCACAAACAGAATGACAATGGCCGGTTTGAGCTGCGCGCCACAAGCATGAGTGGTTAGGTCTGGACAAGCAAGAGTTCTGGTGGGAATCGATGCATTATGGCTTTGAATAAGTTATTTGGTTAAGTAGACACCTGAGCATGATTGTACTGTCTACTGTCATGAATGGTATGATAACTTCATAAGCTGACCCACCTGTTGCAGCAAATGCAAGGAGGAGGAGCAGGCCATTTAAAATGTGGCTTGTAAGTGGGGGAGACTACAGAATTAAATCCATTGCTCTTCGCTATTGACGAGGCTTGATCTAAATCTGTTCAGAGCAGCAGCAAAACACCCGTCGTCGACTCATGTTCCTTTCTCTTGATATATTGGCTGCCGTTATCTGACTGGCGAATTAACATGAGCCTAATCAGCATACAGTATTGTACTGTAGCTTTTATATAGTGCACCCTTTTGAGGGGCCAAAGTACATTATAAAAAGCGTTTTGGTGTCACTCTTGTCTTCACTTTGGTTGAACTGGCTGGCAGTGTGATGGAGGATGCGGTGTGAAAGAAGGGCATCGGAAATATCGTTGTAATCAGCTGTTAGTTATAATTTTCTATGCAAGTTCAGTGCAATGTCTTCTTGTTTCTGTTATGCTTTCAGTTACTGACTGCAGCCATTGGGCCAACCACGCTGTAAAGTTTTGAGCCTGGGATGAGACCAGGCAGTTGAAACAAGACAGGGGAAAGAGGTAGACGAAAGAAGCAGAGGTTTACTTAGATAGAGCTGCCTACTGCTACAGAGGTAGTCCAGTTGTGAGGTGTTAGGGGACTAAACTAAATTGGTAGCCATATAACACCTGTTCCCTCCAGATGGGCAGCGAATCCTATTTATAACATAACGTGTATTTGTAAAGTGCACCTTCACCCAGAATGGTATCTTGGCACTGAATAACAGATGTTTGTTATCCAACTCAATGGTACTAATTTTATGGATCTCAGAAGGATGATAGGCTGAGTGGATCCACCGGGGTTTGAACCTGTGGCCATGAGGTCAAACTTAGGCCCCCACAGTGGACACATTAGTCAACTAAGCTACCAGACCCATATTATACTTGTATGGTTTTAGGAGGAAAGTGTTAGCACTTCTTGAGGCTCTCCCACCACAGGATACCTAGCGCAAAAGCTTGAATTTGTTTTGTGTCACTCTCCTTTGTGTCATTTGTCTGTGAATCATGCGATTATTCATGTTGTGTATTCTTACTTGATGTAGATATTGGGTTTTTGACCTTCCTTCCACCCTTTTGTAAAGCGCTCTGATTACCTTTTGTAAAGCGCTCTGATAACCTTCGGGTTCTTGTTCGCGCTATATAAAACTTTATAAAAAAAAAAATCCTCCCAAGTCAAAAATTTAGGTTGCAGCATAGCCCGGGTTTCAGATCCCACTAAAACATACACAGACTCATGTAAATAACATATCTATCTACCAGTATGCACCCTGTCATGTCTGGCAGGACGTCCCGACCCTGTGTTTCACTGCCTCATATCCCCCTGTACCCCACTCCCCGTGCTCACTGCCTTATATCCCTCTGTACCCCACACCTCACGCTCACTGCCTTATATCCCTCTGTACCCCACACCTTGCGCTCACTGCCTTATATCCCTCTGTACCCCACACTTTGCACTCACTGCCTTATATCTCTCTGTACCCCACACCTTGCAGTCACTGCCACAACATAACTCTCTGTACTGCACACCTTGCGCTCACTGCCTTATATCCCTCTGTATCCCACACCTCGCGCTCACTGCCACAAGATATCCCTCTGTACCCCATACCTCACGCTCACTCCCACAAGATATTCCTCTGTACCCCACACCTCGCACTCACTGCCAAAAGATATCCATCTGTACCCCACACATTGCGCTCCCTGCCATAACATATCCCTCTGTACCCCACACCTCGCGCTCACCGCCACAAGATATCCCTCTGTACCCCACACCTCATGCTCACTGCCACAAGATATCCCTCTGTACCCCACTCCTCACGCTCACTGCCACAATATATCCCTTTGTACCCCACACCTTGTGCTCACTGCCATAACATATCCCTCTGTACACCACACCTCGCGCTCACTGCCACGGTATACAACCTTTACAACGCAACTTTTACAACGACCTACCATTACCACGCATTTTTTACAACGCAGGATCCATTACAACGCATACCATTACAACGCATGTATTTACAACGCAGGTACCTTTACAACGCATACCATTACAACGTAAGTATTGGTAAGTATATCATTTTATTAAAAATATAAGTTTGGGTTTTTGGGTAAAGGGGTATTTTTAGGGTTCAGGGTCAGTTTTCAGTTTTTGGGTAAAGGGGTATTTTTAGGGTTTAGGGTCAGTTTTCAGTTTTTGGGTAAAGGGGTATTTTTAGGGTTCAGGGTCAGTTTTCAGTTTTTGGGTAAAGGGGTATTTTTAGGGTTTAGGGTCAGTTTTCAGTTTTTGGGTAAAGGGGTATTTTTAGGGTTCAGGTCAGTTTTCAGTTTTTGGGTAAAGGGGTATTTTTAGGGTTCAGGTCAGTTTTCAGTTTTTGGGTAAAAGGGTATTTTTAGGGTTCAGGGTCAGTTTTCAGTTTTTGGGTAAAGGGGTATTTTTAGGGTTCAGGGTCAGTTTTCAGTTTTTGGGTAAAAGGGTATTTTTAGGGTTCAGGGTCAGTTTTCAGTTTTTGGGTAAAGGGGTATTTTTAGGGTTCAGGGTCAGTTTTCAGGTAAAGGGGTATTTTTAGGGTTCAGGGTCAGTTTTCAGTTTTTGGGTAAAGGGGTATTTTTAGGGTTCGGGGTCAGTTTTCAGTTTTTGGGTAAAGGGGTATTTTTAGGGTTCAGGGTTAGTTTTGGGTTTTTGGGGTACAGGGGTATTTTTAGGGTTCAGGGTCAGTTTTGGGTTTTTGGGTAAAGGGGTATTTTTAGGGTTTAGGGTCAGTTTTGGGTTTTTGGGTAAAGGGGTATCTTTAGGGTTCAGGGTCAGTTTGGGGTTTTTGGGTAAAGGGGTATTTTTAGGGTTTAGGGTCAGTTTTGGGTTTTTGGGTAAAGGGGTATTTTTAGGGTTCAGGGTCAGTTTTGGGTTTTTGGGTAAAGGGGTACAGGGTAAAAAGTAAATATAATTAAATTTAAATTACATTAAATTAAATTGATTAAATTATGTTACATTAATTAAATTAAATTAAATTAAATTAATTAAATTAAATTACATTATATTAATTTTAATTAAATAACATTTTAAAAAATATTATATACTTACCAATACTTACGTTGTAATGGTATGCGTTGTAAAGGTACCTGCGTTGTAAATACATGCGTTGTAATGGTATGCGTTGTAATGGATCCTGCGTTGTAAAAAATGCGTGGTAATGGTAGGCGTGGTAAAAGTATGCGTTGTAACGTCATACATCCACTGCCACAACATATCCCTCTGTACCCCTCACCTTGCGCTCACTGCCACAAGATATCCCTCTGTACCCCACACCTCGCGCTCAGTGCCACAACATATCCCTCTGTACCCCACACCTTGCACTCACTGCCATAACATATCCCTCTGTTCCCCACACCTCGCGCACTGCCACATATCCCTCTGTACCCCACTCCCCGCGCTGACTGCCACATATCCCCCTGTACCCCACACCTTGCGCTCACTGCCATATATCCGTCTGTACCCCACACATCGTGCTCACTGCCTTATATCCCTCTGTACCTCACACCTGGCACTCACTGCCACATATCCCTCTGTACCCCACACCTCGCGCTCACTGCCACATATCCCTCTGTAGCCCACACCTCGCTCTCACTGCCACATATTCCTCTGTACACCACACCTTGCGCTCAATGCCATATATCCCTCTGTATCCCACTCCTCACACTCACTGCCTGATCGCTCACTTTACCCTGACATTCATCTTCTACCTGTTCTCTCCCCTTCCATTCTTTCTACCTCTGCTCCCCCTTACTTCTTTTAGTACCTTACTCTTTTCTCAATACCTCTACTTCTTTTCCTCTTCAGTAACAGCTCTCTGACACATCTCTGCACTTCCTTTATATCAACGCGCCCCTCTACCTCACCTGTCTACCTCAGTCTTTATTATTCCCTCTTCCTCAGCTGTCTCTACCTGTCTCTGACACACCTCTCCCTCTCTACCTGGCCCTCTCTTGTTCTACGACTGCGTTATTCTCCCCTCTCCATCTTTGATTTACCTATCTCTGCACCTGAATCTTTTTCTTCCACACCTCACTTCTTTGTCGACCCTTCACCCCTCGCAACCCTTCTGTTTGCCTCACTACGGTCTTTATCCGACTCACCTTTCAGTGCCTATTCCCATTTCGCCTTCCTCCCTCTAAGCGCTCTCCTAGCATGCATCTGTTTCTCCCCTCACCACCATGCCTGCCTCTACCTCTCCTTACCTTTCTAACCAGCCTAACTTTCTATCTTCCTGTTATTCCTGGTAGTGAACCTTTCATTTCACGCCTCCGGTTGTATTTCCTACGCATTCAAATTGAGTAGGTCATTGCTGTGCTCCCAACCCGACATCGAGACCCAGTCCCCTAGCCTCTCAACATGCCCAGATATAACAACAAGCATTGGCATAGCCAATAGGTATCGCCTTTGGACTGCTGCATAACTAAATACTTGTAAGGTCCCAAAGGCGAGACCTATTGGCTATGCCAATGCTTGTTTTTCTCAGCTTGGCCTGATTATTACCTGATCCTGATTGTCTGCCATTTTAGCCCCGCCCCTATTGACTAACATTAGCCACGCCCCTTCATTTGCCAGGTTTGCCCCCCCCCCGGAAAAATTTCTGCGGACGCCCATGCCGGGGACCTCATCCCCAGGGCCTGAGCCATTTAAAAAAAAAAAAATTTAAAAGGGAGGGGCGTGAGGCCCCCATCCTGAGGCAAATTTCAGCCCGGGCCCCATCACTTCTGGGCTAGGCCTTTGTTTTTTGTTTTTTAAAGGGGAGGTGGGCGGTGTGGCCCCCTCCCCAGGCTCATTTTGGCCCCAGGGACTTCAACTCCTGGGGCCCGGACATTTTGATTGCCTACTGTGAAAGCCTGCATTGCTTTTGGGCAAAGGGAGCTGCTGACATGCAGCTCCCTTTGCCCAAAAGCAATCTGCTTTGCTTCGTGGAAGGGAGAACAGGTTTCCTGCTCTCGTTTCTATGTTGTCCCGGATATTGGAAAGAATCTGAAGTATTGGGATATTCCTGAGATCTCCTTCACAACTTCTTACAAAATCTAGGTAACTTTTATTAGTTTTAATAGTTTTAGAGTGAACCTCACCAATATGGGCAGTGGAGCACTTTAGCAAAAAAAATACTAAAATAACAGAATTGTGAGATCTGAAGAGGAAAGATGTAACATTTGTTCACGTGGATTGAGGTGACCAGAAAATTGGGGAGCCTTGACCACATTGCAGCCAGTCAGTAGAGAAGGGGGCAGACAATTTTATTCTGGAAGAAGATGTCATGTTCTTGGTGCAACTGAAGTAAAAACCTTTTTAAGAGTTTTTTATTTTTCATGCATTGAATTTTCATATTAATTTGGTGTCTGTTTTTCATTATATGATAGCCTCTTCGACTGAAAGCTTGCATGGGGTATGAATGCCAATCGAGATAGAACCCTTCCTATTTTGAGCAGTGCATTCAAAAGTAGATGGAGACTCCAGGGGAAGCCATTTGTGTTTCCTAAGAATGTGGGTCTTACAGTCTTGTTCCTTTGGTTTCAGTTATTAGTTGGGCTCCATTGTACACTTTCATTATTATAAGCATCTAGGGATATCCATTGTTTTAACTGTGTCTTTTTAGTACAGGTGTGTGGAATATTTCATTCCGCACACAGGACTGACGGCATATTGGTGACTCAGTGTTACTCTTGTAATGCGGAGTTCGGGCCAAATTCCACCAATCACTGTGTGACTGAATTATTTCCCAAAAAGCTCAAGAAATCCAAGCAAGATTTGGCATCCCCAAGCACAATTTTTTAACGAGAGCAGTTGCTGTCAGAGGGCTGCTTTTTTAGTAGATTTGCTGCTGCTCAAATAGATCTTCTACTCGAGAGGCAGCAAAATTAACTCGAATGGCTGCAGGATCTTGCACACAGTGTGGTGCCATTCGCTGTGATTTCTCAGCACTGCTCACGCTACTGGCACTAAATTACAGTGTCAACAACGCAACCTGTATATTTTCTGCCCATTGGCGGAACTCTAGAGAGGTTTTATATAACCGAGTTCTGTGGAGTGAAACTCAGCGATTTTCCCCCATCCCTCCTTTTTAGCCAATACATTTAGAATTGTGTAATAACATCTTGTCTTCCATTTTCCATGGATACCACAAGTCCCTCTGGCAATAACCTGCTATTGCTAACTCCCCTACTGTCCAGATGTCTTTGGTGACAGGGGCCAAGCTGGCAGCCATGACAGTAAACTCTGAGGGCCAGGGCCTGGGTGCAGGTTATGGCTTGCTCCAGAGCCCAATCAGCACATCTAAAGGCAGTGACCAACAGTTTCTGTGAATATGGAGTTGACTGCATGACATGGTTAAATCTCACATCATGTGACCACAGCCCACTACGCCTGGTCAAATCATACAAGTGCTGCAGGCAACAGGGCGGTGTTGTAAGAAAAGGCTGCAGGATAACAGTGAAACAGGACAGGGCATGGGTGCTATGCCACATGCAAAATGGTATAGACAGCATGTTGTAAATAAAAAAAGGTTAGGGTTAAGGACAATCTAACGTTTAGGGGTTAAGGGTTAATGTATGTCTCTTAACAATTAACAAATGTAATGGGAACATTGTGTCTTTTTTGCCTGTACATTTTTGTATTTTCCACATACATGTAAATAATAAATATGCTACTACTTTTTTATGTCTACTTTTTCAAACTCTCATTTTCTCTATTAATTGTTTTTACATACAATGCTTGGTGCGTGGCACTGCCAAACATATGCCCCTCATCTCACTGGATGCAGGACAGAGTTAAAGACAAGGTTGCGTGCACTCTAGGCTTGATGGTAGGCCAAGGGCATGGTGGATTGATACACACTGATCAAAGAGCATGCTGGACACAGTCAAACACTATGCACTGTGAGATCTGGCTGCAGGGGAGCTGCGTACAGGGTGTGACTTATGCACCTTGAATTAGCCTTCAGCCAATCAAAGCAGAAGGTGTGGCCAAAGCCCAGGACCTGCACCTAAACTCTCAGACTCAGTTTGCCCCAGAGGATATTTGGGGTAAATACTCTCCACCGTGACCTGTAAAAGTATCTACTGAGTATGGCCCAGGGCTGTTATACACACAAACTTCGGGGCATTTATTACAGTATGTTATTATTCAATCCAAAAGATTCCACACAAAAATGTCTGCAATAGGACATTATGACTGTTTTTAAGATTGATATCTATCCCAAAGAAAGCAATATGAAATCACCTTAAAACATAAGGAACTACAATCCAAAACCTAAAAACCACTGAAATGATGCGGTTATGTTTAGCTACACAAACAAAAAACGCCACCAGTGTATTGCTTATTATCACAGGCATGCCATCACAGGTGATATCACAAATGGCACCATCTACCTAAATTGCAGTGCTTTATTCTCTTATTGTTTTTCTTTCTACAAAAGCGACTGGCTATGGCTTGGTGCTTTGCACTGCATGTTATTCGAAGTTTAATTGTATTATAAAAAAAATAACCAGTGACTATAGACTCTAGTAACACTGTAGCTCTTTAAAACCAAAAACCTTTCAAATTAACAGTGTCATCATATTTAACTTACTATATTAACTTGTTGAATATGACATTTTTTAATTATTGTGCATTTAATCAACTTTTCTTGACTTGTCTTGTTATATGTATCTAATCGAACTTCAAAGGACTGACATTTGTTATAGGCAAGTTTTGTGTGCATTTTACTAAAATATATTTTGAAGTTGTGATCTACAGGTATGTGTTTAGTTTGTAATGCACCATTTAACATTCTAATGAGAATTTAGCATATGTGCACTACCCTAGTTTCCTTAAATTGAAAGTCATAAGATGCACTTAATAGCATCAAATATAAAATGAAACGATTACCAGACAAATTCATCTGCTATTATTAAATGGGGGAACTCTGATTGAATTGATGTAGTCCAGACTTGTGTATTAAGTTTGCCTTGGCAAAAAATGATTAAAGACAAATAATTTTCTGGTTCAGAGATTTATTTATGAGGTCTGTGACTGAAACACATAAACATGTTGTTTTTCTGTTGCAAGATCATGTCATCTTTCTCTTCTTTGTATGTTTTCCAATAGGACATGGCGGCCCCGGCTCACCATGTTTGGCTTTCCTTCAGCTGCTGGCACTGATTGGGGTGGGGGCAGGGGCGGGAGCAGGAGCTGGAGCCGGGGCGGGAGCAGGGTCTGGGTCAGAGCGAGAAGAAGCAGAAGAAAAGCAGCCACGCTTATGCCACTGCATATCCCGGATGCGCCGCATTGACTGAATATGGGGCTGGTTGGCACCCCACTCGTTCCAGTGACGGTATTCACCTTTTTCAAATACGTACTGCCGACCCCTGTATCCAGGATATTCATAACCTACCCACCTGAAAAAAAGGTGAGAAGTCATATCAACAAAGGAAAATTGAAGTTTGACTGAGAAGCTGACATGGGAAATGACCATGCTCTATAAACAATTTACAATTGCATAACATTGTAAATATCTACAAAAGAATTTGTTTATCATTCTCACCCATTTCTGAAGATATTTCACAATACAGCAAATGACAACAAAAATGCCGGAGATATCCTGTGAACTATTGCAAAGTTGTTATACTGGTGTAGTTATATCTTGCTGTTGACTTAAGTGTGACCTAGGGTCTGATTTATATGTTGGTGGTGTCTATACTCCATCACAATGCAACGAAGTATACACACCGCCAACATGAAGGTCCGCCCACTCGACTTAAATGCGGGGGACCTACGGTTTGACTAAAGCGATGACTACTTCGTTATCGCCATAGCCAAATCTCTCCAACAGCCCAACAGAGTGAGAGCCATTGGATAAATGGCTACATGTCCACCTGCTCAATCAGGATGGACGGACATGTAGCCATTTTTGTTACTATCCATCACCACCAGCGGGACAGTTAAAACCAAATAATGCTCCCTCGGCCATAGGACATGGCGAAGGGACCATTAGGTTTTTTTATTTTCAAACAGTAAATTCCGTTTTGCTGATGCAGCCCTGCACTAAACAGCAGACTGCATTGACAAGAACCACTGTGATGGTGGTTTCTGCCAATGCTTTATAAATTACCGCCAGCTTGGCGCTCAGTTATGAATTCGGCGGTCGGGAGCTTCAGAAGTGCGACTGAGGTATATACTGCCCGCCAAAATATAAATGAGGCCCTTTATTTTTATTTACAGAATTAAGGTATACTTGCTCAAGAAAAAAGCTTTGTGAAAAAAACACGTTATATGATTGTTGCCCGTGTAGATATGTGTGTACCTCATACAGCTTATCAGGGATTCACGTCTAAAATAATAAGTGCACGTGCCTCAAGATGTCTTAGAAGCCTGTTGCCAGCACAGAGTTACCAAATGCATAGGCTGCGTAGTCTTTATTCGAAGTAATACCTCTTTCGCCACTCACTCGCTACCGCTTTATCTCACTTTTGCAGGGTTCTTTTTCTTCCCTGCTTATTCTGTCACAGTTTTTCCGTCTTTCTCTTCCTCCCTCTTTCCCCTTTTTGCGTTTTCTATCTCTTTCTCTTGGTCAAAGTCTTAGACCTGGTTGTTCAACTAATGGCTCATCCTCAGCGCCTGGATACCCCCGGGTGATAAGCTGCGCTCGATAAATCCAAATTGACTGATTGATTGAGTAGTAAAAGTGACTGCTGGTCCCCAAAAATACGTGACAGTGGCCCTACCTGCAACCTTCAACCTAAATGAAGTACTGCAGCTAGTAGATCAAAGTTCAAAGTTGAAAAAGCACAAATGAGCAGAGATTTCAGTAACAACTGAGCATTAAATGTTGACAGCAAGTATTACACTCATTCTTTCGGGAAGTGCTTGTTGTGCGGGCAAATGCTTGTTTTGGTTTTCATTCAGTCATGGATTTAAGAGTGCTCCCACTGGTCGATATTTACTCGTGCTGACTTCCTCATTTTGGAAAGTCTGCATGATTAAATCTAGACGAAAACTTGCAAACGCCCATTTAACTATTTTCTTTACCTTCCTCCAGAGTGGAAATGTTACCCTCCGGAGAAAACCCCTCCTCCCACAGCCCTATGAAATATGGGGTCGCTCTCTACCCATTCTCAAACTGGTAACACAGCCACTCCAAATGTATAGGACCGATTCTATTTATGTTTCAATGGTATGAATCACCACACGTCTGCCAGGGAATACCTACAAACCTAAGAGCCAGTGGGTTTTCCATCCATGTTGCATGACCACCCTCTCCCCATAACCCATTCATTCCCATGCTCTAGCTCTAGACTTATGGCAGTAGAAAATCCGCCATATTAGCAGCTGTTCCATCATCGTAAGTGCACTATTCTAACTGTGTGAACTAATGTGTGGAATTTAGACTCACAAATCTCTTTTTTGTGCATCTTGTTTACAAGTAGGTGCTCAAATACGCTTGCGAATCACGACCTAACAGAACACTGTGTGCTGCAGGAGTTCCCCTTTAGGTGGCACGTGACCTTTAGGCCCCGAGGCGTATTATTCCCACAGGTAACTATTTTGAACCAAGGCATGAGATTCCTATACTCTTTGAAGCGCTGCACTGGGGTCATTCTGCGGGCCTTGGAAACTGAAAGAAAATAACCATATGGAAACTCCCAAAAATGCAATAGGATCGAACATGCATTGAAGTTGGAAAACGTGGTGCTGACTGTTACACGAATAAAATACCATGGCGTGGTGTTCTGAGCTAATACCGACGCTTAGCCTGATAATGCAAAAGAACTAAACACTTTCAAAGCAAAAAAAACATTTTTTGTTCACCCACACAATTCACAAGTACATTTCATCAAATTATATTTGTGAAGGCTCTTTTAGCCTCGATATGAAGTGTCACTCACCCTGTCAGCCTTCATGCCACTGTGTTAATTTTGTCGTGTGGTATTCACTGAGGCAAAGTGTGTGTGTGTGTGTGTGCGTGCGTTGCATCATCACGACTCTGGCCAGACAACATCATGGCTCGCTTTTGACATACAGCGCATGTAAGGTGCAGGCCCGGACTGGCCGTTGCAGGTACCGGGCAATCCCCCGGTCGGCCGCGAGGGTGGGGGCCGGTTTTGGGCCCCAGGGGGCCGGTTTTGTTACAGGGTCGATTTTTGCAGCATAGCTGCAAAAACGGCACTGTAACAAAATCGGCCGAAAACCGGCCCTAGCAAAGAGCGCGGTCGCGCCCCCCAACCCCCCCGGGGGAGGGGGGGCCGGCCGAGCACTTTGCCAGGGCCGGTTTCGGTTCCCAGTCCGGCCCTGGTAAGGTGTGTGCGCTCTCAACACAGACACCGACGTCCCGATTCTTAACAACAAGTAGTGAATATATGCATCATAAAATGTATTCCTAGCTCTCACAAACATTTACCTTTCTTTCTCAGTTTGCAATATCCAAAGGGGTGATTGCGGAAATCTACAAACAAATTGGACATTTTCAAAAAGTTCTTATTTTACTAGTCGGACTCTAGCAAACTGACCAATAGCAAACATTAGGTGTAGTGCTATGGAATATGTGCAATAGTACACATTATGTCCGCTCTTTTTCCCAGTTCGATACATATTTCCATGTGGAGAAATAATTTTCTCTGCAATCTCAAGCGTATATTACTACACTCAAATACTTTCAGTTTCACGTAATACAATAATTCCATGACCTCACACAATAAGATGAATTCAAAGTTGTGCACCACTGCGAACCATACGTTGCCATACGTTACACAAAGTGACGGGCTTTTTTGATGGAGAAAAACAAAATTGTGATCTAACAAATTGACAGTGCCAATTAAAAATATCTCTGCCACTCAAAGTGAAGATTGTCATTCATTTGTCTATCGGGCTGTGGGTGTGACGTTTCGAGCACATTTCATAGTTTAGCAAACTTTCATAACCACAGCTACCTTTCAAAAGGAGCATCATTACAACAACCTCCCACTCCTAGAAACAGTGCAAATGGAAAGGCGGGGCCGACGCCGGCCCTGCCGCACGTATGGCAGGGCGCACCAGCCCCCACTCGCCCCCGGGTTCCCTGGTGACACGGAAGTGATTGAGTCACTTCCGGGCCACAGGGGAAACAAAGGCCAGGCCGGTTAAATCCGGCTTGGCCTGCGAGGGGTTTAAAAGGCCGTGCAGCGCGGGAGTCGGAATTTCGGTCGGAGCTTTGCTCTGCTTAGTGCTTGTTGATTGTTATTTTTGCTGCTACTGATTGCAATTTGACTTGCTGAATTCTGCCTGACTGACTAAATTCCTTAGCTTGTTCCTGTGCCCTGATTGCTTTGGCATTGCTGCACAGTGTCCAATTCATTTCTACAACGTGATTTTAATAACAGTTTGCACCTTGTAATTGCGGCGCTCTGCTCATTGAACCATTTCCACTGCCAGATTGATTTTACTTTTCAGATTCCAATTGCTCACCTGCGCTCTGCTTGTTGAATCACTTCCGCTGCCTGTTTGAATTTACTTTTCAGATTCCAATTGCTCACCTGCGCTCTGCTTGTTGAATCTTTTCCGCTGCCTGATTGATTTGCTTGATTTATCTTGATTTATCCTGCACACCGACACTCGGCCCGGCCCGCTCTGCCCTCTCTCCCGCTCCTCTAAGGTGCTGGGCCTGCGTCTCCCTGGCTTGACCGGGGCCAGGCTGTGCGCCAAAGAGGGGAAGGAGAAGAGCCCAAACCCCTTAACCCCCCCCACCCCATCCAGCTGCATTAAATGACCACGGAGGCAGACGCCATGGCTCAACCCAGCACCGCCGCCGAAGGCGACAGGGAATGGCAGATTAAAATGAAGAGGGGGCGCGAAACGTGCCCAGACTCACCAGAGAAAGCAACAAAGCTTGCCCGCCCTCCCCCCGCAAGCAGCGCAATACCAACCTCAAACCGCTACCTGGCTCTCCAAGATACCCAGGACGGTGACGCCCACCCTCAAGACAACACCGCTCCTGAACCCGAGACCTCCTCAGGTCCCACCAAGCGACTAAGGATCCCCCCCATCATCCTGAAGAACCTAGCCACTCACAAGGACCTCGTGGAGATGCTGGATGAACACTGCAACTCCCCCTACACGATCAAGCCCAGGCAAGACCACGCCAAGATTATGCTCACCACCCCAGACGACTACAGGAGCGTGACCAGCATACTTACCGACCAGAAAATGGAGTATTACACCTTTCCAATGACCACTGCAAAAGCCCAGCGCTTTGTAATACGGGGGCTCCCAGCAAATGCATCACTTGAGCACATCACTGGGGACTTAGCTGAACGCGGGCTTCCGGTCAAAAATATCGCACAGATTGCCTCTCCAGCAGACAAGAGCAAGAAATTTCCCCTCTTTGTCGTAACCCTGTCAGCAAGCCACGACGGGAAACCAGCAGACCTCTCAGCAGTCACACGGCTCTGCGGCTGCATCGTAACCACAGAAGCACCTAGAGGGAAACGAGGACCAGTCATGTGCTACAACTGCCAGCGCCTGGGGCACACCTCTGCTTTCTGCCAACAGAAGCCAAAGTGTGTACGCTGTGGAGGCAAACACACCTCTACCCAATGCACAAGGAACCGGGAAACCGAACCAGCAAAGTGTGCCAACTGCGCAGGACCCCACCCAGCGAGCTATCGCGGCTGTCCCTACCTACAGAATGCAAAGAAGGTTGAACACCGCAAGCCACCCCCACAACCACAAAGGTCTTCCCAACAATCATCAGCAACAGACCAGCATCAAAGGAAGACCTACAACCGCAGACCTGCATTGGAACACAGGATCCCAACCCCCAATACAACCGACAACAGTAGAGATGCACACGTGGATGGAAGGACATACGCGGACGTCACGGAACCGAAACAAGTCAGCTCACCTCCAAGAACCGCACCGGGACCATCCTGTGGAACAGGCTCAACCAGCCCACCTCCAACAACCGCACCGGGACCATCCTGTGAAATAGGCTCAGCTATCAACTGGCAGGAACTCATTGCGAAGATTGCAAAAACATTTGCAGACATGAACATCCACCCGGTGGTGACAATGGTGGCGAATCTTATCGCCGGACTTTTCCTGGGCGAAGAAAACACCAGCAATGGCAGCAAAATCTAAAAGAAACTCCCTCTTCGTGATGTGGAATGCTAATGGCATTCAGAAGAAAACTGCAGAACTCCTGCACCTGATGGAAACCATGGACATGGGTATAGCGCTTATCTCCGAGACCCACCTCCAAGGAAGCCAGAAGCTCAACATAGCAAACCACAGGGTATACCGCACAGATCGCACCACTGGAGCCAAGGGCGGAGGAACAGCGGTGATCGTCAGCACAAAAGTGAAGCACCACGAGATCTCTCTACCACCAGTTGGGAGCATTGAAGCAACTGGCATACAGATCCAGACATCTGCAGGCCCGCTGCGGGTGATCGCCGCCTACTCACCCCCAGGCAAGCTAAGCCCAAAGGACCTGGATGCTTTATTGGACCCCAGCATCCCAACACTAATTGGAGGCAACCTTAATGCCAAGCACAAATGCTGGAACTCTCGGACGGGAAACAGCAAAGGACACGCCCTACTTGCCCACTCAAAGAAGGAGGACTTTGTAGTGGCCGGCCCGACTCAACCAACACACTATCCAGGCTCTGCACTGCATAAAACGGATGTTCTGGACATTGTGGTCCTGAAGAATCTCTCCCAGTCTATGGAGCTTGAAACCCTAACAGCGCTGACATCCGACCACAACCCAGTGTTGATCACAGTTGGAGACGTACTTGAAGACCAGCAGTAGGGCATCAGGCACAACTTCAAGAAGGCGGACTGGTGCCTATACAAGAGATGCCTGGAGGAGACACTGGTCCCTGGTCCCCTGCGAAGCACTGAAGACATTGACCAGGCGATACACCACTTCACAGCTTCAATCCACACAGCTATTGAGCGCAGCATTCCAGAGCAGAAACTACAACGATGCTCTATCTACGATCTCCCGAAGGGCATCAAGCAGTCAATAGCTGACAAGAACAGAGCCCGCAGAGAGTGGCAAAGGAACCGCACCCCCGACCTGCTGAAGAAGTATAATGAACTGACAAGACAGCTGAAGATGCAAATAAGCCAGCACAGAGGCGAAAAATGGGAAGCAGCTACAGCTAACCTAAAGGACTCAGACAACTCTCTCTGGAGAATGACCCGCCGCCTGACTGGGAAGAAGGAACCAAACCCACCGATACAAGGGAGGACTCATCTGGCATGCAGCAACAGGGATAAGGCTGAGGTCTTCGCTGACACGCTGGAGGCATCCTTCAGGCCCAACCAGGCAAGCAAACTGGCAACAGAAGTCGAGCAAGAGGTCGCCAGGCATCACCGGGAGCACCCACCAGAAACAGAAACTGCACACATTGAAGAATGCTCAATGGGCGAATTACTGGCCCTGGCAAAAACACTAAAAAACGGCAAGGCACCAGGGAAGGACAGAATAGCCAACCAAGCCATCAAGATGCTCCCAGATACTGCAGTGGATCACCTTGCTGAGATATTTAACGCATGCATGCAGCGCCAGTATTTCCCAAACGCCTGGAAAGAAGCAAGAGCCGTCGTATTCCCCAAGGCTGGGAAACCACTGCGAGATCCTGCAAACTACCGCCCCATAAGTCTGCTATCTGGCCTATCAAAACTCTTTGAAAAAGTTATCCTCGCCCGTCTCGTGGACTTTGCGACAAGCAACAACCTCCTTGCTAAAGAACAGTTTGGGTTCCGGAAAGATCACTCAACCAATCACCAACTCCTCAGAGTTGTGGACATCATCAGCCATGGATTCAACATCAACAAGTGCACCGGAGTAGTCTTTCTGGATGTAGCCAAAGCATTTGACCGAGTATGGCACGAGGGACTGCTTTACAAACTTATCAAGCTCCAGTTTCCCAGCTACCTGGTCAAGCTACTGTCCAGCTACCTGACAAAACGGACCTTTCACGTGGCAGTGCAAGAAGAATGCTCATCGCCACGCCCAATTCTTGCTGGAGTGCCTCAGGGATCAATCCTAGGACCATTCCTCTTCAACATATTCACAAACGACATCCCCACGGACCTAAAGAAGACTGATCTTGCCCTTTACGCAGATGATGTTGCAGTCATCTCTCAATCCTTCAGCGACAAAGAAGAGGCTAAGAACCTGGAGACATCGCTCTGCAGACTCTCTGAATGGTACAGCGACTGGCAGATCACCTTGAACACAGGCAAACCACTGCAACATTATTTACCAGGAAGCAGAACAGGAAACACCCACAGATCCTCCTCAATGGGGACGAGGTCAAATGGGAAAACAGCAGCTCCTACCTGGGGGTGACTCTGGACTCTAAACTCAGCTGGAGAAACCACATAGAGAAGACCTGCCAGAAAGCAGCATCCAAACTGGCTGCATTATACCCACTCCTGAAGACTAAGTCGATGCCCATGCAGAGCAAGGTGCGGGTAGTCACTGCAATAATTCGACCAACTATGACATACGCTTCACCAGTTTGGAGTGGCTGCCGCCCGCAGCTTCGGGAAGGCCTACAGAGACTACAGAACAAGGCCTTACGGATTGCAGCAGGTGCACCTATGTTCACACGAACAGCAGACCTCCACAGAGCCTTGGGCATTGAGATGTTGGACGATCATCTCCTCAAACTCAACAGGAAATTCTACAATGGACTGGAACAAAAAGAAAACCCACTGATCAGGAAACTTGGAGATATCTCTACAAACCCATTTGACCGCTACCCGCGTCCCATTGAAGCGCTAACCTTGCGAAACTGAAACAGCAACGCAGCATCCAAAAACTCATCACTGCCTGAAGGCAAACGCCGGCAGATACACATAACTCACCGCTGCCCTGATGGCATAATAGCCTCGGCAAGCAACTAAAACCCGCTCACTGCCTGATGGCATAATCGCCGCGGCAGGCACCCAAACCTCAAGACTAACAGAAGGTTCTAGACGGACAAAGACGAGACTCTCTGAGGAAACATGCTGACATATCTGCAAACTCTACTGACCGCTACCAGCGGCCCATCACTGAGCTGACCATGTGATACAACCTCAACTGTGACAAAGCGTCACACACCAATAAGACAACCTAAACAGCGACTACAAAATTCTAAATGAATATGGAGTAATGAGGCTACTGCCTCGGTATCCAAAAACTCATCACTGTCAGAAGGTATCTGACAGGAGAAGACATGACTCAGGCTCGACTCAGTCGGCCTCTTTGACTCCTGCGCGCCACGGCCTGCCCTTTCCAGCCTCTAGGAGGCTGTAAATAATTTTCTTTTTCGCCCTTGCAGGTACTACGGAACGGGCAATCTTCACTGCGGGCGCTCTCTGGGCCGGGACTGACGGAGGCAAAAGAGCGAGGGACCAGCTGTGCCGGTCTTCGGGGGAGCAGCTGAATCGGTAACGAGTTTGAAGGATCAAGCCGGAGGTGCGGTGTTGTTGGCGGAAAAGTACTCGCAATCGGCGGAGGGAGAAGACATGACCGGCGTGGCGAACAGGGCGGCGAGTAGGAACCTGTTTGTGCCAGGGAGAGCTCCGGATCACGGGACGGATCGCGGCTCATGAGGCCACCCCCGCACGCAGCCGCAATTGTGATAACAAAAGCTAAGTAAGGGGGCTAATTAGCTGTTCTGGCTTAGGGGAGCGCTCTGTTGTAGATCAGCTGGTTGACAATTAGGCGACTGTGTTGTGCGTTGGCGCATTGTGTTTTACCAAGATTTCACCATCTGTTGACTGTGACATTATAGGCAGTGGATGGAATCAGGTTAAACTGGGACCACCGTCACCTCACTAGTACCTGCTTGCACATTGTATTCATTGCTCGCATGAAGCTTGCTAGCAATTTTGGCTTCTTCTCTGGCAACAAATTTTTTCCCAGGTTTCTTCTTGTTGTTTTCTCCACAATGAATCTATTTTGGCATGCTTGCAATGCACGGGGGTCGGTGTGGGTGGCGGTGTCCCCATATCGGTCGAGGAGCAGGGAATTAATGATTTACGGTGACCCAGTGTATTCGACGCAGGTGATATACTCTGTTTAAAACGCAGTCAGGAAGGGGGGGCGCTGTTTAACCGTAGCTACTAAACTAAATCTAAGAAGGAACATGGTATGAGAATAATATTATTATTATAACTGTTACTAGGTGGAGGTGCGTGGAGGGGCACACCCCAGGAGCCTTATACAGAGGGTGAACGCTACAGAAGTCGTGTAGAAGTTGTTATGAAGTCCGAGAGTATTGCTTTTAATGATCACACTTACTCTAGTTTCCAGTAGTAACAGCCTTGCACCTATTCACATTCAGCCTCCGCTCGCTCTGTTTTTCATGGATTCGCACTGTTGCACTGCCTGCACCTATATTCCCAGGCAGTTGTTTATAGCTAAATGCCGATGTCGGCCCCGCCTTTCCCATCTCTGGTATGCCGGGTTTAGCGACCATTTGCTCTAGTGGTGACAGTTACATTTCTTTTAATCAAATAGTGTAACTTTTCCCTGTTTTGATGAGGAATGCTTACACTTCAGGCTAGTAAATTTGGCAAACGTTGAACAGCCCATTCTAAAGATGGATGCAGTTTGCACACAGTTTCAATGTGCTGCTGATCAAAAAATTGCTGTGAATTGTGTAGACAGGATAATGGGCAGTCGGCAGGGTTTTTTCTTGTAACCCAGTTCCCACCTCTTTGGCTCCCTGCCGCCAGCAAGCAGAAGCACACCAATTAGAGGGCACACTTCATAAACTGTCTTTGAGTTCTTGTGTATAATGAAAACCGTGCAAGGGGGGGAGGATGTGGTCCGTCGGCTAGACTGCCGACTTTGGTGCTGGAAGCCAAGCTCAAACTTCGGGGTCACGTCCACATCCTGTGATGCTGGGCAAATCACTTACTTTCCCTGTGCCTGAATCTGTAATGTAGATATGGGTCTCATGTAAAGCGCTCCAATACCTTCGGGTCGATTTTGCGCGATATAAATATGCAATAATAAGATAAAATCATCTTTGAGATGCAGGTGACTGAGTGAGACCGTAGTGCTGCCATACCAAAATAACCAACCAAGAGGTGCCTGTTTCCCTCTTGCTCAAAAGGTGTCCTCATAGCTGCAAAGTTTTACAATTTGGTAAGTGTGAAATTTTTAAAAATAATATTAACAGTACATATACACTGTGAAGCTCTACAAGTCCAGGTGAAACTGCCCGCACATAGGAAAATACACAATTTTATATTCACCATGTAAGGAGTTAAAATCAAGACCATGCGGGCAGAGTTTAATGGAGACTCTGCCACCTAAGAGCATACTGTATCCTTTTTAATGTATATTCAGGACTAAGGAAAGAGTGGGTAATTACTTATTTTAGGCAGCAAACAGTCACTGACAAAGCCAATAGTCCTGACTTACAGGTATGATACTTGTAATGTATATCTTGGGGTAATGACAGAAAACTACAAGTGGGCGGCACATTAGGCTAGACCCAAGTTTTGGTCCTTTACTGTCGCTGCACCTTCTTAACGTTTGAGTTGTTACTGCAGCAGAAAGCCAGTAAGGGATGATAATATTTCATGCAAAGGCAAAATAACACAGTGGTGGGCCTAGTAAGGAATTCAAGGGGATGTATATCTTCAGGTAGTAAGCCGTTACATCACAATAAGTACCAGAAGCTGGGTTCATATGAGATTTAGCACAGTTGTCGATAAGCACTTTTCCATAATGTGGCTGTGTTAGAAAGAGGCCACATGCCTGCATCCTCTTGATCCTTTCCTGTAACGTGAAGGACCTCTAATCTTAAATGTGACATTCACAGGCCTAATGTAAACAGAGCTGATTTTCATATGGAAGATTTATTTCCTGGAATTTTATGAGGAGCCACTCTTCTTCTCAGAAGGGTGCCAGAAGTAACATGGCATTGTACATCCTGCGGTTCATTAAACCAGGAGCGATACCAGAGTGAAATGCAGAAGGGAATACAGGTTAAGCAATTCTAAGGCCTCGCCTTTGGGCAGCGTAACCTGTCCAATTTGCTAGTGATCTGCATGTGACCTCTCTTCCCCTTTTGACACAGTATTCCAATATAAAATGTTTTTAGCTTCAGCATTATTTAAGTATTACTAAAGTGCTATTATGCTCAACTCTGCACTTCAGGTATATGCAGTTGGGATTATGCTTTGAGTTTGACCAAACGTTTGCAGCATCAGCATTTCCTTAGGTGACCTCAGGTGAGGTTGGGCAAGTCAGTGAATCTCTTGCAGCGGTATACGGAGGGATCCCCAAGTAGTCTGGCTGGTGCTTTCCTAAGCACTGTCACTGTAAGCCTAATGTCAATGTTTCGCGAGGCATGCGACCGGAGCAATGCTAAGCTTCCTCAGTGGGGAGTCTGAAGGAAATTGAATGGGTTCTAGGCTAGGTGCTCACATTGAAAGCCTGATTTCAATCGGCCCCCATGTACTGCAAGCACAAGGTAACCCATCACGTCTGATTTTGCCTTGATGAGGATGAACCCTTAGGAAATTTTGTGTGAGTTTAGAGGCATTTATGATGCACAGGATGCCGACGCACTATTACTAACAGAGGACTGGGCTACGCCACCTATATGTATTCCATGCTATTCCAGACGCAGTGATAAGAATAGATTCCTCACTGGGGTACTGTGATGCTTAATCTCAGGGACAGTGTTGGGAAGAGAAATAGCAGGGAGGGTCACTCAGGTACCCTCCCAACATGAATGACGTCAAAGCAGTACACCTCGGGCCATGTTGTCATACCTTTAAGGGTATCGCTGCGCACAGTGCGGCGGTACTTAAGAATTTGGGGGCCTGTGTCAAATGCCGTGGCACCATCTGCTGGTACAAGTAAGCTTTGATGGGGTGTCATGTCACACACATTCGCTCTACACGTATGTGTTGACGGACTTCGGGAGTACCGTTAGCATGGGCCTGGCTAGAAGTGTCCTTGTCTGCAGCATAATTTTAGTAACAATGAATGCGCTGTTACTGCACTTCACACTGTGTATCGTCCTTAAGGAGTCATGAAGGCGCTATTGTATTCACTGTGGACCCCAGGTCTATTCTTTAATAAGGGTCATGCTATGGGGCACCCTATCTGTAACACTAATTCAAATACTCCGCATGTGACACAGACTGATGCTCTGCTAAATACTTGCAGTTGCAAGTTTTATGGGAATGTGTCTGGTGCTAATCTTAGCTAAGGCTTAGCATGTGACGGCAATGTAATACGGGCATGTGTACTGCAGTTTTCGTCAGGAAGCCAGAAACACTAATCGTTTGTGTTTGTCTTTTCCATGTATGTATGGCTAGGTCCATGGCGGATATCTGGGAAGTGCTCCACACAGCAACAACTGCAACAGGTGGACGGCCAAAGGGACGCATACGTCAGGTACAGGAATGGCAAGCAATGACGTCAAGTGTGATGGGCGATCGATCAAGGATTCAGGAGGTGTCAACACTGGGTTGATTGTTTATTGGTGTGTTAAACCTAGATTTGGCTGGCCGCAGTAATGTAGCGGGATGGCAGTATGTTCCTTATCAGGAAACTGTATTTCTACAGTAATGCGCCTGTGCTCGCAGGGCCACCGTGATCGTCATAGTATATTCATGGGTCACCAATTTTTAGGGACAACGATATTGATGTGGGAGTACACAGGGGTGTGCCTGGCTAGCCTGGCCGAACTCAGGAATAATAGGCCTATGCAACACCTCAGCACCCCTTGTCAGGAAGCTGGACTCTGCCTTTACGGGGGCCCAAGCTCCCAGTTGCCATATTAGTAGACACAGCGCGTTTGGGGATTTCCATAGTAAGGGAGTAAGGGGGTAGACATACAAGGACAGGTAGCCTTTTCGGATGCACTGACATTGAGTGGCAGCGTCAAGTGCGCCGTGTAGTATCGGGCGCAGCGTAATGCCATCTAATTAAGCCCATTTGGTGGCCTATGGCGGCACGTTTAATTGCCCTGTATCAGTCAGCCCTAGCATAATTAGCACGTATTTGTGGGCGGGGGGCTGAATGAACAGGTACACCAGGACGCCTGGGTAGAAGGGGGGTCGACATGTCCGTACTCGGGGTACACCCTGGCGTGGACATTTCAGATCTCCCGAAGTGGCGAAGCGGGTCTGTGAGGTCATATTGTGCCCATGGAAGCAAATACCTAGTAACAGCAGTAGTGAGGCTTGCTAATTGTAGACCGTAACCTAGGGGTGTATCTGGGGGGGAGTCGTGCTTCTTGAAAGACGGCGTCCGTTTGTACACCTCTGGGGTTGAAACCATTGCAAAGAATTCTCTTGCCTTCGAAAGGGAATATAGGGAGAAGATATGATCTTGCAAGGAGTTGGTAGGGCCCGATAGTGGGACTAAACATATGAGGGCTAGGTATGAGAATTTAAGGTTAGGGCATGACCTTTCCGTGTAGGACGGCAGGGGGGGCCAGATAGTTGGGCAACTACGCTGGCCTGTGGCGGTAAGGTCATGATTGGTGAGCAGTTAATTTAAGGTCCTTAGGGGGGAGGCGTCATTCTCGAATGGGGTCGCCCAAAAGGGAGAGACAAGTGGTCTCTCATAGAACTCCAGGGGCAGGTACAGCCTGTTGGGT
This sequence comes from Lissotriton helveticus, assembly GCF_964261635.1. Taxonomy (NCBI): domain Eukaryota; kingdom Metazoa; phylum Chordata; class Amphibia; order Caudata; family Salamandridae; genus Lissotriton; species Lissotriton helveticus. The sequence continues at coordinate 981,726,559 of NC_136072.1, forward strand.
ACATGGGTGCAGGGGAGACAGTCACACTTTCTCTAGGCTCTTTGGCCACCCCGCACGTGCACAATGAAGCCAGTAAACGGCACAGAGATGCAAGGACCCCCTTTAATGGAGTTAATGGAGCGTACGGGGTAACCGGGGGACCAAAGTACCCTCATGGTAAGCGGGCCCTCTGCGCATGCGCCCTTCGACAGAAGGGTGTGGTTTAATAGGGCGTTTGGAGGGTAACGGGGGGAGGGGATGTGCCCCCACGGTAAACGGGCCCTCCTGCGCATGCGCACTCCTTCAGGAGGGCGTGGTTTAGTGATAAAGATCTAACACCAGTTATTGACCTTGCCGTAGGCCCAAATAGGTACGCAGAAAATTATCTATGTATAATATGAATTGATATGTTAGTTTTGGATAGGAAATACCTTGTACTAGAAATATGTTAAGGTTAGCCATCTGAATACCTGTATATATCAATTGTGTAATTGTGTTAATATTGTTTATTTCAATTTTGATTTATTTTGCATATTTTAATAAATACGGGGGGGTCGAAAGGTCCCCCGCCTTCCAAAGAAAGCCCTCTCATGTCCTGTTAATAATGTTATGTTGGTTAACGGAAGGGTGGGGGTCCTCCGGCAGTCCCTGGCCATATGAACTGTGCAAAACATTGCGTCATCAATAAGTCTGAAGTATTTAGAAGCCATGGGACGTGTACTGGCAGCTGCATGTGCTAGATATTAAGGGGATACAAGAAGCTGTCCCAATAATGTGTCCATAATGTCAGTGGCAACATTTATGTAATTCTAAAGTAATTTATGAGACTGGTAATGCAGCAAATTCTATATATTTCCTTACGTTCCATTGATAGCCTTGATACTAGCCACGCGGTCCTGGAATCCGTGAACCCAGAGACTGGGCACATCGTCATCCACGATCTCCATTTTCCGTCCATTGTAGCTGTTATTTTCAAACAGGTGGATCTTGTGATCAGGGCTGTCCTGTATTGGAAAATTAAAGATCAAGGGAGCATTACAAAGCCAAATGTTCCATAAGACATAGCAATGTTGTGAGCAACCTCAAAGACAATCAATATAATTACCTTAAGCACCAACATTATTGCTTCTCCCTACTTAATAGTTAAGGACCATTGGTCACAGCTTCACAGTGTCAGCTGTTAACCTCTCATGGAATTATGGGTCTGAGCTGCAGGTGAGGGCCCATAAAGAGGGGATGGGTAATTTACAGCCATTATTGCCCTGCATCTTAGAAAATAAATGCTATTAATACTAGAAATGGGCAAGCCAGCAAATTACAAGGGAGAGCTAAGCGACAGAAGTGCTAGTCATCACAATATGTGGCACGTAAATTGTACAACAAATGTCCTTGGAAATATGATGCAGATTGCAAAAAATTCAAAAGGGTGTTCTTTTAACACTTGGAAGTGTTTCACTTTTGTATATTAGATTATATCACTGCATAGAGTGCCATTGATTAGAAGTGATGTTTTCTAAACATGAATTTAAAAACATTCATGAACTGCCCACCCCGCCTCACCTCACCTCGATGAAGGTGTCATGAATCAACCAAGAGGCAAGTAATTTGTTATGTGCCCTCTATTTTTCTATATATGTTACTATAAATAGTGCAACAATATAGGGCTTGCTTTAGAACTCAGCAGACGGATTACTCCATCACAACTGTGATAAATGTCTACTCTGCTAACATATAAATCCCATAGGATGTAATGGAATTTATATTTTGGCAGACCGAATATCCATCACCATTGTGACAGAGTAACCTGTCTGCCGAGTTATAAATCAGGCCCATAGTCTAGAATATATAAGAGGGGCTTTTTTATAGCACACATCTTGAATTATTTGAAGGTGCTCTCAGATGTGTTTATCAAGGAAATCAAGTCACAGTGAAATAACTTATTCAATTAGTATGACACAGCATGGTCAAGCAGGGAAGCTGGGTCTGAACTCAGTTGTCATGATTATGAATTGTGGTATTCACCAACTGGACATATACTTCCTCCTGTCACTGCATACCCACATTGCTTTGTGTTTATTATTTGAGGAGTTAAATTAATGCACTGTGTGAAATAAATACACAGACCACACCTTAAATCAAGCTGACACAGGAGTTTTTTTTTTAGATAAAATATATAATGTTAATAAAAGGCAGGACGCACTCTATTTGTATGCTGATATCCCGAGAGGTAAGAAAGAGACTTCGGGAGAGGCTCAACACTTCAGTGAAGGCAGTTATAGAAATTAGCAAAACAATTAGGGCCTCAAGCTGCATGTCTTCAATGAGGCAAACGTGAAATCCAGAGGATCTAGGTGCAGCTGTAATTAAATAGTGCATACACTTTTTTGTGTCTGTGGAGGAAGGAAGCATGTAGTGGTATCAAGACTTGGCAGCTTTGTTATCTCTTTATTCTGAGGTGGAGGCCTGCCCACTACACACAAGTCATGTTTTAAGTCGAGCCTGGGCAACGCATGTGCTGCTCTGCAAGGCATGCTGTATTCAGGTATGGACTTGAAGCTCCCCCCACTCTCCGTCCATATTTTTCATTGGCTTTTGTCATTGTCCTTTGTAAACTGTGGTTCTTCATTAGTCAATAGGCTTGGTAGTCACTCCTTAGTACCGCCTTGTCTCATCTTGTAATCGCCCATAAATACTGGCCCTCTTACATGTGTTGTTATTCTGTAGCAGGGGCGGCTCTAGGCTCATGGCGGCCCTGGGCAGGGAGCATAGGTAGGCGGCCCCAGAAGAGGAGGACTGGGCGGAGCACCCAGGAGCTCAGGAAGGTATTTTAATAAAACGTCCAGAAAAGGCGTTAGATGACCAGTACCTGCAGCTGCTAATACCCTTCCGAATTCGTCTCAGAACGATAGAATTTAGGAGGCGGAGGGTATATTGTGACACACGACGTGAGGACTGGCACAGACGGCTGCAGTGCCAGGGCTATGTCATGGGCCCTGGACCCACAGCCCCCCCACAAAGAAAGAATCGGTGGCCTCTTTGCCCGGAAACGTCCCTGCCAGGGGCCGCCACGAGTATCATTCTGCTCATGGATATCATCATTTTTTTGTTCTTGTTTATGGTCGTCAGTGCCTGTTTTACCTAGTGCATCAGCAGTACTCTGGCTGGAGGATTCTCCATCTTTAGGTTTCCCTTGGGTGATAAAGTTCAGGATTGCTCCTTCCTGTGACGCTACGAAAGCCTTCTAAGCCGCCTTTCTCTTTCATTTCGAATAACCAGATTCATGTACTCGAATTCTATTCATTTTGCTTGCAATGTTATATACACCTGTACCAGCGGGCCAGCAGTGGGTAGGGAAAAAAAGATGCCAATCAGGAACCAGGAGGAACGCAGGCGCGGAGGCCAGTGACAAGGGGGGGTCAGGGTGTTTGAAAATGGAACAGAGCCGGAGGTCGCCAAATTCCTGCCAGGGGCCACCACGCATATATGTATCCAACCTCAGGGGATTATTATATTAAGGATATCTATTGGCGTGGCGGCCCCTGGGGTTTGGCGGCCCTGTGCAGGTGCACAGCTTGCACATGCCTAAGGCCGCCCCTGTCTGTAGGCTTTAATTACAGCCTTCGAGCACTATTTTGTTTAAATTGTTTTCACCTGCCTGCTATTGCAGGCAGTACATGCTCTCTCCTAACACTTTATTATTATTGTATTGCACGCCACGCCACTGAGGCGCCCGTGCCATTAGTTTATTTTCACCGCCGAACGCAGCTGCATGGTTTTTTTTCCTCTTTATTCACTTTTTTTTGTTTTGGTTTCCAAGCGCTTCATGCCACGCTTGCACATTAGTAGAGGCCACACCCCTTTCTTTAGATGAGCCGCGTCTAAAGAATGGGGTGTGGCCGCCATAAAAATGAAGCGCTGTTTGGGGCGTTTTCACCAAAAAAGCTTTTATTTCTCAAACAAATGCTTTTTGGGTAAAATGCCGCACTTTCACTTTAATAGCTGCTGCACCCCTTTATTTAGACGCAGCTCATCTTGAGAAAGGGCCGTGGCCACTATTAGCGTGCAAGTGCAGGATGGGGCGCTTGGAATCAAAAAAATATGTGCAATGTAATAGGTCTTGCATTTGCGAGAATTTAAGCTATTGTCATTTAACAAACGCCAATAGCTCAAACTCTCATAAATGTGAGACCTATTGCACTGCAAACGCTTGTTTATGTTATGTTATGTTATGTTATGTTATGTTAAACTAGGTTTATATAGCGCACGGCTACTCTAAAAGAGTGTCCCGGCGCTTTCCACATGCAGCTCAATACAGAACAACATAACAATAAAAGCAAATACAGAAGACAGACAAAGCAGGACCCACCCTACAAAAACTAAAGATTAAAAAGCCACGTCTTCAAGTTCTTCCTAAACTGAAGCAGATTGGGGGTACTGCGTAACGCCAGTGGAAGAGTGTTCCATAACTGGGGGGCCTTACAACTGAAAGAACGGCCCCCAGTGCGGGCCTTCCTCACACGCGGGACCACAGCTGTGAAAAGAGATTCAGACCGTAGCGAACGGGTTGGGCGATAGAAGGCCAATCTACGCCTTAGGTACCCAGCCCCTGAGCCAAAAAGTGCTTTGTGCATCAGCGTCAGGGATTTAAACATAATCCCCTTCCGGATAGGCAGCCAGTGGAGCATTTGCAGCAGCCCAGACGCTCGAGCTCGCCTATGCAAACCAAAGATAGCACGGGCAGCGGAGTTTTGAGCCACCTGCAAGCGCTGGACAAGGTAGTCAGGGAGGCCAAGAAAAAGGGCGTTGGCGTAGTCCAGCCTGGATCCGATAAGCGCCTGGACGGTTATCCTACTATGCTCCGCAGAAAGCAGTGGAAGAAACTTGCGGAGCATTTTCAGAATGCCGAAACAGGTGCCGACCAGACCCAGGACATGCGCTCTCAGCGAGAGCTTATTGTCCAGTTTAACCCCAAGATTTTTAGCGACCACTGATGAGTGGGCGGGAGGGCACATTTCAGACGGCCACCATAGCCGCCACTCAGGATCAGTGGCACAGCCGAAGAATAGAACCTCCGACTTACTGGAGTTAGCCTTCAAGCTGTTCCGCTGGAGCCAATCGAACACCATGCCCAGGCAACCCCGGATATTCTCTCCATCAAATGCTAGATCTTTATCGCATGTGAAGAGAAGTTGCATGTCGTCGGCGTAGGAGACGATCCGGGCCCCATAAGCCTCCACCGCCGCCGCCAGAGGGGACATATAGATGTTGAACAATGACGGGCTCAACACAGAACCCTGTGGAACCCCTACTCCCAAAGGTGGCATCTCGGCGGCGCTCTGGGAAACCCAGACCGTCTGGCGGCGGCCTTCCAGAAAAGATGTGAACCATTTGAACGCCGTCCCCCTGATGCCGATGTCATAGAGCCTGGCGAGGAGCGCCTCATGGGGGACGGTGTCAAAGGCCGCCGACAGGTCCAACATGACTAGCATGGCCTTGCCACCAACATCCAAGGTCTCCCTGATGATCTCAGAGACCTCCAACAACGCCGTTTCCGTGCTAAAATTAGAACGGAATCCGGATTGGGAAGGATGGAGCAGATTGTTAGTTTCGAGAAAGCTCGACAAGACGCCATGGACATGTTTTTCAGTGATCTTCGCCAAAGCCGGAAGAAGTGAAATAGGCCTATAATGGGCCAAAACATCGGCGTCAAGGCCAGGCTTTTTCAGGAGGGGGATCACCATCGCCCTTTTCCAGGTGCGAGGAACGCTCCCCTCCCTCAGAGAGGTATTGAGGATGGGATTAACCAGGGGATTCACCACCGCCGCCATCCCTGCCAAAAATTTGGCAGGGCAGGGGTCAAGTGGCGAGCCTGATTTGAGGCTGGCCAGCAACACCCGGGACGCCTCGCTAGAGACAGCTGGAAAATCTGCCAGCACTGCAACAGGCGTGGGCGATGACCCAAGCCCCAACCCGGGGCCGCGGCCGCCCTCCTCCGCACTCTCCGAAAAAGAGGCCTGAATTGCCTTGATCTTGTTGGTAAAAAAGTTGGCGAGATCACACGCCCACGCATCCGATGATAATGGCGGGGGTGAGTGGGAACTGGGGGTGGTGAACTCCTTCACCACGGTGAAGATCTCCTTGCAGGAGTTCGACGCCGCCTCAATCCTCCTAGCAAGGTACTCTTTCTTTGCACCTAAGATGTCCCGGTGATAGGCCTTAACAGCCGCTCTGTAGGCCAATTTGGCCTCCCCGTTGTACTGAAGACGCCAGGCCCGCTCCGCAACCTTACATTGGCTGCGGGCCACCCGCAGCGCCTCCGTAAACCACGGCGCCGATTGTCGAAATACCGTGGACCGCTGGGCAGCCTTTGGAGCAAGATCGTCAAGCCTCTCTGTCAGCCACCGTTGCAGAGCCTCCGTATCTTTTCCAGATCACCCGAAAGATGACAGGGATGTTCCGAGAGCGCCTGCTCCAACATATCCGGCGTCACTCTATGCAGCGCTCTTGAGGCTTATCTAATCGACATGGGGGCGCTGTTAGCCGGCCGCCCACTCTCCAACATGGAGAACCTGATCAGCCTATGATCAGTCCAGAGCACCGGTGAAGTCTGACATCGACAACCGGAACTGACGAGAAGACCTGATCGAGAGTATGCCCTTTCTCGTGCGTGGGACCTGACACAAACGGTGCGAGGCCCAACGGGGAAGTAACATCCAGCAATTTGATGGTGTCCGGGTCGCTGGTCGCTTCAAGGTGGAAGTTGAAGTCGCCCGCCACAACACAATGCTGTGTCGTCAACGCCAGCTCAGATATCGCTGTCTGCAAGTCCTCTAGGAAGGAACCCAGAGGACCAGGCGCCCTATAGACCAGCAACACCTTAAGCGCTTGAGCCGGGGACAGTCTGAGCGTGAAGGCAATGGACTCCGAACCCCCGATGGAAATCAAAGGGAGAACTGAGCAGAGAATGTTTTTCCTCACCACCACAGCTACTCCACCGCCCCTGCCCTTCCCTCTATCCTGCCGGAAGATGTTATACGCCGGAGGAATGGCAGAGAATACATCCGGCTGAGACGCCTCTCCCAGCCAAGTTTCGGTTAGGAGAAGACACACGGGATTTTCCCTCACCAGAAGATCATATAAGTGCTGGGCATGACAGCCCAGCGACCGTGTATTCAACAGCAGGCAGAGGTGTTTCGCGCCGGTCTCGGCAGGCCTATGCACGTTAATAGAAGTCCAAATCGGGGACCAGCCACAGGCCGGACAGCGCCTTTTGCCTCTGAAACGTCCCGGGAAAACCACGCGGCACGAGCAATAGTGGGTCTGCATAGCGCGCAGCGTCGCTGACGTGTAGGTGATCATCCTCCCCCTCGCTTGGCCGGGCAGCGGGGCCGCGGCCGCCCTCCTCCGCACTCTCCGAAAAAGAGGCCTGAATTGCCTTGATCTTGTTGGTAAAAAAGTTGGCGAGATCACACGCCCACGCATCCGATGATAATGGCGGGGGTGAGTGGGAACTGGGGGTGGTGAACTCCTTCACCACGGTGAAGATCTCCTTGCAGGAGTTCGACGCCGCCTCAATCCTCCTAGCAAGGTACTCTTTCTTTGCACCTAAGATGTCCCGGTGATAGGCCTTAACAGCCGCTCTGTAGGCCAATTTGGCCTCCCCGTTGTACTGAAGACGCCAGGCCCGCTCCGCAACCTTACATTGGCTGCGGGCCACCCGCAGCGCCTCCGTAAACCACGGCGCCGATTGTCGAAATACCGTGGACCGCTGGGCAGCCTTTGGAGCAAGATCGTCAAGCCTCTCTGTCAGCCACCGTTGCAGAGCCTCCGTATCTTTTCCAGATCACCCGAAAGATGACAGGGATGTTCCGAGAACGCCTGCTCCAACATATCCGGCGTCACTCTATGCAGCGCTCTTGAGGCTTATCTAATCGACATGGGGGCGCTGTTAGCCGGCCGCCCACTCTCCAACATGGAGAACCTGATCAGCCTATGATCAGTCCAGAGCACCGGTGAAGTCTGACATCGACAACCGGAACTGACGAGAAGACCTGATCGAGAGTATGCCCTTTCTCGTGCGTGGGACCTGACACAAACGGTGCGAGGCCCAACGGGGAAGTAACATCCAGCAATTTGATGGTGTCCGGGTCGCTGGTCGCTTCAAGGTGGAAGTTGAAGTCGCCCGCCACAACACAATGCTGTGTCGTCAACGCCAGCTCAGATATCGCTGTCTGCAAGTCCTCTAGGAAGGAACCCAGAGGACCAGGCGCCCTATAGACCAGCAACACCTTAAGCGCTTGAGCCGGGGACAGTCTGAGCGTGAAGGCAATGGACTCCGAACCCCCGATGGAAATCAAAGGGAGAACTGAGCAGAGAATGTTTTTCCTCACCACCACAGCTACTCCACCGCCCCTGCCCTTCCCTCTATCCTGCCGGAAGATGTTATACGCCGGAGGAATGGCAGAGAATACATCCGGCTGAGACGCCTCTCCCAGCCAAGTTTCGGTTAGGAGAAGACACACGGGATTTTCCCTCACCAGAAGATCATATAAGTGCTGGGCATGACAGCCCAGCGACCGTGTATTCAACAGCAGGCAGAGGTGTTTCGCGCCGGTCTCGGCAGGCCTATGCACGTTAATAGAAGTCCAAATCGGGGACCAGCCACAGGCCGGACAGCGCCTTTTGCCTCTGAAACGTCCCGGGAAAACCACGCGGCACGAGCAATAGTGGGTCTGCATAGCGCGCAGCGTCGCTGACGTGTAGGTGATCATCCTCCCCCTCGCTTGGCCGGGCAGCGGCCCGCCGCCGCCCCGGCGCCTCCGGGACGCTGACGGGCGCAGACGGGCAGGACTCCGGAGGACTCCTTTAGATTTGGGCGGACTGGCCACTCCATCAGAACGTGGCGGAAATCCCTTCTGCCATTTTAATGCACTGGAAATACAGTAGACTGGTGTTCCACCTCGTTTATGACAAGTATCCTGTACGCCAAACTCTAAAAAGGCCATTAATTGTTACAATTTAAGCTCTAAAACTTTGGAAGTAAATAAGTCGCCCCCCGGAAGCATCCGATCTTTAGAAGCTGATATGTTTGTGTCTGACTGACATCCTCTGGTTCATCTCTGCACTGCCTGTGTTGAGTTTCTATTGTGCTGCTGCACGGTTACATGTTGATCGTCTACAGCAAGCTCTTAGGGCTGCTAGGCATGCTTCCACCACACACTGAGAGGCCTCCCTCACTCTAGAAGACCGTCAGCTGATCCCCCTCGAGGAGCCCTAATCCTTTAATCACCATCTTGAAGAGAAATTCTCGAGTTCAAGAATTCACTGGCAGCTAGACAGATCAAACGAGAAACGTCTCAAACGAGAGAGCGTAATTAAGCAGCGCTGCACTGTTACAAAAATGTATTCACTTCTATAAAGATTAGTGTTTGAAAACTTCTATAAGAGAAAAAAACATAGCATATGTCTTTAAATAGCCGTGCCCTCAGGATAACAGAGCATCATGGTTGCGCCTGCCTGACAGTTGAGCAAATGCTGCCATCTTGTGGTGCTGTGAAGTTCCTCGGACTAGAGATTTTTGTGCATACTTCTGGGAAGTGAGTAATTGCATTGGGCGCACTCTTACTATGACTGATGAAGTTTAGGATATAAATACAGAGCATGCATTACCTTTGATTATTATTAGGGCTCCCTGTTTTCCCTTTGTGCTAATTTTTTACAGATAAATATACACAGAAAACAATCTATATGCCTGTCTGTGTGTATTGCTAAATATGGAAAAATATTTTTAAAAATACGTTTTCTTTGGAGAATTCACACTGCTGTTAATCATGCATAATAGGCCAACAGCTATGCAGACAGAGCGGTAGGGAAAGTAAGAAAAATAGAAAAAGGATTTCCTAGTGATTCTGAAATAACTGCAGCATGAAAGTGGTTTAAGATGTTCTGCAATACAAATGATTTCAGATGTCTGTATTGTACTTTAAAATGGTTAAAATTCCTTGGAATTTCAAATATTAGTATACATTTGTCAGTTAAATAAACATGGAAATATAGCAATTACAGGTTACTTTTTTTCACAAAGTTAAAAATAACTATGGATAAATAGAGATAAAATGAACAAAAAATAAATATGGACAAATACAGATGGAAATATAAAAAAAAACCATATAACTGGGATCACTAATTATTCAATGTAAATATGGGTTGCACCAAGTTCAGTACAAGTTGATTTTAGCCCCCATGCATGCAACTATCAAATACTGTGCTTGACTTGAAGAGTGTACATAAAGGACACAGACCTTTGAATAACACCACCAGCTCCAAGAATCTGCCTCCTAAAGAAAGGCTCATCATTCAAATATGGACAAGCATTGATCCTGCTCTGTATTTTAATTGCCACTTTCTATGCCTCCTCCTTAGCAAGGGCTTTACAAGAATCTTGGGATGTTAGAATTAGAAAATACAGTAGCCAAGCTCAGTGGTGTCCGCTGCCGTACAGGGGTGGTGGAATGGGGCAGGAGGTTTGGGGGAAGGAATGAAAAAATATATAAATCACTTACCTGGGTACGGTCACCGCCTCTCCTCATCTCTTCAACTCCCAGTCCAAAGAAGGAAGCACACAGGCTCCCCTAAGCCAATCACGATGCTGCTGACACCATGACAACAGCGTCGTGATTGGTCTGAGGGTCGTGGTTCGTCGCTCAGACAGGTTATGAGCCTGCGCATGTTGTCCACTGTGCAATACAGTCGGTTGGAGAACATGCAAACTGCGCATGACTGTTTGGCCGGCCGTGGCCGATCCATGATGGCTGGCCAAACCATTATGCAAACTTAGAGAGTGCCCACCACTTTTCCTCTTTTAACTGCTCAGAAAGCAGTGGGGCAACACTCCTCTGCCTTAATGGAGGAAGCCGCCAATGGCCACGCTGCCCAAGGTTGTATTAATTAATGTATTTATTTATTATTTATTTATTTAAGAGTTTTATATAGCGCTGGCCAGTCCCAAAGGTATCGGAGCGCTTTACATCATGATCAGCCGTAAGATACATAGACATACTGGTATGTACAATGGCTCCAGACGTATCATAATAATATCGCCCACTAGAGCACACAATGACACTCGCAGGGTATGTTATCAAAATAGTATGTACACGTCAAAGAGAGCACAACGACTCGTGATGGGATTGGCCTAGGGGGTGTATGCGGGATAGCGAGGTAGAGTTCTTAATGTTAAAGTGTCTTGTGAGCAGTAGTGGGCCTGCTTCGATGGTTAGGTCGTAGCTATCCATACGAGAGAGATCGTTTGAGGAATAGTTCTTTGAGCTGCCTTTTGAATTGTAGGTAGGAGGAGTTGGTCCTGATGTGGACTGGTATGGAGTTCTCGATTTTTGGAGCATTTCCTGCGAAGGATCGGGATGCGTTTTTTTGTTTGCGAGTTCTTGGAGGGATAAGGAGTAGGGTGTTGGTACTCCTTAGGCTTCTTGTCTGACCGGCCTTCTGGAGTTTGGCAGCCAAGTAGGCGGGTTTGCCGGTGTGCAGCGTTTTGTGCGTGAGGCAGGCGTTTCTGAAGTTGGCCCGCATTTCAATTGGGAGCCATTTGAGCTCTCTGAGCGCAGGGGAGAGGTGTTCATATTTCTTTACTCCAGTGACCATTCTGGCTGCTGCGTTCAGAGTTGATCTGAGGGGAGCTAGGTGAGATTTAGCTGATCCTGTGAGGGTTGCAATCCCGTAGTGCAGTCTGGACAGCACCAGGGATTGAGTAGCTTGTTGGAGGTTGTTCTGAGGGATGAAGGTTTTTATTTTGTTGAGTAGTTTCAGGTTGAGGAAGGCGTTCTTTGTGGTGATCCTGATGTGTTTGTTCATGTCTAATTTAGGGTCCATGGTGATTCCTAGCGATTTTGCAGAGTTGGCTAAGGTAAGGTTGTAGTTGAGCGCTTCGATCGCTATTAAGCTTTACAGCAAGCTTTATTGTAAAGGTGGACTTTTCTATTATAAAATGTATAGTAACATTGGACTGCACTTTTAAAGAGAGGCAAACAGAACCAGTTTGACATTACCATCTCACAAGAATATTGCCACTTTTGTTTTCCTTTGCAACAAGAGAGAGATGGGCAATAGGAGTGTTTCGATCTGTGCGCCTAAAGGGGTGCTAAAACTCCACAAGTGAATTATATTTGCACTGTGTCCCAAATTAAACAAAGGACTGCATTAGCCTTGTGTCACACAAGAGCAACACGATCCTTAATTCAGATTTACTAAGTCACTCAAAGCCACCTTGCGTGGCCCTATGTGGCTTGGTAAAACCAGAGTAAATCAAGGCATCGCAAGTCTCTGCCTTGCATTACTCTGCACCGGGAAGGCATTTGGTGGGTGAAGCACTTCTGCTACTCAGCGCCTCTACCGGCCTGGTCGCCCCCACGCTCTTCCTGCCTCCCGCTCCAGCACCTACCTGCTCCTGTGCCTACCTGCCGCCGCCGACGCCGCCTGCTCCCTCCTCCCTCCTCCAGCGCCCCAGCCGCCGCAGGGCCGCCCGCACCCGTTTTTCCCGCCGCTGCCTGCCCGCGGCCCCGCCCCCCCCGCCAGCCGATTGGTTAACCCGCTCCCACCTCCCCGCAGACCCTCCCTACCGGCACCCTTCTTATGACGCCCCCAGAGCGACCGCGCAACGGACGCGCGCAGCGGGAGCACCGATTGAGCGCCGAAGGTGCGCCAAAGGTAAGCCCGTCTGCGCCCGTCCGCGCCTGGACCGCGCCCAGTGCCAGGACCCCTGGCCCCCGCAGCCACCAGCCCTCCCGCCGGACCTACGCCGCCACCGACCTCTACGCACTCAACGCCGGCAGACTCCCGGGCTGCTACCGAGCCACCCCGAGACGCACCCGCGGACCCTTCTGCTGCAACGCCTGCAAGTTCGCCTGCATCCGGACCTGCACCACTCCAGCAGTGCCCAAGACCTCGACGAACATCAGCAACAGCCACCTGAATTGCATCCTGCTCAACACCCGCTCGGTCCACAGACACGCCGTCGAGCTCTGGAACCTGCTCGACACCACAGCCCCAGACGTCGCCTTCCTCACGGAAACCTGGATGAACGCCTCCTCAGCGCCCGATATCGCCATCGCCATCCCGGACGGCTACAAGATCATCCGGAGGGACCGCGTCAACCAGACCGGAGGAGGCATTGCCATCATCCACAGGAACTCCATCCGCATCACGACCAACACCGACGACACCCTCGCACCCGCCGAGCACCTGCACTTCCAGATCCACATCAACCCCAGGACCACCCTCAGAGGCACCCTCATCTACAGACCCCCGGGACCACGCACACAATTCAGCGAGGACATCGCCGACTTCGTCAGCCCGCATGCCCTCCCCTCCGCCGACTACATCCTCCTCGGGGACCTCAACTTCCACCTGGAGAACAACACCGACCGCAACACCACCACCCTGCTGGACAACCTCGCCAACCTCGGACTCAAGCAACTGGTGACCACCCCCACCCACTACGCCGGACACACTCTCGACCCCGTCTTCTCCTCCAGCAAGGACATCGCCTTCAGCCACGCCACCGGACTCCTCTGGACGGACCACAGCTGCGTCCACTTCAGCTTCAAAAGGACCACGATCCACCACCACCAGCAACAGGTTGCACGCAGAAGCTGGAACAAGATCACAGCCGATCAACTCGCAACTTCCCTGAGCAGGAACCCACCCACCAGCGCAGCGAACCCCAGCCAAGCGGCCACCAACCTCACGATGTGGATCAGCGACTGCGCAGACGACCTCGCCCCTCTGAGGACCCCGCCTAACAGACCCGGCAGCAAAAAAGCCCCATGGTTCACCGACGAACTCAAGAACTCGAAGAAGAACTGCAGAGCCCTTGAGAAAGCCTGGCGCAGAGAACCAACATCGGACAACATGACTACCCTCAAGCTCGCCACCCGAAAACACCACCAACTGATCCAGACCACCAAGAAAACTGCATTCAAGGAACGACTGGACAACAACGCACACAACAGCAAGGAACTCTTCAACATCGTCAAAGAGCTCTCCAACCCCAACGCCGGAAACAACGACATCACCCCTTCGCAAGACCTCTGCAACTCCCTCGCCTCATACTTCCACGACAAGATCACGGACATACACAACAGCTTCAGCACTCAACCGACGCTCGCCACGACCAAACCACCGCCCCCCACCACCACCCTCCGCGCCTGGACCCCGATCAGCACCGAAGACACCATGCGCACGATGAACACCATCCACTCCGGATCTCCGACAGACCCCTGCCCTCACCACGTCTTCAACAAGGCCGACGCTGTCATCGCACCCCACCTGCGGGACATCATCAACACCTCCTTCGACACCGCTACCTTCCCGGAGAGCTGGAAGCATGCCGAACTCAGCGCCCTACTAAAGAAGCCATCAGCCGACCCCTCCGACCTCAAGAACTACCGACCCATCTCGCTGCTCCCGTTCCCCGCAAAAGTCATCGAGAAGACCGTCAACAAGCAGCTGGCCGCCTTCCTCGAGACGAACGGATCCCTCGACCTCTCGCAGTCTGGCTTCAGGACCAACCACAGCACCGAGACCGCCCTGATCGCAGCCACCGATGACATCCGAGCCCTGCTCGACAACGGAGAAACAGCGGCCCTCATCCTCCTAGACCTCTCCGCGGCCTTCGACACCGTCTGCCACCGTACCCTAGTACAGCGCCTCAACAACGTCGGAATCCAGGAGAAGGCGCTGCAGTGGACCATCTCCTTCCTCGCCGGAAGGACACAGAGAGTCTGCCTCCCACCGTTCAGATCAGAAGCCACCGAAGTCATCTGTGGCGTTCCTCAAGGCTCCTCGCTCAGCCCAACCCTCTTCAACGTCTACATGAGTCCCCTCGCAGCCATCGCACGACAGCACAACCTCAACATCATCTCCTACGCCGACGACACCCAGCTGATCCTCTCCCTCACCAACGACCCCGCCACCGCCAGAGCCAACCTACACGAAGGGATGAAGGAGGTAGCCGAATGGATGAAGAACAGCCGCCTGAAACTGAACTCGGACAAGACGGAAGTCCTCATCCTGGGATCCTCACCCTCCGCCTGGGACGACTCCTGGTGGCCCCCCGCCCTGGGCAGCGCACCCAAACCAACAGACCACGCACGCAACCTGGGCTTCATCCTGGACTCATCCCTCTCCATGACCAGACAAGTCAACGCCGTCTCCTCGTCATGCTTCAACATCCTACGCATTCTACGCAAGATCTTTCGGTGGATCCCCACCGAGACCAGGAAGACGGTCACCCAGGCCCTCGTCACCAGCCGACTGGACTACGGCAACGCCCTCTATGCCGGAACCACCGCCAAACTCCAGAAGAGACTCCAGCGGATCCAGAACGCCTCAGCAAGGCTCATCCTTGACATCCCCCGTCGCAACCACATCTCCGTACACCTGCGAGACCTGCACTGGCTCCCAGTCAACAAGAGAATCACCTTCCGTCTCCTCACCCACGCACACAAAGCCCTGCACAACCAAGGACCAGGATACCTCAACAGCCGCCTCAATTTCTACGCTCCCAAACGCCAGCTCCGATCGACCGGCCACGCTCTCGCCGCCGTCCCCCGCATCCGAAGAGTCACCACAGGGGGAAGGTCCTTCTCCTACCTCGCCGCCAAGACCTGGAACTCCCTCCCGACCCACCTCCGCCTGACCCAGGACCACCTCGCCTTCAGGAAGCAGCTCAAGACCTGGCTGTTCGAGCAGTAGCGGACCCCCCCCTCCCCAAGCGCCTTGAGACCCTCCGGGTGAGTAGCGCGCTATACAAATGCTTTGATTGATTGATTGATTGATTGATTTCCCCGACTGGCTGCAAGTTTGGGGGCTGCTTTCATTGCTAGGTGGGCGGGCATGAACCAACTATGAAGCCCGCATGTCCTACTTCTAGTCATGGCCGCCTGCAGTGTGGGGCTGGTTTGAACATTTTTGCCATGGCAAATTTCGGTTTTAAGTTGGGTCCTGTTTGAACCCTGTGGTGCTAAGACAGGCTGCTAGTTCGTCACAGAGAATAATGTGAGTTCAAAAAACACACATGAACATCCATTGCGCATCGGTAGTGGGAATCTGAGGTCACTGCAAGGCTTCAGGGCCCGAAGAGGTTCATTTTAAGTGTAATGTGAGATCAGAATCTGAATCTTGACTTTATTGTAGTAAAAGTGTACACACCTAAATGTAGAACAAAGTACAACGAAGCCCGCCCCAGTTTACATTACCAACAGCCTGTTGAGTGTGCGCAGGGAAGGGACTGTCTTAGAGATAGCTTTTTTCAATAAAATAAAATTTTTCCAGCAAACTCAACATTTCAATTGCGTTTAGGATGAAACGTCACTATAATTTAGCAGGAACTGAAAATGATCGCAATCATGATTTATGTATTAGTGCCGCAAATGGGTAAATAATGCAACGTCCCATAGGTATTTTAAGGGAATTTAAAGACTAGAATTTAGGATAACTAACTTAGGTGCATTATATATAGGCATTACAAAAACCAGAACAGGTGAGTGTGTGTGTGTGAGTGAGTGAGTGAGTTTGTGAGTGAGTGAGTGAGTGAGTGAGTGAATGAGTTAGTGAGTGTATTGTTTCTGAGTTGTACCCCCAGTAAGGGTAGCGGTTATAGGAAATAGGTAGGCGTAGATGTAGTAGGGTATAGACAGGTATGAAGAAATAGGCAGTGATAGAGATAGGATATAGGCAGGTATGTGTGTAAGGCTCGTGGATCTACAGGGTGGCAGGTACTAGCTACAATAATCACAGAGCTTCGAGGGTGTAGACAGAGGTAGAGGACCTATGGTATATATTATTTAAATGTAGAGGTACAAGGGTAAAAGCAGGGTAGAGGACGAAGGCAAATGCACAAAAAAAATCAAGGGAAGAAACAAAGTTGGACATAAGAAACTGAAATGCAGATATTTCCAGTTTCAAATATAACGCTATTTAGGATCTGTGTTTATCATTGTGCAGGGGGATACAGAAAGTCAAAGATAATCCCATTTGGCGGTGTGCAGATAAGGAAATATTTACAATGAGCAAACGTTGTAACATCAGGTAGTAGACACAGCACATTATTGCATTGTACTTACAATGTTTAGGGGACGGATGGACATCACATAATCACTTTTGTGGCTGTTGGACCAGGTATCCCATCTTGGATAATCTCCCTTTTCCAGTACAAACTGCTCTCCACCAAATGCCTGACGCTCAAAGCACAGCCACCTGTAAGCAAAGGTCTACCATGAGTTTGCAGGTCCCACATATGGCAATGTCATAATGGAGGGCTTTTATGTGTTGGCGACTTATGCTTTCTGATATAAACACTCTCTGGAAAAAATTAAGGGGCATATTACCAAGGCAGCGCTATAAAATTATCGCCGCTTTTGCGGCTGTTTTCGGCCGAAAAGCGCCGATAATTGTATCGCCTTATCAGCAAAGACACGCTATCGCGTGTTTTGCTGATTTTGCACACCTTACAACAACGCCCAGCTTTGCATCTCTAATGAGATGCAAAGTGGGCGTTCGGTGCCAAAATAACTGGAGAAATGTCGCTAACAAACATTTCTCAAATTATCAAGTTGCACGCAAACAAGCAGAGCGTTAAGAAAAGTAGTGCTAACCACAGTTAACGCTACTTTCCTAACGCCTGCTTGCAACCTGATTTAGCCATGTAATACAATGAGAGGTGGATTACATGGCTAAGATAACCCTGCCCTATCAGCAAGGTTTCGCTGGTTGCAGTGTGATTATCTCTCAAGGCAAAATATTATGTTGCCACTGGAGTGGTCCCAACCACTAAGGAAAATGAGGGCTATCTGGTCTTTCCATCTACTTCTGCACCACTTATAGTGGTGCCCTAAGCAGCGGGATTACCTTACATTTATAGCACCACCCACAACCTTGAACAAAATATGGTAGTTTGAATCATCAATGAATATTGCAATGTTTTCTCAAAGATCTTAGCACTAAAACAGAAAGGAAAAGCAGACGGTGCACGTAGGGCTGGTGGACCTCGTGGTTGCCGCCTCACTATAGCTTCCTGCTAGCTTGAAGTTGAATAACCCGTTCCGTGCTGCTGTCGGCCATTGGCCGACGGCAGCACTACTACCCCAGTGCTGCCGTAGGCCAGTGGCCGACGCGGCCCCGCCGATTTTGCGGAAGTGCCGCACTTCCGCAAAATCGCGGCCGCCATTAAGGCGTTAAGGAGGGAAAGTCAAAGGTATTCATTCATGTGGAAGTGGTGCAATTTCTTTTAGTTCTTGAAGAAATACCCATACACAGCTGGAGTGAGTAGTGATGCAGGACTGATGGCAACAGGCAGAGGAGTTAAACCTACAGCGTGAAGGCTTTCAAGGCCTAAAGGGCCATATGGAGAGAGAATTGGTTTAATTGGTTGTGGTTTGCTAATATTCAAGGTTGGCTAGTGACACTTGAAAGCTGTGGGGTGTAAAAGTTAGGGATGACTTTTATGTAGCAAGTGAGTGAACTTGACTGACCAAAGAGGGGTTCTCTCCAGATTTCCGTTATTGCTTACACACATATATTACAAGAGCTGGCATACACCTAAAACCAGCCAGGACTATTGGCTTTGTCAATGGGTGTTAGCTGTTTTAGATAAATGAGTAGCCACAATGATTTTGTCGTAAATAATATATATGGTTCAATTCTGAAACTGTGAGATTGTGAAATAAATATTACTGAGGCCTGTGGAAGTAGTATTAGGGTACAGTTATGTGCACTTTATATTAGAAATGTGTGCACTTTTATTAGAAATGTATGCCCTTTACTCTCATCGAACCTCGTTCATCCGCATATGGTTCACCTTATCTCGTACTTCTTCAGCACTTTCTTTTCACTTTCTCCAGAATGTACTACCTCGCATCTCATTCACTTCACCTCCTCAGACATACAATGCACACACTCACTTGTAAGCACTGCATGTTTTTTACTTTCACCTTGTCATTATTTTGAAAATTGTGTACCACCATCACACACATTTACACAGAATTTCAGTTGCAAGTGGAATACATGACAATTGTTGTGTGTCTTCTGCTGAGAGGCCACGGAATGAATGATCTTGTATTCTCAACTTTCTGAGCCACGACAGGGACTGTGAGAAACTCGCAGTGCCTTCCGCATCACCTCTGGAGCTCTCACGCATGGCCCGTGGCCGACTCAGTTCAAAGTATGCACTGCATAAGACGAATGTGCTACTTTAAAAACATGCAGAAACAACAACCTGGAAATAGCTAACACTTTTAGGGGCTGCGCTATTAAAACTCATGCATTAAAAACAGCAACTAAATCCCTAACCTTAATGTTTTAAAGTTAAAATAAATATTACAAAATGTTAAAATGTACTTATGTCTGTGCAACAGCATTTCTGACAATCAGTGTGGCTGTTGCACCCTCGGGCTGCTATCTGTTTTCTGCTCCAGTGCACAACATCAGACATGGCTCCAAGTGTGGGGTCCCAGAGGTGAGCCAACTAACCTAACCAATCCAGGTGCTACTCTCATTGCTGTTTATAAGCGCTCCTTATGAGAATGGGGGCTTGTGTCTGCACTCTATCTGGCTGTCTAACCCAGCTCGGTTGGAGAGGTCTGAAGTGTGCACGTCAGGCTGGCAATCGCAAAATAGCTGGACAATCTCACAAGTTCGCTTCAAACTTTAGGCCGAGTTGTCTATGCTGCTTAACATTGTCTGATTCTCTTGAAAAAATAAAATTTCCTGTAAGGAAAATTTTTAATGTTATGTGTGTAAAATGGATTTGTGTAATCCCCACCTGCTGTAAAAAATCAAAATTGTCTCTTAGCCCCTCATGTAAGGTGCATTGCCCTATGGCGTCGTAGTTAGGACTGTGGTATAGAAATAGCAGTAGATGCATACATCACTCCCTACATACTCTTTCTTTACTAATGCAAAGTCCTCTGGTGAAGCACCACATGCAGCCTAACTCACAGAGAACATGTTGAAAAAACACCTTGGTTCATTACAGCCATCTTTGGAAAGATCGATCAGCTCTCTCCGGGACAGTAAAAAAATTAAGAAGACATAATTTGGAAAGAATGTTTTTGCTCTGGCATCTTCATTATCAACCAACTGCTTAGTGACCATGAAGTTAACGCATTGTCAACCGACAAAGAGCAATTTAGGCCTCCTGCCAATACATCTTTACAATGGCGATATCAGGTGAGAGTTCAATGTGAAGTTGAAGACGGTAACAGGAGTGAAATGGGGAGACATGCTGATTGTTAATTTTAGGGCAAACAATTGCGGGATATCAGGGTCTGATTGGCCTGTACGGCAACCCTGTCATGCTAGAAGGACTTGTCTGACAGGTCAATGGGTGGGCCAATTTTTGGGCTATTTGTGGGCCTGTTTTGTGGTCTGTGAGCAGGTCTTTACTGTTGATTTCCCTGATATTACTACACACATTACCTACAGCAAGCTCAAAAGCATGAAGCCTCCCACATCTTGCAAAACACCTATACAGCGTCTCTGTAAAAATTCAAATTTGCAAATGTGGGCCACTTTTTCAGCTATCTGATACGCTAATGAGCCACTTTAATTTTGGTATACATGGCCTATATTCTGTCCAAGTCCAACACTGGGGGATAGTAGCTATTTGGAGCCTCAGTATAAGCAAACAAGACTCAACCTTCCTTTACCAGACACAAAGGGGAGATAAAAACTTACCACGCCGACACCGCCAGGAGTCTACGGGGCACGCAGGACGCCAAGCCGCCACCGCCGAGAGTCACTCAGCCTCCAAGCTTCGTGCCGCCGCTCCGGGAACCACAACACCCGGCAGGCCTCGCGGCGGCGCATAATTGACGCGGAGAGAGAGCGCCAGCAGGCGCCATAAATCAGCAGACACCCCCGCGTCGCGGGAGGCGAGCGGGACGCCCGGGGCGAAGCCCGGGCAAAGGGCGGGCCCTCTACGGCCCTCAGCGACAGGGACAGGGCCAGGAACGCTGCTGGAGGCGACGGAAGTGTCCTCAAGTCCAAGTAAGACTTATTTGCCCTGAGAAAGTCCCTATATGTAATATTGATTTGGGAACCCTTAGTAACATTGGGCTTTAGTGTTAGGATGTCTAAAAAAACTGTTGCCATTACATCCCACACTATGGATAATTACTTGGTCCAAACGGTGAAAAAAATCAACACACAAAGGAGAGAGTCTCTGGGTTTGAGTCAATCACCAGATTTACAATGCCTGAGTCCTACCTTACTTCCTCCTACTGATGACATATCATCTTTGGTGTCTGATTCCAATGACCACTTTAGCCTCTCCATTAATCAGGGAGCAAGCAAATCACCAGAGAATGAAGCGCTTGCCCTCGAGACACTTATTGTGGACAATGAAAATGCGACGGACATTGAATCTGAAAAGGAGGCACAGTTGTGCTTCTCTGATGAAGAACATTCTACCCCAGACCACGCCCCCAGGCCAGTACGTACTTGTGTAAAGAACCAGTCAAAGCGGGGAGGGCTACGGTCTGGGGTAAGGAGGAAAAGGGCAACTACCCCAAAGACTAAACTAAAGGATAAAAATGAGGAGGGGATAGTAAAACATATTGTTGATGATGATGAATTGTTTCTAAAAATTGCTGAATTGATTGAAGGAAAAATCAAAGCTATCATCAAACCTCTAATAGCTAAAATAGATAAGCTACAAACTGAGGTTAAAAAACTGGATGGACTTCATAATAAGGTCGTAGGGGGGTAGAAAACATCACCACGCTGGTTAATATTCTGGGTAACAATATAGGGGTAAATATTGCTGGTGTGGGAACAGAGGACCTGTCGCACACTAACCCTCCAGTGCAGCCATCAATAATAAATGATAACCAGATGGCTGGTAAAAGTGATGATATATTAATTGTTAATATCCCGCCAGTACAAACCCTGGAATTGGACCCTTTACAATTCATAGTTGAAGCCTCACCTGTTGTGCTAGTATTAGCCAATGTTCCACCCTTAGATGGCGGTACTAGTGAATCACCCTCTTCCTTGTCAAACAAGGCCTTAAAATGGCTAACAAATAATATGAAGCTAGCACCTGGGGGGGAGCAGCAACTGGCTCGGGACATTAAGTCCGCAAAGAGGGTTCCCTGGCTAGGAAATCGACCTAAAAAATTCAAAGGGGATTGTGTGGCAGTGAGCTTTTTTCATCCAGGCGTCCTGCCAAACATTCTCATTAACCTACTTCCGCCCCAACGCAGACAAGGTACTGTTGTCCCATTAACACTTAAATTCTTTTATGGTGAACAACAGAATGTTACCTATCCAAGGACCCCTGCACCTGGGTGGGATAACAACTGGGACATGAATAATAGATGGGGCCATGAGCGAAGTCGTAATATGACAAATCATATAGTTCATCCAGTCCAGTTAACCCCTTTTGCTCAACCTCTTATGTTATCCAATCGTTATAATCCTCTATCTTCTTTGGACCAAAATGATTGACTCTTGCCCAAAAACAATAGTCATGAGGGGCAAATTGAACCTGTTTTAAGTATACTTACTTGGAATGTTGCAGGAATTAAGTCAAAAGTGGGTATTCCGGCATGGTCAGATCTTATTAGTAAGTTCGACATTATTGCATTACAAGAAACCTGGGACACACAAAATAGTTGCTCATTAAATGGATACAGTTATTTTTGTATCCCAGCAGTGCCCAGTGTGGCAGGAAGAGCCAAGGGAGGACTACTAAGTCTCTTTAAACTCGATATAAAAGGCCGCTTGAAGAAGTGCGACTCGGGCTCTGATAATTGTTTAATTGTCAAACTTACTTCAGTAGACCATTCTAATATTTTATTTGTAAATTTTTATAATGCCAATGCATCTGACTGCACTTTGTTTAGTTTAGATAAATTGGATCAGTTTATGTCAGTCTATAGTGAAAATGTACACTCTTTTGAAATTGTGTTTATGGGGGACTTTAATATCCACCCTTGTACATTAACGTGTGTTTGCGATGAAGAAGAATCCCCCCCTAATTGCTCGCCAATCCATCTTGAACACAACAAACAAGGGGAATGTTTAGAAAACTTCCTAGCAAGATGGAATCTATATGAGTCTGGGTGTGGGGAGGGGGGGGGGGGTTAGGACTTCTACCTTCAAGGGACCAGGCAATGGCTCTATTATTGATTATATATTTATTTCATCATTTTTATTAGGTAAAGTTTTAATGTATAAAACTGTGGTTTCTGTTTTTAGCGATCATAATCCTGTCACCATGGATTTAGTAAATACCGATTTTATTTCGCGCAAAGTTGGTCCTGGTGACATCAGGACAGCACATAAAGCGAAAGATCAGGGACGTAGACTGAAATGGGATAGTATAATCCCCGAACCCTTCGTTCAAGAGGTACTCTCTGATGCTGCGGTTGAGGTTGGGGTGTGCTCATCAAATGAGGCAGATAATAGGGAAGTGATACTTGCCTTCGGTAGCATCTGCAGCAAGATTAATCAAAGATTGCTTGCTGGTTCAAAAAAGCAGACAATTCCCATTCAAGGATGGTTTGATAACAGATGCACAAAAGCACACTGCGCACTGTTAAGCGCTCTGAAGGCAGTTCCAAAAGTTCCCGCCAACATCACAACCTGTAGAGCTCAATATAAAAAAGCTATAGCTAACAGGAAAAAAGTGATCAAAGATGAAGCTTGGTCCCAACTGTTAGACCCAGTAATATTGAAAAATAGTGGAGCATTTTGGAATATTGTCAACCAACCCTTTTTCACAGGAGAGGTGAACTCCCCCGTTAGAAACTAACATAACTGACGAAGGTTGGATAAAATATTTTAGTGACATTTACTCAGACCACAGCAGTGGAGGCCCTGGGGATCTTGTTGGTCAGATAGTTGTAGGAAATCAAGTGCATTTCGAGGTTGCAAAAGTTCTACAAGCAATAGATTGCACTCTGAAAAAAAAAGGCGCCAGGACCTGATGGTGTTCCTGCTGACGCCTTTAAATGTTTTCCTAACTTTTGGTCTAGATTACTATGTAGGGTGTTTAATGCTCTAACCCATGACAATATACCAGAGTCATGGAAAACATCTATAATCATCCCTGTTTTTAAAAAGGGTAATAGGCAGGACCCTGCATGTTATAGGCCAATCTCATTGATTGACTCTTCAGTAAAAATTCTTGGGAGAGTGATATTAGCAAAATTAAATGAGTGGGCAACTGAGAAAAGTATTTTGACCAATGTCCAATATGGATTTAGACCCAAGAGAAGCACCCAGGACCAATGTCTCAACTTACACATGCTGATTGAGAAGTACACCAGGGCTAAGGAGGGGTCCATGTACCTTGGTTTCATGGACCTCTCCTCTGCCTTTGACCTGGTTAATAGATCTAAGCTTTGGTCCATTTTGCTTGGATTGGGTTTGGATAGGACACTAGTTAACTTATTGGCAGATTTGCACCAGGGCCTTACAGCCAAAATCAGAGTTACCACGGGTGGACGTTGTACGGGGGATTTTGCATCAGAAAAAGGGGTTAGACAGGGGTGCATCCTTGCTCCCCTGTTGTTCACATTATATGTGAACGCTTTGGAACCCGCCCTGAGGGACGTGACTCCCGACATTCCGCGTGCAGGGGAGCAGGGGATTCCTGTTCTCCTTTACGCGGATGACGCGGTCCTTCTTGCACGCACCGGGGTGGGGCTCCAACGTCTCTTGGATGCATTCGAAATCTTTATGGGCTCCCTTGATCTAAAAATAAACGTAAAAAAATCCCAAATTATGTTCATGGGCAGCACAGCAAGGAAAAACTTCCATAAAACCTTCTTCTGCGGACGGGAGAAGCTGGCTCGAGTAGCTTCTTTCCCTTATTTAGGGATAACCTTTGATGAAAAGGGTAATTGGGGCCCACAGTTAAAGAATAGAGTTATCTCGTTAGCAAGAACATCTTCAGCTCTCCTGGGTTTCTCCAAAAAACTGGGTGGTAGGCCTATTGCAGCCATCATGAAAATTTATAAGGCTAAATGTATCTCTGTTGCTTCTTATGGTAGCTCAATTTGGGGTTACAGGGACTTAGCCCCCCTACAGATCATGGAAAATAAATTTTTCAGATCTGTTCTTAGTGTTCCACAGTCAACCCCGTCCTACACTGCACATCTTGAACTTGGGGAAGGCCACATCTCAGATTTGATAAAAACAGCACCTCTTGTAGCATGGTTGAGGATGTGGCTTAACAAGGAAATTCCCCTAAACCATACTATAATGAAAGATTGTTTGTGTTTGGTTAAAGTTAGTAACATTAAGTGGTTGACATATATTAGGGAAAATTTTATCAAGATAGGGAGGCCGGAGCTATATTCAGAAATAGAATCTATTACACCCAAAGACATTGCATTAACAAAGTGTGCAATGAGTGAGTTTTTATCCCTGGAAAGAGAAGAGAGGGAGCTAAAAAAAACAAGTGTTAGGGCCAGCATAATATTATCTATACATGTCGGCCCAGAAAGCTACCTGAACACGGTGACTCATCCTTACCACAGGTTTATTTTAACACGGTTCCGTTTTAACTTGATACATTTTAATCTAGGTTTTTATCCTGTATGGAATACCCCAGAAAAGGCGTTACCATGCTCTTGCGATCATTTCTCCGTACAAAACACTATGCACTTAGTGATGTTCTGTGGGCATTACACTAAGGAGAGGAGAAAGTTTCTTGTGCCTATTTTACAGGAGGCTGGATTTATTCAAGTAAAACCTGCTCTTATTTATTTACAGCTTTTAGGGACTCCAAGGATTATGTTCCATGTGGCTAGTTTCCTTGTGAGTGCCATTAGGAGCAGGAATATTAGGTTAAAAAACAGAATAACTCCTACCTCAACAGTATAGCATAAAATGTACAAATAGAATTTTATATAAGGCAATTTTTTGATTGCAATAGGACCTGGAATGGTGGTATACTTGTTTTTAGATTTGCGGTATTTTAGATATGTTGTATTTTAGGGGTCTAGGTACTTTGTATATTGCACTATATGCTTGGTCTCTTGTATGACTTTTATGTATTTTTAATTATTTTTTTAAAATAATGTAATTATTGCACATGTATTTTAAATTTGTATTTTGCCATTGTCTTTATATGATATTAAGTTATCGCAATAAAGTATTTTGACTGACTGACTGACTGACAGACACAAAGCACTTCAGGTACCACAGAAAATATATAAAGCAGATCTTCCACACACCTGTGAAGGCTGGATTGAAATTCGTAAAATGGCAATTTGCCACACATGCAATGTGAATGAAAATAATAATCTGATTATTGGGAAAATATCTCAATCAAAATAAACTATTTATTGTAGGTAAATGCCTCCATGTACACCAATAACACTTCAAATATAGAAAATTACAAAATAAGATTGTAAAAGTTGTGCTGTAATATGGTATGTCAGTGATAAAAGCAAACACAAAAAATATTAAGCAGCCCTCAAAGAGCAAATGGTGGATTAGAAAGCCTTTGACCAGCTTTAATACGGAACACAGTGATTTTCTCAGTAAAAAACAGATCTCGCTAAGAATTTCTATGAGAGGCTGCAGGTTATTAAATGCATTTTAAAAGGAATGGAAATGGCACCTGGGAGTAGTTTAGAATTGTAGAATGTAAGCGGCTTTGCATAGGAGAAATGTTCCGCCTGCCAAGCATGCAATTTAAAAAGCGCCCATTACATTAAAAGCATAAAATACAATAAGAGATGATCAGCAGCAAATGTTAAAGTAGAATATTTAAATAAACAGGAAGTGGGCAAATTTCCAAATATGTTTTCCTCTTAAGTCTGATTTAGACTATTTCAGGTAGACAGTAATGGTGCTATAAACATACTAAGAACTCGACAAAGCCCATAGGTATGGGTTTAATATGCTAACGCATGCAGCATTAGAGAGTGGCACTTGGGAGGCAGCCAGCATGAGTGGACAGAGAGGGCTATAGTTGTAAAGTAGTCCCTCATGCAGTTCAGTGAAAGCACTTTAATAGAGGAGGAAGGATGCACCCAGTCAGTACCATTGGGTGAAAGACACCCAGACAGTCTATAGCATTAGGTAAGAGATTAATACTCCACTGGAGTGTGCCGAGACATGATTGACAATTCACATTATCAATAGTAAAAAGTGGCTGGTCGATGAAAACCAGTGGTTGCAATGTGGGTGGCCAAGCCCACTCTAAACCGTGGGCCCGATTCACAAAGGTAAACTGTCATGAAAGTCTAACTTTACGACTCTCTGTATTCACAAAGGGCAGTTACGAGTGGTAAAGTTAGACTTTTGTCTCAGTTAAACTTAAGTTTTGGTCCTAAGTTTAACTTAGACCAAACGGAGGGATAGTCAAGAAGGGGAGGGAGTAGCCTCTTTGAACAATGTGGAGAACCCAGCGACCTAATGTTATTGACCTCCAGTGGTACAGGTGATGGCATATACTGCTTCCCACTGGATGCCCATGATGGTTGGAGGGCGAACTAAAGAGGTTTAGAGGCTGTGGCTGCTGGGGGGTGGACTTTCCTGACCTACGTCTGCCTGACCCACACAGAGGCTGTGAACCTTGCATGCTGTGGTGGCTAAGCAGGGAAACATGTAACTGCAACCCCTTTCCATGCCCATGAAAGGACTAAAAGGTGGACTGGAGTTAGCAGGTCGCCATTAAAAAACCCAAATACCTGGCCATAGCTCTGCAACCCTTGAAGCGATCCAGTGCTCAGTCAGCCATGTCTCCAAAGAGACAGGAGCCATCAAAGCGCTGGTCCATAAGTGAAGCTTGGGCATCCCTCGAAAAGCCAGCCATCCTCAGCCAAGTGTGGTGCTGTAAGACCACAGATGAAGAAACTGCTCTGCCTAGTGCGTTGGTCATGTCCAGTCCACACTGGATAGTGAACTTGGCTGCATCTCTCCTGTCTGTCATAGCTTGGGAGAGTATGGCCTTAGCCTCCTGGGACCGGGCAGCACCTGCGCAACCAGCCCAAAGTGCAGGAGAGTAACGACCCAAAGGGCACTCGGTGTTCATGGACCACAGTGCCAAGTTGCTGGAAGAAAACATCTTTATGCCTAAGGTGTTGTGTCCAGCCTCACTGATTTATTATCTTGTGGGGTGGTAGGGAATGCGCCAGGGTATACACAGGAAGAGACCACCAAGCACTTTGGGGTAGGTGTGAGGAATCTGGAGTCCCTTGGGGTGGGGCAATAGGGGTGGGCAGTTGTCCTGTTCACAAGAGCCCATGTGCAGGGCTTCAACCAGACTCCAAACAGCACATCAGTAAGTGCTTCATTAAATGAGAGAAAAGATTCTGAGGGGATCACTTCCGGTGGAAGCACCTCTGTCAAGATGTTAGTCTTGACTGCCACTGAGGGCAGGCTAAGGTCCAGGACCTCAGCCGCCCTTCTCACCACCATAACAAAATAGATTCCCGCCTCCGCAGCTATGGTAGGCGGAGAGATAATGCCAGTATCTGGAGAAGTTTCCAGTGAAATGGCGTCTGCCAATTTCTCACACCAGTCCATGTTAGGGTCTATGACGATGACCCACTATGCCAAAATCTTAATAAGTCACAATTTCTACTCCATGGCTGAGCATACTACAGGAAGAGATTCTCCCTCCCAGTCTCTGTGAACTGATAAGGACAGTCACAATGACCATTCGGGACACTGAGCTGTTGCTTTTTAACTTTGCTTTCAAGGCTGGATGAGCTGAGGAAGTCTCAACCCTTCCATCACTGAAAACAGCTCTCCCTCACTTCAACCGTTCAGCCTTGGCCTGCCTAGCCTAGCAGCCTAGCCTAACACTAGCCACAAAGAGCAGAGCCATCACCATCCCACTGCATTGAACAAGGAGACAGCCCCTGGTTCACAGGTAGGCAAATAACTGTTCATCTTTTCCCTACAGTGGCTTTGCAAACATGGACCAAGATAGCAACAGCTGTACAGGCAGCCAGCTCCAGCAAAGAAAGGAAGAACCGCCTACTAGTTTAGTAGCAAAGCATTCAGCCTGCCACCAGCCGCGGCCATTGCAGGTAAGAACTGTGGGACGAAGGGGCCAGCTGGGGGGGATTTTGAGAGACAACTACGAGGGAATTAATTATTTATTTAATTTTCTCTTGTGGTCGTCTCTCGAAATCCGCCCAGCCGGTCCCATCGCTTTTATCTGCAGCGGCCACGTCTGTCTACCACGAATCTGTACCACAGTCCCTCAAAAAAGCCTCATCCCTTCCCCACTGCTGGCACTGGAGGACACCAAGAACCCTCATGGCAATCTTCCTCAAGATTGACCGTAAGAGACTGTTGATTCACCATCAAAGTGTTATATATATATATATACTGAGGGAGGGTTAGATACTGGAACAGCAATAGTGCTTTACGTACTGTGGGAGGTTGCAAAAACCGGAATGGCAATGGTCCTTCACAATCTGGGGACTGAAGATACTCTACGTGCAATGTTGCTTTACATTTTGATAGGAGAACATAGTATTGTTATGGTGCTTTGCACACTGGAAGTTGTGGAATGTCCCATTCAAGAATGTGAATGTGTTTTTGCATAGTGGAGCAATATGAAAACGCCATGACTATGGTGTTTTCGATAGTGGAGACAATATAGAGGCCGGTAACTCAATTATGTCCTGACAAAGTATTTAAACTGCTGTTTTTCTTGTGGCATTGGATTTTCAAAAGCTGTAACTTCATATTAAGGGTGTGGTACATATGATAGGCACTTCTTTTCTTGGGGCACACGCATTTGCTCATTTAGCATCCAGTGATTTTGCAGGCATACTGATCTCTTATATGTTTTTACATGGTTTGCCAGTGCTGAAAAAATCTCCTATGACAGACCCAGAAGCATCGGACTATTGTTATAGTTCAATTTCAGAACTGCATTATAAATCTGAGGCAGGTGGGGCAATGTATGCCAGCAACCTGGATAAATTTAAGTACTGCTCCCCGGATGCACCTGGCTAGATGACACACTGTGTCTGCCACATCACAAAATAAAATGATGGACGGAGTGTTGAAACTTTTCAAACACTCATCCCCAGGCACAGATTTGGGTTTAATCCATCGTTATTGTGCTTGCACCGTCACCCCAGTTTGGATTCAGCCATATGCAAATCAGTCTTGACAGTGCTTTCAATGAGAACAGTCCAGCCCCAACTGCCAAGCCAGGTTCTCCCTGGGCCTGAAACAAGCAATGCCTCTGCCACACCAGCTTCAATGGCCCTTACCGTTTCACTTGTAACCAGTCTCCACGTCTCCTGCAAATCGATTAATTTCCCCCCACCGATCAATATAATATTGCATTTCAATTATTGCGTTATGAAGACACGTGATATTTATTTTTCCGGTTTATTTCTAGTTTCTTTTTATTTAATGATAATAAAATTCTCAAGTTGTATGTTTTCAATACTTACGGCCCTGATTCGACCTTGATTGAGCCCACTTTCTCAAGTCCCTTTTCACTCAGATTCTGACATTCTCCAGTTAGCTCGCACTTCTTACCCTGAAAGTTCTCTAGTTCATAGAGGGTGACCTGAAACAAGAGGAGGGCAGTTAATCACATCGAATGCACTATTGATGGATGTGTAGATATCTGTATAGTACAAGCCAGCAGAGAACATTAGGGTATTGTGTATTGGAGCGTTAGGGTGAACGTGCTGGGAGAGGAGCTCATTCGAGATTGTGTACCAGTGCAGGAAATTGAGTACTTTTATTCTGCAGTGAATCAGAATTAAGGGGTGTTAATTTATCATTCTATAATTTGCATGTAAAATGTCCACTGCTTCCTCTGTTTTATTGGTGCTTGTGATGTTCTGCAAATTATTCTAGCCTGTCACTACTGCTTTAAAGATTAGGAAATAGTTACATTAATTAAAATTCAGGGGAGATGTATTCCTTTTTCAAACAGACATAAGTTGCTGTGCTGTGTTGAATGAAAAGGAGAGAGAGAGAACAGCCCCATATCTACCAATATATTGTCCTGCTTCTCTCTTTCCCACAACTGAATTCCTACCTTGGTAATATGATGGTCGACTTGAAACACGTGTTGGTTTTCCAGCTCCTTGGGAAAACTATATCTTAATAAAATCAAGGCAACACCGCAAGAGAGACTGGATGTCATGAATTTTGGGAACCGAGCATAATGAACCTTGCTGACCATGAAAACCCTGACTCTAAGGTTGTGCTAAAATGACTATTTACTTCTGTTGGATTTTGTCTCTCCCCTGGCTGGATTTTCAAATAACACTCTAAACTGCCCGGACCAGTCTAGTAGTACAAGACAGTTCCACACCGTACCCACTTCTCAATTCTTTTGCTCTGAGAATTTGACAAATTCACCACTAATATGTGCACATTTTGTTGCCAAAGGATAAATGACACGATAGAGTTCAGAGGATCAAGCCAATATGAAGGCATCTATCACATGAAGAATATAATGGACCCTGCTAGATGCACATTATGCACCTCTCTGGCATATGCACGACCTGTAACTGATTGATGTACATCATTCAATCCTGTCATATGCCCAATATAGACATCTAAAACCTCTGATTATATGCATATATCAGGTCTCCAAAATGTGCATATGACATAGGCTCATGTAAAATGCATAGTCAAAAATATGTCTAGCATTTACTAGGCAGACCCTTAATATGCACAGTATGTAATGCTGTGGTATCTGAAAATGGCACTTTTCAGAGGTGCAAATTACTCAGGCATTACAGCGAAAATAAAGGAGGTCTGTAAATTGCACATGCCCGAGTCAGAAATGTCCATCTTTGCAGGCTTCTTTTTGGACCACTCGCCCTGTATTCCCATAGTCCCTGTGTTCACTCTGCACTCATACAGGCACAGTGCTCACCCTGCAGTCTTGAAGGTGCACTGCTCAGCCTGCACATATACAGGCACACCACTCACCCTGCACTTATACAGGCACACCGCTCACCCTGCACTCATAAAGGCACAGTGCTCACCTGGCATTTAAAGAGGCACGCCGCTCACCCTACACTCATACAGGCACACCACTCGGCCTGCATACAGGCACACCACTCAGCCTGCAGTTATACAGGCACATCATACACCCAGCACTCTCACAGGCACACGGGTCGACCTGCACTCATACAAGCACACCACTCACCCTGCACTCATACAGGCACACCACTCACTCTGCACACATTCAAGCGCATGAGTCAACCTGCAGTCATACAGGCACATTACTCACCCTGTACTCATACAGGCACAAAAATCAACCTGCACTCATACAGGCACACTGCTCACATACTATACTATAGAATGACAGGCCATACAATACAACACTATTGAATGACAGGCCATTGCATACCACACCACAATGCAACACATCATTAAAAAAATATTGACTAATCCAATAGCTCCCACATATGCAAGACCTATTGGTGTCAGCTCCTCTCAGTTTGTGGTGCTTTGACTAATAGAAGCTGAAAGACCTAT
Source organism: Lissotriton helveticus (assembly GCF_964261635.1). Taxonomy (NCBI): domain Eukaryota; kingdom Metazoa; phylum Chordata; class Amphibia; order Caudata; family Salamandridae; genus Lissotriton; species Lissotriton helveticus. The sequence continues at coordinate 981,759,052 of NC_136072.1, forward strand.
GCAAGTGGGCTGCTGTGATATAATTAATGGTGCTCACATTCACTGTCACATTTAATTTTCTTGTCAATTCCTTGGTGGAAAAAGATTAAATATAAAATAAATGTATTAATTGACCAGTAAGGATGCTTTTTGAGGCTACCTGGTTTTCGTTATCAAACGTTGACCACCCCAATTTATGGCTTCAAGGAGTAATGTTTTTTCAATTTCAACACTGGTTGAACTGTTGTTACATTGTCCAGAGCAAGCAACTTTTCGAGCTCTGCCTTTATTCATGTTTGATGATTTAGACAAACAATATGACCACTGCCGGAAATCGAACAACTTTTGCACATGTTCTCTTCAGCAGATGACAACGTTTTGGTGGGAATAGTTAACGTCTAAAATGTTGTTTGCAACAACTATTTCTGAAATAAAACAACCTTTCGTTATAGATATTTTCTCCTACAGTTTTTAATGTAAGCAGTGTATTTCTCCACAACTGGGTTCCGTTCTCTGGTACTTTTGTGGCTCTGGCGGGAGCACACATTAGCAGCTAGAGCTAAGTGATCCCTACTGACCCCCCTAGATGACAACCCTGCCCACCCCCACATAACTAATGCTTGTAAACAAAGCTCTTGATTGTCTCGGGTTCCCCTCGCTCACCCCAGACCCCCAGTCAGTGCAGTGGTTCACCCCCTCAACTCACCATCAGCATCCACTGCCTCCAGGTCCTTCAACCTCTGTAGCGCCTCACTCAGGACTAGGGTCATGTATTGCCCACTGCGGGCCTCGGGCATCAGACACAGCACCTGTGCCTTCAGCTCCAGTTGAGTTTCAGCCTCTTTGGGGAGGGGGCTGGCCGGTCCCGGGGATCGGGTCCAGGGCCCCTCAGCACGGCCTTGCAGGTCGCACTACTCCGTGCTTCGAAGTGGAGGCCACGCCCAGAACTGAAAGTGAAAGCAGCCCAGAGTTTCAGGTGGGAGCTGCTGCCCCACCCCAGCTGCCATGGCGGTCCCAGAGAAAGGAGCAGAGCTCGGGCAGCCAAGGTCTGAGGAGGGCCTGAGAGTCCTGGAGAAAGTTGCACAGCAGGGGCCTCGAAAGGGCCCAGAACCGGAGGACGACGAGGGATCCAGTTTTGTCACCATCCTGATAACACAACGCTGCCTTGTGCCTCCAGGGAGAGTACACTCTCGCCCAGGCTGACATATGTGCAGCTGCATCCACTTTTCACAGTGCAAAAAAACAAATTTCAGGTTACATGGTGCCTGAAACAAAACACCACCACAGAGCCTTTCATGAAAGCAACTCCTTTTTTTTTTCCTTTTATTTACTTTTAGTGAAGCAGCCGCTCAGTGTTGTAGACCAGGCCCTGAGAAATACGTGCCGGGGCATAGCACCAGAAAGCAGTGGCACAAATTAAGCACTGCACCTCAGGTTCATAATGCAATTGCCTGGCAGTTAGTAGATTGTTCATAAAAATATGTATTAGAGATGAAATCGTGAAACTTGCTTAAAAGTGTTTTAAAAGTTGGCCCATTTACTTCAAGCCCTACCATTCAGTTGTTAAGTCACTTAAAATCAAGCTAGCTCCTTCCCAAAAAAATCATTGATGCATCATTGAGGATGCATTAGAGGCAGGCGTGCACCGCAAATTGGGCTCAAAGGGATTCAGCCCCCTCCGTCGTGTGTGTCAGCCCGGGCTGGGACAGCTTCCCGGGCACACACACACAGTTTTTGAGCTGCTGTGGCCTGGCTGGTCTGGTGTCCATCTTATCGCAGCCACACCGGAGTACTTCACAGGTCTTTAAAATACCATTTACTTATTAACGAGGCTTTGTTGTTTTTTCACCCCTTCTGTGTGCACCTGCATCTCCACTCTGCCTACTGCTGGAAGATGTAGCCTCCCCCCAAAGTTTTTAGTAGCCCTCCCCCCGAAATTTGGCTCTAGTTGCACATATGTTTAGAGGCACCTGCAAGTTCTCTATAATCAACCCCATTTGCCAAAAGCTGCTATGTTTCAAAAGTTTCCAGATATCCCCACAACAGAAACAATACTCTATCCTTTAAGATCTGAGGACAGGCCGCTGAGCTGTACAGTGACCAGATGGTTCGGCATAGTTTCTCATATTCTCCATTACAGTCAGCCTACCATTTCACAGATAAAATCATTTGGCCTCTAGGAATGGAACTATGCTTATTTGGCGAAGCTTTCATCGCTGGAACATATAGTATGCTTGTTTACGGCAAGATGGCGGCGGTGTGCTAGACCGCTGTGAGGCGTCTCCCTGGCCAGTACCTGGTCCGTAACGAAATGTGAAGGTGTTTGTACTCTTATGAGTGATTAATGGCTGTAAAAGCTGAAAAGACTCACCTATCTTTCTTTTGGCTGTTTATCTCGATGGTATCGAGAATATGACTGGGAATCGAGTGGAGAACTGGCCCATAAAGGACACACTGGACCCGGCTGCTCTGCAGTTACGCTTTTCATTTTGCACCTCGTTGGTTGGAATTGCTGTGTTGAGGTTGATCGCTCGCATACAATCCAGCAAAGCACCCACTCACAAAAAGCAAAGTAGCTTCCCTGGCTCAGTCCAAGCTACTCTCCGTCTTTGTGCGACTCCGCCTCCTCAAAGCAACTCCGACGGAATGGCCCCGAAGAACTCTGTGACGGTAGCCGCCGCCGCCTCGAAGACCAGAGCGGCGAAGCAAGCTCTCCGTGATAAAGAGCTAATGACAAAGCGAGGAGGCACATTGGGGCTTGAGGGGGTCGGCAATTTTACTGACTCCGATATTTCTTTAACTCTTGTTAAACCTGCAAAAGGACCAAAGCAGCTGCCTACAACACCCGTTTCTGGTCCCTCTGTTATCGAGCTGCTCCGGAAAACTCCTGCCCCGGCTCTTTCAGTTCAGGTTCCGGCAATTACTCTGAAACAGTCCGCGGCGCCGAATGCCCTCCCTAGCTCAACAGTGACATCAAGTGGGCAATCTAGGGATGGAAAGGCTGGAAAAGAGGGAAATGCTGCCATATTCACGATCACCCCGGCGGCAGCAGAGGCTACTTTTGTGACGCATCAGGAATCTACAGCGGGAATAGCAGACTCTAACGCTCGAGTGCAAGGTATGGAAGGTCACCCCTCTTGAAGTACTCTGCCCCCTTCTATTGTTCTGGCTGCCCCGACAGTTCTTCCATTAACTCTACCTGATACCACCTCGATAGTGCCTAATATCTCTGAGACTTTGGGTGTGCGGGGCGGACAGGTACCGCAGGCTGGGCAGACTCAGGCTGCACTTAGTGTTCCAACGAACGACACGGTGGTGTTAGAAGCTATAAACACTTCAAAGAATTTGGAGAATTTGTTGGAGCCTCTAGGTGGCAACGAGAAAGCTGGCAGAGATGAGGCAGCTCTCGACCCGACTGACACCGATAAGGACCCCTCTGACTTCTACTCAATATCCGAAGGGGCCGAAGATGCAAGATGGTCAGATGGCTCTGAGCTAGACATTGAAAGTAACACTGAATCTGGAACGGAAAGCGACCATGAAGCGAGACCTGGTGAATCCAGGGAAAATAAGAGAACTGCCCTGAGGAAGAAAAGGGGCCATCGGGGTGCCCTAGGGTTAGCATGGGACTACTCTCCCTCTGCGGTGCTCGGCCCCCAAGAACATGCTTCAAGCTTATGCTCTACACGACGGGGGTCTGCATATCAGCAAGATGCCACACTCTCCACTGTAATGGATACAGTCCTCCAGGCTATTGCCTCCCATCGTGGGGAAACATCAAGGGATGGGCGTAAGGCGCAATTAGCTCTCCACAAGGTACAGGGCGTAGTACGTAAACTGTCAAAATCTGTTGGTACCTTCAATACTCGAATGACAGAGATGGAAGATCGCATAGTCACCAACGAGGCTGAGGCTACAGCCACTCAGGAGCAGGTTGAATCACATGAAGCGGAATTAAGTGACGTCAGGTGGAAGCTTGAGGACATGGAAAACCGTCTTCGCCGCAATAACCTGCGTGTCCTCGGAATACCTGAAAACATCGAAGGTACTGACATGCGAGCCTTCATCATTCAGCTCTTTAAAGACACACTCCCTGAGCTTTCTTCCTGGAATTGGGACTTAGAAGTGCAGCGCGCTCATAGAACACCATTTACATTGAAATCCACCCCGAAACAGGGAGGCTATCCACGCGCAGTCCTGGTATTTTTCGGGAACTTTCTTCTCCGACAAGCCATTTCAGACAAAGTCAGGCCTGAAGCTCGACGTACCAGAGACTCCATCTCCTATTTTGTTAGACCAGATTTTTGCCACACTACTGTGGAAAGGAGGTGGCGCCTACGACAACTTATTAAACCCTTCATGGAGAAGAAAGCACAAGTGTATCTTAATAATCCAGCTAAATTGAAAGTACTCTACAATGGACAGACTACATTTTTTTACCTCTGAGATAAAGGCCAAGGAATTTTTAGATAGTCTGACTTAATGTAGACCAGCCTTGTACATAAATGATCCTCTGGTCAGGAAGCTGAGGATGGGTTGAGGGTTGAGGGGATTGGAGTAATAGATAAATGGAGCGAGAGAGTGGAGAGTAGGGAGTGGAGAGTGGAGAGTAGAGAGAGCATTTCTATATATGGTAGATATATATTAAGATACTTGGCTAGGCATTTAAATTATTATATCCCTTATATTTAGCCATCACCCTACACCTAGTCATGAATTGCATTATATGATACATACTCTCTCTCAGGATTTTCCGGCTTTTTCCCCATTTTTTTCTTCTCTCTATCTTCTCTCTATCTCTCTCTCTCCTGTCCTCCTTCCATTCTTTATGCTCCTAATACTTTTTTTTTTATATCTCTGTTGAAAAGATTGTTTTTGTATTAGCTGCACTTTTTTCACACCTCATAAGTACGATACCACAGTTGACCATTTTCTTTTCCCTTTTCTTTTTTCTTTTTCTCTCCTTTTCTTTGTTTACTGTTTCTGTCGTTGGGGATCACTGGCCTGGCTTGGGAGCGCCTCCCCATCACTAAAGACTCTAATAGAGTCTAATTGCCTCACTGTGTGGGTTGTGGGGGGTGGGGGGTTGGTAGTAGTGGTCGGAGTGTGGGGGGAGGGGGAGGGTGAGGGGGGGTAAAAACTTTAAAAATGAGCATGATCAGTTGTACACAAAATTTTCGAAATTTGCGAATCTCATTACTTATTAGGAACTATTTGTTACCTATGGTGAACAATTGGAATTTTGATTGGAATATTAATCTCGAGGCAGATATATGCTGTTGTATGTTTTACTGCCTAGAAGGCGCTGGGTTGTTTGGGGATAACCTTAAATGGGGAGGTTAAAATTGCGCTGCTGGAATGTTGCAGGCCTTAATGACAGGAAAAAAAGGGCCCAACTTTTTCAGTCACTACGTCAGGACCCTGTCGACATCCTATGTATCCAGGAGACTCATATAGCGGAGAGTGATAAAGATTTGTTAAAGATTCCGGGGTATAAATTGATTGCATCAACGGCTCAAACATCTAAAACACGGGGGGTTGCTATTTTGGTAAAACCTGGTTTGGGGGACCCCAGACGCCGACTGGTTGACAAACATGGCAGATGCGCTGTAGTCCAACTGGAGATAGGCATCACCATCTGTTCACTCTATGGCTCCAATTTGGACGATCCGCAAATGTTTGGCGACCTTGAGATAGAATTGGCCTCCTGGTCTGGCCCCCTTATCCTTTGTGGGGATTTTAATGTGGATCTAGGAGATTCAGTAATTAACCAACTGCCCCAGAATTATAACGGCCGCAAACCCAAGGTCTATAGAGCAGTACGTCACCTGATGGACAGTCATGATCTACTCGACGTCTGGGATATGCTGAGGCAGAGCGATAATGGCTCTACCTATTTTTCCTATCCCCACAACAAGTACGTCCAAATAGATTATATCATGACATCTTTGCAGAATTCGGCCCTAATAGATATATTTAAATCCCCCAAAACTATTTCTGATCACAATGCGCTCACTCTTGTCTTTGATATGGATAGTTTTAAAAGACCCAATATCCAATGGTCATTTGATCGCAAGCTTCTTGCTAACCCAGAATATATAAATCACATAACATCGTGGGCCCAAGCCTTTTTCGATTGTAATCAATTTAGTGCACCTAGGTTCATTGTCTGGGATTGTTTTAAGGCAACGATGAGGGGGGAGACTATTTCGTTTGTAGCTAAACGCAAAAAGGCTCAGGATAGTATCAATACTCAGCTTAATTTGGAACTGTCTAATCTTGAAACGCAGCATGTTAATCAAATTCAGCAAGGAATCTCAACTTCTGACACATTGCAAAAGTTATTAATTTTAAAAACAGAAATTAATGGCTCTTTAATTCAAAAAGCTGCTGAAACATATCAAGCTAATAAAAACAATATCTATGAATCAGGAGAAAATGTAGGGAGACAGTTAGCCCTTAGAACTCGACAGAAGCAAACATATAATAAAATTAAGTGTATTGAATATGAGGGCCGACATTATTCTTCCACCCAGGACATTGTAGGTGTGTTTCAAAAATACTATCAAAAGCTTTATCAAAGAGAAGACGACCATCAGCCTACCAGAGATACGAAAACCTTCCTTAATGACTGGCTGCATGACCCAGAGTTAATTAGGAAAATCGATCAATCAGTTAAGGAAGACCTCGAAAGGGAAATTTCAATCACGGAGCTTGAGCTGGCACTTTCGGACCTCGTTGGACCTATATAAGGTATTAGGCAAACAGTTATTACCCTACCTATTAGATCTGTTTCTGGGGGTACAGTACCACTCAACATCACCAGATTCTTGGAAAAATACCAACATAGCGATATTCTCTAAAAAGGGGAAGCCCCCTCAGCTTCCATCTTCATATAGGCCTATCTCTCTCATAAACTCCGACTCAAAGCTATATGCCAAGATTCTTGCAAATCGGCTGAGCGGGGTCATCGAACATCTTGTATCCCCGTGGCAGCATGGCTTTATACCCGGGAGGGGCACAACTGACCATACACGGAGAGCCATTTCCCTATTTGACATCATGGGTGCCACGGGGGGGGGAGATGTCGATGATCCTACTCGATGCCGAGAAGGCGTTTGATCGTGTATCTTGGCAGTTCTTATGGGACATCATGGAATTTAACAACTTTGGGATCGGCTTCATTAAGGCCATAAAAGCTTTGTACATTGATCCAAGGGCCAAACTTTCCATCGGCGGCTTTGAGTCGGAGTTTATAGAGATACAAAGAGGCACGAGGCAGGGGTGCCCATGCTCTCCGATATTATTTGCTTTGGTTATTAATCCATTAATTTTAAAGCTACTCACCTCCTCTGTAATCCAGCCAGTCAAGGTGGGCCCCTATTCAACTAAAATCCTGGCATATGCCGACGATGTCGCCGTGCTTACAACCAATCCGGCCGACGCACTTACTGAAATAGAACAAATTACCCAGATGTTTGGATCCTACTCGGGGTACTCCCTAAACAGGGATAAAACCATGGCTCTCTGCACAAACAATACCTCATTTGATTGCCCTTATAAAGTAAAAAATGCAACCTATCTTGGTGTAAGTATATCTCCTGAGGTGAAGGAAATTAATCGGCTTAACTTTGATCCTTTGATCAAAAAAGTAAAAACCGACCTCAGGAGGGTAGGCAACCTACACCTCACTATAATAGGGAGGGCGAACTATATTAAAATGAATATATTCCCGAGAATACTTTATCTATTTCGGGCCATTCCCCTGATGGTTGAGGGTGGCACTATTAAAATCCTAGATTCCACCATATCCAAGTTCTTATGGAATTTTGGGAAAATTAGGAGAGCTTTACCACTACTGACTCTTCCTCAACATAGAGGAGGCCTTGCTATTCCGAATTTGACACTATATCTTTGGTCAACATTGCTTCAGCAAATGGGCCCGCTTTTTAATATTAAACCTATAATTTCGACCAATATAGAATCACATATCCCTTCCATTTTTGAACTTGGATTAGGTGATAAATGCCAAGGGTTATTCTTGAGACAAGTTGAGGCGTCATACTACAAAAAGATTAAATTCAAGGTGATTAGAGATTCATGGAAAATATGGAAACTTGCCTCTAAACATCTGGGTATTCCTAAATTCACTAAATACACTCCTCTATGGCATAGTGCGATCCTACCAGCTTGTCTAAATGATAACATCTCCCGGAAATGGGAGAATCTTGGCATTTACACACTAGGTGATTTCTTTGGACAAGATATGTCTCCATCCTTTGAAGGGCTCCAGCGAGATTCGCTATTCCATCTACAGATTATCTAAAATACATTCAAGTGTTCACTAGTATTCGTAACTCTACACTCAACATCAATCTAGATAGTTTTCACTTTTTTTCTATTATTGGGAAACGTTCCACCAGGACAGGAACTATATATGATACACTCTCTGAATATTCTGCTGACGACCTAGATCGTGTCGAGCGAGCTTGGGCACTAAAACTTGGAAATCCAGATGTGGACATCGATTCTTCCCTGGCACTCTCAGCAACATTATTTTTAGCCTCCAATCTTAAAGCTCAATATTACAAAACTGTCTATAACCTTTATTATACCCCGTTCAAGCTTTTTACTTGGGGTTTGCGGACAGATGATAGCTGTCCAAGATGTGGACAGGGTCAAGCAAATTTAATTCACATGTTTGCTGATTGCCCCAAACTTGATACCTTACAAACTATGATTGGGGTATTTTGGGCTCAAGTTTTTGGTCAGAGTCTTAGAACCTCAGCTACTTTATATCTTTTGGGTCAGGATGAATCTCTAGGTTATAATGCAGAGGAACGCAGGATTGTCTTTTTAGGCACCGCCGTCCATCGTATTATACTTGCCGCCCACTGGAAGGATCCTGATGCACCCACTTTTCAGATGTGGCTTAGCCGATTCCTTGCCACATACAAGCAGGAGGTAGCTATATATAGTACGAGAGGAAGAAAATCCAGAGCTCTCGGTGCCCAGATCTGGGCCCCAATTTCAGATTGGTACTCTAATGTAAGATGTCCCTCTTGATCTGATCTGAATTGATTTGATTTGACTTTATTCATGTAGTTTTTATTGGTTAACAATGCTTTCTTTCCTGCCTTTTTCTTTTTTGTATTTTCTGTACAGAATTATCCGATGCACTATTGTTATTTCATGTTTTCATTTTTTTGTAATGAATTGACAGTCTTGATTTCTACTGATATTGCTCAATAAAAAAAAAAAAAGTAAATGCTTGTTTACATTACTTTCAGACCTGCTGAACAGAAGCCGTTCTTCTATTCAACTGGTCTAAAAGACATTGACTACGCCAATAGATCTCAGATTGTCGAGACCAGCTGGCTTTGCCAATGCTGAAGGTCCCCTGATGCTACACTATTCATTTAGATGCTAAAGTATTTTTCTGTTATGAAAAGTTTAAAATGTCTCTATGATGGTACTCAGCTGCTGAAATCTCGAGTTTTTTAATAAATATTTACAAACTCAAAAAAAAAAGGAACATATGGTATGACCATCAACACCAGGATGTGAAAGATTGTGGGGAAATTGAACCAGAAGTGCAGAGTTGTGTTGGTAGTCGGTTCTCTGCTACAAATGTGTCAGTCAACATTACGGCCTACTGTCCTGGAACCAGGTGTAGTACCAGCATCCGAGACACACAATAGAGATTTATTAGGAACAATTTGTAGTAGAAACTGAGGGCCAGATGTAGGTGGCCGTTTCAGGCCATTTACCGACCGGTAACGGCCGATTTCGGCCGTTACCGGCCGGTAAATGGGTTATCGGTATGTAGGGGCACTATTTTACAGAATCGGTAAATTTACCGATCGGTAACTTTACCGATTCTGTAAAATACTGAATCGGTATTTTTACCGATTCAGTAAATTTGAGATGTAGGTGGGACTCTTCTGAGTCCCACAAGCCTTACCGAATCGGTATTTTACCATCAAATCCAATTTGATGGTAAAATACCGATTCCGGTGTGCATGCACATGTGTGCATGCACACCTCTGCCATATGACAGGCAGACCTGCCCTTGGGGCATGTATGCCTGCCACATGGCACCCGAGCCTGTTTTGGGGGGGCCAGAGGGTGTCAAAGTGACACCCCCTGCACCCTTGTGGAATTCGGTATTTACCAACTCGGTAAATACCGATCGGTAATGCCCATTCATTCCTATGGGCTTCAAAGCCCATAGGAATGAATGGGCATTACCGATCGGTATTTACCGAATCGGTAAATACCGATTTTCTCCAATTTGGTATTCCAGCACATCTGGAATACCTACTTACCCACCCCTCAGATTTACCGATTCTTAATTACCGAATCGGTAAAATTCGGTAATTAAGAATCGGTAAATCAATCCTACCTACATCTGGCCCCTGAGTGCCTTTTCAAGGATACAATAAATAGGCAAATTAAACAAAGCAAATTATGGTAATTAGGCTAAATCATGGACAGCCAATGTTACCTTTAAAAATGACAAAGCACTCTGGGAATGCGGTTAAATATAGTTATGGGCACACGGGTGTTCCATATGTATGTGTGCATTCCCAGATCATTACTAGGAGCCGGATGCTGTGGGAGCAGTTTTGGAGGTGTATTGTGGGGCAGAAGTAGTGAGAGATTTATGGGTTGTGCGGGTGTTGGCAATGAACGTAAAAAAGGTTTCATGATGACTCTGGTGGTGGCAGAGCATGGGCTGAAGGAGCCATTGCCCACAGGACTCTCTTGTGGCTCCCAATGAGCTTCTATGCCTACTGCCAGGTGGGCACTAGGCGCTGCCCCTCACAATCCCTCGTCCATTTACAATAGAGTGCCAGCAGGACTAATAGGTCACGTTTCTGAATTGCAAGAATATATTAAAATCCAATCAATTAATTTGCAGAGCTTCAGTAATCTGACATCTGTCCCATGCCCACACCACAGTGTTTGCCAGGGAAGTTGTCAAGTGCGCTCACTTTGCAAATGATTGGTTTGCCATGGAAGGTGTCAAGTGAGCCCACTTTGCAAATTATGTGCAGCATTTCATTTATAAAGCACATGTAGGCTGTCAGGTTTTAGGTTTAAACCTATAATACTGATAAAACCCCACCGAAAGGGAAATAGCCCTCATCAGTGTAAACATAAAAACACTGAAAAAACACCTTTACAACCACAAATAAATGCCATTCAAAGACCGAAAAAGACAAGTGAAAGAGTCATGTATTTCTTCCTGAAGGGGCCAATACAATGTAACTTTGTTATACAAGCTAGCAGCAAGAAAGAACAGGCTAACATTATTCTACTTGAGTTTTGTTGTTTAGGGATGCCACTGAAATATTGTTTCTTCCTCCTTTTACTTTTTCAGTTTTGTGGTCTCTGGTCTAAAGATGCAGTGTTTAGAAGCATGTTTTAGGTCTTGTTTAATTATTTTATAAACTGTAGAGAATCAGGAAATATCGAAATCATATTTGATATTTTGGATGCATTTGATTCTTTCACTGATAGGTAAAATTACTGGTTTCATAAGAAACTTTCCCAATATTTGCCATCATATTTACCCACAGAGAATGTCTAAAAACCCTTGCTACATCAGCCCCCAGTTTCTAATGAGTCAGTATTGATAGTAGGTGAATTGCCAACACATCCGTCTTTAAACATTCAATGCAAGGTATAGTGACAAGTATATGTGAAAAGAGGGCTATCACCAAGCATCTGGTTTAGTGGTGAAAACATGACACCAGACTTTTGGAAAACATGGAACGCAGTGTCACTTGGAACGCTGCTGCAAAAAGGTTCTTTCCAAGTTCGACATAGATATGAGAGATTCTGCTTGTATTTGCAGTGATTCAGCTATGTATATGAAAAAGTTTTGTGATGTCAAAATCGATACCTGAGCTGAAGTGCGTCCCTGTTAGAGATCCTTGCCACTTGTCAGATGGTATGCTGAAAGCCTTTACAATCTTCAGAGTTAATGAAGAATGCTATTGACTTTTTAGTCCATTCTGTTGCACTGTTTTGTTATGCGCTGGAACTAAACCGCAAATATTTCTCATTTTGTGTTTTGTGTGGCGTCAAAGAAAGAGTCATCCCAACTGTGTCACTTAGCTGATGGTTCTCAGTCCAAGGGGATGTGAATGCTATAATATCCATGTGGCAACTGTTTACAGAGGATTTGCTGAGTGATGATGCCAAAGGCAAGAAATGGGAGGATCTTTGGTCAGCTATTGATAGTGATATGAAAAAAGTCAGCTCTACTGCATTCTTAGATTTTTAAAGGAAAACATGACTACGTTAGTGGACATAATAAAAAAACTATAGTCTGGAAACACCCTTGTCTGCCAAGTGTTCAACATAATTGGTGTAGAAATGAAACATCTCCTTGAGAGTAGGCTGGCCGACACCTTTAGGGACTTTGGCACTGCAACATGTTCCATGTTAGACTGCTTGCCACTTGGTAAGCAAAGCAATGTTGAAGAGCAATTTAAGAACTTTTATTTTACAATGTATGAAAAATGGCTTGCAATAATGCATAGAAATGTTCCTTCACCAACCATGGCATTTGAAGTTAATGAAACCTCACTGTGGTACAAATTCTAGATCCCTTTTGTAAAGTGGAATTTTTGCCGTAGTTTCAAAAGTGCTGCTTCATTTTTGACCGCTTAAATAACTCTGAGAGCATAACCATCCAGTTCAATGCAAATGTTGCAGAACCTGCCCAGAGAATCACAATCTTCAAGTGCATCATTTATTTATTTATTTATTTGGAAGTCTTATATAGCGCTAGCCAGACTCGAGGGTATCGGAGCGCTTTACAACATGATGAAGAGGAGACAAAATACAGGTCAAAGGCATTGAGGGAGAAGTACAGAAAAAGTTCAAAAGGGAAGCTTTACAGATTCTGCTGAGTGTCAGAGGTAAGCCGTTGAGGGAGAACATTTTCAAAAAGGAGGCTTTACAGTTCTGGTGAGTGTTCGCGGTTAGCCGTTGGGGTAGAGAGCTCGAGGGGGTCGAGGCGAGGTATTGAGGATGGGGGTCATGAGGTAGTTTCAAAGTCCTAGGGGAGACACGACTAGTGCTGGAAAAGTTCGCTTCGTGGTGCCGACCCAGGGGTTGAGAGTTCGGAGATAAGGAAGAGGTAGGAAGTGGTTGTGCGATGACTGAAAGGCTGCCCGTTGGGGAAGCGCTGACGGGTGGCCGCCTGGTCGAGCTGGGCGCGTCACGTAATTGCGTTCGGGAAGGCGCGGTTGAGGTAGAGAGATTTTAGGAGACTTTTGAATTTTGGAAAGGAGGGGGTAGTTCTGATGTTGACTGGGATGGCATTCCAGATTTTCAGGGCATTTCCTGCAAAAGGGCAGGCAGCAGTCTTTTGTTTACGTGTTTTTAAGGGAATGAGTAGGAGAAAGTTGGAACTCCTGAGGCTTCTCTCTTGTCCGGCTTTCTTGAGCTTGGAGCCTAAGTATTCCGGTTTCCCTGTGTGCAGGGCTTTTTGTGTGAGGCAGGCAGTTCTGTAACTGGCCTGCATTTCGATTGGGAGCCACTTTAGATCTCTGAGCACAGGAGAAATGTGGTCAAATGTCTTGATTCCGGTGACCATTCTGGCTGCAGCATTGAGGGTAGATTTAAGCAGGGTTAGGTTAGAGTGAGCTGTCCTGGAGAGAACTGCGTTCCCATAGTCCAGTCTGGATAACACCAGGGCTTGGGTGGCTTGCTTGAGGTCAGAGGAGGGGATGTGGGGTTTGATTTTATTAAGGAGCTTCAGATTGAGTAAGGCGCTCTTGGCGGAGTTCTTGATGTGATTGGACATGGAGAGTTTATGGTCAAGGGTGATTCCCAGAGATTTGACCGAGGTTGCCAGGGTGAGATTTCCATTGAGGGCATCAATAGCTTTCAACCATTCAACGATTTGAGGGTTTTCGTCCTTGTTGCATATGAGGAGGATCTCGGTTTTGCCCTGATTGAGTTTGAGGTGGTTCGTTGATAGCCATCCTTGGACTTCCTTGAGGGTATTGTTGAGTCTTTGAATGTCGTTAAAGGAGGAGGTTTCCAAGTAGATCTGTGTATCATCTGCATAGAGATGAAAGGGGATATTCGCTTTCTTCAGAATAGAGGTGAGAGGTTCCATATATATGTTGAACAGATGAGGAGATAGAATGGAGCCTTGAGGAATGCCTCTGTTAACGGGAACGAGTTCGGAGGCAAAGGATTTGATTTTTAGTCTTTGTGGGTTTTGAAAGAAGGAAGTATGGAATGGAAAGCTATGTCAGTGGCCAGACTTAGCAAATTGTGTACTGGCTGTTTTAGCATTGCCCGTCTCAAGTGCCAATGTTGATAGGGCCTTTTCACAGAAAAAAAGATTACATGGGAAGGAAAGAAGGAAAGAGCGAGGACACATGACCAAAGACTCACTGAAGAAGTATTGTATGATGTACTACAATAGGTTTGATTCTCAAAATGTATTTGGACCTCATACACATTGTACGTGCACTGTCCATACACCATGCACTATCAGTGCAGAAAGCAAGTAATATAAAAAGCAAAATGGTCCATAAACACCGGAAAAACACTGTTTCTCGGGGTTTTTAATGGTGCGAAAATGTGTATAAACACTGAAAAAACCCCATCAGAATTGACCAAAAATAGAAACCGAAAACAAGAAAGCCTAAACACATCCTATTCATTGAGCGAAGTGTGCAGATAGTGACTGCTCTGACTTTTAAAGTTCTGCCTGCTGGGTGCATTCGCAGCGTGGAGGGTCACGAGGGCCAGTAAGTCATAGAACATGCCACTCTCTTTCTGTGGCATGGCACAGGTTTTTATTGGACTTAAGGGGGTATGAGTGTAATCCTAAAGGATGGAACAAGTATGTATTGGGCTCAGTTAGGCGGTTTCAGTAGGCATTTCATTCTGAGCTTTGATCTAGTAAGTTATGGGATATCAATCAAATGCATGCATAAAATCAGGATTTACATGAAAGAATGGTACAGATACCTGTGGGTTTGTTGACAGGGGATGTCTTTAATTCTGACACATGGTGCTGGCTCCTAATGTTGGAGGTGTAATGCACACCAGTGTGATGGGGTCATATCTCACTGTCACACTCACTGAAAGGAAGAGGAGCTGTTGCCCAACAGTAGCACTACAGACATCAAGGATTTGTAGCCTCGTAATACCTCCAAATGTCCTATCTCTTCGAGAGCATGTTGAGTGTGGTGCCAGAATGACCCTGGAAATATTGGTATCACTCTCTGGTTGGTTACCTTGGACATTTGGGAGGTTAACCCTTCTCAGTGCTATCACCACAGACTCGGCATCCTCCGCATCCATCAGAATGCGTGAGAATAAGCAGGATCTTTCAGGTGTTGGTTAAGACAACACTTTTCTAGTTTTTTGTATGTTGCTGGTGGACATTGTGTAAGACTCTACCTGGAAGCCAGAACCTTTGAGAGAAAGACGTGGATGTGGATGTGAGGCTGGACAGTGCTCACGCACCTGAAATGCTCTAAGCCTTTCATGAAGAAAGAGGTAATCATATAAACTGAATTTGGACCTGCTACCAAAGACAGTGAGAGGACATTTTATTATCAGGTTGTTTTAAAGACTGCAGTAAAAATGGGCCTGGTGCTCTATCTACATGTTCAGTGATGTAAATTACTGTGTTACCTGTCTGTAAGATACCTTTACTTCTCTCTGCCTTTTTTCTGTCAATAAATGGAATGCTGGTTCCTTATTAGAAGAACATGAAAACAGATTAAATTCGAACATAATCATTTCTCCCCTTTACTATGTCTTGACAGTTTTGCTATTAAACTGTGTTTTGATTGTGAAGGTTTACAAATATTAAATAGCAGTCAGATATTTTGAAATTCCATTTCCAGTTATGTGAATTAATCCCTCACCTATAAGTCCCATCTACCAAATTGTTTGCTGCATCTCAATGCAACTCGAGATAGCAATTTACCAAGGCCAATCTTCAATGCATGCCTTGGGCCAGTGACCATAACACTAAACTGCAAGACAACATGAATCATAATCATGTCTGCAAGACTGCTGTACAGGGGGAAATTATGGCCTTCTTCACGTCCCTTTATGCCACTACACAACCCAAGACCCCTCCAGGCCTTAGTCACTATCTAGACTGGGTGCTGCTGCTCTGGCTCGAAAATAGACACAGGTAAATATCTAGATGAAGCGCTCATGACAGAAGAGATTATTCAAGTCATCAATACGCTACTGAGTGACAAGGCCACAGAGCTGGATGCCCTCACTGCGACCTGCTATAAAGAATATGCTCAGAAACTTGCGCCTCATCTCCATGCGATGTACAAGGAATCTCTTTGGGTCGGTGCCCTGCACCTCCCTGCGAGAAGCCCCGATTGTCACAATACTCGCTTGACAAGAATCCTCAAACATGTGAATCCTACCGCCTCTTGTCAATGATCAACCTCGACAATAAGATCCTTGCCAAGCTGATTGCTTCTAGACTGCTACCTCTTCTGTAGCTCATTGTCAGGCCAACCCAAGCCGGATTTGTGCCTAGTTGATCGACGGCTCATAATTTGCATACCTTTTTCGCTATTATGCACACCATAAACCCAGACCTCGATGCCGCCGCAGTTTTCCTTGATGCCATTTGACTCCCTAGAGTGGCCCTATTTATTCACTCTACTGTCACATTTTGGCCCTCAGCCTGAAATTCATCAGTCTAATTGGACTTTTATACAAAAGCCCTACTGATTGTCTGCGCACCAATGGTACTGTAACACCCCCCTTCCCAATGACTAGAGGCACCCGACAGGGCTACCCGTTATTGTTGATATTATTTGACATTGCTACGGAGTCACTTGCTACAAGACTGAGGCAACACCACTCGCATAGAGGACTAGGATTCACCCAGCACAGGATCCTTGTCTCAATGTATGCTGACGATGTGACCTTATATGTTAGAAACCCACTGGATAATCCAGATCCGTTAATCCACGAGTTTAAAAGATTTAAGTGGCTGTGGGGAGTCAACATAAACTGGTCTAAATCTATCTTATTTCCCTTAATGGATGAGACCGCTGAGTTCACCCCAGAATACCCCCAGGCCTCCTCTTTTGGCTGCGGGGTTAAAGAGTAGGTTAGATAACTAGGGATATGGCTCACGAGGAACATCAACAATCTCTGGAGGGGCAACTAGGGCCACTTCATGACATGGTAAGAGGAGAGTGGAGAGCTTGCATAAACTGGCACTATTCCAAACTGGTAGGCTTGCCATCACCAAGATGGAAGTACTGCCCAAGTTTCTCTACATGTTTGTAAATTTGCCACTTCCGCTGACATCGGTGTTACGCAGACGACTCCGCCCCAACCTTGAGACACTTGTGTGTGTGAGTAAACAACCCCGTATTGTTTGGGAGGTGCTGAAACTTCCATTTGAGCAGGGCAGGCTGGGTGCACCAGATGTGGACCTTTATTACTTTTGGGCACAGGGGCAGTTTGTGCATTATTGGCTTTACCCCACCCGATTTATGGTACACATAGTGCCAGAGCAAGACCATGCTGCATCCTGCTCTCTTTTAACAACACTCTATCTAGAGCCTAAGCATCCACATGTGTATGTTGATACAGTTGCTTGCACAATGTGAGCTTAGAACGAATTCAGACGACGTGTGTGACTTAATGTTTTTTTATCCCCATCACTGCCCATCATTGATCATCCCTCCTTTCCCTTTACACAGGGTGCAGGCACCCGGTCTCAGCTGCGGAATCTACAATTAATTAATATGGGTACACTCTATCCGTAGGGTACTCTTGTTACTCCGCAGCTTGCCCTTCAGGGATCCAATGGAACTTCCTCGTGCCCTCCCCTCCCCCACGTTCCAAGTGCTTTAAACAATGCTCACATTCCCCAACCAGCCCAGATTGGTAACTGGCACTGCTAACCATTTGCCAATTAACCCTTCACAAATCACATATGGGATAAGTCCTCTGTAAACTCCTGGAACTGTATCACACAACCCTTACTTTAGTCCAGATAAGACGAGGGTAGCAATAGAAGCAGTTAAGCCAGGGAAACTCCCAGGCCTTGACAAAATACCAGGTGAACTTTTGAGACACAACAAGGCAGTATAGGTACCTTATGTAAACTTGCTCTGTAATGCGTTGGCAGCAGTGGCACCAATACCTCAAACATGGAGAGGTGCTGAAATAGTGTGTTATTAAGAGACACTCTGGTAACCAACTCCAGCTGCTGTCTTGTCAGTTCTCCAGGCATAACTGTCTCACACAAGACACTACCATGGAGATAGAACAGACAAAGACATGCAGCCTCTTTGAATCATTACAACACACCCCCTTCACATGGAAAAACAGAAGAAAAAGGAAGAATTAGAAAAGAAGAGATTTAGAGAAAAGACAAGAGAAGAAGACAAATGCAGAGTCATAACATGGTACAAAAACAGTTCAAAAAAATGACAAGAAAAATCAATATGTTTCTTAATCCTCTTAACGCTAGGAAGACAGCGAGAACTTGGAGAAAAGGAAGAGGAACTAGACATGGGCAAACTTGTACCTGGTGAGACCTCTGGGCAAGGAGAACATTTAGACTTGTCACCATGGAACTTCGCAAGACGAGACAAGCTCCACTTTCCACCATTATGAACTGTAACTACATTATTATTGACAGAAGTAATGACAAACGGGCCCATGAATTCAGTGATAGCCTTCTATGCCACCGTGGTCTCTTGATAAGTACCCAGTCACCAACCTTCCATGTTGTGGTTTTAATTGACTTTTTTTTAAATCAAACCTCTCCTTGTACCTATTTTTGTAGGATTTGATCTTATTACTAACCTCCTCCTCGTCTATAATAGGACCTTCAATGAGAGGTAACCAACCAGGATTGAGTTTGGATAATGCAACGCTTCCATGCAACACTTGAAAAGGAGATTTAATAAAGATGGTGTTGACAGCAGTGCGATGTGCCCACCAAGTGTCCCTTAGGACACCCTTGAGGGGAACCCTCATTTCAATAGCCCTCTGCACACATGCCTTGACTACTCTATTCATGCGCTCCGCAAGCCCATTGGCTCGTGGTGCGTAGAGCGCAGTTCTTTGATGAATTATGCCATAATCTCTCAAACATTCATGCATCTCTTCAGAGACAAACTGCACCCCATTATCTGTAATGAGGAATCTGGGAATGCTCTCACTAGCAAATTCATCCTTAAGAAAGTCAATAACCACCCTGGTACTGACAGAAATTACACATTTGGTGGAGACCCACTTGGAAGAGTAATCCACCAAGGAAATTACAAATCTCTCTGCAGGATTAAGTAACTCAAAAGGTCCCATGAGGTCCAAACCAAGCTTTACCCAAGGTTCTCGCGGGACCCCAACAGGTGACAATGGGGCAGTGTTGGTGACTCGGGATTTGTCACTGGAAGCACACTGACAGCACTCTTTAACCACCTTTTCAACTTGGCCATCCATTTTCGGCCACCAATACCTTTCACGGAGGCGTGACTTTGTGAGGGTTCTCCCTAGGTGCCCCTCATGAGCCAGATTTATGAGCTTGGTCCTAATGGCATAAGGAGGCACAACTCTTTCACCGCGCATGAGTTAGCCCTGACAGAGAGTAAGTTCATTTCTGATGGACCAAAAGGGCAATAGGTTAGAGTCCATTCCTTTGTTGGTAGGCCAACCCTCAATGACAAAACGTGTCACATCAGGAAGTACCAAAGCATGTTCCCACTTAGATTCTTGAATGGCAGATTCATTGACCCAATAAACATTAACAGTATCAGAGTCTGGTGCATCTCCACAACACTCAATAGGCAATCTTGATAAACAACTTGCCACTTTGTTGGCAGAACCAGGGAGATATTGCACCTGAAAATGGTACTCTTCTAACCCTTCGCTCCATAGTTTCAGTCTTGGAGTAAATCTCTCTCACTTTCTGCACAAGAGAACACTTGAATCAAAGGACGGTGGTCTGACCTTACTAAGAAGGGAATCCCACACAAGTAAAACTTAAAATGCTTTACCACCCATACTATGGCCAAAGCTTCCCTATCAATGCATGAATATTGTTGCTCAGGCTTCTTCAGTGCTCTCGAGGTGAACGCAACAACTTTCTCTTCGCCACCATCAATTTGAGAAAGCACAGGCCCAAGGCCACATAAGCTGGCATCAGTGGTTAGGAAAGTTTTCTTTTTGGAGTCAAACTGACCTAGGGTTGGCATCTTCCCTATTGTTTGCTTGATGGCATTGAAAGCTGCAATACACTCAGGTGACCAGGCAAAATGTGTTCCTTTCCTTAGAAGAGCTCTGATGAGCTCAACAGTGGAGGAGAAACCTTGAATAAATTTGGAATAGAACTCATCGAGGCCAAGGAAAGACCTCTATTGCTCTTTGTCAGTTGGGGCAGGAGCATCAACAATACTTTCTGCCAGCTCCAGCTTCGATTGGATGCCCTCCTCAGATATGATATGTCCCAAATAAGTCACAGAAGACACATTAATCCTACACTTTAAGCGATTCACAGTTAAGCCTTTGTCAGCTAACCTGTGCAGAGTAAGTCTCAAAATACTGTCATGTTCCGAGTCATCCTTCCCATAAACTAGGATGTCGTACTGGAAGAACATGATATTAGGGATATCTCCCAGGATCACTTTCATAATGCACTGAAAATAGGCAGCTGCCGAGGCTAACCCAAATGGCATCCTGATGAAACGTAAAGCCCCCAGTGGTGTCATGAAAGATGTAAGGTGTTTGGAGTCTGGATGGAGGGGTATTTGGTGGTAGGCTGAAGATAAGTCTAACACACTGAAAACCCTTGCACCACCAAGCATACTGATTGACTCAGAGATATTAGGAAGTGGTTGACGATCCACCCATTTCCACTTGTTCATACTTCTTAAGTCAACACACATTCTAATTCTCTTTCCTCCATCCTTTGGGGCCAAAACCATTGGGGCCAACCATCTCAAGGACTCAATTTCATCAATTATACCCAGAGTCACTAGCCTCTTAAGTTCACACCTCAGGGGTTCTAGCATCATGTTGGGGACCTTCCTAACTTTGTGCAACACGGGTGCCTCCTTTTGCTTAAGTACAATGCGGTGCTCGAAATCCTTAAGCAAACCAAGATTGTCAGAGAAAACTTGGGGAAATTCTTCAAAAAATTTGTTTGAGGTGGTATTGTGGTCATCTAACATGACTTGCTCTGAAGGATGATGATCATTCGGGTTGAGAATTATTCCCAAGTCTCTCTGATGTCTCCACCCAAGGAGGTTGTCACCCCGCTTGGTAACATAGATCTTTTCAATAGTCTCACTCCCTTTGAAATTAATGTTCATGATGGCATCTCCTATTACATCAATATGTGAGCCACCATAACTGACAGGGCTAATGTCTGGCGCAAAAAGTTGTGTTTCAGGAAAAGTCTTGTCCCAAAGTTCATTGCCCAACATGGTAAACAGAGATCCAGAGTCTGCTAGAACCACAAACAACTTGTCTTCAATCACCACTTCGCATTCAGGCATGGTGATGAGATCTGCATCTACCATGCCATTACCTCTTACACTTAGCATGGTGGTTCTATATGTGACATTGGTCTCAACGTTCTCGCACATATTCTCCACTGTGCGTACCCTGTCACCAGACTTGAATACTCTAGCATAGTGGCCCTTAATTCCACACTTGTGGCAGGCTGTGTTTCTTGCGAAGCAGTGAGGGTAGTTAGAAGAGTGATTCCGCATCTGTAACATTTCATCCTTGAAAAGTCTGTGGAGGGTTTGGGCTTGGTTCCACGTACAACCATGGAAACATTGTCAACGAAATCTTGAGGCGTTTCCTTAGGGGTCAATTAATGAATGCTACTGGGGGTGGGAGTATCGTCAGATGTTGTTGTATGGGCTTTCATCTCTTTGACCCAACCAGAGGTGTTTTCCATCCCTTCTAGTATGGCTATAGCTTCTTTGAGTGATGGATTTTTAGATACAAGTTTTTCTTGCACCCTATTACTGTTGATGCACCTGACTAGTTGATCACGTATCAACGAGTCAGTGAGGTCACCAAACTCACAAGTGCGTGCAAGTGTCTTTAGAGAAGCTATGTACTTGCCAACCTTCTCACTGGGTTCCTGGATTCTTATGAAGAATGTGTGCCTCTCCAAAATAACATTAATACGTGGCCCAAAACACATCTCTAACATTTTTATGGACATTTCAAACACGTCAGTAGGCTCGCCATTACCTTCACCTACAGGGTTTACGTCAATACTCTCATAAATGTTGCATCCCTCTATTCCGAGGTTGTGAAGCAGAATTGCTTGTTTTCTATGACCAAAAAATGTCTCGCCCCCGATAGCAACCAAATAAGAATCAAACAATAATATCCATCTCTTCCAAGGGAAGAACGGTTCACCTTTTTCACAAATAAATGGAGGGGGCAAATTCAACACGACTCCCCAAAATTAGAAAGGGGGACAATAGTGGCATTACTATTTGCAGATGAAACCATCCTTATATCCCAGACACCAAAGGGATTACAAAGGCTACTAGATTCTGTCAATGAATTTTGCACTGTGAAATTCCTTGAAATTAACTCAACTAAGACTAAATAAATGGCCATAAAACCACACAAGTCTTCTAAGAAAAACATCACTGTCCAAAATCAACTGTTGGAGTACGTGGCCAATTTTAGCTATCTTAGCATTACGTTAGAAGCAAAATTGTCCTGGAATATACACAGAAACAAATCTAAATCTGTCTTGTTGCAAAACTGTATGGCCATTGTGAAAAAGCAATAAACTAGTAAATCCAAGGCAGCGTTGTCAGCCTTGAAAGTCTATTATTACAGGGCACAATCTGCAACCCTTTATGGTGCAGCACTCTGGGGGGAGTAACAGCTTGGGCAAGCTTACTACAGACGAAAACAAATTTGTAATGATTCTACTCTGCTTACAGCATGCATACCAATGATTCCAGTATACCAATGCATTATTATTAGGAGAATAGAACATCAAGCCGTATTGAGACCCTTGTTAATCTGGGTACGTTTATGGGTTACATAATAACTGACATGTTATAAAGAGGGTTTAATTGAAATACTGAGCCTTGATCATCACATCACACTCCCCTGGTTCCGACATGTATGAACCTGGTTCTATAAACTAGGCCTAAGTTGTTTATGGGATGCTCCCAATTCGATATCAATCTATTCAAAGAAGGTTCTGAAATGTTCATAATGGGAGTACATATTAAATAGTGTTCGCTGTAGACCCAGTGTAGGAAGGCTGACAACACAGTTCTTATGTGTTAATCTGTTTCCTGCCCTATATCCCTACCTGTACGAAGTACAACCACAACTAGCACTGTATATGAAGTTCTGTTTCAATGTTCTTCAAATTAAATCAAATGTGTCTAAATGGACATGTGGTCCTGCTGATGTAGGGGAGATTTATTGCACATTATGCACTTCAAACAGTGTAGAAAATCTTTCACATATGCTATTTTTCTGTCCAGTCTATGCTACCCGAAGGAAACAAATGGATTAAACCAATCTGTAATAATATGGGGACTAGGACATTTTTGGAAGCGTCAGGAATTTTAAAACGAGATACGTCTCAGCCTATAGTTTTCAGTCTTAGTAGATATATTTTTCCTGTAAATTTAGTATACAAGGGAAAGGGCTTGAACTTTTAACAGATAGATGATCTATGTTATTACTTGTTTTTATTTTTATACTGTTTCAATTGTATAAATGACAAATTAGAAATGTATTTAGATTACATATATTGTATTGTGTTGGATTGTATGATTGTTGGTTGAATGCTTTTTATGGTTTTTAACAGAAATAAAAGCTATTCTACTGCTACAAACTAGACTCTATGCTGAAATGTAGGTGACCTCACCGTTGTGCATCACCTGCGCGAGACAGGAATGGGAAATGGATCTGGCCCTTACTTTTACTGATGATCAGTGGAGATATTGCTGCACTCAATCTCAAGCTCTCTCCCAATTACAGAATGCACTTCCCACATTTTAAACTAATATATTGTACATACCACACACCAGAGCCATTACACAAAATGGGCCTACTCAAGGATGCGCGCTGCCTGCAATGCTCGGTGCCCGTGGCAGACTTTCTCCACCTCGTGTGGAACCACCCCAGCGTACAGCACTTGCGGTCTGAGACCTTCGATGCAATAAAGAGAATTGTTGAGTGTGTGAGTGAGTGTTCACCACGCGTTCCACTATTGGGCTATGTCACAGATATTTCGCCTGAGTCCCACAGATTAATAGAGATGCTCTTATTATTAGCATAACGCAGTGTTGCGATGCACTGGGGCTCACGGCCCACTCCAAAAACGAAGGATTGGCTATGTGACGCAGCTTATTGCCTGGAACAGCTGTTTGCATATTGGAAATTGATGCGACTACGTGCCCGACCCAAGGACATCTGATCTCCGCTAGAAGCATAACTGAGAGCAGAAGCTGATGAGATAGCGAGACCACTGCAGATGAGGGCTTCATATCATCCATTTCTTCTCTCACTGCGGAGTGGTCACCCCTTCTCCCTCCCCTCTTTCCCTATCCCCTCAAGTTCTGACAGGCACAATATCTTTTACTCGGACTTTCATAGTGAACCCTTTGCATGTTTTGTGAAATGTGATATGTATACGAATGTACTCTTTTTTGACATCTGCCTTTGTTTTATCTTGCAAAACTTAATATATAAAAACAATTTCAAAATTAAAAGTTACCTCACATTTATAACATATGTTGATAAACAACTCTCAAAAGGAATTTTTTTATCTAAATTCCAGACAAAGGCTTTGCTGCACACTAGAGAGATGCCATTAAAATCTGAATTCTAACCGGTTCAATTAAAAAAAATGATGCACAGAACATTGATCACAAGGGTGAAACTATACAGATTCAAACGCATGCCATGAAACAGATTCATAAGAGGTTGCGGGTAGAAAAGGGCACTTCTACACATACTATGGTACTGTCGATGACTGGGTCCTTATATAAACGTAATAACATTAATCAACGGATCAATAGAGGCACCTCTGATATTGGATGTAACCATAATAATATTTGCAATATGATAGGAACATATTGTAAACGAATATCAGAAACTATTTGTCAACCTAGGTTTAGGAAATTGCATGGGGAAAACCACCTCAAATAATAATCTCATTCCTTATTACGGTGAATGACAAATGTCCCTATATAAACCTGTGATTAACCCCCTGGTAGCTTGGCACAAAGAAGTCAGGTTTGCATTAAAGGCAATGTATAAAGTATTTCTGCAGCACACAAACAGTAATAAAATATTTAGCCAATTTAGAAAAATACAGAATGCTTTAGCAGATAAAATGACAAACATCCAACAGGAAGAACCAAACAAATAAAAATAGCACCAAAAAGCACAAATCGCCTACCACGGTTATCTTGTCATCCTACACCAGTTCAAAGTCAAAAGTTGATTGAGCACGTGCCAGACACAAAACGAGGTTTGTCCCAGTTGAAGGTTTACCTTCTGACTAAGAAACTTCTAGGAGACAAAAGTGGTTGCCAAGGAGTAGCTGGCAGCGGGGCAAGCTGCAAGCTGGATCTGAAGCGGGGGCTCAATGACAGTGGGTCGCTGAAAGACGGGGTCCTGGTGCCCTCATCAATAAAGGTGGGAAAGCTCTGAGCAGGTGAAGTCCGAAGTCTGTGCCCAGGACGGCCTCAACAATGATCAGATGCGGCTCAGAGTTGGTTCCAATAAAGCCCTCTACCATCAGACTTTGAAAATGTTTTGTTAGTGAGATCTCTTTCTGGGGAAATGCAGCAAGCTAAGGCCAACCAGTGATTCAAACTCAATGGCTGTTGCGTTGACAGTGATCCTGGCCTTCAACGGTTCTCCTGGCAAAAAGTTTCTAAGTCCCACGTCTTTCAGTTTTGTGACAGGAGGAGTACACACTAACACCAGCCAACGGTTGAGGACCTAGGGCCCCACTTCGGGGGTTAGGACTCACTAGACTCACTGCAACAGAGTCCAGAACCAGGGTTCAGGATAAGACCCATTGAACCTGGACATTTACAAGGAAAGAGGTCTCTGGAAGTTTGTTAGGTCCCTGTAGCTCAACTATGAGGTCTCCCAACAGGCCCTTGGAGTTACTTCTGGAATCCTGTGTTCAAGGCAAGCAGATCCTGTCTTGCTTTTTGTTCTTCAGACAATAGGGTAGTCCTTCTTCTGATGCCTCACAGGTCCAGGGGTCTTCTGAGGAGAGATCTGTGGGGACCATTGTTATGCCCAGTGCCAGCCTGTGGGTGGAGGGCAAGCTTTTGACAACCCCTTAAACCAGTTCTGGTCAGTTCCTCCGCTCCCAATGGGTTTGATGCCACCCTGACTCGAGAGACAAAGGAGAGATAGGCCTAGATGTAAATGTAATCTGCCGCTGGCAAGGTAGGCATCCTTTGAATTGAAGAAAGGGGCTTGGCATACCCCTTGAGGCCATCCTGTCAAGGGAGGTGCCCCCTCAAAACACCCACAATGTTGTATCCACTGCCCCTGGGACAACACACATCTCACCACAGGGGAGTGACAGATGGACACTGGCAGTAAAGCCTTTTAGTTTATAGGCAGAAAAATGACAACCGCCTAAAAGTGTAATTTCCAAAATAGTAATATAAAATCTGATGGCCATTAAGTTGGATTTTGAATTACTATTAAAATGAGTCCTTTTTTCTAGCCCCTCCTAAATGAAAGTAAGCAGTGTAAGTAGTTATAATGTAAATTCTGTGTTTTCCAACGGGAGAGCCAATCTTGGAGAAGTGTGGCTCACTGGTTAGAGGCGGCAGACCCGTAAGCAGAGAATGGCCCGGGACCAGGGTTCGATTCCCGACGCGGCAGGGTCGTGGGCCAGGGTCAGCGGACTCGATAATTCTCGCCTCGGTGCCTACTCTAGTCAGAAACCACACTCGGCAACTCTGGGCATCAGCTTGCCTCATCTTCACAACGGCCCCCCCAGACCGCCAGGGATGCTTGGTCGCACCTTAGAGATACCCATCAGGGACCATCTCTCAGGGTGAGCCAGGACGGGTTCCCCAGCGGTCGAAGCGTGGAGATACTCCTCCGGGAGTCGATTCCTAGCGCTATATAAACCCGCAATTAAATTAAATCTTGCCACAGAGAAAAACAAATGTAAAGGTTATTCACTACCAGGACATGTAAAATATTAAATATCAATGTCCTACTTTTTGAGTACCATGCACCATTCTTTATAAAACATTAAGGGCCTACATTATAAGTCACATATAAGTATTAAAAACAAAGGGTTAGGACAGAGAAAAGGTTATTTTGCGAGGTCGAAATGGCAGTTTAAAACAGCACATATAGGCTGCAAGAGCATACCTGGAGAGGTGTTTTACATTGCTACTTTTGAGTGTTGTAGGCCACTAGTCGCATTTACTGTGCAGGCCCTGGGTACAGGTGGCACCATATACTAGGGAATTACAAGCAAATTAAATGTGCCCATTCGATGTATACCAATTTTAACATGGTTAAAACGGAGAGACAAGCATTTTACCACTGTTAAGCCAGTTAAATAAAGTGAACAGAGTTCTACAGCCAGCAAAAATAAGGTTAATTAAAATGTCAAAAATCACAGGTGACCTTGCAGGAAGGGCACATTTCCAACACTAGGTGTGATAGTTACAAAGGGGAAGCCCATCACTATCAACACTTGACCATTGGATACGTTATATGGACCTGTGCATGGCAGCAAAATGAGTGTCATACAAAGGAAGGGGTTGCCTTACAACATTTGAGAAGATATGGCGAGGCTGTCAAAAACAACACAGACTGTTATGAATTTGATTAGACAGTGAGAGTGAGGAGAAAGAACAAATCGGTCGGATACTCCGTACACAGCAGCAAAAGAATGTACCAAAGTTATATGTAAAATATAATGATAGGGATTGGATCAAAGAAAAGATTTGCCCCGGTGTGGCATTCGGCAAAAAAAGATGCATTAATCAACAGAACTGTATGCAATAAAAATGATGTTCAGTTTAAAAAGCTGCGCAAAGCCTCAATATAATAAGCTGATCAAAACATTATTGCATGAGAGGTTGTCAGAAGTCACCACATTCACTTCCTGTTGTGCCACAATAAAAAAGGCTTATAGAGTACTGCTGATGTGATGGAAAACAAAGAGTAAGTCAAAGCTATATCAGCGACTTGGTGCTGACATTTCCTATTTTGACATTGGTTTGTATTAACCAAACAATAAATTATTTAATTACTTACTTATGCTGATATTTTGACTGGGAAGAGAATGTCATGGTGTTAAGACTCAGCTGACCCGGAAGAGAAGAAAGAGTAGCATCGCGTGGGACTTTTAGTCTAGCTACACACAGCGCCAGAAGACAGGCATTAAAGCTCTTTATAGCCTCTTCGCCCAAAAACGCAATGATGCCAGTTAATCTGTTGTGTGTCACTGCCGCACACCTGCTATTCAAGAAGCAAAGAACTTCTTCCTTCCATCTCGCGGGATTTCTCCAGTGTTTGTCTACAGGGACGCAGCAATTGAGTTCGTGTTAATTAGGGATTTGTAGAGTAGTGGGAATCACTTCAAGAAGAAAATAACGTGTTAAAGAAATTTTATGAATCTTAATTTGCATTCTTCATTGCTTATGAGAGCATCTCCAAGAAATATTTAAATCTGCTCAATGAAAGAGCTGAAGCCAGTGGATGCAGTGAGTTTTAACTGTGTCCTTTCATTTGGATTTGGTGTTTTTGAAAATGAATTGGTGGCATATACACGAGGATCGTTTCTTTGGGTTGCTTTTACAGATCCACGCCTTTTATGCAAAGCCTTTATTTGCTAGTAAGGCTATTACATTTTTGGGGTATGTGGTCTCTCCAGAGATGAAACCTTGTAGAGTGCCAACTGCATTGCCTACTCATTGCGTCGCTCCCTTCCCCACTCCTGTTTCCTTACATTGGGTTTGCCCATGAATGGGGCTTTCTACTCCAGAGTGTCTATTCCACTTTTGGTTGTGTGAAGACCACACTGAGCTCTCACCTCACACGTGGTTAGGGTCATGCCTATTCTGTGTCACTGGAACTAGACTGGTCATAGTTGGTGCTGAACTCAATAAGTGACTTGGCCTGGACCTTTTTTTTCTCCTACCACCTAATGATCTCTTACCCAGGCTTCACAGGTCTCCCAGCTAAAGGTTGTTGTTCATATCTATGATTGGGCCACTTGAGGACCCTCACTCTGAAGAACCCTGAAACAGTCTTCAAAGTAAAAGTAGTATGTAGGGGCACATTTCCAAGAGTTGTCAAGAGTTGCCACTGCGATATTAGATTTTCCTAATTAGTCCTTTTAGGATCGGAAGGTAAATAGAATGTTCTCACTGATCAGTGAACTATCCTCCTCTTGTTCCTTTTTCTGGGATCTACAGCTTCTAGTTTGAGTTTAACTAAGAAGCGCATGCTCGAACCAGATCCTCAGTAGGTCAGAGCAAGAAAATGTGCATTAGAGAGACTACAGAGCTCCGAGAGGCATCCCAAATCATAATACCAGAGGCATCCCGACTCATAATCCCAGAGGCATCCCAACTCATAATCCCAGAGGCATCCCGACGCATAATCCCAGAGGCATCCTGTGGTACTGAAAATTCTGGACCCGTGTCATAAACATCATCGTATCATGACGATTTTGGTATCAGCAGACCGAGAATGACGAGTATACTATATACAAGCATTTTCGGCGTATTCCAGTGACGAGATCACCCTGAAATCAGATATTCCGTTCTGAACCCTCGGGTTCCATTTTGTGTACGGCAGCCATTTTGTGGTTGCCCTCACATAGGCCGATGACTAAGGCCAAAACGAATCTTAAGGACACGTACACCTTTGCTGACTTTTGTGTGACCTGGGTAGCTGACTCCACTGCCTGAAGCCAAACCTGTTCGGCGAGTTCCTCTCCCAGTGGCCGATCGAGATTACGATCAAGGCACAGCATACCATAAACCCTTCATTGCATACAAACCATGCCTAATCTTACACACACCTGTCTCTGTTTCTCTCTGTATGACCTTCTTTACGATGAGCAGGTGCCCGATTTTATTAGGGGTCCGTCCGATATCTGATGAAAATGCTGGGCCTTGCCGGGTAATTGATTGTGGGCTGGACAAACTGAAAATGGGCTTGTCATTATGAATCTGCTTTTTCTTTGTCGTAGAAATATGTGAATGGTCAACTGTAAAATAAGGAATGTTTGCCTAAAGCATAATATTTTGTATAAAAAAGGGATGGCTGGCTTTGTAAGATTGAGCAGTCTCCTGAGAACATACACCGTGTTGTACTTCTAGGATACCTGTTACTAGCTGCAGCCAATAAATCTGATCTTTGACGTCACCAAGAAGTCTCTGCGTTTCTGTAGTCTGAGACAGGAGAATCCGAAGTCTTTGGGTGTATCCCCTGGCACCGCTGGGTTCTTAAAAACCCAGTACTTCAGTTGGCGCCCAACGTGGGGCGATTTCAGCGGTACCGGTCCAAGCCAGAGGTTCGTGAGGAGCTTTGTGTGAAATTCTGGAGGAAGGCCAACCACTTCATCGACCCCTGTATGTCGTCGTGGTCCGAAAGTCTTTGCTGCGAGGTTCCCTGCTTGCCAACGGCTACGATGGACTGCTGCCCTGACTATCGCCCTGTCTTGGACCCTTTGATGATTTGTAGAGCGAGACGATAGACGAGGCTACTGGTGACATCATCGATACCTCAGTTAAGTATGAGTGGAGCGTCTCCCAGTCCTTAGTTTTGGTTCTTAGTTTTGGGATCTTTGATTTGGAACTTGCAAGTACCAAAGCCGAAGGACTCGCGTATTCACGAGACTATCGTATTCGATAATCCTTTGAAGTTTGAAGCTAGACTAGAGAGCGAAGATGCCTGGTCTTAGCAGACTTGGAAATTTGTTTTGTCTTGGTTGTAATAGGGATTCCCGATTGGAGGACTTGTGTCCGGTTCCTCCGATTGGAACTCCAACCTATGAGCTTTATGTGAAGCATGGCGTAGGCCCCATCACATATAATGAAGTATGGATCCGATACACCAGGAAGGATGGTGTTCTAAAGTGGCCCCAATATGGTAGTTTTGACACAGAGATTTTAGATAATTTAGAGGTTAGACTTTTTAAGAAGAAAGCCCGGCCGGCAATGTTTGACTCTTTCCGCCTATGGCGAAAGTAAGCCAAACAGAAAGAGATTAAATTAGCAAAGAGAAATAAAAGAGAAAAGGGTATCTCGATAATGCAAGCTGCTATGCAGTACAAAGACGATGAAGAAGAACAAGCGAGTGAACAGTTGCACAGGCAACGTAAAATGGCGATTGATAAATGCTATCCAGTTTTGCCGCCTCTTCAGCAGGATGCAGCAAAGGAACTTGAGAAAGACCCTCTAATGTCACATTTATTGAGTTCGCCACCCCCCTATGCGCAGAGTGCTACAGCACCTCCGCAACCTTTAGTTGTGCAACCTCTGGTTGTTGTGCCTCAGGTTCTTCCACAGCCGCCAGCTGCTCTTCAGTTGGCTCCTACTGCTACGGCGCAGCCCCCTCAAGGGCCGCCGACTTTGCTACCTGCTCCGCCTTTACTTCCTACGACTTTACCTACTGCATCGATTACCTCTTCTGATATTCCTTCTGATACTGCCTCTGCGTCTGTCTCTGCGTCTGCTTTGCCTCACTCTGTGTTTCCTACTGTTCTTTCATCAACTTCTCCTTCTGTTCGTCAGAGAATGACTGACACTGTTGCTAGCCTCCTATCTCCCCTCTTTGGGGCAGCAAGTATGACCCCTGTTTCAACGCGCAAACAGTTGCGTAGTCAACTTCCCGACTCTAGAGAGCGGGAAACATTGGATTATTTGGCACATAAATGGGTTACTGACCCCACAAGATATGAGCTACAGTCTGTTATGGATGTCTTCCATCAGTGGGAAGCACCAAAGCAGAGATATGTTTTCGAGAAAATGTGTGCTTTTCTTTGTGAGGACTTGGAGGATAATGGTTCGGAACCCAATCTACCTGAGTTATGTCGTGTACGGTTCGAATTTGCGAAAGGAACGATTGTGGGTTCCGATGTTGAGAGAGCAGTTGCGACATTGTTGTCACTTAGGAGTGAGGCTATCTCTCGGTCGTTGTTTGAACCTGATCCCTCTGCTAGGAGAAAAGCGCGACAATATCCAATGAGAGAGGTTCCTCCGGAATGAAAGGAAGAAGTACCTGCTGGTGCAAATAATAACCCCCCCCAGCTGTGCCAGCACATTTTCAGCGTGTTTGGGTACATGTTCCATGGAAGCGAGCTGAAGTTTTGGACCTTAAGCAGACTTTACCTGACCCTCGTAAAAATCCTGCAGGGTACTATAAGGAGTTATCACAGACTGCAGACTCATGTGTTATGAATCTAGCTGATATAGACATGTTGTTTGGAAATGTTGTTCCACAGCCTTTATGGGGTGTAATTCGTCATACAGATCATGCGCAAGAGTTAGGTGATACCTGGGTTAATATTGCTGCTGCAGATGGCCGACAAGTTGGTGGTGCTAAACCTGAGCCTATAGTAGCAGAACTCCCTGGTAAGATCGTTACTTATATGAAGACTGTAATGCCTGCGATGCGTGTAAATTGGGATAAATTGTCTGCATGTAAGCAGAAGAAAGAGGAAACCGTGTCTGATTTCTTCACTAGGTTTGAAGAAACGTTTATCGACCACAGTGGTCAAGACATGAGTACGGAAGGTGGTCAACGGTTGTTCGTTGACAAGTTTGTGCACAATTTGCTCCCCGAATTGTGTAAGAAATTGAAAGATTCAGAGAGTTCTTGGGCCGTTTCCTCTTCAGCACAGATATTGGCTACTGCGCAGTATTATAAAAATAGAGATAAGGATGAGAAGGATAGAGCAGACAAGAAAACTAAAGAGTTAAAAACGAAGGTTCTTTTACAGCAAGCTTATCCGCCTCGTAATGGTCAGCGTGATTTTCAGCAACCTCAGCAGTTTCAGAGAAACTCGCAAAGGTTCGAGTTTTCTCAACCACGTTTTCCTGTAGGCCCTAATCAGTGTGCATATTGTAAAGAAGAAGGTCATTTTAAAAGTAGTTGCCCTGCTTTGTTACAGCGTATGAATGGTGTTCCTAGCTCAAGAGGTCGAGGTGTTCCACAAGCATCTAGGGGTAGAGGACGTGGAGGTTTTCCCAGAATGCACGCTCCTTTCCTCCACAAAATTCAATGAATAGTTTTGATCAGCAGAATAAAACGCCTGGTAGGACGCCTCAGTACTATGCTGACGACTACTATGCAGAAGGTGAGAATATGGAAGGTGATGATTGCTAGGACAGCCATAGACAGAGAGAGGGAGTTGTTTCAGTTCCAGTAGATCAGAGTGGACCTTATGTTGAGGTGATTACATCAGGTGTGTCAGAGCCTTTTCTGTTGGATACTGGTGCTACAAAGAGTTCTATTATGCACTCTAAACTCCCTGGCGCACCTTTGTCTGGCGAAATGAATGTTTCAGTAGGTTTTTCTGGCGCCCCTCGTTAGGAACCCGATTTCTAGTCCTATGTCTCTGTCTGCTGGACCTTGTGAATTCGAAGCACCCCTTATTCTGACGACGGATTGTGGTGAGAATTTGTTAGGATTGGATCTGGTAAAAAGATTGTACGCGACATTGTATTGCTCTCCTTCGGGAGTACAACTCACATTGGGTAAGAAATTGGTCTCCCCGATGTATTTATCGAAAGATAAACTTCCGGCAGAATTGTTTTCTCTTCCTGATACTATTTGGGCTACTGGTCCTAATGATGTGGGTCTTTTGGAGATACCGCCATATGTTGTGACATTGAAAGCGAATGTTAAAATGCCACGTATTCCCCAATACAAGATCGCTAGTAAGGGTGAAAAGGCGTTGCTAGCGATCATTCATGACTTGATTGAAAAAGATGTAATTGAAGAAACAAGAGGTAACGTTTGCAATAGCCCTGTCCTGCCTGTTCTGAAGCGAACTGACTCTTCCCAGCCACCTGTTTACAGGTTTGTGATTGATCTTAGGGAGGTGAATAAAATAGTTGTGCCACAGTTTCCAGTTGTCCCTGATATCACTGCCTTATTAACGATGATTCCAGCTTCTGCCACTTGGTTCTCGGTGATTGACCTGAAAAATGCCTTTTTCAGCATCCCGATTGCCGAGGAGAGTAGGGATATTTTCGGCTTCTGTTTAGGAGGACAAAGCTTCCGGTTCAAACGCGCTCCCCAAGGCTATTGTGAGAGTCCATCAATATATAGTCAGGCGTTAAAAACACAGCTTGATACGATTGTTTTACCTGATGGCGCTACTTTTATTCAGTACGTCGACGATTTACTAGTCGCTGCAGATACTGAGGAAATTTGTAAAGAAGCAACGTTGTCGCTGTTGCGTCATTTGTCTGATTTGCATCACAAAGTGTCCCTTTCGAAGTTACAATATTGTCGACAAGAAGTGACCTACTTAGGTCATCTCTTATCGAAGGAGGGAAGGAAATTGACCCCAGAAAGAATTCAGGCAATTGCAAAATTGAGTGTGCCAGTGACACAGAGAGAAGTGCGTGCTTTCTTGGGTATCACGTCATATTGCAGACAATGGATACCGAATTTTTCTCTGCTGGCCAAACCTTTAGTGGCATTGACCTGTAAAGATATATAGTCAGGCGTTAAAAACACAGCTTGATACGATTGTTTTACCTGATGGCGCTACTTTTATTCAGTACGTCGACGATTTACTAGTCGCTGCAGATACTGAGGAAATTTGTAAAGAAGCAACGTTGTCGCTGTTGCGTTATTTGTCTGATTTGCATCACAAAGTGTCCCTTTCGAAGTTACAATATTGTCGACAAGAAGTGACCTACTTAGGTCATCTCTTATCGAAGGAGGGAAGGAAATTGACCCCAGAAAGAATTCAGGCAATTGCAAAATTGAGTGTGCCAGTGACACAGAGAGAAGTGCGTGCTTTCTTGGGTATCACGTCATATTGCAGACAATGGATACCGAATTTTTCTCTGCTGGCCAAACCTTTAGTGGCATTGACCTGTAAAGATACACCGAATCCCCTTCCATGGTCTGAGGATTGTCAGAAAAGTTTTACTGAATTGCGTGATGCATTGTGTTCGGCTCCTGTGTTGGGTACCCCCGATTACAGTAAGCCTTTTACACTGTATGTCCATGAGAAAGAAGGTTGTGCATTGTCAGTGTTGACACAGTCTTTTGGGGACAAGCAACGTCCATGCGCATATTTTTCGTCGACTTTGGATCCAGTAGCTAGAGCGTTACCGAGTTGCTTGAGAGCCACAGCGGCAGCAGCTGTTACTATTCAACAGTCTGCTGGTTTAGTGATGAATAATATGTTGATTGTAATGGTTCCACATGCAGTGGACACTTTGTTAAACAGGACCAAGACACAGCACTTAACTAGTGCTCGATTGTCAGGTCACGAGTTGACACTTTTAGCGAGTCATGTACACATCAAGAGATGCAACACGTTGAATCCAGCTACGTTGTTGCCGATTGTAGCAGAAACAGATGTATCTGAACAGCATGATTGCTTCCTTAAGACAGAGGAAGAAACGGAAGGGAGAGTAGATCTCAAGGACACTCCCCTTGTGAAGTGTGATGGTACCTTATGGGTGGATGGTTCATGCTTCAAGCTTCCGAATGGTGATACAACTGCGGCATATGCTGTTACGACTTTGCATACGATTGTTGAAGCTACACACATCCCACATAATTCAGCTCAAGCAGCAGAGTTGATTGCACTTACAAGAGCGTGTGTGTTATCATAAGGAATGAAAGTGACCATATATACCGACAGCCAGTATGCATTTGGTGTGGCTCTTGTTTTGGACGATTGTGGAAAGAACGTGGGTTTTTGACTTCGCACGGAGCCAAGATACAGCATGGTCAGTTGGTGAATGAGCTTCTCGAGTCACTTACTTTGCCGTTGCAAGTTGCGATTGTGAAATGCAGTGCACATAAGAAGGTTACTGATGATGTTGGTCGTGGCAATGCATTTGCTGATGAAGTCGCGAAAGAAACAGCAAGGGATGTGATGAGTCGAATGTATGTTGCAGGCCCTGCGAGATGGGTTGGTGACATTGGAATGTGTGAAGATACGATAGAGAGTGTGAAGTCTATTCAAGCTGAAGCTACAGAGAAAGAGTTGAGTGTGTGGAGAGAGAGTACGGGTAAATTGGATGGAAATGGTTGTTGGGTTGAATTGTCAGAACATCAGCGATGGTTGTTACTCGATGCATATGTGCTTGCAGTGGTTACAATGGCCCAAGGGATGGCTCTTATCAGTGTGAAAGGGATTTGTAAGTTGTTGGCCCCAGTATGGCAAAATGCTAAAATTCCTAAGTATGCAGAGAATGTGGTCAAGAATTGCATGGTGTGCTTGAAATACAATCCTGGTAGGGGAACTCCGACTCCAGCTGGTCATTTTGCGCCTCCAACGTACCCGTTCGAGGTTTTGCAGCTAGATTTCATCCACATGGAGAGGTGCAACAACTTGAAATACGTACTCGTTGTTGTTTGTGCCTTTTCGAGATGGGTAGAAGCATATCCCCTGAAAGACAATACTGCCTTATCCACAGCTAAAACCCTTGTCAAAGAATTTTTCCCTAGGTTTGGCTTACCGAGAATGGTCTGGATTGATAATGTAAATGTAAATGTATTGCGACTTATATAGCGCACGTATCACCCGAAGGCATCAAGGCGCTTGCTTAGGGAACCCGTCCTGGTATTCCCCTGTGAGATACCCCGGCAGGGTATCCACAAGGTGAAAGCCAGGCATCCCACCGCGAGGGGCCGTAGTGGAGATTAAGCAAGCTATTGCCCAGAGTCGCAGAGTGTGACCCCATGAGTTGAGTAGGCACCAGAGCGAGAATTGTCGAGTCCGTGGAATTTTTGAGCCCGAGACCCGCCGAGGCGGGGAATCGAACTCTGGTCCACGGCCGATCTCAGCTTCCGGGTCTGCCGCCTCTAACCACTGAGCCACGCTTCTCCACTCCGGGTCTGCCGCCTCTAACCACTGAGCCACGCTTCTCCACTGGGAGTGAATTTGTGGGTCAAGTGATGAAGAGAGTATGTGAAGGGCTAGGTATACGCCAAAGGTTTCACGCTGCAAATCACCCCCAATCAGCTGGACTAGTAGAGTGCTATAATGGCACGTTAAAACTGAAACTGGCCAAGATACAAGCGAGCTCTGGTCTTAAATGGCCTGATGCTTTGCCCCTAGCACTCCTACCTACAAGAATGACCGTGCACTCACGAGTGGGACTTAGTCCATACGAAATTGTGTTTGGCCGCCCGGCCAACATATGGGGTGTGCCTAGGCCGACAAAATTCACTGAGATTGAACACCCTGTACTGCTTGATTACTTGTATGATTTGACGGCTAAATTGCGTGTTTTACACCAACAGGTTCACGATACTCTGCCTCAGGACTCTGAAGATCCAGGACATGTTATTGATCCTGGTTCGTGGGTGCTGGTAAAAATTTCCAGCGGACAAGGAATGATCAGCCCCGTTGGACTGGCCCCCACCTAGTCCTTTTGTCAATGAGATCAGCCGTGCGAGTGGAAGGGAAGAAGAACTGGATCCACGGCGTACATTGTAAGAGGGTCCCTTTGCCTCTGCCGTACGACCGGTGGGTCCAGGAGGGTATTGCTGACTCTGAGACTGAGACTGTGCCTCGTTTCCTGCCTTTCAGCAATGCACGTGTAAAAGGAACAAATTCTGAACGTGAAAGTGACAATCTTTTGCAGGAAGCTGTGCCACCGTCAATTCGATTGGACACTACCGAACCTGAACTCTTGTTCCAAGACCAGACATTATCTGGAAAAAGTCGTTATAATCTGAGTCCGAAAACTATGGACAAATAAATATTTTTCTTTATTTTTGAAAAGTGCAGCTCTCTCATCTGAGAAACTTTTTTATTTTTGTTTTTCGAACTACCATCCGGGTTCAGCTGTAGGGTCGCGGGCGACAAGTCTTTGGAGTGCAAACCGAAGACACAAGGTCGACGGTTCTGGTTGGTTCTTGGGCGTTTCCCTTGGACTGACAGGCGCATTCCTTAGCACGGAACACCCTACCTTCGCGAGCAGCAAGGTTAGAGGATGGAGTTTTTCAAGATGGAGAGACCTGCCAAAGAAATGAACTTTAAAGCCAAAATATGTATAATGATGACCAGAAAACGCTTTTTGATATTATGCATTTTCATGTTGTTTAGTGTAATGATGTTTTTTATAGGATATGTTTTATTCTCTTTTCGAGTGACATTTGCACCCACTGCACAGCCCATGCCTCCTTCTACTGTTTCCTCACATTCTTTTCACCCTTTTCCTGAACATGAGTCCGTTAGAAGATTAGAGTTTCTCAATAACTCCTTCGTTCAGCTTTTGTACCAACACCAATTAGTGATGAACACGACTAACTGTTGGGTGTGTGGTCTTATGCCTCATACTACTGATAAAGGTATCCCTTACCTGGTCCTGCCATTTAGCTACAATGGTTCTGTATGGGCACACAGAACGATGTTCATCTATGCTCAAGAAGTCCACCCCCTACGTTCTGTAAAAGATAATCCAAAGAATAGTGCTCTAGTTAAGGGTATAGTAGATATGATTAGAGAAGCTACTTCCTATGAGACTATCCCGAGAGATGAGACACTAGCGTATATTGGATGGAACGTGACCGGATACGGAGTTACTCTGAGTGAAAACCAGCGAGCAACGAGATCCTCCCCGATTTGGATTGTACCCCATCAGGGTCACCTATGTCTGCAAGGTAATGGCAAGAACCCCAGAGCTCAGTTAGGGAACAGTATCTGCACTGAGACATACGTCTTTGCATCCCAGACTTCCCCTTCGTTCCTAGCAGCTAGGGGTACCTATTTCATCTGTCATGATAGAGCCTACACATGGTTGCCCCCTGACTTCTCGGGCACATGTTTTGTTTCGTTCCTGTTGCCTCCCACCTACACAGCTGCGGCAGATTACCACAAACAAGGATAGTTAGAGGTGTCTTCAGTAAGGAAGATACTGCAAGACAAGAATTGGGAGATTTCTTGAAGGGTTCTCTGCCGTTTTGGGGACCTATGGTTAACAGCAGGAACATAAGGCAATTGACAAGGGTGGTTGAGTCCACCGTAGTTGAAACTGCCGGTGCTCTTAGTAACCTGACTGCTGAGCTCCAGTCGGATCGTCTTATGACTCTTCAGAACAGAGTTGCGTTAGATGTCATACTTGCAGCCCGAGGTGGGGTATGTAAAGTGTTACAATCAAGTTGCTATATTTTCATTCCGGATAATGCTCCAACAGTGTACCAGGCTGTTAGACCTGTCAGCCTTAGGGTGGTCTCCCCTACATTTTTTGCCCTTTTTGCCTCCCATTTTTATCCTATATTTTGTTGGACTTAGAACTCTGGGCGCCTCACCACTGCTAAACAGTGCTGAGGTGCAGGTGCTCTTCCCTAAAACCTCGTGAGGCTGGCATATCTGCCACAAGTCACTGCTACTGCAGTAAGGCTAATCCTCCATAGGCTAATATTGGGAACCTCTCCTTATGGAATAACTTCTGACAGGGACCTAATAAGTCTATCATGTTTGGTCTTGTTGGACTCGGGGCGGGGAACCCTTTCCAATGATATATAGGGTTTGGGCATCACTACGCTAGGGTTCCCACTTTTATAAAGGGGACCTTTTCCACACTTAGATTAGGCTGCAGACTCCCCCTCACCTCTGCATACTGATAGCCTGCCTGGGTTGGGAGGTGGGAGTGGTGATTCACACCTTCTTCCCAGGGATGAGCTGTGATGGGCTGCCCACTGTAGCCTTAACGGCCTGTCTCTCGTCACTGTGACAGCTAGGTCAGGGAAGGCAGGGAACATACCAGAACTCCCTGGACTCTTCCAGAAGCCCCTGCCCCCAGACCCTTCCAGAGACTTCCACCACTTTCTAGCCCTTAGACTGAAAGATATATAAGGGAGGGTCCTGGCCTCACTTCTTTGTTACACTGCTGGACCTGGAAGAATCCCTTCTGGAGTGAGGACTGCTGCGCAAGAGGATTGCCACTGGGAAGGAGGCTGACTGCTCCAAGGAACTGCTGCCCCACAACCTGCTGAGCTGCCCTACTGTCTCCACAACATCCCAAAGGAACTACTTTTCTTTGAACAGCATTTTAAAGAGTCTTCAACCTTTTAAAGATTGCCTTTTTGGGACTGCACCCTTTTTAAGCTAAAGGAAACTACCTGTCCTTGGACCACAGCGTTTTAAAGACTGCCCTTTGGAACAGCAACAACACTCTCAAGATTTGCCCTGCAACGCTGTGCCTGCCCTCAGCACTGCTTGCCCCGTGATCCTCCCAGGGCTCTGTGATTGCCTCTTCTGGCGCAAGCCCACTGAAACTGGCCCTGAGGTCACCGCCACTGGGACCGGAGCGCGCTGTGTAGCGCTGAGAAGCGAAGCGCTGTGTGGCAGGAGGCTCCGTCGTTGCCCAGGACTTGGAGGCACTGTTAAGCGCTGTGCTAAAGGAGCGCTGTGTGGCTGTGACCCCCACCCGTGCAGCACCTGCTGAGCCCAAGGCCCCATAGGGAGAGGAGCCTCGCACCTGCGTCCGCAACCACCACCCCAGGTAACGCCTCAGTGCAACCAGGCTGCTGCGAAGGGGCGGGGTGCGGGTTGGCCGGGTACCTGGAGTGTGAGCTTTGTGCTTGGCTGGGAACCGTCCTTCACTGACTGGCCTACGGGGGCATAATTACTTGATAATTGACACTGGGGCATTTTTTAGCATTACCAGCAGTGCCTGGGCAGCCTCACTTCCTACGCTGGGAGCATCATTTCTATGAGAGGCACACTTATTACGCTACAGGGGAACTTTGGCCTAAGAACCTTTCCCCAGTGAATTTTGACCATAAGAACCTACCTCAAGTGAACTTTTGCCATCCAAGGACACTGTGAGAAAGACATTACCAGCAGGAGCCCTTGGCACACATGAGCTTTTGGTGATTTGATCAGGCCTGGGAACTGGATTCATTCTTATTGAATATTGATCTTGCTTGGAAACTGGAATCCTTTTTATTATTGATCAGGCCTGGGAACTGGATTAATTATTATTGATTATTGATCTTGCTTGGAACTGGAATCCTTTTTATTATTGATCTTGCCTAGAGCTGGATTTACCTGCTTTTGGTTCTCGCATAATTTTTAGATAGAGAAATTCTTATTCTTATACAAAACGGGTGTGGTGTTCCTCTTGTGAGTGTTTTTACTGTGTCATCGCCGTTGTGTGTTGCACAAATACTTTACACATTGCCTCTGAAGTTACGCCTTTGCTGCTCTGCGACAAGCTACCAGGTCGGAAGCGGTGGTCCCTACTTGGACTAGGGTACATACCCCTGCCAACTAGAGACCCCGGTTCTAACATTGGTGATCGAGCGGTGGGATAGGACTTGTGCAACATCACGCAGCGACGCAGTGTACACCGCAACCCACCACCTGACTCTACTGAATTTTTGTCTACCCTCTCCAATTGGCATTTTTGAATTTTTTTTATTTCTCCCTGACTGGCTGCTCTTTTTAAAAGTCCTTTTGCCTAAGTCTCATTTGGTTTTCTCTACAAACGTCTGAGGCCCCACCTAGCAACATGGAATTCGAGCTGGCCAATCTGGAAGTTTACACAGTGGCGCAACTCAAAGAGTTCTGCGAGGAGAAAGGGGTGCCCTTCAAGCGAAGCGCCAAGAAGGCAGAGCTTCAGAAAGCTTTGAGAGCATGGGTAACAGCCCACTCAGAAGGAGATGGGGATGAGCAAGGACCAGAGCATGACGCCACAGGAAACCTTGGCCTACTGCACTTGGCGGGAAATGGTAATTTGTTACCAGGTACAAGGGTACCTTCCAAGGCAGGCAGTAGTGTGTCAGTGAAGAGCCTGTCCGTAGAGGACCTGGAGGACAGGAGGGAGGAGAGACAGCTCAAGTTGGAGCTTGCCAAGCTGGAGAAAGAGCGGGAAAGAGAAAGGTGGGCCATGGAGCAGGATCGCGAGAACAAGCGACTGGCTATGCGAGAAAAAGAACTTGCCCATGAGCTCAGCCTGAAGGAACTGGAAATCCGGGCCCTAGAAGTAGGGGCCAACAGCAACAAGAATGGTGGCAGCGTACCTATGGAAGCTTCACGTGAGTCCAGTATCTTTATGCCTAAAGATGTGATGGCCAGTTTTAAGGTGGGGGATAATATTGATAAGTGGTTAGCCGCCTATGAGGTATCTTTAAGAGCCCATGGGGTCCCAGAGAGTTATTGGGGGGGGTGGTTTGTATAAGTACCTACCTCCAGATGTTAGGGACACCCTCCTTTACCTAGAGAAGGAAGACCAGACTAACTATTCTGTCATGAAAGCCGCATTGCTTAAGAGGTTCGGTCTTATCCCTGAGAGGTGTAGGCAGAGGTTTAGGAATAGCCACAAACTTCCCACACAGAACTGGGTAGACTTCCTGGACTACGCTAGTAAAGCTTTAGATGGCTGGGTGCGGGGCAGCAATGTGCATGACTATGAAGGGTTGTATGACTTGTTTTTAAGAGAGCACCTTCTAGAGAAATGTTTTCCAGAGCTGCGCCAACACCTGGTTGACCGCAAGTTGACCAATCCTAGGAAGCTTGCGGAGGAGGCGGACACCTGGGTCAGTACCAGGGTGTCCAACAAGGGTTCTGGGGGGGGCTCCCAAAGGGGTGGTCAGGGTTCCTACCAGAAGAAAGAGGGGGGAGATAAAAAGAAAGAGTTTCCCAAAGGCCCCCAAAATAATTCACAAGGGAAAGGGTCTGGGTCCCAGCCCCAATCTGGCCACCAGAAGCCCACTTATCCTGACAAAGGTCAGCAGCCCAGAATTGTCTGGTGCTATGAGTGTGGTGAACTTGGACACTACAAGGGGGATCCCAAGTGTCGCAAGAGAGCACCACAGCCCACTGGAGGTAAAAACCCCGGGGTGGCTAGTGTAGCGCTTGGGGAGGAGCTGTCCCTAGATGATGGGAGTGAGGGGGCAGGGCTTGTCCTAGTGTCTCTGGGAGACAGTGAGATGGTTCCCAAGGTCCATGTGCCCTCAAATACTACCAAGTATAGGCAGTGGGTCACCCTCAATGGTCGGGGGGTGGAGGCCCTGAGGGACACAGGTGCCAGCATGACTATGGTAAGGAGTCAGCTGGTGTCCCCAGAGCAAATAATTCCCGATGCAGTCCATCCAGTTGTGATGGCTGACAACAGGGGGGGTCACTATCCCATAGCACAGGTTCCATTTGAGTGGGGAGGGGTTTCAGGCCTTTTAAGAGTTGCTGTGAGCCCTGCCATGCCAGTGGACTGTCTGTTAGGGAATGACCTAGAGCATACTGCCTGGAAGGAGGTTGAGCTCAAAGCGCATGTGGAGATGCTGGGGTTACCGGAGTGGATTTGTGCTACCACACGGTCTATGGCTGCCCGGAAAGGGAGTCAGCCAGGGCTGGAGCCTGGAAAAATGGCCCAGCCAGCTGCTAAGAAGGGAGGAGCTCGAGGGCGTGGGAAGCCCGCCCCGGGGCAGTCACCCCGTGAGATGGATGGGGCACCTGAAGAGGTTGCACCAGAGTCCACGGAGGGGGACGTTGCTCCCTTGGGGAACCTACCTACCCCTGCAGGGTGGCAGGTGGAAGGAGGGCCCACCAGGGAGGAGTTTTGCCGGGCACAGAAGGAGTGTCCTACCCTTGAGGGCATGAGGCGACAGGCCGAAGCCCAAGCAGCAGGCAATGCCTCCGCGAAGTATCATATTTACTGGGAGGATGGGCTCCTTTACAGTGAGCCCAAGGCTCCTGTGCATGGGTCATCAAGGGCCTTAGTGGTCCCCCAGTGCTACAGGGCCTTTCTTTTGGAACTGGCTCATGAGATCCCATTGGCAGGACACTTGGGCCAAGACAAGACCTTTGCTAGGCTTGTCCCACATTTTTATTGGCCGCAGATGAGGATCTCCTCAGATACATTCTGCAGGACCTGTCTGACCTGCTAAGCTAGTGGGAAAACAGGGGCTAAGCTGAAGGCTCCCCTGGAACCACTACCTGTCGTGAGCACCCCCTTTGAGAGGGTGGGCATCGACATTGTTGGGCCGATGGATCCACCGACTTCTTCTGGTCACAGGTGTATCCTGGTTCTGGTGGACCACGCCACCCGGTACCCAGAGGCTATTCCTCTGAGAACCATCACTGCACCTGCAGTGGCACGGGCCCTGATGGGGATTTTTACCAGAGTGGGTTTTCCCAAAGAGGTGGTGTCCGACAGGGGTACCAATTTTATGTCTGCCTACATGCAAGCCATGTGGAAGGAGTGTGGGGTTACTTATAAGTTCTCCACCCCTTACCACCCACAAACCAATGGTCTCGTGGAGAGATTTAACAAGACCCTAAAGGACA
Organism: Lissotriton helveticus; assembly: GCF_964261635.1. NCBI lineage: Eukaryota > Metazoa > Chordata > Amphibia > Caudata > Salamandridae > Lissotriton > Lissotriton helveticus. The sequence continues at coordinate 981,803,540 of NC_136072.1, forward strand.
TGATCAGGAGTCTGCCTGAGGGCCTGAGGAAAAAGTGGGACATCCTCTTGCCCTGTTTGCTGTTTTCCTACAGGGAGGTACTGCAGAAGGGGGTGGGTTTCAGCCCCTTCGAGCTTTTGTACGGTCACCCTGTTAGGGGGCCTCTCAGTTTAGTGAAGGATGGGTGGGAGAAGACTCCAAGGAGGCTTCCCCAGGATGTAGTGAGCTACATGCTGGCCTTCCGTAGCCAAATGGCTAAGTTGTGGAAACAAGCTTCTGACAACTTAGAGGCCAGCCAGGCGGTAATGAAGGAATGGTACGACCAGGATTCTCACCCTGTGGAGCTAAAACCTGGACAGAAGGTGTGGGTCATGGAGCCTGGAGAGCTTAGTGCCCTCCAGGATCGCTGGACAGGCCCTTATGAGATATTGGAGAAGAAGGGCAAGGCCACTTACCTAGTGGACCTTAAAACCCCCAGGCAGCCCCACAGGGTGCTACACGCCAACCGCCTCAAACCCCACCATGAGAGGTCTGAGCTTACCTTACTGATGGTAACTGATGGGGCAGAGGAAGAGGAAAGTGAACCTCTCCCAGACCTCTTTGCTTCCAAAGAGAAGGATGGATCAGTGGAGGGAGTGGTCCTCTCACCATCCTTGACTCCTGAGCAACAGAGGGACTGTCCCCAGGTCCTGGGGCAGTTCGCCTCAGTGTTCTCTCTTATCCCTGGGATTACCCACCTGTGTACCCATGATGTGGACACAGGAGACAGCCCCCCTGTCAAGTCCAAATCTTACAGGCTGTCAGATAAGGTGAAGGCCAGCATCCAGAGTGAAGTCACTAAGATGCTGGAGTTGGGGGTGATAGAGCCCTCCAACAGCCCGTGGTCCAGTCCCGTGGTTCTGGTACCAAAAGCTGCCCCACTGGGCAACACACCAGAACTTATGTTCTGTGTGGATTACAGGGGACCGAACTCTGTGACCAAGACTGATGCTCATCCTATCCCTAGGGCGGATGAGCTCATTGACCGACTAGGGGCTGCCCGATACCTGAGTACTTTTGACCTCACGTCAGGGTACTGGCAGATCGCCCTAACAGACGGAGCTAGAGAGAGGTCCGCCTTTTCCACCCCAGAGGGCCACTACCAGTTTAGAGTGATGTCCTTTGGACTGAAAAACGCTCCTGCCACCTTCCAGCGGCTGGTGAACGGGGTCCTCTCCGGTTTAGAGGCCTTCTCTGCTGCCTACCTGGACGACATAGCTCTCTTCAGTAGCAGCTGGGAGGACCATCTGGGTCACCTCCAGGAAGTGCTTCAGGCTCTGCAGCAGGCAGGCCTGACTATCAAAGCTAGCAAATGCCAGATAGGGCAGGGGTCGGTAGTCTATCTAGGACACTTGGTAGGCGGGGGCAAGGTGCAGCCCCTACAGGCCAAGATAGAAACCATCCTGGCCTGGGAGCCTCCCAAAACACAGACTGAGGTCAGGGCATTCCTGGGCCTCACAGGATACTACCGCAGATTTGTCAAGGGTTATGGCACTATTGTGGCCCCCTTGACTGAGCTAACCTCTAAGAAACAACCTAGAAGAGTGATCTGGACAGAGGCTTGCCAAAAAGCCTTTGATTCTCTAAAGCAGGCCATGTGCACCGCTCCTGTGCTCAGGGCCCCTGACTTCTCCAAAGAGTTCATTGTCCAAACGGACGCCTCAGAGCATGGCATAGGGGCAGTACTTTCGCAACTCAACGAGGAGGGAAGGGACCAACCAGTAGCCTTCATCTCCAGGAGGCTGCTCCCCCGAGAACAGCGGTGGAGTGCGATAGAGAGAGAAGCCTTCGCGGTGGTCTGGGCTGTGAAGAAGCTGAGGCCATACTTGTTTGGCTCCCACTTCCTTATTCAGACTGGCCACCGGCCCCTCAGGTGGCTCATGCAAATGAGGGGCGAGAATCCCAAATTGTTGAGGTGGTCCATTTCTCTACAGGGGATGGACTTCAGGGTGGAACACAGACCCGGAGTAGACCACGCCAATGCTGACGGTCTCTCTCGGTTTTTCCGCCTTAGTGATGAGAACTCCCTGGAGGTTGGGTAGTTCTCCCCACTTTCAGCTGGGGGGGACACGTGTTAGACCTGTCAGCCTTAGGGTGGTCTCCCCTACATTTTTTGCCCTTTTTGCCTCCCATTTTAATCCTATATTTTGTTGGACTTAGGACTCTGGGCGCCTCACCACTGCTAAACAGTGCTGAGGTGCAGGTGCTCTTCCCTAAAACCTCATGAGGCTGGCATATCTGCCACAAGTCACTGCTACTGCAGTAAGGCTAATCCTCCATAGGCTAATATTGGGAACCTCTCCTTATGGAATAACTTCTGACAGGGACCTAATAAGTCTATCATGTTTGGTCTTGTTGGACTCGGGGCGGGGAACCCTTTCCAATGATATATAGGGTTTGGGCATTACTACGCTAGGGATCCCACTTTTATAAAGGGGACATTTTCCTGCCTACACTTAGATTAGGCTGCAGACTCCCCCCTCCCCTCTGCATACTGATAGCCTGCCTGGGTTGGGAGGTGGGAGTGGTGATTTACACCTTCTTCCCAGGGATGAGCTGTGATGGGCTGCCCACTGTAGCCTTAACGGCCTGTCTCTCGTCACTGTGACAGCTAGGTCAGGGAAGGCAGGGAACATATCAGAACTCCCTGGACTCTTCCAGAAGCCCCTGCCCCCAGACCCTTCCAGAGACTTCCACCACTTTCGAGCCCTTAGACTGAAAGATATATAAGGGAGGGTCCTGGCCTTACTTCTTTGTTACACTGCTGGACCTGGAACAATCCCTGCTGGAGTGAAGACTGCTGCGCAAGAGGATTGCCACTGGGAAGGAGGCTGACTGCTCCAAGGAACTGCTGCCCCACAACCTGATGAGCTGCCCTACTGTCTGCTGATCCTGCCCTGCATGGGAGACTGCAACATCACCACCAGAGTGTCTCCACAACATCCCAAAGGAACTACTTTTCTTTGAACAGTATTTTAAAGAGTCTTCAACCTTTTAAAGATTGCCTTTTTGGGACTGCACCCTTTTTAAGCTAAAGGAAACTACCTGTCCTTGGACCACAGCGTTTTAAAGACTGCCCTTTGGAACAGCAACAACACTCTCAAGATTTGCCCTGCAACGCTGTGCCTGCCCTCAGCACTGCTTGCCCCGTGATCCTCCCAGGGCTCTGTGATTGCCTCTGCTTCTGGCGCAAGCCCACTGAAACTGGCCCTGAGGTCACCGCCACTGGGACCGGAGCGCGCTGTGTAGCGCTGAGAAGCGAAGCGCTGTGTGGCAGGAGGCTCTGTCGTTGCCCAGGACTTGGAGGCACTGTTAAGCACTGTGCTAAAGGAGCGCTGTGTGGCTGTGACCCCCACCCGTGCAGCGCCTGCTGAGCCCAAGGCCCCATAGGGAGAGGAGCCTCGCACCTGCGTCCGCAACCACCACCCCAGGTAACGTCTCAGTGCAACCAGGCTGCTGCGAAGGGGCGGGGTGCGGGTTGGCCGGGTACCTGGAGTGTGAGCTTTGTGCTTGGCTGGGAACCGTCCTTCACTGACTGGCCTACGGGGGCATAATTACTTGGTAATTGACACTGGGGCATTTTTTAGCATTACCAGCAGCGCCTGGGCAGCCGCACTTCCTACGCTGGGAGCATCATTTCTATGAGAGGCACACTTATTACGCTACAGGGGAACTTTGGCCTAAGAACCTTTCCCCAGTGAATTTTGACCATAAGAACCTACCTCAAGTGAACTTTTGCCATCCAAGGACATTGTGAGAAAGACATTACCAGCAGGAGCCCTTGGCACACATGAGCTTTTGGTGATTTGATCAGGCCTGGGAACTGGATTCATTCTTATTGATTATTGATCTTGCTTGGAAACTGGAATCCTTTTTATTATTGATCAGGCCTGGGAACTGGATTCATTCTTATTGATTATTGATCTTGCTTGGAACTGGAATCCTTTTTATTATTGATCTTGCCTGGAGCTGGATTTACCTGCTTCTGGTTCTCGCATAATTTTTAGATAGAGAAATTCTTATTCTTATACAAAACGGGTGTGGTGTTCCTCTTGTGAGTGTTTTTACTGTGTCATCGCCGTTGTGTGTTGCACAAATACTTTACACATTGCCTCTGAAGTTACGCCTTTGCTGCTCTGCGACAAGCTACCAGGTCGGAAGCGGTGGTCCCTACTTGGACTGGGGTGCATACCCCTGCCAACTAGAGACCCCGGTTCTAACACAGGCCATTTCCAAACTACATAAGATCTCTGAATCTATTCATGTGGATAACGGAGATTGGTCGTTGATGGGGTGGTTCTGGGAACTGTTATCCGCCTGGGGATGGAAGATTCTGATGGTCATTGGGATGATCTTAGCCATTCTTTTCCTGTTCTGTCTGTGCGTACAGTGTGCTCCTACTATATGTGGCCTCTGTGCTACATCGTGTGTAAGGAAACATGTATCGAGAGACGAGCTAAGTAATAGGATGATGTTACAGCAACATCTCAATGATTTTAGGAATATAGACCTGGACTCAGATTAGCGTGAGTGTAGGTTAATTGCCTATGTAAGGGCAAAAGGAGGGTCTGTGGTACTGAAAATTCTGGACCCGTGTCATAAACATCATCGTATCATGACGATTTTGGTATCAGCAGACCGAGAATGACGAGTATACTATATACAAGCATTTTCGGCGTATTCCAGTGACGAGATCACCCTGAAATCAGATATTCCGTTCTAAACCCTCGGGTTCCATTTTGTGTACGGCAGCCATTTTGTGGTTGCCCTCACATAGGCCGATGACTAAGGCCAAAACGAGTCTTAAGGACACGTACACCTTTGCTGACTTTTGTGTGACCTGGGCAAGCTGACTCCACTGCCTGAAGCCAAACCTGTTCGGCCAGTTCCTCTCCCAGTGGCCGATCGAGATTACAATCAAGGCACAGCATACCATAAACCCTTCATTGCATACAAACCATGCCTAATCTTACACACACCTGTCTCTGTTTCTCTCTTTATGACCTGCTTTACGATGAGGAGGTGCCCGATTTTATTAGGGGTCCGTCCGATATCTGATGAAAATGCTGGGCCTTGCCGGGTAATTGATTGTGGGCTGGACAAACTGAAAATGGGCTTGTCATCATGAATCTGCTTTTTCTTTGTCGTAGAAATATGTGAATGGTCAACTGTAAAATAAGGAATGTTTGCCTAAAGCATAATATTTTGTATAAAAAGGGATGGCTGGCTTTGTAAGATTGAGCAGTTTCCTGAGAACATACACCGTGTTGTACTTCTAGGATACCTGTTACTGGCTGCAGCCAATAAATCTGATCTTTGACGTCACCAAGAAGTCTCTGCGTTTCTGTAGTCTGAGACAGGAGAATCCGAAGTCTTTGGGTGTGTCCCCTGGCACCGCTGGGTTCTTAAAAACCCAGTACTTCAGTGCATCCCGACGCATAATCCCACAGGCATCCCGACGCATAATCCCAGAGGCATCCCAACTCATAACCCCAGAGGCATCCCAACTCATAATCCCAGAGGCATCCCAAATCTTTCTAGAACAGGCAATTCACAGATTCTCACTTTATGCAACCAATTGACTCAATCAATGCTAAATGCAGAAATCTTCACCCCCAATGTTGATATCAATGCTAGACCCATGGTTTATCACTTGCCTTTCCAAGTTTAGAGAAAAAAACAAGAGGATCAGAATTGCATGCTTCCTACAGTACAAGACAGACTACTGGGTGCCTAGCACTGCATGAATATATTTTGAAGTTGTCAATCAATGCTTCATTTATAAAGGAATACCCAGTACACTCAAAATCCTGGAACGTGTAGGGCGTGTAAACAATAGCTTTGTATTCTGCAACACATGCCATACTGAATTCCAATGTGATCACAACCGATCTTCAGTAACTGTGGACTTTCTTGTCCAATAAGAAATATGTTCGATACCGTATGTTGATTACACTTGAGTTTCATGGTAAGCTAACGCTAACCCCTGTAGAAACTTGTGAGCCATGCAGTTGCTCTCAAGGACACTGGTTATGGTAGAAGAATATCGTTGCCTAAATATCGTCTGACATAAATATTGAGTCCTAAATAATGCTCACAAAAATATTCGCCCCATCGGACTAAATAATAGAAAATCTACACCAAATGCCAATGTAGCAATAGTCTTTGCAACGGATATTCTGTATTTACTTTGCATTTAAACTCAACTTTATATCCCAGAGCATCCAGGTTCCCTCCTCAGATTCCTCTCTTTGCTAATGCTGGTATGCCAATTAAAAGGTTGAGCAGTATCAAGTAGAGGTATTCTGGGGTGGAATTTACAAAATCATTTGTTCACCTCAATGATTCTCAAGTGTGGAAAAAGTTGAGATTGTGGTCACAAATTACAAAACCTAGGGGCATATTATCAAGGGGGTTTATCCTCGCTTTTTTGGCTTTAAAAGCCAAGAAAGCGGAGATAAAATTATCTCCCTATTACCTAGCTGTTGCTAACACCAGTTAGTGACAGCTAGTAGGAGATAGCGACGATCTTGGGCCCCACTTTGCATGTCAGTGATATTTATCACTAATGACATGCAAAGTGGGCGTGCCAAGATGTTAGCGACTGGAAACAGTCGCTAACATCGCTATCTCCTATTACCAACTTTTGGAGATATTCGCGCTAAGCGTGAATATCTCCAAATGCTAACACCTGCCCTGAGCAGTTCTTAGCCATGTTATCCAATGGGAGGTGGATAACATGACTAAGAGCATTAGCTCGGTAATGCATGAATATCGCTGACTTTTCAGCGATATTCATGCATTGCGGCCGTTTTTTATCGCATTTGCGATAAACCTTGGCAATACCAAGGTTTATCTGCGATAATTTCTGGCGATGCTTAGCGTTAAAAAATTAGTTGCTAAGCATCGTTAGCGATAAATATCGCTTAACATTGGTAATATGCCCCCAAATTCAAAGAATCTGGATTTGTGTACTTATCTGACAGCAAAATCCATTTACACTCGGAGTAATCTATAGATATGGTGGGATGCTCGCAGTCGTAAATGTAGGGTTAACACTATTCACATCCTTGCCAATGCTTTCTCCCATCCATTCTGCACATGTGCGTTTTTGACTAAAACCGATCACGGGAAGTGAGGGAAATGGCATGGGAAGGCTCTCCTATCACACCCATGTATTATGAGTATGTTTTGGAATGGATTTCATCGTGGGTAACATATTTGTCATCTGGTAAAAAAAAAAAAAGGAAGGGAAAAAAAGAAGGAAAATTCCCCCCTACTTATTCTGTACTGAAGGCATCATCCAGGAGTAAGGAGTAAGATTTGAGCAGCGAGGAAGAATGTGCAAATCTTTGATTTCCATAATTAAATATTAATGGGAGATATGATCCTCAATAGTAATAAAAAGAGATAAATCCATTAAAACCGGATTCTTTTTTCTAGAGTATTCGAACAATCAGTAAACAAGCTTACGATTGGCTGTCAAACAACAAAAACACATAACAAAATATTCAGTACCAATTTGGCAGGTAAGGTGGGTACACATGCATAATATTTCTGGTTATTTTTAGTTTTCTGGTAATTTTTAGTTTTTGTTGGTATGAAAGGACCTTACATCACATTAACTTAAGCAAAAGAATACCCTATGCTGATCCTACCAAATGATATTCCTCTAGTACCTGTGTCTGCTTGTAAGCACTTGTGGACTAAACAAGCTTTGGAAGGTGGGTGCCTTGGCTATTGTGAAGATGGCCAACACTTGCTTATGCTGTGGGCCACCGGCTCTTTTTTATCCTCATGCACTTCAGTGAATGCGCGGTGGCCAGAGTTCTCATGAAGGTGAATGGGACAGTATATATGCCTGTTTACAGTTGAAGAACACTATGTCGCAAATGTCAGGGCTGCATGCGTGGACCCACAAAGCCCTCAGCTTTGTGGGACGTCTAGTCTGTCAGAGATGAAGACAACTGTGACCTGCCACACAGAAATGGTGTTTGCTAAAAGCTGAGGGTTGCTTTTGTGCAATACTGGAGGCCCATGTAGGTCCGGTTGCCATCTAGTGCTGCTTAGCTTTGGGAGAGTGAGGTCTCCCCCCCAGTTCAGACCAATCTTCAGCTGCAGCGGGTTCTTCATTTGGGAGTCTTGAGGTTGCCATGCCCGACTCAACCAGGGGCGTCCTCTGAGGGGAGCAGATGAGTGTACCCTACCCTCAGTACAGATAGGAGGAACAGCATTGAGCACTGGTCACTTGGTGGCCATATTGTATCTATGTATGAATCATCAGTATTGTGGGAAACTAGCCGAATGCCAACACTATCCATGGCAAAGATTCAGTCAACATATTATTGGAGGCGTAGCTGGTTTCAAAGAATTAAAGTAGATTGTTTCATCCTTATGATGTAGTGTTCTTCATCTCTTTCCTAAATTGGATCAGGGCTGGATTAGTGGTGATGGGTATGGGCAGATCGTTCCAGATCTTGGGAGCATAGAAGGCCTGTTGCCTTGTTTTTCCTTTTTTGTACTTCTTCATCTCGAGTCTAATGATCTCCTGGCTGCATTAGGTTGTGCAAAGATGAGGCACTGCAGCTATATCATGGCAGCCAGGCATATGTGGGGAACCAGTACTGCTTCTCTTTCCTCCTTTTGATGTGGCTAATGTTTTCATGTCCAACAGGTTTGATCTTCCCAGAGCGGAGCCGCTTTGTTTCTATCTTTAGAGGAAACACCTATATATACCTTGTATACAAAAAAAAGTTACTTTCAAGCACGCGCCCGTTATTATCTCTGCCTCATGTCTCCTCAGAAGCTTTCAAGTAAACCTCTCTTCATTGAAGCTCTGCTTTGAAAATTCAAAAGGAACCAGTCACTACCTTCCCCTTCAAGGATGATGGCAAAAACTCTCATGAGGATATTCATCTCAAGATGAACCTCAACTCTAATAACTCATTGATAGCTTCAGTACAAGACAGTACAGCAACCACAGCATTGGAAATAAAATTCATACTCTTTGATATTACTACGTTCCAGATGTGTTGGACAGACAACCAACTGGAGGCAGTGGAGGACCAGCTGGACCAATGCGTCCATTTGCCACTCAGGGTTCAGAACTATACAACCTGCACTTAAAACTCTGGATTTGGAAGACAGAGGCAGAAAAGTCAACAGTTGGAGAGACAAAATACATCGTTCGTTGTTGTGAAACACCACACTTTATGAAAGTGGAAGTCCGTGGACGTAACATCTTATAAGAATGCTGATCATGGCAGGATGTGAACTACTTATATAAAGGATCAATGGCCAGGTGGTCAAATTTGAGGAATGTTAGCATCCTGCCTGTGCCCATTAACCACTGCTCAAGTAGCAGAGGTATTTGCTTGCTACCTATTGCGCTGTATCTCTCTATATTACACTTCTTATCTACAAGGACAGAGGAGCGTCGCCCCACTGCTTTCTCGCAGTGCAAGAAGTAGAAACATAAAATGGTAAAACTACCATTTTATGTTTCTGCTTCTCGCACTGCGAGAACGCTGAAGGGTTTGGTTGGGGGTTTCTGCTCTAGTGCAAGGGAGGAGTGGTGTGCCCACTGCTGAGGGCGCCGACTGTTTGTTTGGTCGGCCCTTCTCGGGGTCGACCAAACCAGTCATCTGCACTCTGCCTTTTCGCCACGTAGGCTGCAGCCTACATGGAGAAAATGGCCTCCCCATAGGCGCCTGGCTGGTCAGCGTCCTGACCAATCACAACGCTGCCATTGCAGAGTTATGATTGGCTTAGGGGAGAAGAGGGAAGCTGCCTGCTCCTCGTTCCTACCGGAGGCAGGAGAGCAGGAGAAAAGGAAAACGTGGGACCCGGTGGACAGGTGAATTTTTAAAATGAATTAACCCCCACTCCCCGTGCAACCTTCCCGCGCAACGCCCCTCGAGCCCTCACCCACGATTAATGCTGGCCCTGACTGTTTTTCTATCTTTGGGCTACTATGTCCCAATACATCCTGCACAACTGACTGTTCTTTTCGATCTGCTTAAACATTTCAATTGTAAATGCCCACTGCGTTTGCTACTATGCTGCAAATGTACAACTGCTGCACAGAGTCAAATGATTGTGCGGGGAGCTATACATAACATGCCCTCTCCTCCCTGACCCAAATGTGAAAAATAAATACCTTACCTTCAATCCTTATCCAGACCCCACCACCATCCCTGCTTTCCTTCCCCCTCCTGCAGCTCTACTGTCTGCTTTCCATCAAAGCAGACGAGCAGTGCTGCACTGACAGGCTCATACAGAGCCCTATCAGATTGGCCTGGAAGGCTGTTATGATGTGGGAACAGGTAACGAGCTTTGTTATCAACTGCTGCTGCATTACAAAAGGGGATGATGGACGGAGCGTTTGAGCAAATCAAACACTCACCCCCAGTCAACTGATCTGGGTTTAATCCATCACCATTTTTAGCCCACTCAGCCACCCCAGTTCAGACATGGCCATATGCAAATCAGTCTGACCCTGTGCCTCATGGGAACAGTCCAGCCCGAACTGCCAAGCCATGTCTTCCCTGGACCGGAAACAAGCATCCTGGGACCGGTTTCGGATTCATAATCCTCATCAGCCAGGCTATCTTGAATCCAGTGGCCAAGTGAGCATGGGACTCACATCTGAGCATACCCTGCCACACTTAGGGTGAACAAAGCGATACAAAAGGGGATTATGGACGGAGCGTTTGAGCAAATCAAACACTCACCCCCAGTCAACTGATCTGGGTTTTATCCATCACCATTTTTTAGCCCACTCAGCCACCCCAGGTCAGACATGGCCATATGCAAATCAGTCTGACCCTGTGCCTCATGGGAACAGTCCAGCCCGAACTGCCAAGCCATGTCTTCCCTGGACTGGAAACAAGCATCCTGGGACCGGTTTCGGATTCATAATCCTCATCAGCCAGGCTATCTTGAATCCAGTGGCCAAGTGAGCAAGGGACTCACGTCTGAGCATACCCTGCCACACTTAGGGCGAACAAAGCGATACAAAAGGGGATGATGGACGGAGCGTTTGAGCAAATCAAACACTCACCCCCAGTCAACTGATCTGGGTTTAATCCATCACCATTTTTTAGCCCACTCAGCCAACCCAGGGCAGACATGGCCATATGCAAATCAGTCTGACCCTGTGCCTCATGGGAACAGTCCAGCCCGAACTGCCAAGCCATGTCTTCCCTGGACCGGAAACAAGCATCCTAGGACCGGTTTCGGATTCATAATCCTCATCAGCCAGGCTATCTTGAATCCAGTGGTCAAGTGAGCAAGGGACTCACGTCTGAGCATACCCTGCCACACTTAGGGCGAACAAAGCGATACAAAAGGGGATGATGGACGGAGCGTTTGAGCAAATCAAACACTCACCCCCAGTCAACTGATCTGGGTTTAATCCATCACCATTTTTTAGCCCACTCAGCTACCCCAGGTCAGACATGGCCATATGCAAATCAGTCTGACCCTGTGCCTCATGGGAACAGTCCAGCCCGAACTGCCAAGCCATGTCTTCCCTGGACCAGAAACAAGCATCCTGGGACTGGTTTTGGATTCATAATCCTCATCAGCCAGGCTATCTTAAATCCAGTGGCCAAGTGAGCAAGGGACTCACGTCTGAGCATACCCTGCCACACTTAGGGCGAACAAAGAGATACAAAAGGGGATGATGGACGGAGCGTTTGAGCAAATCAAACACTCACCCCCAGTCAACTGATCTGGGTTTAATCCATCACCATTTTTTATCCCACTCAGCCACCCCAGGTCAGAAATGGCCATATGCAAATCAGTCTGACCCTGTTGCTCATGGGAACAGTCCAGCCCGAACTGCCAAGCCATGTCTTCCCTGGACCAGAAACAAGCATCCTGGGACTGGTTTTGGATACATAATCCTCATCAGCCAGGCTATCTTGAATCCAGTGGCCAAGTGAGCACGGGACTCACGTCTGAGCATACCCTGCCACACTTAGGGCGAACAAAGCGATACAAAAGGGGATGATGGACTGAGAGTTTGAGCAAATCAAACACTCACCCCCAGTCAACTGATCTGGGTTTAATCCATCACCATTGTTTATCCCACTCAGCCACCCCAGGTCAGACATGGCCATATGCAAATTAGTCTGACCCAGTGCCTCATGGGAACAGTCCAGCCCGAACTGCCAAGCCATGTCTTCCCTGGACCGGAAACAAGCATCCTGGAACCGGTTTTGGATTCATAATCCTCATCAGCCAGGCTATCTTGAATCCAGTGGTCAAGTGAGCAAGGGACTCACGTCTGAGCATACCCTGCCACACTTAGGGCGAACAAAGCGATACAAAAGGGGATGATGGACGGAGCGTTTGAGCAAATCAAACACTCACCCCCAGTCAACTGATCTGGGTTTAATCCATCACCATTTTTTAGCCCACTCAGCTACCCCAGGTCAGACATGGCCATATGCAAATCAGTCTGACCCTGTGCCTCATGGGAACAGTCCAGCCCGAACTGCCAAGCCATGTCTTCCCTGGACCAGAAACAAGCATCCTGGGACTGGTTTTGGATTCATAATCCTCATCAGCCAGGCTATCTTAAATCCAGTGGCCAAGTGAGCAAGGGACTCACGTCTGAGCATACCCTGCCACACTTAGGGCGAACAAAGAGATACAAAAGGGGATGATGGACGGAGCGTTTGAGCAAATCAAACACTCACCCCCAGTCAACTGATCTGGGTTTAATCCATCACCATTTTTTATCCCACTCAGCCACCCCAGGTCAGAAATGGCCATATGCAAATCAGTCTGACCCTGTTGCTCATGGGAACAGTCCAGCCCGAACTGCCAAGCCATGTCTTCCCTGGACCAGAAACAAGCATCCTGGGACTGGTTTTGGATTCATAATCCTCATCAGCCAGGCTATCTTGAATCCAGTGGCCAAGTGAGCACGGGACTCACGTCTGAGCATACCCTGCCACACTTAGGGCGAACAAAGCGATACAAAAGGGGATGATGGACTGAGAGTTTGAGCAAATCAAACACTCACCCCCAGTCAACTGATCTGGGTTTAATCCATCACCATTGTTTATCCCACTCAGCCACCCCAGGTCAGACATGGCCATATGCAAATTAGTCTGACCCAGTGCCTCATGGGAACAGTCCAGCCCGAACTGCCAAGCCATGTCTTCCCTGGACCGGAAACAAGCATACTGGAACCGGTTTTGGATTCATAATCCTCATCAGCCAGGCTATCTTGATTCCAGTGGCCAAGTGAGCAAGGGACTCACGTCTGAGCATACCCTGCCACACTTAGGGCGAACAAAGCGATACAAAAGGGGATGATGGACGGAGCGTTTGAGCAAATCAAACACTCACCCCCAGTCAACTGATCTGGGTTTAATCCATCACAATTTTTTATCCCACTCAGCCACCCCAGGTCAGACATGGCCATATGCAAATCAGTCTGACCCTGTTGCTCATGGGAACAGTCCAGCCCGAACTGCCAAGCCATGTCTTCCCTGGACCGGAAACAAGCATCCTGGGACCGGTTTCGGATTCATAATCCTCATCAGCCAGGCTATCTTGAATCCAGTGGCCAAGTGAGCAAGGGACTCACGTCTGAGCATACCCTGCCACACTTAGGGCGAACAAAGCGATACAAAAGGGGATGATGGACGGAGCATTTGAGCAAATCAAACACTCACCCCCAGTCAACTGATCTGGGTTTAATCCATCACCATTTTTTAGCCCACTGAGCCACCCCAGGTCAGACATGGCCATATGCAAATCAGTCTGACCCTGTGCCTCATGGGAACAGTCCAACCCGAACAGCCAAGCCATGTCTTCCCTGGACCGGAAACAAGCATCCTGGGACCGGTTTCGGATTCATAATCCTCATCAGCCAGGCTATCTTGAATCTAGTGGCCAAGTGAGCAAGGGACTCACATCTGAGCATACCCTGCCACACTTAGGGCGAACAAAGCAATACAAAAGGGGATGATGGATGGAGCGTTTGAGCAAATCAAACACTCACCCCCAGTCAACTGATCTGGGTTTAATCTATCACCATTTTTTATCCCACTCAGCCACCCCAGGTCAGACATGGCAGTATGCAAATCAGTCTGACCCTGTGCCTCATGGGAACAGTCCAGCCCGAACTGCCAAGCCATGTCTTCCCTGGACCAGAAACAAGCATCCTGGGACCGGTTTCGGATTCATAATCCTCATCAGCCAGCTATCTTGAATC